>NC_041397.2:45744249-46387999 GCF_900747795.2 Erpetoichthys calabaricus | reverse complement strand
GTCCCTGAACTAGCCACAAAGCTCCACAGAATGATGGAACCTCTACCAAATTTGACAGTAGGTAGCAGGTGTTTTTCTTGGAATGCGGTGTTCTTCTTCCGCCATGCAAAGTGCTTTTTGTTATGACCAAATAACTCAATTTTTGTCTCATCATTCCAAAGCACTTTGTTCTAAAATTAATCTGGCTTGTCTAAATGAGCATTTGCATACAACAAGTAACTGTTTGTGGCGAGAGTGCAGAAAGGGCTTCTTTCTCATCACCCTGCCATACAGATGTTCTTTGTGCAAATTGTGCTGAATTGTAGAAGGATGTACAGATATACCATCTGCAGCAAGATGTTCTTGCAGGTCTTTGGAGGTGATCTGTGGGTTGTCTGTAACCATTCTCACAATCCTGCAGATGTGCCGCTCCTGTATTTTTCTTGGCCTGCCAGACCTGGGTTTAACAGGAACTGTGCATGTGGCCTTCCATTTACTGATTACATTCCTTACAGTTGAAATTGACAGTTTAAACCTCTGAGGTAGCTTTTTTGTAGCCTTCCCCTAAACTGTGATACTGAACAATCTTTGTTTTCAGATCTTTTGAAAGTTGCTTTGAGGATCCCATGCTGTCACTTTTCAGAGGAGAGTCAAAGGGAAGCACAACTTGCAAATGACCACCTTAAATTCCTTTTCTCATGATTGGACACACCTGTCTATGAAGTTCAAGGCTTAACGAGCTAATCCAACCAATTTGGTGTTGTAAGTAATCAGTATTGAGCAGTTACATGCATTCAAATCAGCAAAATTACACGGGTACCTAAATTTTTTCATAGCCAGTTTTTCACATTTGATTTAATTTCATACAAGTAAATGCTGCTTCACTAAAAATCTTTGTTTGGAAAACACCCCAGTACTCAGGTGTTCCTAGGAAATGAAAGACATACCACTGATATCTTTTTTGTTGAAAGTAGAGTAAATTATTATGCAGGCTGAGAGGGGTTCCCAAACTTTTCATATGTATTACAGGGAGTAATGAACAAATAAAGAAGGATGGCAGTATTGATTGTGCCATTTTTGCAACTGCTTCCCAAAGGGCCCATTATGTAAGATTATTTTTTGTTTTCCTATCCTATACAGTATATATTGTATATGTTATGCTTAAGTTGTCTATGTGAGTCTTTTTTTTACCAAATGGCTTTGCTGCTTTTGCTAAGTGCAACAGAGAGGGGTAGCAGGCGGGCAGGAAAGTGAGCCCCAGGGAAGCAGCATTTGGCTAATGCTCAAGATGCGGCTGAGGATTGCTCCTGGGAGCTGGAGCGACTAACTACACCAGGACGACTCCCAGGACGACCAAAGAATGGCAACAGGAGTTGGAGGGAGTAAACTCTGTGCAGCGCCCTACATGTTGACGGACTGGCAACAGTTGAACATGCTAGATCAAAGTGTTGTCTGCATCTGCTGATGGACATCACCTCATGCTGCGGAATCCCAAGAGGGTAAGCTGCAGAGAAGCTGGATTTAAGAAAGCAGCACCAAGGCTTGTGGTTTTAGAAGAAAATGTTTGTCCTTGGATTTTAACCTTGTTTTTAATTTAACTATTTGATGACTTTCAACCTACATATTTTGCACAGATTTTATGGATTATTTATTGGGACAATTTGATCCACTGCAGTATTTGCACTTTTTCCTCTGGTGTTAAATAAAAGCACTGACACTTTCTGCACCAACCCCTTGCAGAATATATTTGTCCTCATTTGCCTGGCTCATCTTGGTACATGACTATCGATGGTTCACATGTACAGTATACACTCTGTGATGACTGGCCACGGCCATTACCAGCTGGATGGAAGGATGGGGGGAGAGAGCATCTACAAGGCACTACCTTCCCCAGGTTGCTAGAGGGAATCTCTCATGGGTGGCAGGGCACGCTGAGAGTTGGAGTTTGGTAAAGCCCTGCTAGGTTCCGTGGGGGCCGTCAGGGGGAGCTGCAGAGACCTACATTGGGCTTTCACCACACCTGGGAGTGATTCCAGGTCTGATTAACAATCCAACTGGAACACTCCCTGGACCAGCTTAAAAGGAGCTGCCTCACTCCATTCAAGGAGCCAGAGTTGGGAGGAAGACGATGAAGTTTGCCAGGAGGAGTGAAGGCAGAAGGAGTCAGAGAGAGAAGGAAGACAAAATACTGTGTGCATTGGACTGTGTTTCACTGAGCTGTGTACTGAGCACTGCAGGTGGCTATGAGTGAAAAGCATTTCCCACTCTAATAATAAAGGCTTGTGTTGTGTTGCAATTTGGTCTGTGTCTATTGTGTCAGGGTTGGGGACGCTGGACCGCCCCTGGTTTCCACAACTCATTGAGCACATTATTCAGAACACCTGTATACCTTGTGATAAGAAGAGACATGAGACATGGCAAAGGTTTTGGGCAGCCACCCGTATAATCTGTATCCTGGCTGCAAAAAGTAAAAGTCTGAGTGCAAGTCAAGTTTACAAGACAGAGTCCAAAACAGAACTGAGTTCCAGAGGAAGGCAGTGAGGCTTTATAGGAAGTCTGGGGAAAGTGATGTCATCCTCGGGGCTGGGACTGGAAGTGATGTCGCCCTTGGGGCCGGGAAGGGAAGTGATGTCCTCCTCGGGGCCGGGACCGGAAGTAGCATGTCCCGAGTTGAGACAGTGGCTCCTGGTGGGATTTCCTGGGAAAGGTCTGCAGGGAACTTAGAAAGAGCGATAGTGTATCCTGACACTCCCAGGGTAGATGTGTTACCATGATTCTCCAAGCCCTTTAGCTGCCTCCTATTCACACGTGTGTGACAACCTACTTATTCATTCAATTATCTAACCTGCCAATCATGTGACAGCAGTGCAGTGCATAAAACCATGCAGATACAGGTCAGGAGCTTCAGTTAACATTCACCTCAAACACCAGAATGGGGAAAAAAATGTGATCTCAGTGACTTCAACTATGGCATGATTGTTAGTGCTAGACAGACTGGTTTAAGTATTTCAGTAGCTGCTAAAGTCCTTGCATTTTCACTCACAACAGTCTCCAGAGTTTACTCAAAATGATGCGAAAAACAGAAAACTTTTAGTGAGCAGCAGTACTGCAGACAGAAACACCTTGTTGATGAGAGAGGTCAGAAGAGAATGACCAGACTTGTTCAAAGTACTAGCAGAGCTACAGTAACTCAGATAAGCACTCAGCTGTGGTGAGCAGAAAAGCTTCTCATAATGCACAACACGTTGAACTTTTAGGTGAATGGACTAAAACAACTGAAGGTCACACTGGGTTACACTCCTGTCACCTTATAACAGAAAACTGAGGCAGTAGTGGGCACAGGCTCGCAGAAAATGAACAGTTTGTGACATTTGTGCCCCTGTCTTGCACCCCAAAATACGAGGCTGAGTCTCAATACTTTAGTAAAACCAGCTTTATTCAACTTGAAACAGGAACAGCACGGTTATTTATTACAGCGAGAGCTACCACTCTCCTATACACAGACAAAGCAAATGGGCATAGTTGGGGCCAGATCAGGGGTCGAGTTATACTGTTCCCTGCATTTATAATGTTTCTTGCATCACCCATCAGCGGCAGTTGTGTATAGTGGAATCTTGATCGGGTCGTAGATGTTTCAGTGGCACTATGCTGTTGCTCTGCAAATATGTGGTTGCCTCGGCAATGGACAAGCAGTCCTCCACAGATGTGACAGTCGGCACTTCTGAGTGTCATTCTGTTATGGGGGTCCTAAAAAAGTTCAGAAAACTCACAAGTTCAAGACTGGAAAAACATCTGGTCTGCTAAATCTCGAATTCTGCCAAGGCACACAGATGGTAGGGGTCCGAACAGCTTGAATCCATGCACCCAACCTTCCATGTGTCAACAGTTCCAGCTGGTGATGGTGGTTTAATGGTGTGGGGAATATTTCTTAGCACCCTTTGTGCCCATTAATACCAAACAATCATCACTTGTATGCCACAGCTTTTTTGACAATTGTTGCAGACCATGTCTATCCCTTCATGGACACAATTCACCCATATTCTAATGGTTACTTTCAGAATGATAATGCACCATGTCACAAAGCAAAAGTCATCTTGAACTGGTTTAATGTACATGCCATTGAGTTCATTGATCTTCAATGGCCTTCCCAGTCACCTGATCTGAATCCAACAGAACACCTTTAGAAGGTGGTAGAACGGGAGATTGCAAGCATGAATGTGCAGCTGACAAATCTGCAGAAATTGTGTAATGCAATCACACCAACATGGACAAGAATCTCAAGGGACTTTTTCCAACATCTTGTGGAATCAATGGCACAAAGAATTGAGGCTTTTTTGAGAACAAAAGGAGGTCATTCCCAGTATTAGCACAGTGTTCCTAAGAATTTGTTCAGTAAATGTATGTACTGTATTATATGAAGTGGATGTAAGGAGCTTGGTAGAAGGTAGAAGGTGCTAGAATTTAATGTTAGATGCAGAGGTAAGGCCTCCAGAGCAACTAGGACATGTCCCTTCATCTCTGTCCTAGATGGCTGTTCTAGTGTTCACTTGACCAGTGGTGAATCCTGCTCAGCTTTCATTATTATTAGAACATTAGAACAATCTAAACAAGAACAGGCCATTCAATCCAACAAAGCTTGCCAGTCCAATCCACTTAACTCTTCTAGAAAAACATCAAGTTGAGTTTTGAAAGTCCCAAAAGTGTTAATGTCTACCATGCTACTTGGTAGCTTATTCCAAGTGTCTATGGTTCCCTGTGTATATTACTCAAAGCAGACAAACCTCCCCTTTTCAAAACCCCTAGGACAATTACATGAGCATTTCTTGTAATATAAGTCCCAGAGTAGCTGGCAAAGCCTAACATTATGTCTGTGACTGTTGCCCATTTGGATGCTGCCCAGTCTGCATATCATTCTGCTGAGGCCAATGCAAATGTGTTTTCAAGTTGATGGCACATGATCTCTTGGAGAGTACCTGGGTGCCCATCAGGCTTATAGTCTCCATAAAAAATATTCACCCCTTGGAAGTTTTCACATTTTATGAACTGAGTGATTGTGCAAGAAGAAGACTAGCAAGACAATTAAAGCCAAAGCTCACACGGGAATGGTTTAAAAACAATAATGTTTGTGCCCAGCAGTGGCTGAGTGCAGATCTCAATTCAACTGAGAATGTGTGGCTGGATTTGAAGAAGGCTGTTCACTTACAATCTCAATGCAAAGAAGAATGGAAGAAAATGGCAGTGTCCAGATGCATAAAGCTGATAGAGACCTGTGTGTACAGAATGAAGGCTGTCATGGCTGCTAAGGGCACAGCTATTAAATACCGACTTGAAGGAATTGCAGTGGCAGATCTGCAATTAGGGCGGTAAGAAGCCTTTTTTCCAATCCCCCACAATACGATGAACCAAAGGAGTATCTGCACACCACCAAAATGTCCCCTCTGCATGATGAAGTGATGGAGTATACACACCACAATCAAGAGTGAGAAATACCACATGGCATTAAATGACCTGGTGTCCACAGGCTGCATTGTGAAACGTAAGATCAACTCTCTGTTAAAGAGCTAAGTCATCCAGGGGCCTGTGTGGGTCTTAATCTGTCCTTCAGGGGGTGAATGCTTATGCAAGCAATTATTTTGCGTTTTATATTTGAACTTAATTTAGACTGCTTTGCAGAGATATGTTTTCACTTTGACATTAAAGAGTCTTGCTTCTGTTGACCAGAGTCAAAAAATCTGAAATAAATCCACTGTAATTTAATATTGTACAATAGTAAAATGTGAACACTTACAAGGGGTGAATCCTCTTTATAGGCACTGTATGTTCATGGAGCTCCAGCTTGCATTCAGTGCTAATGGACGGGCGCACTCACCAGAAACCTGGACAGCCACAAGGTCATTATAAGGTAATATGGGAGACCACTTTAAGAATAACATTATTAGTTATTCATTACCATTATCATTAAGGTAACATTTTACTTTCTTTTACTCTTATCAGGGATGTGAGTAGAATGATCAAGGTTCTCATGTGTCTTCCTGGTTTCCTTCCCCGTCATTTGGTGACTCTGAACAGGCCCGTTGTGAATGTGCCTTGCAGTGCTCCTGGGATAGGCAGCTGGGCACAATTCTGAATTGGATTTATAAAATGGAATGATGGATGGATTATTTCCTGTGCTAAATAAAGCCTGAACTTGAACTTCTGCCTTACTGCTTCACTTACCCACAGGTAAAGACTTGGAATTTAAACATGTAGCATTTCCTGATGTTAAAATAGTACATTTGGGCAACTGCTACATTACTTCATCAAAATGTATGATACTCTCTCATTGGCACTAGTTGGACTTTTAAAACACATTGATCATAAGTGCTTTACTAAAGAATGTCTAACAAGTTTTTTAATTTGTTATTACTAATTCTTGGATAAAGGTCAACATCCTAAGTATTAATGAAAACAATAGAATTATTGTAATGGCCATAATGGAAAAAAAGGTCCAGAAATAGCATATGATGGTAACTTTTCTCACCTTTAGATGTCTGAGGATACAGCTGTTAAATATTTACAGTATTCCAATTCACAAAATGAACATATCACACTATTAATTACACATTGCTGTAACCTGTACAAACACTGCATGGAGATACAAGAACAAATAAAGCAGGCTAGATTGCTCTCGGATATACAATAAAACAGTTTCAAACATGATCAGAGACTGAGTGATTGATTTTTGGACTCAAAGTCTACATTTTCCTTCTATGTAGTTAATCCTGGAAGACAACTATGCAGCTGGTAGCATTTGGACAGTCAACAAAACATATGGGATCGCAGGATGAGGCTTGTCCAAGTATTTGCCAGATGATTGTGTGGCTTCAAGCAGCTGGGGCTTTGTGTCAGGTTTATTTCAGGGTCGGTCATATTTTGGGGGTTGTGTAAGTGGAAAATGTGAGTTTAGAAACATGTCAGTCCTTTGAAATTAAGTAAAATTTTATTGAAGCACTTACACAAAAGAAAGAAATGCAGGACAGCAAAGTAATTGTCACACTTCTTCTTTTGAAATATCATTGTGAGTCTGCCTTTTCCTGACATTAATTAAATTGCACAGAATTTGAAAGGAAATTTCAAACACATATCACAGTTTATTAGCAAACATACAAATGATTCATTAAAGCAATCATTTTAGCTACAAGGCAAATATGACAGTCACAGTGCGAGAATCCATGGTGTCAAGTTTCCTATTGAAGAAAACATAGTTGGCTTTGACACATACTGTAGACATGAATAAAATATAAAACAAATTACTTCTTATTTATGTTGCATCTCTCTACCTGTTTAGAGAGGCACGGTGGAGCAGTGGTTAGTTAATAGTGCCTAAGGAGACCGAGGAGGTTGTTTGGTCTCCTAATGGCTTCATTTACTTTAGTATCCCTGCTTTTCCACTTAAATCCTAAAGTTAGGCTGATGGGTAGCTCTGGATCCGACTTTTCTAAGTGTGTTTGCTCTGTGATGGACTGGAACACTGCCCAAAGTTGGATTCTTCTTAGTGTCCTGTTCTGCCAGGGGAAACCCGAATTAAAATTAGTGGTCCTGAAAAACTGACTGATTGAGAAAACCCTTTATTTTTTTGTGTTCTTTACAAATAAGGGCGTTTCAATGTGTTTCATTTATAAGGGTTCACTGGACATTTTGAAAAGATAAGTGGCACATGACCTATAAACTAAAGCACAAATGGAAGAATTAGTTATGAAAAATACTGGAAATACAAGACAGATCAGACAGTGAAGAGAATGACACAATGATCTCAAAAAGGACATAAAATATTGCACCTCACTTTAATTAAGGCCTCCATTCATGTGAGTAGCTGAGTGATTCAACCCGATGATCAGTCCTAAACCACAAATATCATAGAGCAGTATGATTCGCAATCTTTTAAATTGGATTGCAGCTTGTCAATGGGGAAGAATTACAGAGTACAGTTTAGAAAAGAGTGTTAACCAGAGGAACATTAATCTTGTTTCAGTAAATTTAGGTACAGTATAATAATAATGGTAATAATATTTTATTGTCAGACACGTCTGACATTTCTCTTGCATCACAGAAGCTCCATCTGCAAATTACTCAAATTAAACTGAAAAATACATTTAACATTTACAGTACATTTAACATGACACTTTCCATCAGAAGACATAATATTTAATGTACATTTGAACTGGAATTTAGTTCCAAGTTTAGTTTAAGGATTGATTAATGCATGAAGGAGTTCCTCAGTTTAACCCTACTAAATCGTGGAACCCAGTATCTTCGATTTGATGGTAACAAATTATATTCACCGTTCAGGGGATGGTTAGGATCAGAGGCAATGTTGTTTACCAGCCTTAATATGTTCCCATGATAGGCTGATTCATAAAGTTTCTCTAGGAGTTGGCCGACAATCTTTGTACAGATCTTTATCTTGTGAGACAGTTTTGACTTTAAAGTAATGGACAAACACTTAAATCATATAGTGTTACAATATTGTAAAACATTTATAATCACAAAAGAATCTTTGTACTTGCCTCCAAAGACCTAAGCTGAAGGAGAAAATATATCCTTTGCTTTGTCTTTTTGCAGACAAATGTGATGTGATCTTTCTGGGATAACAGGTGATCTATCATTACACCCAAATATTTACAGTATATGAACATACCTGCTTATTTTTTCATAATATATGACAGTAGACATTTTGTGAGAGTCAGATGGTGAGCCACATACAATCTCCTCTCCTCAGCATTATTATCACTCCACTCGACCCAATATTCCGCTAACAGGGTGCTGGCGGAAATTGGGCTACTGTTGGCCGAAGAAGAGGGGGGAGACATGTCTGGAGGAAAGAGAAGAGGAGGAAGGTAAAGAGAGTGGAACTGAGGGTAGGAGCTTTGAATGTTGGCAATATGACAGGTAAGGGGAGATAGTTAGCAGATATGATGGAGAGAAGGAAGGTTGATATATATGAGACTAAATGGAAGGGGAGTAAGGCCAGGTGGATCGGAGGTGGATTCAAATTGTTCTATCATGGTGTGGATGGGAGGAGAAATGGGGTAGGAGTTATTCTGAAGGAACAGTAGGTCAAGAGTGTTTTGGAGGTGAAAAGAGTGTCAGACAGAGAAATGATTATGAAGCTGGAAATTGGAGGTGTGATGATGAATGTTGTTAGTGCATATGCCCCACAAGTTGGGTGTACGATGGATGAGAAAGAAGATTTTTGGAGTGAGCTGGATAAAGTGATGAATAGTGTACCCAAGGGACAGAAAGTGGTGATAGGAGCGGATTTCAATGGACATGTTGGTGAAGCGAACAGAGGAGACGAGGAAGTGATGGGTAGGTATGGTGTCAAGGAGAGGAATGAAAAAAGTCAGATGATAGTGGATTTTGTGAAAAGGATAGGCATGGCTGTGGTGAATATGTATTTGAAGAAAAGGGAGGAAATTAGGGTGACGTACAAGAGTGGAGGAAGATACACACAGTTAGATTATATCCTATGCAGAAGAGTCAATCTGAAGGAGATTAAAGACTGCAAAGTAGTGGCAGGGGAAACTGCCTACTCTGTAGGCAAGCATCACGAACATGAACTTTATATGTGCCAACCGAAAAAATATTGCTAGATTAACTTAATCAGTGGCTTTGAAATTTATAATTACCGTATTTACTTGTGTATAAGTCGGGTCTTGAAACCAGAAAAACCGATCATAAAATCAGACCCTGTAGGATGACGTTGGAGATCAAGAAGAGGAGGAGAGTGAGGGCAGAGCCAAGAATCAAATGGTGGAAGTTGAAAAAGGAAGACTGCAAGGTTGAGTTTAGGGAGGTGGTGAGACAGGCACTGGGTGGCAGTGAAGAGTTATCAGACAGTTGGGCAACTACAGCAGATGTAGTAAGGGTGACAGCAAGAAGGGTGCTTGGTGTGACATCTGGACAGAGGAAGGAGGAAAATGAAACCTGATGGTGGAATGGGGAAGTACAGGGGAGTATACAGAGGAAGAGAATGGTGAAAAAGAAGTGGGATAGTCAGAGAGATGAAGAAAGTAGACAAGAGTACAAGGAGAGAAGGCGCAAGGTGAAGAGACAAGTGGCGAAGGCCAAAGAAAAGGAGTATGATGAGTTGTATGAGAGGTTGGACACTAAAGAGGGAGAAAAGGACCTGTACCAATTGGCTAGACAGAGGGACAGAGCTGGGAAAGATGTGCAGCAGGTTAGGGTGATAAAGGATAAAGATGGAAATGTACTCACAAGCAAGGAGAGTGTGTTGAGAAGATGGAAAGAGTACTTTGAGAAGCTGATGAATGAAGAGAACGAGAGAGAGAGAAGGTTGGATGATGTGAAAGTAGTGAATCAGGAAGTGCAATGGATTAGCAAGGAGGAAGTAAGGACAGCTATGAAGAAGATGAAGAATGGAAAGGCTGTTGGTTCAGATGACATACCTGTGGAAGCATGGAGGTGTTTAGGAGAGATGGCAGTGGATTTTTAAACTAGATTGTTTAATGGAATCTTGGAAAGTGAGAGGATGCCTGAGGAGTGGAGAAGAAGTGTACTGGTGCCGATATTTAAGAATAAGGGGGATGTGCAGAGCTGTAGTAACTACAGGGGGATAGAATTGATGAGCCACAGCATGAAGTTATGGGAAAGAGTAGTAGAAGCTAAGTTAAGATGGGGGGTGATGATTAGTGAGCAGCAGTATGGTTTCATGCCAAGAAAGAGCACCACAGATGCAATGTTTGCTCTGAGGATGTTGATGGAGAAGTATAGGGAATGCCAGAAGGAGCTGCTGTTGTGTCTTTGTGGACCTGGAGAAAGCATATGGCAGGGTGCATCAAGTGGAGTTGTGGTATTGTATGAGGAAGTCGGGAGTATGTAAGAGTTGTACAGGATATGTACGAGAGAAGTGTGACGGTGGTGAGGTCTGCAGTAGGAGTGATGGATGCATTCAACGTGGAGGAGGGATTACATCAGGGATTGGCTCTGAGCCCTTTCTTATTTGCAATGGTGCAAGACAGAATACATGTGTGTGAATGAGAGGGAGGTCAGTGGGATGGTGGGGATTCAGGGAATAGAGTTGGCGAAGGTGGATGAGTTCAAATACTTGGGATCAACAGTACAGAGTAACAGGAACTGTGGAAGAGAGGCAAAAAAGAGAGTGCAGGGAGGGTGGAATAGGTGGAGAACAGTGTCAGGGATGATATGTGACAGACAGGTATCAGCAAGAGTGAAAGGGAAGGTCTACAGGACAGTAGTGACACCAGCTATGTTATATGGGTTGGAGACGGTGGCACTGACCAGAAAGCAGGAGACAGAGCTGGAGGTAGCAGAGTTAAAGATGATAAGATTTGCACTGGTCTGACGAGGATGGACAGGATTAGAAATGAGTACATTAGAGGGTCAGCTCAGGTTGGAAGGTTGGGAGACAAAGTCAGAGGTGTGATTGCGTTGGTTTGGACATGTGCAGAGGAGAGATGCTGAGTATATTGGGAAATGGATGTTAAGGATGGAACTCCCAGGCAAGAGGAAAAGAGGAAGACCTAAGTGAAGGGTTATGGATGTAGTGAGAGAGGACATGTGGGTGGTGGGTGTGACAGAGCAACATGTAGAGGATTGGAAGATATGGAAAAAGATGATCTGCTGTGGTGACCCATAACAGGAGTAGCTGAAAGAAGTGGAAGAAGATACAGCAATCATGAGTATAAAAATTGAAATCAATGCTGAGAAGTTTAAAGGCGGCACCAATATTTGAACGGAAACAAATACTAAAAGTAGGTAAAACAATTTCTTGATAAAAAGGCCTTGGGAATTGCAATTATTACACAAAAGTGGAAAATACAACAGCTTGGTACTAAAAGTATGAATTATAAAAAAGCCTAATAGGATAGCTAATTTAGGCAATTATTACCTAACAATTTCTGCACTCCAGTTTTGAATCCTGCCCTGGCCATTGTCTTTTCTATGAGATTGTACTTTGAGTACTTTGACTTTACTCCAACATCCTGAATATCTGTGCACAAGCCATGAATAATTATTGTTGCTATGCCTATATGCAAATAAGAAAAATAAGTAAGTACATATAAGTAATCATGTTCATAAAATTCAGGAATCCATATACAGTACATCCAGTCACATAGATCTCATTCTGCGCAGGTGGAAAAACCTGGCCACCTGAATGTGAACAGAAGTGGGCTCTTAGATGAGAGAAGCTATTGTCAGAAATAGGCTGAGCTCAAATCCATAGAATCACAACCAAGAAATCAACAAAGCACAAAACAGCCCAACCAAAAACCATTAACAGGAACGACTTCCGTAGAGAAAGCCTATTTACCCAAAGGAAAACCCCACCTAGCACTGTGGAATTAATTTTAGATTTATCCACAAACATGGACAATTGGCAATAGCGCATCACCATCTTAAATACTGTCAATGCAATAAACACATGAATTGACACTTCCAGGATACCCATAATGACAACAGGAGCTATAACCAACAACTAAAGATTCAGGAATGGCACAAAATGGCAACTCTCAAACACAAAAAGGAGTCACAAAATCATTTTGAACTTGCCCAAAAATAATAAACTAGAAAATAAAATAAAATGTGGGTTCTGTATGTAATGTTTAGTCATGGGCACTGCCATTTTGTTTAAAGTAATGCTATCCATTGCCAGTTTGGAGGTGTATGATGTGTGAAGGATGTGGAATGCAGGCCCGGTCTTAGGTATTATGGGGCCCTAGGCGAAAGGGGGGTCCAGGGACCCACTGAGGGGGGCGGAGCCACCCTGGAAGCTCTGTGAAATGCGTGAAAATTAGACCAGGGAGTCGATCCGGGGCCCCCCAAACGCCAGGGCCCTAGGCGGTCGCCTACTTCGCCTATGCCTAAGGCCGGGCCTGATTGGGACAAATAATGCTGTAGTATATTTAAGTATATATGACAATTGCTCACTCGGACAATTTGTTTTGGGGGCCCCCAAGAAGGCGGGGGCCCTAAGCTATAGCTTGTGTAGCTTATACGTAAATCCTGCACTGGTGGAATGTCATCACATCACTGCTATTTAAGAAGGCAACATGCATTGCCACATGTCCAAATCTTTGGCTTTCCAATTAAAAGCACGTCTAATTGTTTAGCTATTTTGGTAAAGGGCATAGAATAGAATAAGGAGCCTTGCTTGATGTTTCATTTTCTGATAATTATTTTAGTTTTGACTTTGGCCTATTTCAATTGTTGGATCTCTGGAGAATCCCAAAAGATAGACTTTCATTTCATGAACTTTTCTTTCTAAATGTTTTCCTTGTGGCAAGCCATTTCCTCCAGGCACTACAGTTGACAGGTCCGTACAGCAGTCATTGAGGCAGCATTCAATGGATGTCTTTGCAACAGTTATTATAATGACCACCCAATCTGGAACTTTTGTTAAATTACAAATTGTACTTTCTGTTATAAGTGGCTCTTTGTCAAGATTTAGTTCCTATCTTGCATCCAATGCTTCTGAGATAAACCCCAGGCCTCTGTGCACCTTAGTGTGGATTTATTAAGTTTATAAAAAATAATGAATGGATGAGACTAATTTAAATTAAAAATTAAATAAGAAAAATATTTTTTCTTTTCTCAAAGCCTTACTGTGCTAATAAGCGAATGTCTAGTGATACCTTTTAATAAGGTTAATAATAATGTCAATACTGTATGTAGACAATATCTGTTCTTTCAATATTTTGTTTATCTGCAAGATAAAAATACCTGCACTTACATTACACAGTTTTCTGCTTGCCATACTTTTTCATTTAATGTTTTTGTAAAACTCATTGGGAGTAATGTGAAAAATGAACACAGTAAAACATTGTTTTAATCACGTTTTCAGTTTATTGTGTTTCTTTCTGATCCTGTAGTTCTGTTGCATTCCTTTATTTTATACATCTTTTCCAATATTAGATCTTCCTTTAATTTGGACTAAATTGGGAACTGTCCTGTAAAAAATGGGTAAAAGAAAAGCATGTCCATCAAATAGATTAAATTTAGTCTTATCCTATGGGCAGAACAGACAGTGTGCATTTTCAGATGGAGCACAAAACCCTTAATTGAAGGCCTCTGTATGTGAATTACAGCATTTATAATGGCAGGGCCAGTGGGCTGTTTGGGTAATCGCTTACATTCGGTGAGTCAGAAGATTACTGTTGCCTGTTTTGTTACTAAATATTCTGATGCATGTTGGTTAAGCAATCTCCATTATGTCCACTATCCTTCTGTTATGTTTTTAGACCCTCTAATCTGGTGCAGATGTGTTTAGTAGGTATAACGTGACTTACTCTCTACTTCACACATTAGGCAGAACTACAACATGTGAAACAACAAAGTGTTGAAGTCAAATAGAAAAAAAAAGATCATTCATATTGAAGGTTCAGCACGTTTCATCTTTCACAAACCCTTCACCTTCCAGAAATAATGAACATCAGTGCAATAAATCACTTAGTGGAAGAGGCTATAAGAAGGGTTGAGGATAAGGTGGAAAAAATGATTTTTTAGAAAAATGGGCAACTTTTACAGCCTGAAGGCTGGGGTCATGGCCAAACGAGTCAAGTCTGGAGTGAAACTAAACATCAAGTCAAAATGCAAACCAAGGGTTACTTATTTTTCCCCTGTTAAAGTTCAGACAAGAATTGTAAGCCTATGCAAATGTGCATGGATGAAGTGACTACAATCATCTGGAAGTGACGGCATCACTGAAGGAAATGAGCAAAACACATAAACAAAATTAAAAAATAAAGTTAAATTTGCAGAAACCAAAAATCAAAATACAAAAATAAATACAGATGCTATAAGTGTTCAAACCTGAGTCTAGGAGCCCTCTATCTCTTATGCCTACAAATTAGGGACACATTCTGTAAAATATACAATAACTGGATATTTTTAAAATGCCCAGAGGAGCCAAACTTAGTCAGATTTATAGTTAGGTGTTTAAGTAGAAATAACTTAACAGTGAGTCAGTTAAAAAAAATCCTTTTGTCTTTAAAATAAGAAAGTTAGCTTTAATGTCAGGACACTCAGTGGCACAGTGAATAGCAACATAGCCTCACAGTTCCATGACCCTTGGATCGATTCATTGTCAGTGTCTTGTGTCTCCTTCTTCCTGAGTCTACGTAGGTTATTTCCTTCTACTTTTGTTTCCTCCCACTCCCCAAAGATATACATTTTATATTATCTTGTAACTTTAAAGTGGCCACCCAATAATAGGTACAGTATATGATTTTTGGATTTATGGTTCAGAGTTTGTTCCTTCCCTATCCCCCAGTGTTTCTATAAGTGAACTGCAAATGAGAATTTTTCACACACGAGCAAACACTTCATTTAGTAGCTATCATCTAAATTGTTTCATATCTTACCCAGGTGTTTTTTTAAGAAGCTGTTCTGGTCTCCTGCTAAAGTATGCAGCTCAATAGTTTGGTCTAAATTGACTTGAAATGCTCTTTGCCTTAAATTCCACAGGTACCCTCGAGTATGCGATTCACTGTTTAACCATTTACATTTTGGAACATGAGAACAATCTAGATGAGAACCTAACAAAGTTTCTCAGTCCTATCCACTTAATTGTTCCAAAATTACATCAAGTCTAGTTTTGAAGGTCCCTCAAGTTTTTTCTACATTTATTTTCTCAGTAGACAAGGTCAACATAATCGAGTATACATCAGTCTGGGGGACTGTTTGGGAGCAAGTTTACAAAATTGATCATCACAAGTGAAGAGCTTAGAGCAAAATACAAATGAGTTACAATTCCTAACAAAGTTGATATCAGTTAGACAGAAATTCAACAAATAAAAGAGTCTTCAAATACTTATTAAACAAATTGTGATGGTCAGAATTTTGAATGGAGGTGGGAAGCTTGTTCCACCAGCCAGGAGCTACACAAGAAAAGAGTCTGGACTGAGATTTGATACCATGCAGAGGTGACATCACCAAATGCAATTCAGCAGCAGACCTGAGAAAGTGCCTAGAACACTAAGAGTATCTCCATACAGAGATGCAGTCCCACCGGCTATGGACTACTCTGTAGGCAAGCATCACGAACATGAACTTTATATGTGCCAACCGAAAAAATATTGCTAGATTAACTTAATCAGTGGCTTTGAAATTTATAATTACCGTATTTACTTGTGTATAAGTCGGGTCTTGAAACCAGAAAAAACGATCATAAAATCAGACCCTGACTTATACGCCCGTTCAAAAATGCGACACTTAAATTTTTTTTTTTACATCTTCTTGCCTCCTCCAATCTCACATCAGTTTCTCAGATGCATCGAATTTTGTTACAGCAGCGCAGTTAACAATTACTTTCACTACTTCAACGACTTTCAATTTAAAACCAGCTTTATATTTTCTTCTGATCGGACGCTCCATCCTAGATAAGGGATGCTCTTACAATAAAGGTGTATGAGGGTGTGAGATACAAAAAACACAAATCAGTGCAAACATTGCTTTGGAATAGTTCGGGTATTACCATGTGGTCACGTAGGCACAATACATAGAAAAAAAGGCCGTGTGCTCCGTGGTTACTCTCTCAGGTGGGCTTTAGCATATCATAATCTCTTGGACCAATAGCATGAGTTTTCCAAATTCGACATATACAACTGACATTATAAAATACTACAGATTATATGGTCAAATCAAGTCCCGACTTATCTGTGGGAGAACTTATCTGCGAGTATATACGGTAGTTGTCTATATAGCCTTCTGTGTTCAGTACCAAAGAGGTTTGATTCTACAAGCTTGTCCAAGTAGTAGTAGTAGCCTAACAAGTGTAACAAATGTACTGCAAATCAATACGCTACTAGGTGCATATCTGAGGGCGGGCGGCTTACGAATGGATTTGCAGAAACAAGCAAATTGATTTATGTAGAGCGCAACACTAGCGTTATCACACATGTGTGAAATCAGCATTTTTCATTTTACAGGTAGATATTTAAAGTGCATGTGTAAGAACCGCCAGTCTGATTACTATTCCCCTGATTATTTAAGCTTGTCAGAGTAGGACAGGGATGCTCCAGGTTGCTCCTTCCACTTCAAGTGCTGAACTACAAATAATGTCCCTTGATTTGTGTTCAAACATTTTTAGAAGTTAGCATAGTATTTTATTAGCCTGTTTTGTATTTTGTCCACAATCTGCCTTGAAAATGGTAATGTGGTGTCAGCATAAACACTAACATCAGTTTCACAGCAGGAATGAAGAAAAGCATGGTAACATGGATAGATTCTGCTTGTGATCATGTTTGGAACCAGGATTTTTGAAAAAAATATCCTCTGTTAATAAAAAATATTCATTTTTTAACTTCATTTTTTAAGTTTCAGTGTAACAGATATTGAAGTATAAAGAACTACAGAAAAAAGAATGTTTTAAATTGCATCTGATGAAAAGAACTGCAGAAAAGATGAGATGATATTTCAATCTGGAGCTGCAGAATGAGATGCATATGTGAATGAAAAGTGAGATGATGAGAAGCAGTTTACATCAAAATATTATAAACTGTAAATGAGGAGATGACAATCAATGTGTTAGTCAATAGTTTCCTGGGGCTGAATGGCTTCACAAAGGTAATATTCTTAAAGATCACAACATTTCCTTTCTTTTTTATGAGATGAGATGTATACCAAGACCTGGATTGAACCTGTTCGTTTTTAGTCCCGATAGTTCATCCATTTATCTTGTTCCTTAATTAAAATTTTTTAATTCATTAGGATAAATATTCCATGTGGAATTTTGTGTTATTGATTCAGCTTCACTAATTCTCTGTCATCTGATGTTACGGCTTCCACTTTCTCCTAATGGTTCATTGACTGACTGATGCAAGTCTTAATTGGAAAGCTCAAGTATTGCACTTGGGGTGGTTACTAGGGGAATAGCCGTTTATGCATATTTCATCTGAATCCGTTTCTCGGTGCTTAGGTATTTTAGGGGGATATACTATTCATTTCTTTCTCATCTAGCCTTTTTAAACTACTCAACTGCAAGAGACGGAGCAAAGGGAGTAAGCTAAAACAGTGGGTACAAAATATCAATTGATACACAGACCAGGGAACTGACAAAACAGCACATGGAAAGAAAATACCAGAAGAAAATTGATATGGGAAAAATGTTTATGAAGTTTAAAAGTCCTACAATGAAGAAAACATACTGGGAATAAGAACAGCCAGAACAGAGTAAAATTAATGTGCTGTTGGGAAAGGCAGCTGCTTACCGTTTCTGTGTTAAGCACAAATGCATATAAATAGCACTCCATGGAAGCCTTTAACGAGAACACAAGAAATAAGTGAAATGGTGAATTATTAACATACATATTAGCATCAGTATGACCTCATTAGAGTACTGGAATGCTGTTGTGATCATGCATGTAATGAACATATAGTACATGTTAACTGAGAGGAGGGGTAGGACTGGAGACAGACAGATGAGAACCTCTGGAAACACGATGGAGGGTGGGTAGAGCCTGCAACCCAAAAGGGGTAAGTAGGAGACAGCATGGAGGTGAGAGTCTTCTGAAGGAGCAACATAGGCAGAGAATGCGACATCACTGCTATTCAAGTCGGTTATTTTGGCAGGCATTTTCTGTGGCCAAAACAACAGATGGGTTTAGTAGATGTGTTAGGTTAGAGCATTGTTGATTAGAAATTAAGAGGCCCAGTTTAATTTTAACAGCATCTGGTGGCTGTGTGCATCTGTCACTGCTGCTATCCTGGTGCTTGTTACAATATTGTGGAAAACAATGACGCGCCCTGCGGTGGGCTGGTGCCCTGCCCGGGGTTTGTTTCCTGCCTTGTGCCCTGTGTTGGCTGGGATTGGCTCCAGCAGACCCCCGTGACCCTGTAGATAGGATATAGTGGATTGGATAATGGATGGATAGATGGATGGAAAACAATGAATGTTGTTGTGCTGTCCTCAAGCCTAGGATAAATACTATTGAGTCCATAGTAATACAGAAAAGGGGACTTTGTAATAAATAAAGCAGCCAAAAGAGAGTTATTAATAAATGGAGTTAACAAAAGGGCAGAATAAACAATACAAAAACATAACTCTAATGCCGTCCATCATTATTATTCAATACATAAATAATAAAGGTTTTTAAAATAAGCTAGTTAATCTGAGCATACATGCAATATATACAGTACAAAGTCTGATAGGAAAGTGGGAAACAAACAAACTTGTAATGAGTGGAACTGAAAAATAGCACCAGTTAAAAAATAATTTGCTTACAAGATAAAAGGTAATCCATGCAAATCAATAGCCACTTTGGCAGTGAAATTACCTTTCCTACCATTAACTGAAAATTCAATCAGAAATATTTAACTTATGGCTTATCAAACAGAAGCACATCTTTGTTTTGTTGTCTTTACAAATTGTTGTATAATTCCTACACATACGGCCCTCCCCCTGCATTTATGACTGATAATAAATAATTATTTGATCATCCATCTTTTGTCAGACTGCTTTGATCTAAGCATGGAGTTGCTGGGTGTCACAGATGCCCATCCCAGTACTAAGGCTGGTGGTGCCTCGGGGAAGGACACAAGTTGCAGCTGCTTTCCTGTCTCAAGCACAGTTGAGAGTCAGTTTTCTAATTAGCAAAAAAAAAAGATTAATTCTAAGTTTATAAATTATCTATTTTAACCTAAATTCAGTATTATTTTACAAATCCATTCAGGTCCCAATCCAGGCGGTTCATCGTGTGGTGGGTGCGGTGACGTGTTATCAGCTCATGCTGCAAACCTCTCTCTCTCTATCTGAACAGTCCCTGATGCCCACTTCTTTGGGTAATCCAATTTCTACTGAATTTATTTGTAATTTTGTTAACTGTTAATTGATAAATGTAAAGATATTTGTTGGAACCCAAGAGGCTGAATTAAGCAATGATAATCTCAGAAATATGGCGCTGCAACTAAATAGTTAGACATTAAATAAGCTGCAGTCATAGGAGGAAATGTAGCACATTTAGTCAAGTGTAAGAAACTTAACACATTCATAAACTTTCCATTCCTTTCATTTTTTCACTTCTCTTTTTTTGAGCAAATATCTATAATTTAAGTAAACTTTACTTGCATTGCTTTTCTTCTTCTTTTGGCTGCTCCCGTTAGGGGTTGCCACAGCGGATCATCTTCTTCCATATCTTTCTGTCCTCTGCATCTTGCTCTGTTACACCCATCACCTGCATGTCCTCTCCCACCACATCCATAAACCTTCTCTTATGCCTTCCTCTTTTCCTCTTGCATGTCAGCGCCATCCTTAATATCCTTCTCCCAAAATATCCAGCATCTCTCCTCTGTACATTACTGGAACAATTTAAAAAGAAACAAAAAAGTAACATCAATAACAGAAAAATAAGCAACTTGCAATATCATACAAACTGCTTGGTTCGATATTATATTGGCACAAGTCAAAATAAGGGAAGTAAGTGGACAGTATAAATGTAAAAGGTAACTCATTTTGAAATTGGAACAGCAGATTATTCACAGCTTCCATCTTTAGATACTGGAGACGGCCAAATTGCCGAGCTGTCAATGCTGTTTCAGTTTCAGTTAATGATGGGGGCAACACCTCACCCAGAAATCTGAAGGCACAGATGCACCCTCTGACTTCTGATTGTGAGCTTCTCTTCCTCCATGTCAACAATAATCCTGCCATTCACTGACATCCAGAGCTGGCTGAGCTAGGAAGCATGATCCAGGCATGGTCTCTTTTTTAATATTTAAAAAACAAAAACAACAAAAAAAAAACTACATTTGCCGGCCTTGATCTTGGCATCTGGTCCTTTCCGGCAGCTTTGGAACAACCTTAATTAAGTACTTTATTTGAACATTTTTAAAGTTGTTATCATAGTTGAGGCTAGAAGGGGTTGGTTTTGGAGTTTAACACCTCTCCCTGAAATTTATTTTTATGACATTTACAACTTGATCATAGATGGAAATAAGATTGTAATACTTTCTATCTTCCCAGCCCCAAACGGTAGCTTGCTAGTGCAGTTTTTAGCATTGCTGCTTCATAGGTCTGGGTACCTTGGTGCAAATCCCTGACCAGTTGCCATGTTCTTTCCCTGTTTATGTCTTGTATGGGTGTGACGATGCGGGTTCGGCTCCATACTCCCATCTGCCGTTCGGGAGCCCTTGAACCCAACACCGTCGGTAATGTTACTGATGAGCTAGACAGTGAGGCAACAATAGCAAGGGGATGGTACAAATGTGCAAAGGTGCTTTCATTTAAAATCCAACAACAAAACAAAAGTGTTCCAATAAACAAGTGCGGCATTGCATTCAAAAGTCATTAAATAAATAATCCTTAAAAGAAATGTGGAGGTTTAAAAAAATACAAAAACAATCCTTTAAAACAGAGGTTAAAACATAACGCAGGAAGCAGTCTTCTAAAAAACCCAATGTCAAGCCTGGTGCTTCTTCTAAACTAGCGTCTCACCTGCTTCTCCCGCTATGGCCCTGCAGCAGACGAGACGCTCTCTCTGCAGCTGACCTTCCTTTACTACTGCTTCTGCTGTCAGTCGCCATACCTATCCTTGGCTCCGGTAGGATCCTCCGGACAGCGACTTGGGACTCCCCAACAACCAAGGCTCCCATGCTGGGGTCACCACGTCCCAAGTCCCAACTCCTGCTGCCTCCCGCGGCCTTAAGCGGAGAGTCACCCGCCTCCGGTCACTTCCGTCCTTCATAAAAACAAACTCTGCAGGAGCAACCACAACTACTATGCCCTGGGTGTCAGCCTAACACCCAGGCTGCCTGCACAGCTGCATGTGAGCCTTTGCTTGCTCGTTCTCCTGCACCGGCTCGCTCGCTCGCTCACTTCCTGCTCCCTCCTGCAACCTCCGTTTCCTTCTTTTCTTGTTCATTGTTCCCCTCCCATAACCGTCTTGGGCTTCTCTATATAATGGACTTGGCAGCTGTGGCAATCAACAGTTCCCGGGTACAATTATGCTGCGGACCGTCCCTCACCTGTGCATTTAGGTCAGACACATCCACAGCACAAATCCACCCGGAAACTGCTTCAGCCACACTACCATGCCCCCTAGCAACACTGCGAGCACGGTGATTATTTATTTAAAACAACTGGTCTTTGCTAAGAGAGCTGTGGACCCACAACACCACAATGGGTTTTTACAGGTTACCTCCTACACGCCAAAGACATACATCTATGCCCTACTTGAGTGGGCTTGGACATGCCCTCAGATAGAGTAGTGTTCTGACTAGGATTGGTTCTCATGTTCCAGACAATGTAGCACCGGGCCGTGCTGAGCATTCTTTAATTTTTCATTGTGAAAGACTGTTTATGCTACCATTTTCTTTACTTCCAAGGCCATCTATTGTAAGTGCACTATAAATTAGCATATTAGATCATTGATCATGCTCTTTTAAAGATATCTCCTCTGCTCACTTTTGTATTAGTTAAAGGTACCCTTCAAAGATCCTAGGGAATGGTGGGAAAGGGAATTTTCAATTAGCATTTCAGAAAAAGAGTGGAACTCAGCCATACAGTACATAAAATACACTCTAGTTCAATATCTTCCAAGAATTTCATCATTTAACTCAAAACATTCAGTGATCACAGCTTATCTTGTTTAAAGTTGTATAAAATTGTCCAACGGCTGACCCAACCTGTGAGCACTGCTATCTCACTTTGGCATCACTAGGCCATAAGTCCTGGGAATTTACTTTCTGAAGTAAATTAACATAATTTTGGACCAAAATCTTTACATACTTTTGAAACAGTCTTTGTGTTACAATCACTCTTAATCCATTATCTGTGCTATTTAGTGTACTCCCGGATGGTATCTTGATCATGGCCTGGAGAGATACACAAGTTATCCATCTCTCTTTCCCAGGCTAAGGGGTGAGAGATATGGAAGCAACGGTGACCTTAGGACCTTTAAAGTTCACCGTACAGTTCCTGATCTATGGCCCTAGCATCTGGGGTTGAGACTTTAACAAGTTTGGTTACCCATTGATGGGCATTGTTTCAGAGATCTGCCTTAAACTTGCTTAGCTTTTCAATGAAACCCCTAAGGTGACATTTAGTATTTATTAAGCCACACAAATCTAAAAACAAAGATAAAACATTGCATGCAAAATATAAGAAATAATACAAATAAATATTTTTGCAACAGTCCAGCAAAGAGGACACAGATTTAAATCTACCTCTTTACCTTCGAACTCCATGAGATGCATTGATGTCAATAGGGAAGGAGGAACTGCAGTACTTTTTGAGTGGATGATAATTGTTTAATGGTGTTTTAAGTGTCACTGAGGGCTAACAAACTATGCTGGACTGATTATTGGGGCCAAAACATGCAATCTGCCCTGTGAGGAAGCAGTGCAAACCACTGCACCACCATGCCTCAAAACAACAAAAGACATAGACAGAATGAATACCACAAACAAAATACAACAAACGGCCACAAACTAGCAATAAGTAAATAAAAAATAAATCTTGGCATTCACAGAGTGCCAATCTTGGGGCATACATTGGTCGTGTCACAAAGTAGCAGTGTGGGACTAGCTTGTTTCACTGTTTGAATTTGTAGCTCTCTGTGTGCAGCTTTCCGTGTAACTGTACAGATACTACACATTTTTTTCCTTCCATCAAATTGTTATAAATATTTAATAAGGTCTCATTCTGTCAAAGGCAGTGAAAGGGGGAGGGATCCTTTAAGGCTTGTTCTGAGATTGTTGCTGGGCACATGGCTAATTATGCATGAAATTTAGCTATGCAGGGCTGTGCTGCCAGCACACAGATATCAGTGTTATATATCTGGTGGCAGTTCACAGAATATTCTAATTATGGTCAGCTAATGCAATGTTTTTCTCAACCATTATGGTCCTGCTACCCAGTCTTGCCTATTTAAAATCATTGGCAACCTACTAGCAGGCAGTGCAAACAAATGAGAGTGATGTGTAAAATGGGGAAGAGGGGTCCCCTTCCATGAAAGAAGCTCACTTAGAAACTGGGAAACATTGCACAGTATTGCTGATGGCTTAGGGGACCCACCACAACCCATTCGTGAACCAACAACACCAACCTTGGACCTACTGTTGACAACCTATGACCCAAAAGTGGTTAATGCTGTAAGGTGTTTTTTTAAACACATGTGGGATGGAAATCTGTCTGGAGTACTGATCATGACAGCAATGATCTTACAATAGGCCTGTGTGAAAATTCTGCACATGGCTGCTATAGCTCTGTCATGTCACACTGGCCTCGTAAACTATCATGGGGTGCTGGGAAAAAATGTTCACGTAAGCTGGCCCAAGGAAAATATCTAGAGAACAAGATCACTAGCAAACACAGCATATCCGCTGATCAACACTAATCTTAGTTAACTTTTGTCCCACCTTGGACTTTCCCTTTTGAGATGGTGTAATACTTCTTTTTAAAGGAAGAGTTTCTTTTCATAGCCATAACATGTAATTAAAGAATGATTTCCTTTGTATGGGTAATATTTTTCAATTTTTCCTATGCTTCATATTTAATATTATCTAACTTCATTATTATGAGTATATATTCAGTTAGGTATTTCAAAATGTAACAGCTAAAAGCATTATCGTCATGTGCTGTATTTGACAAAGGATTTAAAAAGAACAACTGTAGTTTAAAATGTCAGTTCTTTGTGCAATGCTTCACAAACGGTGGATTCTAATTGACATTGTAATTCTCATGCTCAGCTTTTTGTTCAATTTTTAAATTTTTCAAACTGGCAGATACTTTCGCATGTATTTTATCATCTGAGTCTATCCAGTCCATTTCTGTCCCGATTCAGTTTTCAGTCCAAGCTTTCGTTAGTGGACCAGGGTGGTCTGGTTTCTTGACAATGTCATTAAAGTGCTTAGGAAGAAATCAATTGTGATATCTTATACCACATTACTAGCATGCAGACGTATCCCACTTAACTGGAAGAACCCTAATCCACCTTCAGCGGATAAGATATGTTTCATATTATCTCAAATTAGAAAAAATCTTATTCTCTTAAAGAGAAGATATTCAACACCTTTTCAAAACATGGCAAGAATTCATTAATTTACTTTAGAATATGCATGTTGCGCCGGTGATTCACTCCTTCATGTTAATAACTGTTTTGTCATTTTAAAAAAATAGATGTGTTTTTTTCTTTTTGCATTTGTTGTTGTTCTTTTTCTTTTTATTTTGGGTGGGGCTGAATCTTGTTTTTTTGTTTTGTTTTGTTTTCTTTAATTTCTTTAATTTCCTTTGATTTTTCCTCTTTTGTTTTTGAATTTATTTTAAGCATTTGAATCTGTTATTATTATTATATGTTTTATTGAGGTAGAATGCCATTATAATATTTTGTTTTCAAATCGAAAAAAAGTTTAATAAATTTCTTGCTCTTTTGATGTCCTCTTTTTGAATGTCCCTCCTCTAGACGATGTTCCTAGACGAACAATGCTCAGGCGCTTTACCTATGTTTCATTACAATTAGTCACTGCAAGGCGGCCATGACATGCTAAGTCAACCTGACACTAACAAAGTACAACTGAAAAAAAGGGATGCATTAACAAAATTGCTTTAGTCTGGGAATTGCTGGCAGCTCTGATATTCCCAGCCAGATGCAGCACCCCATCAAAATTGATGAGATGCTTTTTACAATGAACCTGGGTCACTGGAAGGAAAACAAAGAAAGGTCACAAATGTTTTTCCCAGTTGAGTATTATTTATTGGGAGACAGG
Source organism: Erpetoichthys calabaricus (assembly GCF_900747795.2). Lineage (NCBI taxonomy): Eukaryota > Metazoa > Chordata > Cladistia > Polypteriformes > Polypteridae > Erpetoichthys > Erpetoichthys calabaricus. Next base: position 46,362,298 of record NC_041397.2, on the reverse strand, counting down.
GAGTCTTTGAATTTAAATGAGATTTATGACTAGCATCTAACTTAGCAAAATAATTAGTAGTTTAGAAAAAAAACAGAATGCTTAACTTTATTAATAAATACATACAGCCTATAATTGAAGCCATTTTTCATTTTCATAAGCATAAACATTTGAACCTGCCTGAAAATCTCTCTCTCTCTCGGAAATATAATCTAAGTGAAAAATGTGCCTTAAGCATAATTCCTCTTCAGATGTTAGGCAGGCAGCATGGTGCTGGACTCCAAAACACAAAGCTGCTGGTTTAGCTCCCACCTCCTTGTGTGACCCTGTGCAATTCACTTAGCCTACCTGCACTCTTATTGTAAAACAATGCATGTCAACAATTGTACTGCATTGTAATCTTGCAAGTCACCAGGGATGAAGGTGCCAAATACTCAATATCAATAATAACACAAAGCCTGGATCATGGCCATGAGAAAGTCTGTCTCTGAAGTGAGTGTGATAACAACATCTATTAGTGCGTCAGTCATCTTTACTGACTTTATAGTGTGACTGTTACAAAGGGCCAAACTATATCAAGTGCAAATCAGGAAGTGGCACTGGATGAGAAAGGCAGACTTTGGTTTAGCGGGGAAGTAAAACAAGACAAACAAACAAACAAAAAAAAAATAAGATTCAAATCTTACTCTGGTCAATGCATTGTATGACCTTGAGGGCATCCTTAACATTTTTTATATTTGTGATGATCCTCAAGGACCCTTACTTACTGCAGTTAATTTTCCGAAATTCTTTTCTTCTGAGGATTTGTATCCCAAAGACCTGCATGTTAGGTGTGACACTAGGGGTCGCTGTTGCCCCGTAAAACCCACAGACAACACGTCCAAACACCAGGTATAAGTCCCAGTAATATTTTTAATTATTATAATAATGTGCACAAAGCAACTCCACGTCCACAATACTCAATAATCAACAACAATAAATCAACAATAATCAATCCTCCACTCGACCCAGCAGCTCTGTCACTCTTCCTCCCAACTCCGGCTTTCCTTGCTGGTCTCCACCAGTCCTTTAAATAGTCCGTTACGCAGATGTGCTTCTTGTCCTTCAGTCCATGTGATTCCATAGCACTTCCGGGTCAGATAAAGAGTTATATTTTTCTTCAGCCCGGAAGTACTTCAGTTCTTTCATCCCCGTGACTTGGGAGTACTTCCGGGCTATACGCGAAATAAAAATCCCTTGTCTTTCTGCAGCGTCCCATGGTGGTCCCCAGGGTCCCCAACAGGGCTGTGAAACCGAACTCCATCTCCCATGGTGCCCTGCAGGAATCCTGGGTACTTCTATTTTGTATGGGAGACGCCATCAAGCAGCCTGGATGTGTCAGCTGGGATGAGTTGCCGGCTGCCCATCAAATAAGTTAATTGAATGCCCAAAAATTGCCCCCATATGAGTGACTAGGAGTGTGTTCAAGAGTGTGGCCTGCAATGGACTGGCACGCCATTTAAGGATGATTCCTACCTCACCCCTTCAATGCCGCTAGAAATAGGTGTATCTGGCAATAGATAGAGAGAACTGATGTAGTTTCCAAATTTACCTTAAATTTAAATGCTCTCATTTCAGGGTATATTCTTGAATATTGGATTATGTGGCCAGAAATGTACAGGAAGGAGAAGCTCCAAAATCACTGCCTAGGGTAAAATCCAGGAAGGCTCCCAGGATGATCCTTAAGGCATGCCATCCATCCATCCATCCATCCATCCATCCATCCATCCATCCATCCATCCATCCATCCATTGTCTCCCGCTTATCCGAGGTCGGGTCGCGGGGGCAGCAGCTTGAGCAGAGATGCCCAGACTTCCCTCTCCCCGGCCACTTCTTCTAGCTCTTCCGGGAGAATCCCAAGGGTTCCCAGGCCAGTCGAGAGACATAGTCCCTCCAGCGTGTCCTGGGTCTTCCCCGGGGCCTCCTCCCGGTTGGACGTGCCCGGAACACCTCACCAGGGAGGCGTCCAGGAGGCATCCTGATCAGATGCCCGAGCCACCTCATCTGACTCCTCTCGATGCGGAGGAGCAGCGGCTCTACTCTGAGCCCCTCCCGGATGACTGAGCTTCTCACCCTATCTTTAAGGGAAAGCCCAGACACCCTGCGGAGGAAACTCATTTCAGCCGCTTGTATTCGCGATCTCGTTCTTTCGGTCACTACCCATAGCTCATGACCATAGGTGAGAGTAGGAACATAGATCGACTGGTAAATTGAGAGCTTTGCCTTACGATTCAGCTCCTTTTTCACTACGACAGACCGATGCAACGCCCGCATTACTGCGGATGCCGCACCGATCCGCCTGTCGATCTCACGCTCCATTCTTCCCTCACTCGTGAACAAGACCCCGAGATACTTGAACTCCTCCACTTGGGGCAGGATCTCGCTACCAACCCTGAGAGGGCACTCCACCCTTTTCCGGCTGAGGACCATGGTCTCGGATTTGGAGGTGCTGATTCTCATCCCAGCCGCTTCACACTCAGCTGCGAACCGATCCAGAGAGAGCTGAAGATCACGGCTTGATGAAGCAAACAGGACAACATCATCTGCAAAAAGCAGTGACCCAATCCTGAGCCCACCAAACCGGACCCCCTCAACACCCTGGCTGCGCCTAGAAATTCTGTCCATAAAAGTTATGAACAGAATCGGTGACAAAGGGCAGCCCTGGCGGAGTCCAACTCTCACTGGAAACGGGTTCGACTTACTGCCGGCAATGCGGACCAAGCTCTGGCACCGATCGTACAGGGACTGAACAGCCCTTATCAGGGGGGCCGGTACCCCATACTCTCGGAGTACCCCCCACAGGATTCCCCGAGGGACACGGTCGAATGCCTTTTCTAAGTCCACAAAACACATGTAGACTGGTTGGGCAAACTCCCATGCACCCTCCAGGACCCTGCTAAGGGTATAGAGCTGGTCCACTGTTCCGCGACCAGGACGAAAACCACACTGTTCCTCCTGAATCCGAGGCTCGACTATCCGACGGACCCTCCTCTCCAGGACCCCTGAATAGACTTTTCCAGGGAGGCTGAGGAGTGTGATCCCTCTGTAGTTGGAACACACCCTCCGATCCCCCTTCTTAAAGAGGGGGACCACCACCCCGGTCTGCCAATCCAGAGGCACTGTCCCTGATGTCCATGCGATGTTGCAGAGGCGTGTCAGCCAAGACAGTCCTACAACATCCAGAGCCTTGAGGAACTCCGTGCGTATCTCATCCACCCCCGGGGCCCTGCCACCAAGGAGTTTTTTGACCACCTCGGTGACCTCAGTCCCAGAGATGGGGGAGCCCACCTCTGAGTCCCCAGGCTCTGCTTCCTCATTGGAAGGCATGTTAATGGGATTGAGGAGGTCTTCGAAGTATTCCCCCCACCGATCCACAATGTCCCGAGTCGAGGTCAGCAGCGCACCATCCCCACCATATACAGTGTTGACACTGCACTGCTTCCCCTTCCTGAGACACCAGATGGTGGACCAGAATCTCCTCGAAGCCGTCCGAAAGTCGTTCTCCATGGCCTCCCCCAAACTCCTCCCACGCCCGAGTTTTTGCCTCAGCAATCACCAAAGCCGCATTCCGCTTGGCCTGCCGGTACCTATCAGCTGCCTCCGGGGTCCCACAGGACAAAAGGGTCCTGTAGGACTCCTCCTTCAGCTTGACGGCATCCTTCACCGCCGGTGTCCACCAGCGGGTTCGGGGATTGCCGCCACGACAGGCACCGACCACCTTACGGCCACAGCTCCGGTCAGCTGCCTCAACAATAGAGGCACGGAACATGGCCCATTCGGACTCAATGTCCCCCACCTCCCTCGGGATGTGGTCGAAGTTCTGCTGGAGGTGGGAGTTGAAGCTACTTCTGACAGGGGGCTCTGCCAGACGTTCCCAGCAGATCCTCACAACACGTTTGGGCCTACCACGCCTGACCGGCATCCTCCCCCACCATCGAAGCCAACTCACCACCAGGTGGTGATCAGTTGACAGCTCCGCCCCTCTCTTCACCCGAGTGTCCAAGACATGTGGCCGCAAGTCCGACGACACGACCACAAAGTCGATCATTGAACTGAGGCCTAGGGTGTCCTGGTGCCAAGTGCACATATGAACACCCCTATGCTTGAACATGGTGTTCGTTATGGACAATCCGTGACGAGCACAGAAGTCCAATAACAAAACACCGCTCGGGTTCAGATCAGGGGGGCCATTCCTCCCAATCACGCCCTTCCAGGTCTCACTGTCATTGCCCACGTGAGCATTGAAGTCTCCCAGCAGAACGAGGGAGTCCCCAGAAGGTATGCCCTCTAGCACCCCCTCCAGGGACTCCAAAAAGGGTGGGTACTCCGAACTGCTGTTCGGTGCATACGCACAAACAACAGTTAGGACCCGTCCCCCCACCCGAAGGCGAAGGGAGGCTACCCTCTCGTCCACTCCCCTCCTTTAACTGTCACCTCCCCTCCTTTAACCGTCACCTTATCGTGGTGGAGGGGTTTGCGTGTCCCAATGATCCTAGGAGCTCTGTTGTCCGGGGCTTTATGCCCCTGGTAGGGCCACCCAAGGCAAACTGGTCCTAGGTGAGGGATGAGACAAAGAGCGGTTAAACAAACCTCCTATGAAGAAAAACAATTTTGGACGGCGTTTTCCCTTGCCCGGATGCGGGTCACCGGGGCCCCACTCTGGAGCCAGGCCTGGAGGTGGGGCTCGATGGCGAGCGCCTGGTGGCTGGGCCTGCACCCATGGGGCTCGGCCGGGCACAGCCCGAAGAGGCAACGTGGGTCCCCCTTCCCATGAGCTCACCACCTATGGGAGGGGCCAAGGAGGTCGGGTGCAGTGTGAGTTGGGTGGTGGCCGAAGGCGGGGACCTTGGCGGTCCGATCCTCGGCTACAGAAACTGGCTCTTGGGACGTGGAATGTCACCTCTCTGAAGGGGAAGGAGCCTGAGCTAGTGTGCGAAGTTGAGAGGTTCCGGCTAGATATAGTCGGACTCACCTCGACGCACAGCTTGGACTCTGGAACCAATCTCCTTGAGAGGGGCTGGACTCTCTACCACTCTGGAGTTGCCCCCGGTGAGAGGCGCCGAGCAGGTGTGGGTATACTTATTGCCCCCCAACTTGGAGCCTGTACATTGGGGTTTACCCCTTAAGGCATGCGAATTACTTTAACTTGTGGCTGCTAAGATATTGTTATGGTTCTTTTTTTTATCAAGTTTAACGAATGTTTGTCTGGTTTTCCTATATTTTGTTTTAGTATTCTAATTTCAGTATTAGTAATATTTTTTCTTATTCACTGAATTGTAGTATAACTGTTTAAGTTTTAGTTTAATTGCTAGAATTAATTTTTTTTCATTACATCATATTGAATTTTTCTGAACAATGTCCCATTGCCAAGACATAGGTTTGGGTTGCCAGAATCGAATTTCATAAATTTTTTCTGTCACGTAAGCGTGTTGTATACTGCATCTAAGAATGTGGATAAAAGACTAAAATTCAGCTCTTGTTTTGAGTCAGGATTCTAGACAACTGATCTGTGTTCTCTCAGTGAATTGACAAAATTAACTCTTGAGAGAACCAGGAGATTCAATCAGACATAAAGGGTTTAAAACTAGGAGATCAAAAGTACAGCAAATAAACTATATGGAGAAAGAAAGCTGAGGTGAAAACCGAAGCAAAAGTCTGTACTGAAAAAGCAAAAAACAAGAAAGAATTTTAGGAAAGATTTGATAGAGGATTGTATGAGGCAGAGCACCTAAAGGGACCTTTTAAATGGTTGCACTGATCAGCAAAAGGGAAATTTCTGAGGCCACAATTCTCAACATGGATGTGAACAGAGCTACAGGTTAGGAATATTATGGCGATCATTAGGAATTCAAAATGGCAGAAAAAATATACAATTCCTAAAACATTAGGAGTATAAAAAATAGAGACCAGAAATAGAATTCTTTGGCTCAGAAAACCCCCAAAATGAGTCTAGGATCAAAAGATGCAATGTGTACATTGTCACAAAAAATATTAACAAATCTCGTATCACTGTTTCTTTTCACTACAAGCTATTTTAGTGTTTTACGGTTTGGCACACATATACCTACTCTTTCTGGTTTTGATTTATTTTTCTGTTTACCACCAATATTTAATCTCCTGGGGCCTCAATTATAAAATTTAGCATGGACTCAAGAGCAAAAATAAGCACTCGCCAAAAAACAAAAAAATGCATATACCAAAAAAAAAAAAGAAAAATCAGATTTATAAAGCCTGATGTATGCACATTTCTACACAACTTATCCATTATTAATCACAATCAACCTGTAAATGTGCGTTTGTGAACACACCTCGATGCTAATCAACCTCATTCATATGCAGTTACGACGCTGCAGATGTTCATTGGCTGGATGAGCTGCCTTCATCCTTCCACTCCATTCAAGAGCATCTCTGCAACTGAGAATACAGATCATGTGTACTTTTATAGCACTTCTCATTGTTCTAGGAGGTTCAGGAAAGGCGTAAGGTGCCAGCGCCTGAGCCGCTAATGCCTGGCACATGTAATGACACGATTGCTGATACAATGAATAGTAAGGCCATATGAAACACTGAGGATTCAGCCAGTTACTATACCAGCAAGCCAGTCATCATGAACAGCACCATTAGTTTACCACAAAATAAATGAATCACGAGTTTACCCAGGCCACGGAGTCGTTATGTTTGTCAGTTTGATCACAAATGAGTTGTGCGTCAATGTAAGTTACAGTTTTCAATTGAAAAGAACAGCTTCATTCTCGCTACATGGTCTTATTGCAATATTAGTATAGTAAAGTGATCTGATTATGTTAGGAGAACTGGATACTGGTGCTGACTTCCACTTTACGTTGACAAAAATATGTTATGTAGTGCACCCAGACCATACAAAAACTGGACGTAGCGCCTCCTCAGTCAGCTAATGGCTTTCAGCTCAGCGGGCACAATGGAGTGAAGCTTGGCTGAGATACTCCTAACCTGTCAACCACAACTCTGAGATGTGACAACAGATAGCCGGTATAAACCACAAAAGTTCTTCACTGAAAATGCACAGCATTGGCCCTCTTAGAAGGGAATTGAAATGTAATCTGTACATGATATCCATCACTCTTCCGGTTTAATATGTTTAACATGTTAACACAAATTATAATAATGACTTGGTGAGATGAATTATTATATAATAATACTGTTACTGTAATATATTATATTGTAATTATGCTATAGCATAATAAGGAAGACAAGTCATGATTTTATTGATTTGGCTGCATTTCCCTACTTGGACAAATACATATACATGTTTCCCTATCAAGTGGGAAGTTGTGTACACACATTTCAAGAAACATTTTGTGAGTATGCAAGCTTTATAAATGAAGCCCCTGGTCCTCTGTTGTTACATATGCAGTCCTTGTGACTTGCGGCTAACAAGTTTTGGTAGAACAGATATAACAGGATGTTACCTGCTTCAGCTGAATTAAACATGTTCTTGTATAGTGCCCGATCGTCAAGGTCACAGCACTGCGTAGACCGTCAAATTCATACAGGTTGTAAATTCTACAAGGCAGATTGATTATGAGAGTAAGAGATATTGTGGGTGGCTATGTGCGTGCTCCGATTTCTAGTGCTAATTATTGTACTTTTTGTCATCATAGGTACATTGTTTTAACTTTTTAAATGCTGTTTCTTATTTTCTGCTTAATTAAAAATATTTTAAAAGAAATCTGCATTGCCCATTTTACTAAGATATCCCAGCCACTGGCAGTATTTGGGTGTATTAATTTTTAGTATATCCTTTTTTAATCATTAATTAATGTTTAGTAGAAATTCATGCAAAAAGTTATCTACCTGTGCTATATGAGGTACTCATTTATTTTGACAATAGGAATACATTTACTTCCGTTTAGCAAAATGATGCTATGTGGTCACTCTCTAGCAGTTAGTTCCATATGCAGGCCCCAAACCAGGAAACTGTTGAACCACACATGGAATAATTTTATACAAAAGCTTGATATTGTTGTATCTTATGTTTATTTCCAGAGGTAGACAATAGGAGCAGGAGATGATTCTGTGTGCGGTGTTCTGGTTACAGTTTTGGACTTCACACCCCGAGATTGTGGGTTTAAATTTCGCTACTTACACCATGTGACCCTAATTGGAAAATCAAAAGAAATGTAAACAGTTGTATCTCAAATGTTCTAAGTCACCTTGGATAAAGGTATCAGCCAAATAAGTAAATATAACATGTAAGGTAAAGAGAGAGAGAGAGATTTGGAGCATGCACGTTGCTGCACCCAACCACCTGGATTGGGACCCAAGAGCAGTGGGGAACACCTCAGCACCACACTGGAAGAGTGTGAGGTTTTTTTATGGTGGCTGGAGTGCCAATCCTGCCACCAACCCCTAAGTTTTCCCAATAAACTGGAGGACCTGCTTGCAGGGCTGGATGCAGATTAACGTCATACCCAGGATGAAACAATTGCAGGTTAAGCAAAAGCAAACATTTTACTAATAATTGCAGTCCAAAAACAAATTTAAAAACCAGGTGGAGGCCACACAGGGATTTCCAAATAAAATCTGACAGGATTTTTGCTTTGCTTCGCACCTGTTTGTTGTGAATGTTTGGTGCTTTTTTAGTTGTTAATTCCTTTCTGGTGGAGCACTTACAATAAAATCTACAGTATTTGTTCTTATGCTATTTTGGATCACTGAATTCATTTATGACATTAGTTTTATGTTATAATATTGTTTTCATAATGTTCTAAACAACATCTTGTTTTTCACGATTGTTAATATTTTGTGGTGTGGTGAGGTTGCTACTCCAGTGTCAGTAGAAAAACAATTTTATCGTGCATGGCACCTGATGTCACCATTGTGAAACCATAAAGATTTGGCACCTTGCATTACCACGTCTATCTGAAACGCCATTCTGAGACCTTTTTGTTGATGGTTGCTATGTCATTGTTAGATAAAGTCAAACAGAAGTGTGTAGGACATAAAATCACCAAGAGGTGGGTATAAAGGTCAGTGTTGTGCACCTCCTGGTTGTCCAAGTTTCTGGATACACTTTAAAACCTTCCACTTCATTTTCTTTGAGTTTTTCCATTGATTTCTGGTTGCAAAAGGTTTTTGTTTTGTCTTTGGCTAGTCCTTTGATTTATGTCTTGGCTCAGCTCAAGAAGCACCTTACTGTTATTCAACTGTATTTCTTTGCCCCTTACCAATGATTTTGTTTTTTCATTCTGAACTGGACCCTTGGTCTCTCCCTGGTTGACCATAGGCTAGTTAATTTTACTAACTTCCATCTCTTGATTCCAATCTCATTTCAAGCTGCTGCTGTATAGTGCTGTCAGGACAGCTAGTGTTTTCTGATTTTCAGGTTAAAGAATTTATTACTTCCAATTTTTGACTATAATTTTAGAGTTTTGTTTTTGGGCCTAATGTCAGATCAGTTGCACTTTCACTTAAAGAAGTAGTCTTGGCTTTAAACTTACAATAATTCTTCTGGTCCCTGCCTCAAAACTCCTAATTACTCTGTAACAGAATATTGCATATGTTTTTTCCATGTTTATCATTTTCCCCTGCTCCCTTAAGTTGACCTTCTTTATGTTTTTCTTTTTTTTTAATTTGATCTCAATTTCATGCCATTTTTGTGTGTTTGCAAGAATGTGGCCTCTAATTAAATTTAATTTCCCAAGTGCTATGGCCATTAGGACTGCAGTTACCTGAGATGGCTATTTAAGGCCCCTGCTGGTCACAGCTATTTTGCTGTTGCATTGGTCTGCTATTGCGATTCTTCTCTGTTTGTAAGATACGTGTTCTTTTTTGATGAATTTCTTGTTTTGTGATTGTTGTGATTTTTGACTTCAGTTCTGGCTTCCTAGACTTTTGACTTAGGAGTTAATTCTGATGCAGTTTTGTATTAACTTCAGTTATTTTTTTAATTTCCTTTTGTTTAAAATTTTGTATTTTTGAGTTTTGAATGTTTAATTAGGCAGAGTATAGTTTTTTTGCCATTTGTGACCATCCAATATGGATTTATCAGGACAACCATGTTAAAAGGATGAACCCAAAAACACTAACAAAACAGTAGATCGAATAGCTTTTACAAAGGCTAGAAAAGAACATGATGGTAGTAGTCCATGTTTTACTTCCCTTCCACCTTCTATGACATGACAGTAGCATTAGTGTGCAAATTCTAACACACTGGAAAAATGATAGGGAAGATCAGTTTCACTGAACATAGTCACGAATCAAAAATAAAATCTTGATTTAATGAAATGTACTGCAGCGATGGCCATGCAGTTATTAAAAAAGAGAGCCTCCTTGTTCACAGAGCGTCTGCCTGTGTGAGTGCATACAGTATGTGAGAACATATGGTTTGATGGCCACTACTCTCTATAGTCTTCAGCCTTTGATTACCTCTCTTTAAGGAAGATATGAACTTTCTGAAAAAGAACATATGTGTGCCATACGCCACCTGATGATTACAACAGCGTATGTACAGCAGACTGTCACCTTTCACCTCCAGTGAGGTATATTCTACCCGTTGGCCAATAAAATGTAAATCTCTTCGAGTTTAGAGGTATGGGGTTTGTGCTAATTGTTCATTAAAAATGTGGACAGAAGTTGCTTTATTTGAGCTAGTTTTGGAATTTTTTTTCATAATGGATTCCCTGCTGTGGACGGTGCATAGCCATTGAAGCCAAAGCCTGTCCTTGCAGCACTGAGCGCTAGGCAAAAACCACCCTTGGAGAAGATGCCCTTTGCAGTTCCTGTTCATGTACACACTAAAACTCACTGACAGGGGTCAGTTTAGACACATCTGTTATCCTAACAAACAAAGACTTAGGACGTGAGAAAAAAACTGGATTAGACAAGGAAAATCCACACAGACCCGGAAAGAACATGCTGACGCCTCACAAACATTGACGCTGAAGTAAACACAGGTCTGTGAAGCTGTAAGACAGTAGCACTAAGAATATGGATTATTCTGGGATATTTTTAAAGCAGAAAACAAAACTCAAAAACTGCATTTTTGCATTATAAGAAGTACATGCATTAAGAATGAGACCTTTTGGTTGTGTGAATTTCTCCCCGGTCTTTTTCCTTATTTCCATTATCTTGCTTCTTTGAGTACGACTTTCTTTTATATCATAATAGTTTCTTACAGTATTTATAATGTGTCATCACTGTCATTTTAAGTTACTGGAACCTAGTATTTCTTTGGGAAAGAATTACAATAATATTTCTAGAAGCTGTGATTTAAAAATGAAAGGTGGTGAGAATTTGGGTATCTCTTAACTGAAACACACTTGAGGTGCCGCTGTTTTTCCTCCCACTTTCCTTTCCAATCTAATTTTCATAAACTCAGAGTCTGGAAAACATGCAGTATGCGTGGGTTAAGTGGCACAGGCTACTTTCTGAAAGCTAATTACATTAATAGTCGTCATTTAGGTAAATGGCATGGATCCTTTTATATCCTTAGTTCCTGTCTTTTCATTAAGGTTTAACAAAGGAAGGAGTGCAAACGCACAAAGTAAGGATTAAACATGGGGGTCACATTTAATTGTGTTTAATTGTATAACTGCTCATTATCCCTCCGAAGCTCTCATAACCTGCTCCAAGCACTAAAGTGTCCCCTACTCTATCTAAACATAACCTGAAAAAAACATATGAAAGAAAACAGAAATTAGAGAAATGAAAGTAAAATATAAAAATGAATGATACAGAAAACTGCTTTAAATATTTCAAAAATTAAGATATTAGTGTGGATAGTAAATGGTTTGTCAAAACGAATACTGTATCATTTACAGAGTGAACCCTGCAGTGTGCAGACCTTTTCCATTTGAATAAAGCACATTGTGAGTGATAAATGAGAACACACCAGTGGAGCTGGCTGCGTGAAGTTAATCAGAATGGTGAACACTGTGCTGAAGGGTTGCTAAAGTTACCAGGCCTCACTGAACCTCCATGTTAAGCATTGCTTGGAATATGGTGCCAAACAAAATTGAAAGAGTTCTATTGAAAGCCTTATACAAGTTTTCAAAGTCATGAATATAATAGTTTGGGTTGAAAAACAAGATATTCAGTGTTCTGGTATAGCATGGTGGTTCAGAGGTTAGTGCCCCCTTTTTTTACTGAATTTTACAGAGTTCTCCCCTTATCATATTTTCTCCATGCCTGTGTGGGTTTTTCTTTGGAAACTTACTTTCCTTCCTGAGATGTATTATTTCTCCTGTTGGGATTGGTTCCTACCATATGGCCAAAGCTGCCTCAATAGGCTTACTTGGTTGAGTGGGGCTTTTAATGCCAGCCAGGAATGAGTTCTAAGACTTGCCTGGGAACCACTTCCAGGGTCAAGAAGGGCAGAGGGAACTGCTAGGACTGATCTGCTAATATGCCCTTGACAGCTCTAGGTATTCTTGCAGCGCTGGCCCCACCTGTCTCTTAAATGACTAGGCAAATTCCAGGTCACCTGTCCTATTTATAAAGTAGCAGTAGGCCATGCAGGTAAGTGAGCCTTACTGCTACCACCTGTCTAAGTGAGGAAATCTTTATATCCCTCTGTATGGGGTTGTGCCCAAGGCTTAACTATCTATTAAGCCAGTGTTTGCTAACCTGTGGACTAGCTGACCCTGGACAAAACCCTGGCACCAACCATCCACCATTCCAATGACTGTGCTCATTTTACAGTGGCAGCATCACAGGTTGATCTTGTTGAGCTGATCCTGGATAACCTTCCCAACCCTGCCTTTGATAATCATCGATTTATCAAGGAGGAAAAGCATTGATGATTGATGCTACTGCCTTGACAATTGTGCTAAATGATTTTGGGAAGGTGTATCACAAACAAACTGGCATGTGAAAAACTGGAAAGTGACACCACAAAGGCAGACAAACACTCTCCTACGCCATTAGATTTGCACCAGGGCATAGTATCTCCTCTTAATGGAGGTTTTGTGCCAATGTAATCGTAACCAGTACATTATAATAATAATAATAATAATTCATTTTATTTATAAGGCACTTTACATTTGTAGTAAACCTTAAAGGGCTACATAAAAAAAATTTAAACAAAGACACAACAAGATAAAAACAAAGGTAAAACAATTATTAGAGGCAATTTTGTTAATTTGCTTTCCTAAATAGAAAAGTCTTTAACTGTTTTTTTAAAACAGCCCACAATCTGCTGTGTTCTCAGGTTCTCTGGTAGGGCATTTTAGAGCCGTGGAGCAGCAACTGCAAAAGCTCGGTCACCCATTGTACGAAGTTTGGTCATAGGAGGGCATCTAACATTCACCTCCAGGGCATCGAACAGTTGAAACTCCTGTCCTGCACTACAGAAAATCCTTTGTACTTGAGGTCCCCATTGTAGGCAAACATACAGTGTATATACATGTACTTTGGGACTGAACTATCTTATACAAGTTTTCAAATTCATGAATATTATAGTTTGGGTTGAAAAACAGGATATTGCGTATTCTGGTATAGCATGGTGGTTGAGAGGTTAGTGCCCTCGTTTTTACTGAATTTTACAGAGTCCTCTGGTCTCCGTTACGTGTTAGAGCATCATTTGTTTGTCCCAGCCAAAATGGCCACATATGCCTGCATGGCAAACATTGTACAGTTTCCAGGAATCACCAGGTACATGCTTACCCCCTTTATGGCTTTACATTGTGGAGGAAGTCTCTGCCTATGAAATAGTTGCTAAAGCCTGATGTCACTTTAGGGTTGGTCTACAGCAGGGGTTCTCAAACTCGGTCCTGGGGGCACACTGTGGCTGCAGGTTTTTGTTCCAAATAGATTCATAATCAGTGACAACACCTGATAGCACTGATCTCATTTAATTAGCTGGTATTTTTTTTTATTCTACAATCAGAAAAGCACAGCAGCATGATTTTTACATTTATAAAACATTTACAAGTATTTCTGATTTTGCTAGAGATGTAAATGCTTAACCCCTTTTTATTGATTTCATTATATTTTGCTTTTTCTCTATGCAGTTTGCTCATTTCATTGTATCTTAATAATAGCAGAGAAGACACTCAGGCAAACAATACTGAATCGTGAAGGCTGCAACTACTTTAGTGTCAGACCCACTAATTAGTAAATAATGGATTAATTAAACAATTAGAACACCTGGAAAAGTAGAATGAAAATCAAGATGTAAATATTGTTAAAAAGAACAAAATACATTATTCCCATATAACTGGTTGATACATTTTAATATATTTTTTTCTTTTTTACCAAACTTAATTTTCTAATTTCTGTATTGTTCCCACAACACACACCTTGGGAAATATCAGTTCACTTAATTAGCCCAGGAGTCCAAGTAAAAACAGAAGATGGTTGGACCAAAAACCTGCAGCCACAGGGGGTCCCCAGAACCGAGTCTGGGAAGCACTGATCTGCAGAATTCCATTGCTATAGTCTTATTATAAATTAATGTATCCAGCTTATTTTATGATATACTTAACTTTTCTTTTGCTCCTTTTACAACACTGCCACTGTGTTATGGACATGGAAATCAGGTAAGCTGCTTTGTGTTTCCTATGAAATAAAAAATGTAAAATCAGTTCTGTATTTTCAGGGGCAGAGTGAAACTGCCTCGATACAGACCAGCCTACCTCTACCCAGGGAGACACTGGTATTAGGCTTCCATAGTAATACAACAAATACAAACCTGCAATTCCTAAATAAGATGTTTCTTGCTCTTTTCAGTGCTCTTAAGTAGGTGTTGGTGTAAGCAGATGTGTATGGAAAACATAGCAAATGGAATATGGTGTCATGTGAAAGCTGAAACACACCCTCATATTTAGAAGATACTAGTTTGGCTATCAAATTGTACAAAATTAAATCAGGATGTTCAAGAAAGCCATGGGAGGTTGGGGACAGGTGTTGTGAAACAGCAATTCGGCCATCTTTGCAGAGTATCAGAGTATATATGATATGGCATTTTAATGGGAAAACACTGTACTTTAATTAATGATTTTAAGCACGATGTTAATGATGTTCAGCCCCACAGGTGGGTCCAAAACAGTGGGGCTGAGTTTAAAGGGTTAATCCATAGCTATGTGTAAAATGAACTCAATGCAATAAAAAGATGTGCCATTCTGTGGTATCTCCTGCTGCATATTCTTCACTGAGCAGGTCCTTCCAAAATGCCAGCTGCATCCAGAACAGGCAATGTCACCTCTGCAAATGTGACACCTCATGTTTCCGTTCTTCATTTCTAGCTTTGCAACCTTTTCAGCACAGATGCCATCTTTATTTCGCACTTTCTTTGACTTTAACAGCCCTGTCTGGATGCAGTTGGAGCCGAGGTAATTTCAAAGATGTTGTCTCAGTCTATTATGCATAGTTAGATGTGATACTGGGTTTAGTGATGCCAGCTGCCATTCTCATAGGCACTGGCACAACTTGTACTCATATGCATGAGAGATATTCAGAAAAACAGCAGTAATGGCTAAGTATTTGGAAGAACAACTTGTCCCTATGACTCATTGATTGCTAGACATATCCAAGAAGGCCACAGAGCCCAATTTCCCATGCAGCTCTCCAAATATATATATATATATATATATATATATATATATAAAAGCACTGAATACTGATGATACAATTACATATGGCAGAATAATATTATTTTTACTCAGGTGAGTCTGAAGTATGAATCATTTGACGATTTAGAGAATATTAGGAAACTGAATGAGAAGAAAATTTGTAGTGGTAAACTGAAAAAAATGAATGTGGAACTTAGAGTACATCAAAACAGCAAAGGAAAATAGTATTAGAGGAATCAATCTGAGCCCTGTAATGCAAAATAATAAATGTGGAAGTGAGTGCAGATGACATGATGCAGTGATTTCCAGCACAAAGCAAAGAAATGTATTTTTTTTCCCTTCAAAACTGTAGCAAGTGTTCAGATCAGTAATTGTGTGTTGGCATGCCATGATAGCAACATCAACAACTGAGATAATGTCTGGAAATACATTGTGGAAGAAAGGGGTCTCTCTCAAGCCCCAAACCCCAGACACAACTGACATGCACACAGTCAAGGGTTTCAAATAAAAGATGTTTATTCTTGCAAATACCTTTTCACAACTAGACAATCACAATGGACAATGAATTATCTCTTCTTCCTCATACTCCTCTTCCTTCCGCAAGTGTTGTCCTTTTCCTCCCGACTCTGACTTACTGAATGAGGTTGAGTGGCTCCTTTTATCCTGGACCCGGGAGTACTTTGGGTGCCAGGTATAGCCCAATGGAAGTACTTCCAGGCCAATCGTAAGTCCCCTAAAGTAGGGAGCGTAACTCCCTGTGGCTCCCTCTGGCAGTATCCGTGGACTCCAGCAGGACTGACTGACTGCACAACTCCCAAGAGTCTCTGCAGGTATCCAGATGGGATGCTGCCATCTAGCAGGTCGGGGAGGCATACAGTTTTGAAACGAAGCCTCCCCCGATCGTTATTACATTGTCCTGGCTGGTTAAAGGAATGGAACCCATCCCTGTCAGAATACCAGTCTATGCGTGCAGTCCTTTACAACATTTATAAAACTACATGAACATGGGCAGAGTGAATTGTGCTGTCAGGGGAGTGTGAATTAAACAGGGTCAGAAACCTCTTAGCAAATGATAACTTACACTTTAAAATGTATGATGAGCCTATGAATAAAGATGTATTCAGCTGTGCACAGGGCCAGCTGTAGCTTTTTTGCTGCCATAGAGGATGGTGAAAATATATAGCGGCCAAACCATAGAGTGTTGAATGAAATTGCTTTACATGTATTGCATGTAACAGCTGCACCTTTTGTATTTCATGTGCAATGTTACACAGATACTTTTTCAAAGAATATGGACCACCACCCCTGGCTGAACATACACTTTTACCAGGGTCAGTAATCCCACTGGGGGAAAACAATCCCACCTTATTGACTTCAGTTTATTGTGTGGACTTTTTGGATTTTCCTACTTTTCCTCCTAGGTTAGCTTGGCATGCAATTCTAAACTGGTCTTGAATTTGAGTGTGTGTGCCTTGTCAATATTCCTTTGCAACATAATGGTGCCAAAACTGATGTTGGTTTCTTGCTTTATGCTTGTTTCAGATTGATGTGGACCATCGTGCAATGGCGCAGTTTCACAGTTTTAGACTCGGGGCACCTAGAAGCATACCTGAGCCACCAGGAGATGGGAGAATTGAAACACAGGTAATGATGACTGTCTAAAACTAGAATTAAAGGTTTATTCCAGATGATACAAAAACAATTTATAATTAATTCTTTCAAAAATATACACAGTTCAATGCAAGAACATTAACAACAACCACAAAAATAAGTGCAGGTGCTGTTTACAATAATTACAGTGGCTCAAAATCAAAAAGGCGATGAGAAAAATTCAGCAAAAACAAAATGACTTTTCTTCTTTCTTCTTCTTCTTGTTCTTCTTCCACAAGCAGTTCGGGAAGGATGGACAAAAAAAAAAAAAATCATTAAAAAAAGTAAAAAAATGAGCACAAAGACAGTATTGAAAAAATGAGCACCCACAATTACGGATTACTTCCATTCAAAAATACATACAGTGGGAGGTAAAAATGTCTTTACTAATATAGTGGCTGGGTGTGGGAATGACAGGTCTCCAGACAGCTAAAGAAATTTTGGGGCGCTAACCATGTAGAACCTTTTATTGTCCGTAGACAAACAAAAATGAACAAAAAAAAATAATACTCTTGTCATAAGTGCGGAAATTGAACAAAGGTAGATTCGCAGGGTTACAGTCGCTGCTCGTTGAGCTCTGTCTGGCGGGTTTCTTGAGCCAGTAATGATGCCTCCTTCTGGGGCTCCTGGTGTTTTTTGGTGGCTGGAATGGAAGTCACTCTGGGACTGGATGGGGTCACTGTGGGGAAAGAAGGAGATATTAGCAGAAGCATCCCCTCTTGTCTCAGTGGCTCACTACATACCTCGACTGAGCCTGTGAGGCAGACCATTCCACATCTTCGGGGTCCTGTAACTAAAAGCTCGACCTCCCACTGTTATTTTGTTAATCCTTGAATCATAAGCAGGCTAGCATCTTGAGATCTTAAAGTGTGCTCTGGTTTATAAGTAACTAGCAAAATACCCGCGCTTCGCAGCGGAGAAGTAGTGTGTTAAAGAGGTTATCTAAACATATATATACATATACATATATACATATCTACATATACACATATCTACATATACATATATATACATATATATATATACATATACATATACACATCCACATATATATACATATATATATACACATATCAACATATATATACACATACATATACACACATACACACACACACACATATACATATATATATATACACATACATACATAGTGCGTTGTAACATGGGCTGTGATTGTTATATGGGAGGGAGACGACAAATCACAGCTTCCCGCTTTCTAATCGGGCCTGTGATTGGTGCTTTGACTGATGCCCAGATCCCACAGTATCTCCCCTTAGGAGAGGCATTAGGCAAATGTAATTGAATAGCGGTGCTGCAAGTTTAGCTTTACACCTGTTTTTAACGCTTATTGACTGAAAGGGGCTTTCATGAAAAAAGTTAGTGCTTTGCTACAGGATACACCCTCCACAAGTTAAGGAAGTAAAAATAAAGGTATATATTTCTGTTTTATTTAAACCTTTTAAGTTTGTATGCGGGCGGCATGGTGGCGCAGTGAAAGGTGCCAGTTAGGAGACCTGGGTACTGTCTGGGTTTCCCCGTGTCTGTCTGGGTTTCCTCCGGGTACTCTGGTTTCCTCCCACAGTCCAAAGACATGCAGGTTAGGTGCATTGCCGATTCTAAATTGTCCCTGGTGTTGTGGGTGTGTGTGGGTGTGTGCGCCCTGCGGTGGGCTGGCTCTTTGCCCGGGGTTTGTTTCCTGCCTTGTGCCCTGTGTTGGCAGGGATTGGCTCTTGTATTTAGGATATAGCGGGTTGGATAATGGATGGATGGACATTTGTATGCATATCCCCATTTGCCCGTTTTCGTTTTTTTTCTTTCTTCAGTAATATTTCAGCAAACCCGGAGCATGTCAGTTCAAATCCTGGTACTGACACCACTGTGTGACCCTGAGGAAGTCACTTCACCTGCCTGTGCTGCAAAAAACAAAAGTAATGTAACAAATTGTACCTCAGATGTTGCAAGTTGCTGGAATAAAGGCATAAGTCAAATAGATAAATATGTATTATACACATAGGAACTATTCATTTATTTTTAGTTAAGTCATCTGCAGCAAACCTTTATAAATGAGGGTTTCTCCTTTTTAGATAGTGCAAACTGTTTCTTCTTCATTGAGGTTTTCTCTTGGAGAGCTTTTTTCATTTCATTGAAAATTAAAGCAGCAGCTGCCAAAATATGTAGCTTTCTTATTAATTTTTCAACATTGTGTAAAATAACTTTATAAAGTAACATAAAAGGTTTAAATGCTGGTTATCCTTTTACACTAAAATATTACTAAAGAGATACAAAAAAGTAAAATGCATATGTTGTTTTTCTTTAAGGAGATTAAATATTACTGAAGAAAGAAAAAAAAAAAAAACTAAAACAGCCAAATTGGGCTATGCATACAAACTTAAAAGGTTTAAAAAAACAGAAATATATACCTTTATTTTTACTTCCTTAACTTGTGGAGGGTGTATCCTGTAGCAAAGCCCTAACTTTTTTCGTGAAAGCTAGTTTCACTCAATAAGTCTTAAAAACAGGTGTAAAGATATTGACAATAAGCTAAGCAAACCCACCAAGACATGGAATCGTTTAAATCAAGGCGCTGCGCTACCTTCTTCCAGATCGGCCCCAAGGCATTCATATTTTTCCAAAGCAGTTCTGGTCTCCATCGGCATCTGTAGCTGAGTCGAAAAACACCATCCCATACTATTAGTTAACGATTAACACATTTCTATATGTATTGTAAGCATACAACTGATAATATGTTGCGCTTATTTATCTGGTGTACCGACATTTTTGCGCGTTTAATGGCTGAAATCCAACGTGGTTTGTGCCCTTCAGAATGAAAACAGTTTGCATTTACCTTTTTAAAAAAAGGCGAGCTTTTAAGCCTGAGAAATCACCCCGTAAATGCACATGTTTAATTGCACATGTGTTAATATGTATGCTTACACACTGTTTCTTCTTCATTGAGGTTTTCTCTAGCATGTAGATTGGGGTAATTACATTCACGGCATTCGTAGTCTGAATCACAATCTGATTGTATGGGTGGTTACCTACCAGGTAACACTTATGGTTGGCCAGCAAGTCAGCTAACATCAGCCACTTTGCCTTCAGTTGTGAGAAGCAGATCATAGAATGGTTGAAAATAGTTTACTGTCAAACAATGCAAAGAGTACGCGACACCTGTTTCACCGTAATTCTTGGCTCATCAGGTGTACACACTCACTGCACTCCCTTACGGGAATTGAACCTCGGACGTCAGCGCTAGAGGTGAAGCCCCTAACATTGCGCCACGGCGTGTGGTTCATTTATTTGACAGCATGTAGATCGGGGTAATTACATTCACGCCATTTGTAGTCTGAATCACAATCTGATTGTATGGGTGGTTACCTACCAGGTAACGCTTATGGTTGGCCAGCAAGTCAGCTAACATCAGCCACGGTGCCTTCAGTTGTGAGAAGCAGATCATAGAATGGTTGAAAATAGTTTACAGTCAAATAATGCAAAGAGTACGAGACACGTGTTTCACCATAATTCTTGGCTCATCAGGCGTACACACTCACTGCACTCCCTTATGGGAATCGAACCTCGGACGTCAGCGCTAGAGGGGCTTCGCAGCGGTGAAGTATTGCTTTTAAATTTTAATTAAGAAGAAAAGAAAACCTTTTTAAATTGAGGGAAAATATACCAATAACAATTTGTTAAGGATCTGTTTTTTTGTGAAGCTGCCTTTACACAGCCTGTCCGCTGTTTTAT
Source organism: Erpetoichthys calabaricus (assembly GCF_900747795.2). Taxonomy (NCBI): domain Eukaryota; kingdom Metazoa; phylum Chordata; class Cladistia; order Polypteriformes; family Polypteridae; genus Erpetoichthys; species Erpetoichthys calabaricus. Next base: position 46,341,335 of record NC_041397.2, on the reverse strand, counting down.
AAACGAACGCCATATAAGGCCGTCCTTTCTCCTTCACAGTCAGTTCACGTGATTACGTGGGAGGCGTGATGACGCGATACGCAACTCCGCCTCCCACGGCCAACGAGCTGCAGTCCATTACTGCATATGGACAAAAAAGAGGTTCCAGTTATGACCGTTACGCTTTGAATTTCGAAATGAAACCTGCCTAACTTTTGTAAGTAAGCTGTAAGGAATGAGCCTGCCAAATTTCAGCCTTCCACCTACACGGGAAGTTGGAGAATTAGTGATGAGTGAGTGAGTGAGTGAGTGAGGGCTTTGCCTTTTATTAGTATAGATGATAAGTTCAGATAAATAAGTGGGGCCTTGGCCATTTAAGGCTTTGTACTGTACATTAAAAGAAGGATTTTGAAATCTGCCCTAAACTTAACTGGGAGCCAGTGTAAGGATTTAAGAACTGGAGTTATGTGTTTGTATTTTCTTGTTCTCGTAATAATTCTAGCAGCAGCATTTTGAATTAACTAAGAACTGAAGAAAGAGCAACCAGTGAACACCCCATTGTAGTAGTCAAACCTACTATAGAAATAAATGCATTAATTAATTTTTTAATATTGTACATATTTAGCATATTTAGAAAATGCCTTAATTTTCCAACATTTTTAAATTAGAAAAACTATGTTTTGGATTGGGAATTACATATAAATTTACACAAATTTGTAACAAACTAGAAATACATGGAGTTGAAGCCAAAATCTTCACTACTTTTAGCTAGATGAGATATAATTAATTGATCAAACAAGCTTATTGGACTCAATGTTCTCCTTTTTAGTCTGTTAATTTTCTAATAAGATAAATTTTGTGGAAGGTGCTGCAAGGGAAAAGAAATCCTTTGATGCTTTTTGGGAGAACGTGGGTGTGAAAACACATCACAATTGAGCTCATTGACAGGCAGCACACACTTATTGCCTATGTGAAAGCAGGGTTTCAATACAAGTTAGAGCCCATATTTATGGTAACACTTCTCCTTAACTGCATACTGTGGTGCTGATTTCCCAAAAAGAGCTTGGGAATAGAAAGCTATCAGCCATTCTTTGATTTTTTTATATACATTTTTCATACAGACTACCTCTCAAGTGAGGGATACACCAGTTAGCCAAAGCTCAGGCTGGGGCTGATAAGCTTAGCTGCTTTGCTCATTTCAGCATCTGATGGTTTTCCACCGGTTTACCACAATCTTAAATGATTCCAGTCAAAAGCAATATACAAAAATAAGCCTGACCGAAATGTTACCTTTTAGTACAGCCCTCCAGCTGGATCAGCTGGAGTGACTTTCTTAGATTTATTGCTATTTGTGAGTGAAGCACAGCCTCCACCAATTTAAATGTGAACCCAGTCCAAAATGAGAGCCAAGTGAAACTTGCCATCATTTAAAAGACAGCAAAACAGTATTTGCCAAAGAGGACAGAACTTGGGCATCAGGGAAGGCCTTTGACTCACATTGAATTCTGTGTAAATGTTGGCTTAGACACAAAGTAGGTACTTAATAAAAAAATCACCAAAATAAGATTAAAGCAAACAGAGGACATGATCATTACAAACAACTTTGAACAGGAGCCATGCAGCTTGAGAGAGCCTGAATAATGTATTAACAGTAGACTTCAAGTCGGAAGATTACAAGCTGCACAATAAAAAAGAAAAAAATTGGTCCACGGGGGTCACATAGCTTTCTCTATATTCTGATTTTCCTCACTGCAGGCGTAGCCAAGCTCCATGATCTAAATTTACATAATAAAATTAACATTACTGCTTACTTGGCAGAAATAACAAAGGTGTAAATATCCATTTAATGCACGATATTTGTTGCCTTTTAAATTGCCTACCTGTTCTGACTGAAACATTTTTTGAAAAGGTTACTATTCTGATACCACGAGGGAGGTGGATGAAGTTATAAATAATAGCGACCAGAGGATTCATGTAAAACAAAGCTAATGGTCGTTACGTGAATATCAGCTCTATTTTTGTCTAAGGTTCAAAACTCTAACTGCTAAATCAAAGTTGAGAGTATTACACAGGGGGCAAAGACCAAAGAAATTTTCACAAAAATACATGCACCAATGTTTTTTTGTTTGTAATGTCCACAACCTCAGATACCAGGAAGCACAAACCACTTTACACTGTCATGCTGTTGGCGTCTTGTGTTGCACACTTCCAGTATCCTAGCTAAACAGCTTAGTAGAAACAACAACTGAATGATGACATCCATTATAAAAACAATAGGACATCCCACAAAATGTCAAATTATTTCAATAATAAAACAGTGACAGGATTGTATAGAATGTTGTTTTCTTGAAATAATAAAAATTAAAAATTATTAATAAAATAAAAAAAAACCTATTACACGTAGCACAGATTTATTCATGCCAATGGATTCACCATACAAATAAATGTCAAAATAGATCTTGCATGACTGAAAAAATAAACAAAAGCATGATCATAACAATACCTTTCAAGGCACTGTAAAAAAATAGTTCAGAAGTTCTTTTAAAACAATTTTGTTTAAAATCAATCAAAACCTACTGTTTTAAGATTGTGCTAAACTTGCTAAATTTCACACCTTAAGCATTTACATTGTTCATGAGTTGTGTGTTACTGATGCAAAACATACACAAAGATGGAAACACATACATTATCACCATTCATGTTGAGGTCACATTGAGTTTGGGGTTCCTACAACAAATAACTGTCTTTAGACAGAACAGTGTTTTTATTAGGAGTCAACACCACAGCAAAAAGGCTGTGAGGCCTTCAAATCATCCACCAGAGCAAAAATAGCCGCACTCCAAACCAGGCAGCCCCCAAATACTACTTCCTGCAGGCTTCAGCCTAGCCAGGCCCAAAAATGGGGAAAATAGCTTTTAACCCTGAAAATACCAATATTCAATAAAGTTCCAAAATATATCAAGGAAAAGGAAACATTACAAAAATTTATTTGGCTTTAAGAGACAATCCGAACCTAAGTATCTACATGAATAAGAAAATTGATTCAAAACTTGAAAAGAACTTTCAAAATGCTCAAAAGAGTGAAAAAGGAGTTGCCTAAAGGCTAATCCACAGAGAACAAGTTCCAAAACACAATCTGCAGTTAGTATCCAGAAACCAGAGCAGAGGATAGCAGAAAATCCAAATGAAAAAAAAATCAAAACTCATAATGACCCCTTCCAAATACAATGCACCACTACTCAGGTCCCTTCCCTAGCTCAATATATAGCCAGAAGGAGATCTCAGCTGTGGTGACGTCAGGTTGACCCTGTCCAAACTACACAAAGGACATAACAGAACATGTGGAAGAATAATTGTAGGGTAAAATAGCTTTAATCTTAACAAAATGGCATAAAGGGTTAATAAATGTCAGAAACCTTTGCAGGCATATCGGAAACCAGATAATGGTCAAGTGAACAACAAAATGTACTGAAAGATAACTAAGAGATGACTAAGAAATCAGCAGATGTCCTGTAAAGAACCAGAAAGGACAGTTGTTATATGCACTGAAATTTCAAGGGTGGTGGCTCAACTGAAAGGTATACGAATATAATATAATAAACTTTTATTTTATATAAGTCATTTGGGTGTAAACCAATGAACCAACCAGAGTAAATGTATGATTGATTGACACTGTACATAATTCAACAGTTTATAAAATGAACCTCTATTTATTTTTTCTGACCATTCTGACCATACTGTAACAGACTGCTTTTGAAGAATGCTCCCTCCAAGGCATTTTTGCTGAGGAGTAATTAAAAGATACAATGAACAGCTTTTCTCCTGCCTGATAATGATTTGTCCCGTTAGACAATGTTTCTTTCTGTAATAATATGTTAAATTTCTACCTCAAACATTTTGCACAGAGAAAATAATTAATAAATAAAAATAACAATATTAACAAAAATAAATAATTACAATAAAGATATGAAAAATAGTTTAAAATAAATCACAATGATATGAAAGAGGAGAATCAAGAGAAACCAAGAAACCCAACCTGGCTGAAGCATAAAAATCAGGATTGTTGTTCCAGAACCGTCATAAACTTTCAACCAATCAGTTATCAGCCTTTGACAACAAAATGGAGGAATGCTATGCTCGAAGATAGAAGATGTCATATCTACTATATAATAAAACACTACTGTCTGTGTGTATGTGTGTGTGTGTCTGGTCTATCCGAGTAATCTGATTGGTCAGTTTGGCTGTGGTGATGCAGTGATAGGGATGATGATGTGATACTTTAGAGGTGTAAAGTTCAAAAGGAGTTCAAATGAAGCATTTCAACAACAACAAATATAATGCAACAAATGACATTGGGTAACTAAATACTACAGTCATATGAAAAAGTTTGGGAACCCCTCTTAATTCTTTGGATTTTTGTTTATCATTGGCTGAGCTTTCAAAGTAGCAACTTCCTTTTAATATACAGTATGACATGCCTTATAGACATTAAGTTTATTGGATTAACACTAGAATTACCAGAGTCTACGAAAAAACTCGTAGATCTGGCCAACCTTAAAACCGTTCTCACCTCTCCACCAGCATTTTTTGTCTTCTAAATGTGCCGATTAAAACGAGCAGCAAGCAGCCGACTATTCCATCCCCCACCGTTGCAGAATGTTCACTAAGTTTTCCCAGCTCATGCCTTGTTTGATTATCTGGGAGTGACTGAACTGCTGGAGTTTTAGACTGGAAATAATAGATCGTTATTTGGAACACACGCATTTCATGTGTGTTCCGTTTCTACAGTAATCTGTGTAAACATATTGTTAAAACAGAAACTTTTTCATATTTTAGTAATAAATGTTACAAAATGTAGGTATAAACTATAGAATGTGTGAATCCTGAAGTCCAAAGATCAAATAAACACTTTCACAAAAGGTTCAAGAACAATACAACACCTTCTGTGGTGTAACGCTAAGATTTGCTGACTCAGAGTGCAGCAACCCTGCAGTGACGCGAGTTCGATTCCCAGCTAGGGAGAAAGTGTTATTTTTTTTCTTTTTAACCTCATACGGACATAAAATTTATAAATTGGTATGCACTGTAAATCGTTAAGTTTAAAATGTCGATCGCAGTTATTTCTGTTGATTAATTCATGCTTTTTACTTAGAGTCAGAACAGGAGCTTATTCAGCTTCTGATCTGACTCTAACAGTGCCAGTATAAATTCACACCCAATCTGACGCTGTTCATTTAACAAATAATATTGCATTATAGTGCGTCTTTATGTGAAAACAGCAATGTCAGATGGGGAGTGTCTGATGATTGCATATAGCACTGAAGTTACTGCTCTTTACTATGCTTTCCTCAGCATGTCCTGGAGTACAAAAGAAACAGCAGTAGTATGTATCGTGATACACTGCAGAGCTATAGCATGTCTTTATGTGAAAACAGCAGTGTCAGATGGGCTTTGGGGGGGAATTTAGGAAGGATCCTGAACGCGACTGAGAGAATGAAAAGTGAATAAAAAAAAGCTAACCTTTACAAGTATCATAAATTACACCGGCTGTTACAGACTGAAATCAAACATGTGTTTTTATTCTAAACTAGTAAGAATAAGAGCAGTTCACTTCTCAAAAGATTCCCAGTCAGCAACTGATACTGTTGCACCATGGCGGCAGTTATAGTAGATATGTGTCAGTGTCACATGCTAAGGTGGCTTTTTTTCCTGCAGTTATATTTTTGAATAAAAGCACACTTGTTTTGTTATATTTGTACCTTTTGTGAAAGTGTTTCTTTGATATTTGGACTTCAGGCTTCATACATTATATAGCTTATGCCTACATTTTGTCATTTACTACTAGAATATGAAAAACGTTTCTGGTTTAAAAATGTGTTTACACAGATTACTGTAGAAACGGAACACACGTGAAATGCGTGTGTTCCAAATAACGATCTATTATTTCCACTCTAAAACTCCATTTCAATCCCAGATAATCAATCAAGGCATAAGCTGGGAGAAGTTTGTACACGTTCTAAATCGGTGGGGGGATGGAATAGCCGGCTGCTTGCAGCTTGTCTTTATCTGCACATTTAGAAGACAAAAGATGCTGGCAGAGAGCTGTGAACGGATTTAAGAAGCGATTTAAGGTGGGACAGATCTACAAATTTTTTTAGTAGGCTCTGGTAATTCTAGTGTTAACAGAAAATATGCAATATGCATCATAACAAAATTAGACAGGTGCATAAATGTGGGCACCGCAACAGAGATATTACATCAATACATAGTTGAGCCTCCTTTTGCAAATATAACAGACTCTAGACGCCTCCTATAGCCTTTGATGAGTGTCTGGATTCTGGATGGAGGTATTTTAGATTTTCGATGATATTCAAGTCAGGGGACTGTGACGGCCATTCCAGAACATTGTACTTCTCCTTCTGCATGAATGCCTTTGCAGATTTTGAACTGTGTTTTGGGTCATTGTCTTGTTGGAATATCCACCCCTGCATAATTTCAACTTTGTGACTGATGCTTGAACATTATCCTGAAGAATTTGTTAATATTGGGTTGAATTCATCCGACCCTCGACTTTAACAAGGGCCACAGTCCCTGAACTAGTCACACAGTCCCACAGCATGATGGAACCTCCACCAAATTTGACAGTAGATAGCAGATGTTTTTCTTGGAATGTGGTGTTCTTCTTCCACCATGCAAAGCTCTTTTTGTTATGACCAAATAACTTGATTTTTGACTCATCAGTCCAAAGCACTTTTTTCCAAAATGAATCTGGCTTGTCTAAATGAGCATTTGCATACAACAAGTGACTGTTTGTGGAATGAGTGCAGAAAGGGTTCTTTCTCATCACCCTGCCATACAGATGTTCTTTGTGCAAATTGCACTGAATTGTAGAACGATGTACAGATACACCATCAGCAGCAAGATGTTCTTGCAGGTCTTTGGAGGTGATCTGTGGGTTGTCTGTAACCATTCTCACAATCATGCGCATGTGCCGCTCCTGTATTTTTCTTGGCCTGCCAGACCTGGGTTTAACAGCAACTGTGCCTGTGGCCTTCCATTTCCTGATTACATTCCTTACAGTTCAAACTGACAGTTGAAACCTCTGAGATAGCTTTTTGTAGCCTTCCCCTAAACCATGAGACTCAACAATCTTTGTTTTCAGATCTTTTGAGAGTTGCTTTGAGGATCCCATGCTGTCACTCTTCAGAGGAGAATCAAAGGGAAGCACAACTTGCAATTGACCACCTTAAATACCTTTTCTCATGATTGGACACACCAGTCTATGAAGTTCAAGGCTTAATGAGCTAATCCAACCAATTTGGTGTTGCAAGTAATCAGTATTGAGCAGTTACATGCATTCAAATCAGCCAAATTTGTGCACAGCCTGTTTTTCACATTTGATTTAATTTAATACAACTAAATACTGCTTCACTAAAAATCTTTGTTTGGAAAACACCCCAGTACTCAGATGTTCCTAGGAAATGAAAGACAGACCACTGTTATCTTTTTTGTTGAAGTAGAGTAAATTAATATGCAGGCTGAGTGGGGTTCCCAAACTTTTTCATATGACTGTAAAGAGGTGTAACCTAAGTCAGCTTCAAAGAAAAGAAACATTTACAAAAAATACAAATGATGCTTTCACAGTGGGTACTGAGGGCATATCTACTATTGGTTGTAGTCAAGAAGCGTTGAAAAATTGACAATAGTAACTTTATTGTATCAGATGTGTGTAAAGGGAAATATAAACATTTGTGAAATGAGAAGAATAACTAACAGTTTAAGATAGCATAGTCTAAAGGCAGCTCACATACTGCTGAGAAAATCTGATCTCATTTTGATAGCAAGTTCACTGCTTTGCCCCTTTAAATGCTTATCTTTATTATTAGGGATGCAACATAGCTACAGTGGGAAAATCAATATAGTTGTAATAGTAAAAGCATGATTCCAAAGAAAGGCAATGCTTAAATACATAATTATTGCTTTCAAATTCTCATTTACTGAGTTTGTGGAGAAGGTTAATGACAGTACATGAAAGATGATGTCTCCACATTTTGAGGCTTTAACAGGAACTCGGCTGAAAATCATATTCTATCACTGTGACAAAGCTGTAAAAAATGTTGTAACAAAGCTGCAATTTAATTGCTAAATGCTTGTATATTTATTTTACAATGCAAGGTGTAAACTGTATGAAAAATTAAGTTTTCTATCCTTAAAAGAACATTCAGATCAATCACTCTTGATCTGATAAATCCAGTAAGCATAGTCAAAGAGTGTACCACAAAGCAGATATGCCTAGAAGTCAAAGTCATTACCCAACCCATCCATTCTAAGTCCACTTATCTTGTTAGAAGGTGATGGGGAGCCAAAGACTAGAAAGCACTGGGTATCAATTCAGAAACCAACTGTAAACAGGAGGCCAGTCTCTCGTATGCAATCATGCTCATTACCATAGGACAGCTTAGAGACCAATAAACCTTGTTTGCATGTTCTTGTGATATGGGAGTAAAATGTTTTACCTTTAGAACTCACACACAGTTATTTGAAGAATCAATTAGTCATGAAATTAAGCACAGCTTCCTGGATCTATGAAATCAATTGTAATCAGAATAGAGGGCTATCTACTGTTTTGTGGCCGATATCACGGCGATAAGCTATGGCTTCCTGTAAATCTGAATTACCTTAAATGGATTTAGGATTATTAGCATCTTAAGATAGTAAATACAGTTGTTCACCTACCAAATTATTACTATGTTGCCATTTTTAATCTATGCAAAAACGTCTCAAAGCAGATTTGATTTCTTATGGCTCCAGACTTTGTTAGAATTTCCCATAAAGTCAGATGAAAGCTTCATGGTCTCTGAATATCAGAGTTCACAGGTAACAATAAGAATGAAGAGTTGCAATGATTGGCTGGTGATGAAAGTTTTTCGAAGTTTTAAAGCATCATAGACACCACTATTTTAAACAGAAGATCACTAAAATGATTGATTTTTCCAAAGTTGTTCTCAATATTCAGGAGAAACAACATTCACTGGGCTAACAAATTTTTTGTACAACTGTCCAGTAATGATGGGAAGAAATTGACTGGAGGGAGGTTAGGTGTAGGGAGACAGAATTTCTAGGTCTTTCTCACAGGTAAGGCAAACTGTAATATTATTTGATACATCGAAGGAATATAAGCATATCTTTTCTGTGGGTTTTCATGAATGTGAGTAAAGTGTGGAAGGCAATCACTTAGGCCCCACCTCATCACACATGAGAAATTTGACAAACAAGTGGAGACCGTTCAGTCCATCAAGATTGTTTGATTAGCCAATAGCTAAGTTTACTCAATATCTTATCCAGACACTTTTTAAAGGTTGCTAAGGTTTCTTCTTCAACTACATGTCTCGGTAGTTTTTTCCAGATTCCCACAACTCTTTAAGTAAATTTCTTCTGGGGTTCAGTACTAAATGCACCTCTTCTTAGTTTCCACAGATATCCTCAAGTATGTGATTCACTGTTAAGTTGAAAGAATTCTGATGGATCTACTTTATCAATGCCTTTGAAAATTTTGATGACCTCGACTAGGTCCCCATGCAGTGTCCTAAAAATTTTAATTCTTTGAGTCTGTCAGAGTAGCACAGGTCCTTAAGTCCTGGCATGAATTTGGTTGCTCTCCTCTGCACAACTTCAAGTGTTGCTATGTCTTTATGTCAGTGTGGTGACCAGAACTGCACACAATACTCCAGATGTGGTCTTACCAATGCATTATGTAGTCTGAGCATTACATCCCTTGGTTTATAATTAACAATTTTTATGATATAACCTAACATTTTATTTGTCTTTCTCTTCACATTGCTTAAATGATGAGAATGTTGTATCAACATAAACCCCTAAATCATTTTCAGAGGTAGAACAGTGTCTGCCATGTTGTATTTATAATTGACTGTTTCCTTACCCCACGTATAGCACTTTGAACTTTTCTACATTAAATTGCATTTTCCAAGTGATCACCCATTTTTGAAGCTTCTCCAGGTCTTTCTGAATTGCTTTTGCTCTCATCTCAGTGTTTGCAATTATTCCAATTTCAGTATCATCTGCAAATTTCACAAGTTTACTAACGAGGCCAAAATTTATGTCAATAAGATAAATCAGAAAAATTCCCAGGACAGACCCCTGAGGGACTCCACTGATGACCTCACTCCACGTGGAGCATTCTCCCCTATCTGTACTCCTTGTTTCCTGCTGGTTAACCAACTTCAGATCCATTTTTGCAAGTTACCTCTGATGCCAACAGCCTGTAGTTCCCCTAAGAAAAGTTTCCTCTGACCAGGCATGAGCTCAGCATTTCTCCTAACACCCTTAACAGAATGACATAACTCAAGATCTGCAGAATGTACTAAATATCATATCTGCATTAGAGCTCCAGGAGACTTCATTTAAACTACAGGAACTATCTGTGTGGAGTTCGCATGTTCCCCCATGTTCATAGGTGCGTTAGTTTTCTTCCCTCACCCCCAAGACATTTATATTAATTGGACACTCTTAATTTTATTGCATAGTGTCTGCGCTCTTTAAGGAAGGGCACCCTGTTGAGGGTTTATTCCTGTCTTATGCATTAAGGTGCCTAGGTAGTCTTCATCTTACAATACAATACAATACAATACAGTACAATTTATTTTTATATAGCCCAAAATCACACAAGAAGTGCTGTAATTGGCTTTACCAGGGCCTGCCTTTTGACAGCCCCCCAGCCTTGACTCTCTAAGAGGAGAAGGAAAAACTCCCAAAAAAACCCTTGTAGGGAAAAAAAATGGAAGAAACCTTGGAAAAGGCAGTTTAAATGGAGACCCCTTTCCAGGTAGGTTGGGCATGCAGTGGGTGTCAAAAAGAAGAGGGGTCAATACAATACCATACACAGAACAGAACGCAAGTAATCCTCAATGCAATATAATAGTAAAATAAAAATATTACAAGTACAGAGCATAATTTAACAGTAGATGATATCACATAATATGATTTGGTTCATCTTAACTATGTAAGTCCTGGAAAATGGATGGATGTTATAATCTTAACCCAATTTATATGCAACAAAACTCTTCACAAACTGCAACTCTATAAAAAAGGGCAATTTTGTTCTTTCTTGCCTGAGTTGATTTTCTTGTTTTTAAACTCTCTAATCTTTAACAGGGTTTGTGCAACTCTCTCACCAACTGTAAAAACACTTGATTTTAGCAGTTATATACTTCAAGGTTTTGAGTTTCAGTTACTCTAAATGACAGTTATTTGCTGCCAATAGTATAGTGTAGAAAAAAGAAGCGGATAATCATAAAAAAGTTTTGACACCTTTACAGAAGACATCATAAAAACTGCCACAGTGTGACCTATTGGGAAATGGAACTGACCCCCAGTTCTGGTGGTTCCTACAATTTAAAGCAAAAAAAAATTGCAATTGGCAATAAATGTAGCTTCTAGGTGATGATTTCACCCAGTCACACTTCTTAGCTGGTTAAGATGTCTTTTTGGATTGTTGTCTCTTTTAGTGTTGACTCTGTAGTATTAAAAACTGCATTTATTAGCAAAGCTTCTTAGGCAGATGAATTGGCATTGCACAAAGGATTATGGACTTCAACACTTAAGTGATCTCTTAATGTACTTGGACACCTTCTGTAATCAGAATTTTCAGCAAACCTGCATTAGTAAAGGCTTGAATATGCATCCAGTTGTTTGTATACACAAAAACACTCATGGTCTCATACTTTTTACATTTGCACCATGGCTGTTTGCTCCTGGCAGAGAACTGTAAGTCCCAATCACATAACATCAGCCCATCCAGCTATCCATTTTCTTGACCTGATTTTTTTTTGCTTAGAGGTTAGCATGGAGCCACAGCACTTTGTCAGGATTAGTTGTAGCCCAGGAAATGGCCTTGGATTGAACACCAGTTCGTTGCAGTGCACATGCACTTAGACCAGGCTAGTTAACAGATGTTATTAGGATGTGGGAAGTAGACTAAAGGAAAGCCACACGGGGAGAACTTTAGAACTCTATATAGACAGTGGGGTATAGGGAACTGAACCCAGGTCCCTGGTGACGTAGACTAATTACTGCATTATATATGTATAAATATCTTACATCAAATCAACACCTTTCTTGATCAGCCTGGTTCATATGTCAGAGCACTATTTTTGGATTTTTCTTCAGCGTTCAATACCATACAGCCTCATATACTGATTGGGAAATTGAACAGTATGAATGTAAACCCATTTATTACACTATGGATTCAGAACTTTCTTTTAAATCGTTCACAGACAGTTAAAGTACAGGACACTTTTTCAATAGCCATTTATTCAGACACAGGAAGTCCACAGGGGTGTGTCTTATCACCATTACTGTTTACTCTGTACACAAGTGACCGGAGACAGAACAATGACCACTGCTCCATTATCAAGTATGCGGATGACTCCATGCTCATAGGATGCATATCTGGGGAGGATGAAAGCCACTATCTAAATCAAGTGGACTGTATGGTAAACTGGTGCAATAAAAACTCTCTCACTCTGAATGTAAAAAAGACCAAAGAAATGATATTTGATTTTAAGAGACAGAAATCTGTATGTTCACCTATTGTAGTTCTGGGAGAGGAGGTAGAAATAGTGACTGAATATAAAAACTTAGGAACTTACTTAGTATGATAATAGAGGCACTGTCGACCCCTTGAACCCTCAGACCAGACGTCAGACACCAGATAAAAGTCCAATAATAATACAGTATTTATTATTATAAATAAAGTGCACAAAGCACCACCACTCCACTATACTCAATAAACAATCCTCCAATCTCCCAGACGCTTAGCCACCCTGCCTCCCAACTCAAGTCGTCCGTCTGGGATTTCCCACAGTCTTTTATAGTCCTCGACCCGGAAGTGCTTCTGAGCCCTCAGTCCATGTGATTATCCAGCACTTCCAGGTCAGGTATAAACTTCTTTTTTTCTTCCGGGCTATACGGAAAATATAAATCCCTGGGCCTCCCCGCAGCGACTCCTGGCGGCCCCCATGGTATCCAGCAGGGCTGTGCATTAAAACTCCACTTTCCATGAGGTCCTGTTGGAATTCGGGGCACCTCCATGTTGCAGGGAGGGCTCCATCTGGCGGCCTGCGGGTATTGGCCGGGATGAACGGCCGGCCATATCCCACACTAGATAACAATCTTAACTGGAATACAAATACAAAAAAAAACTATTCTCTAAATGCAACCAGTGCTTATTTCTCCATAAACTTAAACTATTTAAAGTAGACAAGGACCTCATGGTGTCCTTCTATCGCAGTATGATCCAGTCTGTGATCACTTTCAGTTTCATTGCCTGGTTTAATAGTCTGACAAACCAAAACTCAAAAAACCTCCAGCAGATTACGAAGTATGCAGCTAAAGTTATTGGGGCTGATGTAGATGATTTGACTAGTGTGTGTCAGAGGGCAATGTTAAAGAAACTGGAAATCATCTCAACTGATGACAGACATCCATTACATGTAGAACTAAAGTTCAGTAAATCAGGAAGGATAGTAGCTTTGAAAACCCACACAAATCGCTCCAGAAACTCCTTTCTTCCTAGTGCCATACGACTTTTCAATAAGAAATATCGGAGATAATGATTAAGGTGGCAGCACGGTGGTGCAGTGGGTCCTCCCTGCGTGGAGTTTGCATGTTCTCCCCGTGTCTGCGTGGGTTTCCTCAGGGCGCTCTGGTTTCCTCCCACAGTCCAAAGACATGCTGGTTAGGCGGATTGGCAATTCTAAATTGGCCCTAGTGTGTGCTTGGTGTGTGGGTGTGTTTGTGTGTGTCCTGCGGTGGGTTGGCACCCTGCCCAGGATTGGTTCCTGCCTTGTGCCCTGTGTTGGCTGGGATTGGCTCCAGCAGACCCACGTGACCCTTTGTTCGGATTCAACGGGTTGGAAAATGGATGGATGGATGGATGATTAAGGTTTTGATATATATCCTGTAACCTTTTTTTTCTTTATTTTTTTGGTGTAAATATGTATTATCTAACTGCCTTACCTTAACCTTTCTTGTTTCTATTTGTCTGTTTTATTTCATTCTGTCTGTTATTAGATGCAACTGAGAAGGCAAATTTCATGTTTTCTTGTGTAAACATGACTAAATAAAGAAACCTTAACCTTTATATGTATATATATATATATATATATACTGCATATAGTGAATGTTGACTCAGATTGAGTGATACCTTGCTTGGCCAGGAGGCCATAATGGGTGGATGTAGTGGATGAAAATGCTTCTGGTCAGGATGGTTCCTTCTGTTCATCCCAGTTGGGGATATAATGGTTGTGTGGATGGGTTAGGGGAAAACGTATTAGAGATGGATGTCTCCTAATACAATAGGTAGCAGTGCACCTGTAGTATAATCCAAGTTGGGAACCTGCCGAGTTGCAAGGGATCTGGAGTTTAAAAGAAAGACCCTGTTGGTGTCCTTGGGTACCACTAGAAGGTGTTGCTGGGAAAAGACCTCTTTGTTTTGTGGGGCTTCCAAATGGCCCAGAAATGCTTCCACCATATGGTGCTGTAGGACTGGAAGTAGTCCCAAGGCTGGGGAGTTGGAGTCGGAAGGTAGGTGACAAGACTTGCCTGGAGGACTGTGGTGAGAGATACAATAATAGGATTTGTTTTGAAGGAAGAACCTGGAAAAGGAAATTTTGTATAATAGTATATTTGAACCCTTGACTGTATTTGTGCCCTTGTGTCTAGGGACTCTGGGGCATCCCTTAGTGGTTAATATATATATAATTCAAGTTTAGGATTTTGGCAGGCTGTTCTTTGCTTCTCCCATATCATCTTCTTGAGTGTTGTTGCCGGTGGAAGAGTTAAGGAGTGTGAACCTGTAATAACATGGATTCTGTCAACTGGTCTGCACTAGTTCCCCTACAGAGTCAGACCCAAGTTTGCTTAACTTCTAGATCCAGTTAGAACTTTCACTGGGACACGTTTTGCATTTTATGGAGCTGTTACCCCCACCAGCACTCAGCTCTTCATTCAGGGCACAATTATCACTTATTATCGAACATATCCACACTCTTCTTTTCCACAACCTGGCACATCCATTTGCTCTTTGGATGTTTTTATTCATGTATTTCTAATGCTAAGTCATACAGGCTACTGGAGCTTTCTATGTCTAATGCTCTTTGCCCTTGACTGACTCCCTGTTTTTTCTTGCCTGTACTTTTCATGATTTCACTGAAAGGAACTTTGAGGATTTTGAAAATCTAAATCAGATCTATATGAAATATGAAGAAACTCTGCTTCTTTGGTATTCTCTTCTCTTCCTTGTCCATCCATTTTCAAATCTACTTATATTTTAGAAGCATCATATGCAAATCAAAAAACCTACCTTGTACAGGGTGCCAGACTAACTGTACACTGATGCACACACACCACACTCACAAATATTGGGCCAGTTTCAATTTACCAATTAACCTATCTTGTATTTCTGTGAAATGCAGGATAAAAACTGGGGGTGCTGGATAAACTCCTATAAACACAGGGAGAAACTCCACAAAGACAGTGTGTGGAGAGACACCATTGCATGGAGTAGCCTGGTGCCCCAATGGTAAACATAATGCTGCCCCGACTGTGGAGGCAGCTCTGAGGCAGAACTGGACTTTATTGGTGAATTTAAGGCCGTCTGCAGGCTAGGAGAGACTTAAAGACAATGCAGCTAAAGGTACCCTGGAAGACGCTGATGTTCTATTTAACTCAAACCTTTTCTTTTTAATAGCAACTATAAACACCTGCCACCACATCTGCTTCCTTGTGTCTGCCCTTGGCCCATTTTGTCAGTGTCTGTTATACTGTAACCTTAATCAGGGTGAATAAAAGAGAGTTTGTTGAAGGACTGTGCTTGAGCACTGATAGAAAACTCTTTTTAAATATCAAGGGGATTTTAAATATTTGGTTCTCTGCCTGTTCTTTGATTTACTTGTTATTTTCTGCCTACTTGGAAACCTTTCAACTGTTGTGTGGCCTTTTCTGTTGCATTATGCCCTATTTGATTGAATGATGTCATCTGAGCAAAACATTTAAAACTTTCTGTCTGCCTTTATATATTGTTATTTGGATTACAGAGTTTAAGTAGAACAGATACATGGCGTCTGTCTTGTCTGCCCGTCCAGATCAGTGCCCCATTCTAGATCCACATAGAGACAGTAGCTTTGCTTCATATGGCAGACAGTGTTGCAGTCCAGTAGCTCAGTTTTTGCCGCAGAAAAGTTGTGAGTCAGCATTTCCCTGATATAAATTAAACAGGAGGGAAGAACAGAGCAGCAGTTTGGTGCCTAGTTGGCAGAGAACAGAGTGAGCAACTTGCTAAGCTATCAATAGCTAGCGTTTCTCAGTCTGCTTTCAACCAGCATTTGCTAAATAGGAAGATGTAGGTAGGTTGGCCCCTAAACCTTAAGGTGCGCTTCGACCTCACACCTCACTGTACTCGGAGTATAGTTTGAATCTCACCTGGAAAGTTTCTTTTTGCTTTCCATCTTTGCTTCCAAACATGTATTCTTATATTGATTAGCAACTCTTCTGTGGCCAGGTTAAGAAAACTGGGGGTTTAATCTGCTTCGACAAGCTGCAGCTTTCTTCAATATCCAGCTCCAGCTTGTTTAAAATAGAAATGCTGCAAAATAAAGGAAAAACAAAATTGTTAATTGGCATTTTAGTACCACGTACATTATTGAAAATCAGCCAAGAGTATGAACTTGATTTTGAACTCTTTACTTGGAAGTGGATTTATCTTGGTTATGGGGTGAAAATCTCGACTTTGAGTTGTCTAAGGATTTACTACTTTTGTCTCCTCAGAACACAATTTGACCTTTTTAGACATAATGTCTGTCTCTCTCTCTCTATGTTTGTTCATTCCTATTTTTTTGACATGCTTAAGATGTGAATGGACTGACTGTTTACCATACAGTGTCTTACATTCACCAAATATAAATGTAATGAATTATTATTATTATTATTATTATTATTAAAATGAGCTCAATTTTACTGAATAAAAATTCTTTTTGAAAAAAGATGTTTCAGATAAAAGAGAATTAGAAGGTCAAGAATTTACTAATTTGGAAGACCTCGATAGGTTGGCTCCTCAACCTTTAAGATGTGCTTCAAACTTACACCTCACTCTTCTTGGAGTCTACTTTGAATCTTGTCTGGAAAATCTCGCTTTTCTTTCCATGTTCAATATGTTGTTATTTTTTATTTAGCACAAAAGTATTTTTCAAATGAAAGTGGCTGGATATAGAATGTCTACGGTACTTCTAAAAAATCATTTTTCCCTAAATCCTCATTTGCATTTAAATTTTAGCAATGGAACAAATAATTAAATCACCAGCTTGAAGACACATTCACTTTGTGATAACCCACTTCGTTCGCCCTCATTTAACTCACATGTATGCCATATTTGTTTCAACCAAGCACTGATATTGGTTTTGTTATTTATAAATATGGACTGTTAAACTAGAGATTAAGCTATAGGAAAAATTATGTAACCACCCAGGCCAGAATTTATAAAACCATCTTTCTTAATGTTAACACAGAGATTTGCGAAGCAGTAAGGTTACAATTAAGAAGAAAACAGAATGTCCAGAGAATGAACTAGAGTTCTGATTAAATGTTCCATCTGCATTACTGGGAAATCGAGATTTCAGTGACAGGAGAGCTGGGACCAAGAATAAAGCATTTCTCATTACTTAGTCTGTTCATAACACTTGAAGAAGAGAAAAGGAAAATAAAAAATGCTGAAGGACAATTTATAAATGTACAGTAAGTAGAACTGCTAACAAGTGCCGAAATTGGGTTTTACAATAATATGGATAACATAAATCAGACAGTAAAGAATTATGATGGTGTGATTAATATTAAGATGGAAGAGATAACATTTCTTGTATTGAGTAGAAGCCTGAAAGGTCTGACAGGCATCCTTGAATTGTTTATGGAAGGACTTCGATGTTCACCTTCAGTTTATATGTCTGGCTGGCAGCCATCCTCGAGGTAAGGTGATTATGTACTGTATATTATGTCCCAGGGGCGTGCAGGTAATTTATCAAACTTTTGCTTTGAAATCTATTAAGATATGCCTTTCCTTTCTCATCCTTGTTGATTTATCTAAAAGAAAAAAAACAAATGATAAGATGGCTAGAATGGTGATGGTGCAGAGTCAAGGCCAAAATTTGGGCAGACAGACTGAAATAACAAAATTGCCTGTAGTAATCTCACACTTTGGGTGTTCTGTGTATAAGAAAACAGCATTTCCAGTTCTACCCCTTTAGTGGTAGTTTTAACACTATAAAAGTTAATTTAATATTGGCAATTTTGCTTTGTAGGGTGACCCTTTACCTTACCCTGACATGATTTTTGGTATTGAGTATAAATAACCACAACAGCCTGGAAGTGCCATGAGTGTGTTAAGAGATCACTGGGTTCCTTGAGCGTTTTGGGATGACATTGTAAACTATGGTGGACAAGCAGATCGGCTACTCCAATACTCTGGTGCTCTTGGCATACAGTAGTTGTGGCTTCTTGTAAAAATAAAAAACATCTAGTTTAGCTTAGTGGAGCAATTCATCCTTTTTCTCAGTGGTCTGTCACGTGACAACTAATTTCTGTTCCTGTGCTGTTTTGAGTTGGGCAGATTAGAAGTTCAAGCAGCTGGAAATGGAGTTGCTGGTAATCTTCCATACTCTGTTCCTAGCTGAGGGTGAAAAGAAAGATGGGTATGTCACTGTGTCACTCTCAGGGTCAGATGAAGACCAACTGATGCCTCCAAACACAACCCAACAATGGAGGCCCTTCAGGACTGGTGGCGTCTTTTTGTTCCTTTATGGTTTCTTGATATTACAGAATGTGGCCCTTTGAAAACAAAGTGAAATGACTGAAAGGTAGAGGAGTTAGCTAAAGGATTCTGGGTAGAGCCAATAGGAGACACTTTGGCACACCGATACTATACGATATATTGTGTTACAGCTGGAGAATTTCAACTGGCCCCACGTGAAGCCTGAAAAATTGGTGTTAAAACGACTGTTGCTCTTTATTTTGTTTACCATCTGCCTTTTAGTCTTTTGGCTAAGCTATTTAATTAACTGTTACAAACAAATGTGTTGTTTTGCTGCAATTTTAAATAGAAACATTAATTCTGGCAGCCAATGAAATTCTTTCAGTTACTGGCAGTTTGCTTGTATGAGAAAGCATTTAGTCTGTCAATGTTAAAAACTTATAGAACAGCCTTGGACAGTTAAAAATGATTGTACATTGAGTCAACAGATGGAAGGATTATGAAATGTGAAGCATTCAGTGTACCTCAGAGATGGATCATTATAGACTGATTGTGCTAAGCAACGTGCTTAATCCTCACTGCTGGTGCACCTTATTGAACAGCTAAGGTCAACAACTAATTCTACACACTTTTGAGATGTGAGCACGGAGCATGACAGGATTTAACAGGATTACTGTGGAGCAAGAAGAGAAGTGTACTGCAAGTAGCAGTGAAAGGAGACGAATGGACAAGAAATCCGGCATTATCTCCACATAAAGGCTATAGTGTTAAAACTAACAAGCGGGTCGGAAAAAAAATTAGAAAAGTCATAGGTCTCGTTTTCTTTATTGAGTGTGCTGCTACTGTTTCTATTTCTGCTATGGAAATGTGCCTGCCTAGGGCATTACATAGTGTGACTTCTAAACTGACATAAAAAGAAAGTGTGAAATCTTCCCAGAATTGATTCTTGCTATGCTTGTGATAAAGAATGGTTTGCTCCTCTTAGCTATCTTCTCTTGCCACCCTCACCCCTCCCGAGAGGAAGCAAAAGGCTTTGTTGTTCAGATATGTTGCATGTTTTCCATTTGCTTTTCTTTACAGCAATTACGCATCTTATTTGTATTAAATAGGTAAATCTGGTCTCTTTAGAAAAAAGTGTATTATCTTACATGCTTAGCTGTTTGCTCACGGTGAAATGACAATGAATCAAGTAGAGTGAGAAGAACAATGGATATTGACCACCCCACTTCTCAGTCAAGTCCTCAGATTCAGTAAATTAAATCAGGCACAGATTGATGAGGAAAATTACAGATTGCGATGGGAGCAAAGAAAGCCTTTTAATATTCAATTGGGTGTAAAAAAGAAAAAAAACAATGCCATTTACTCTATCTCTATTGCTCAGCAAACTTTAGATATTTTTGTTATTTATTTATTGTCGACATATTCTACACTTAGCAAAGCATGTGTTACTTGGCATACAGCAACCTCGAGAGCAAACAGTTCATGATACGGAATAAATGTTCATGATACGGAAAAGGGAGACAAAATAATTCCTAATGAAGACAGACTTTTTACTCAAAACATTGTGTATAAGGAAAAAGTTTTTGTTTAAATATGCTATTTAATAAGGGGTTGTGTGAGCTCACCAGTATATATACAACAGGCATTTAAGCATACAAGTCACTTGTATACATAGAAACATGTAAGCGTACAAGATATTCATCTGGTTTCTCCTTCTTCTTTAGTGCTTACAGCTGTGATCACTGTGCACCTGTCCAACATTACCGCCTTCTTTCCATGGACATGAGGACATGCTGCTATGGCTATTTGTGTTTATATATACTGCACAAAAAAATTAAAGGAACACTTTTTAATCAGAGTATAGCATCAAGTCAATGAAACTTCTGGGATATTGATCTGGTCAGTTCAGTAGCAGAGGGGATTGTTAATGAGTTTCAGCTTCTTTGGTGTTAATGAAATTAACAACAGGTGCACTAGAGGGGCAACAATGAGACGACCCCCAAAACAGGATGGTTTAACAGTTGGAGCCCACTGACATTTTTCCCTTCTCATCTTTTGTGACTGTTTTTTCACTAGTTTTGCATTTGGTTACAATTTAGTGTCACTACTGGTAGCATGAAGCAATACCTGGACCCTACAGAGGTTGCACAGGTAGTCCAACTTCTCCAGGATGGCACATCAATACAGTGGTACCTCTGGTCACGACCGTAATTCATTCCAAAACTCTGGACGCAACCCAATTTGGTCGCGACCCAAACGTTATTCCCCCATAAAATTGTATGTAAATATAGTTAATCCGTTCCAGACTGTACGAACTGTATGTAGATATATTTTTTTTTAAGCACAAAAAAAGTTAATTATGCCATAGAATGCACAGTATAATAGTAAACTAAATGTAAAAACATTGAATAACACTGAGATAACCTTGTACAACACAGAAAACTAACATTGTAAGAGTTTGCGCTAGACCCTTACGAACCGCTCGCTGTAAACACTTTTTTTATGAGTTTTAAGCACAGGGAAAAAAAAATAAAATGCCAGTTCTCTTGCAAAACTTTTCAAACGATCCTCTACTGGCTTTAAATTCTTCACCTTCGCACTCAAAGAAGGATTTTTTTTTCAGCAAATCGCCATGAATCTTCCTGGCTTTCTCGCATATGATCGACTCGCTTACGCTATCCCCTGCAAGTTGCTTCTCGTTCAACCACACTAGCAACAGTTTTTCCACCTCTTCCAGCATTTGAAGCCTCTGCTTGGTTAACATTATAACTCCTTTTGCAACATCAGCTGCTTTGTTAGGCCCTGTATACGCAAACAAAAGAAAATGGGAAACGGAGAATGGCAAATCATTGGTACGTACGAACGTGTATAGGGAAACTGGCCGCCAGTGTTTTTGTTTGCCACCAGAGCATGTGGTCGTAAACAGATGCAAAACTTTGGTAAACTTTTTGATCGTAACCCGATTTGTACATGTTCGGAAACATTCGTGACCAGAGGTTCTACTGTACTTGCCATTGCCAGAAGGTTTGCTGTGTCTCCCAGCATGGAGGAGATTCCAGGAGACAGACAGTTACTCTAGGAGAGCTGGAAAGGGCAATAGAGGGTCCTTAACCTATCAGCAGTACCAGTATCTGCATATTGGGGCAAGGAGGAACAGGATGAGCACTGCCAGAGCCCTACAAAATAACCTCCAGCAGGCCACTGGTGTGAATGTCTCTGAGCAAACAATCAGAAACAGACTTCATTAGGGTGGCCTGAGGGCCCGACGTCCTCTAGTGGGCACTGTGCTCACTGCCCGGCACCATGGAGCTCGATTGGCATTTGCCACAGAATACCAGAAGTGGTAGGTCCACCACTGGCACCCTGTGCTTTTCACAGATGAGTGGTACTCACTTCAGACTAATTCTGTGAGACAGTGATGCAAACGTCTCTGTTACAGTGATTCACACTTAACATGCATCACTGTTTTTTAGAAATTATAACAACTATGATGAGAACATGCCATTCAACTCATCTGACATCTCCAGAGCAAATCTAGATGAACATGCAAAGGTGACCCAGAATAGTGGGAAGCTCTGTGAAGAAGTAGCTCACAATGCTACCATACTGCCCATTCATCATCCATTCATTTATCAAACCATTATTCACACCAACCTAATCAAGTTCATGGTCTCAGGGGCTGGAGATTATCCTGGCATCATTAACCAAATGATTAAGCCAATCAATCACTGGGTACATTCATAAAGTGCCTATTATTCTCTTGTTTGTGACGTGGGGAAAAATTCAAATAGACACAAGGAGAACAAGCAGACTCCACATAGACAGTTGCCAGGCCAGGATTTAAAGCCAGGATATTTGGAGTTACGAGGCACTAGTACTGAGCACTGTACAAAGATGGTCAAGAATTTTTTATTATTTGTTTTTATTTGAACTAGAATTTCACTGTCAAGCAACATAATTGCTAGGAATTTTTCTTGGTGTTTCAGCTATAAATATAACAATATAAAAATATAATTTATAATATTAAAAAAACACAATATATAAGATTAAAAAGATATTTTCATAAACATATGAGAACATTGGAATTGTGAATGATAAACATTTTTTTAAAAGTTGCATTTAATCATTTTTATTACAGGTAAATGTACATGATGCAAACAACAATGGAGTAGATACAGGAAAAGGTGATATGATTTGGCGGTAAATCATTCTGTTCCTTTAGGTGTTTAAAGAATTCATATTTCTTTGACTGTGGTGAAGAAAATTATTCATGTTTTTATATATACTGTATATACATCTTTCTCTATACAGTATTTATATATTTATGTTGTCACACACATGTACTTAGGGGACAACTTCAGGGTTCTGCCAAGGTGTGCAATTCCACCCCAAGACAAAATGGGGTGTGATCGCTAAACAACTCCTTCATTTTCATCTGTGGCTCCAAATGGCAGGCTCTAGATGATCTCTGACCACACCCTGGCTTTTGACCCAAGCCCCGCCCCTTCTGGGACATTTCCTACATATTTAAGAATCTGGATAGAAGCAGGTGTTCATTTTAGGAACCTGGCTCCAAGAGAGGGACGAGGTTCAATGACTCAGTAGTTACTGTTGCATAAAATCTGTTGTTTCCATTAAATATATTTTCTTTTTCATTTGTTAAAATCTAAAGGGGATTGTTGGGCTGGCATTCTAACAACTGAACAATGTGTCTGACCCTCTTCTCACTCTCTCTCTCACTCTCTAGATATATATACTGTATATATAGCAACAGTCTGGAAGGCAGTGTGTCCTAAAAGCCATGCAAATGGGGGTTTTCAGAGTACTCTGGAGAGTGGCGGGCAGAGGAGTTCCATCTGCCACTTGCAACTGAAGGATGCCAGTTTGATAGGCGGAGGTTGTTGGGGAAGTGCATTAAGCAAAAAGAGAAGTTGGTGGACTAGTTTTGTGGGTGATGGACACGTGGTTGTTTTCTCTGTTCAGGCACTGTGTGTTGTAAATCTGTTTGTTAAATTAAGGCAGAAGATTAGAAAAACTTTCTTCTGGATTGCCACAACCACTTGCTTGTGAGGTTTATTTATCCCTCCTGTATACAATATACAATATATATACAGTGGAACCTCGGTTCACAACCATAATTCGTTCCAAAACTCTGGTCGTAAACCGATTTGGTTGTGAACCGAAGCAATTTCTCCCCATAGGATTGTATGTAAATACAATTAATCCGTTCCAGACCATACGAACTGTATGTAAATATATGTTTTTAAGCACAAATATAGTTAATTAAACCATAGAATGCACAGCATAATAGTAAACTAAATATAAAAACATTGAGTAGCACTGAGAAAACCTTGAACAACAGAGAAAACTAACTGCAATAGTTCGCGCTATAGCGCTACCAACCGAACCGTGAATCATGAACCGAGGCAAAAGTTTGGAGAACTTTTTGGTCGTAAACCGATTTGTACGTGTACCGAGACGTTTGTGAACCGAGGTTCCACTGTATATACAATATACAGTACTATATATATCTTACTGTATATATAAACATCTATGTGTGGAAGTGTGTGTGTGTGTGTGTCTGTCCGGCCCGGAAGTGAGAGGTGAAGTCGGGGTAAGGGCTACACCTCTGAGGATGCACAAGCGAGGCCAGCACATTGGCAAAGCGAAATCTCTGAAGAAAGAGTCACTTGCTTAGCGGCTAATACAGAAGCGAGGTGAGCATATCGGCAAAACGGTGTCCCTTTTACTTTTCCTTGCGCTGCTAATACACAAGTGAGGCGAGCACACTGGCAAAAGGAAACCTCAGAAGAAAGACAGTCGCTTAGCTGCTAATGCACAAACGATGTGAGCACGTCGGCAACACGAAACCTCATAAGAGAGAGACGCCCAGAGTAGTTATTTCAATAACCTGACATCTCTGCAGTTCAATTTTTTTTCTGATGATTTCAATAGTTTGTAGGATCCTGGCCTTTTTATATAACCTATATTACTATCACAGAATAAAGAATTTCCTTTAGCCTCACCTAAAGCATGGCATCGTTAGGATAATCTGATAAATTGTGAACTTTAAAGTTTCTAACTTTACTGGTAACTTCACACAGTCAGTAGGATGATTTATAACTTTTTAACTGTCTTTATTATCTATGTCTATATAAATGTAGGAATGTCTTTGTATGGCAAGAATGGTGAAAGTAGAACAGAAAGTTCACTTGCTGCTCCTCCAGTAGATCGGTTGAATTTGGTGACTTCAGAACATTTATTTAAAAGTCACCCGTATCGCTGTCCACATTGGTCATTCATTTGAAATCATCGTTAAGTCAATGAACAAGGAAAATATCAGACAAATGTTACATAGGTTGTTTGAGATGATATACAAGGGCAAAAAATATTTTTGTTGTATCTTATTCACATCTTACTAACATTAAAAGATTAGACTTTCAAATAGGGAAGAGAGGAATTTCAGACATAGGCTGTTTTTCTTTTTTTAAATTGTGAATTTGGATGTAGTGGATCTGGCAGTGTTATGCAAAGTTATGTTACAGTTTCTTCAACAAAAAGGACTTAATTTCCCTTCCACTGCATGAGGAGGTACAAACAGACAGGTTTATGGAGATGAACATTGCATTTTCTTTGTAATCTGCCTCTCTTGGAGGTTGAGGTTTCCAAAGCTAGCTGGGGAAGGGAAGAAGCAGGAACAAATGGGCACAATTCAAGTAACAGTAATGCAATCCTTCAGTTT
This sequence comes from Erpetoichthys calabaricus, assembly GCF_900747795.2. Lineage (NCBI taxonomy): Eukaryota > Metazoa > Chordata > Cladistia > Polypteriformes > Polypteridae > Erpetoichthys > Erpetoichthys calabaricus. The sequence goes on along the minus strand of NC_041397.2, from coordinate 46,315,797 downwards.
TTATCAAACATGATCTATGAAACAAAATCAAATTGTTTGCAGGAGAAATCCGAAAGGAAATTACTCTGAATGTGAAAATGACCTAATGTGACACAGATGCTGAAGCGGCTCCAGCGTAAATGAAACTGTGGGCATTATTATTTTATCTGAATGCAAATGGAGCTTAGCAATGTGAGTGTGCAGTGTGTGTGCTTTCTGCACAGGAGTCATGGCAGCTTCTGCGATATTGAGCTCTTGTCAGGTACAGTAAATGTGCTCTAGCCATGCTGAACCTCTAACAGAATCACCATAACCGCAGGAAGCAATCATTCAGTTGAAAATACTAAATCAAGGCTGATAAAAAGGCTGCCTGCCTGTCTCCTCTGTAATGGAGTCATCTGGCTTACAATTAGTTTATTCCTCAAATACAATATATCCACTGTGAATGGACGTTTGTTTTGTTTTTTTTTAATTTGTTTAGCTGAGGTGCATGTAAGAGATACACACGGAGAGAGATTGATTCTCTTACTTAAGCTAATTTGGCTGCTCTGTGATTAAATTGTGTGGCAGGATGTTGGGCTGTGCATGAAGCAGGTTACCACAGGTCAAGGAGCAGGTCCAATTTTCAGGCAAAGCATTTTATCTGATGTTTTCATTTTAATGTATGTTGTGATCATTTTGTATTGCAGAAAGTTCTATTAAGTGGTGTGTGTGTGGGTTTGTCATGTATGAGTGGGATGTAATCCAAATATAACTGTAATCTTTTACTCTGTATGGTGTTCTTGCATAGTGTCAAATGCCCACATGATCATCGGAGTGCAGTCTGGTTTGCAATTTATTAATTTCATAATAGTACTATTTTTTCCCATATTCTAAAGGATTTCTATTTAACCCTATGTCTTTCAATATTTTAAATTGTTTCTCTCCTTCATTTCATTTTAAAACCATGTTTCATGGTTATCTAGATATTAAAAACTCAGAAACACAATGAAAATGTTATGAAATTAGTACATTCCAAATAACAAAAAGGTTGAAGGGCTCCGAAATACCTCGCTTCAAGTAGCCCAGTCCCAACTTCACACAGGCAGGATTTGGCCTGCACAGGCCTCAAATGGAAAGCAGTCTTTTAAAGGTTAAACCATAGCTAACATGTCCCAAACTACATGCACTAGCATTCAAAAATGTGGAATCACCCAGAAATGTTCATGTTTTTTGATAGAATTTCTAAGCAAATTGATACTTTTTTATTAAGATATCGTTAAATAAATTTAAAAATTCAGTCAAAACATTCCTAATGTTTCTAATGGTTATTGCTGCTTGAAATGAAGGATTTTTGATTTATTAATCACATATGACTTCAAAGTTCCATTTTCTGCAGCTATAGTTTAAGTGTCCTAATTGTTAGCTCTTTTTGCTTCTCCTTAATTAGATTTGCTTAAATGTAATTACTTATTTAAAAAACCTTCAATGGCATTGACACCTTTGGAATCTGTTATTCTTTTCAATGAAACAAATAAATTGCCTTTCCTTGGGCTGTAAGGTACTCTGTGACGATGCAGGTTCTGCTCCATGCTTCCATCTCTCTTTTGGGAGCCTCTTGAACCCAACACTGTCAGTAATGTAACTGGATGAGCTGGACATAAGGACACCAAACGAAGCAAGAGGATGGTGCATAAAGGTGCAAGTGCTTTTATTAAAAACAGTCAAAACCAAAATGTGTTCAAAACAGTGCAGTGTTTCAAAAATGTCCATAAATAAATAATCCATAAAAACAGGGTGAATTGAAGTGGAGGTTATAATAATCCCAAATAAATAAATCCATTAAAACGAGGTTAAAAACAACAATGGCTGGAAGCAGTTCCCCTTTAAAAGCGCGGTGCCTTCTTTTAGCTGGTGGTTCCCCTGCCTCTCCCATCCAGATCCTGCAACAGGGGAGTCGCCCCACCTGCAGGAGCAGCTGTCTTCTCCACTGGTCTGGTAGCTTTCTGACACCTGGCTTCATACAGCTCCCTCCAGACTGAGACTCAGGCTCCCCAGTGACCAGGGTGCTCACGCTGGGGCTCACTCTCCCAAGCTTCACTGACTCCTGCTACCTTCCTGCGGTAAGCCATCCTCGATCCTGGTCACTACTGCTCCTCTGAAAAACTCAGCAGGAGTGACCCAATCCATCCACACCCAAGTGCCAGCCAAACACCCTGGTACGGCTCACTTCCCAACTTCCTGCCATTACTACTGTGAGTCTTGCTCGCTTGCTCCCGCTGCCACATCCTGCCTTCTTCTCTCACTCTTCTAACCTCAGCTGTTTTTTTCAAACTCCCCTACGCACTTGCACTCCTCCTATTTATAATGGGGATGTGGCACAGTGCGTCGATTAGTAGCTTCCATCATCAATTACTGACATGGGCGATCCATGCCACCAATGTTAAACTGACCAATGACACTGCTCTGAGGGACTGGAAACACTGACCTTAGTGTTTTATTATATAGTAGATACTACTTCCAGAGAATGAGTTTATATGAATAACATAATGTCTTAATGAGATTTGCAATTTATTTATCTTTAGTTCTCAGCTTGTCTGGCACTGATGAAGGCGTAGAGTCCAAAAACACGTCACCTTGATGGACAACAGCATGAATATTCATTGAAGAAGGCTGAAAGAAGAAGATACTCTGGATATTATGGTGTTATTGCCCCTCTAGACGTTGTTACTTACAACATGTAATTAAGGATTTTTTTGCCTAACCTGCCCATTTTTAAAAAAGGTTTAGCATGTTAGAAGCCTTTGTGCTTCTATTGATGGATTAAAAGCCAGAAGTCTGCATGATCATCATCATCAAGTCCTTCTGTGGGAACCCAGAGGTAGAATGCCCAGAGGGGACTGGGTGGTCTCGTGGCCTGGAACCCCTGCAGATTTAATTTTTTTCTCCAGCTGTCTGGAGTTTTTTTTTGTTTTTTCTGTTCTCCCTGGCCATCGGACCTTACTCTTATTTTATGTTAATTAATGTTGTCTTATTTTAATTTCTTACTTTGTCTTTTATTTTTCTTTTCTTCATTATGTAAAGCACTTTGAGCTACATTTTTTGTATGAAAATGTGCTATATAAATAAATGTTGTTGTTGAAGTTAAATAATGTTGGAAGTATTTGTGCTCAAGTAAAGATCTTTTTTGAAGTGGAGGTTGGGTATTTGTAAACCTGTAGTACTTTAGTACTTAATATGAACTGTTCCTTAGTTTGGATCTGTGTATAATTGCAGCTGGTTTGGTACAACTGGATGGTTTTTGATCAACACATTTAAAACATACAGAAATATTTTCTGTCTTACCTTAACCATTCATAGCAATGCCAGGTACTTCGGCTAGTATTAAATTAAATACACATACACTATTAATAGAAATTACATAGAAACATTTGAAATACTTCAAAAATAACCAAAACAACAATAAAAAAGAAAGCAGTGGCTATAACATACCAGAAAATCCCTGATTTAACACTTTTTTTCTTCTTGTCTGCGTCTGCTCCAGTTTTAATTTTGCTATTCTAAAAAGGTGTGTGTATTAGGTTAACTGGCAGCTCTAAATTGGCCTCATGAGTGGATGTGTGCATGACTGGGCTCTGCAGTGACCCTGTGCTCTAAAAATTGCTGGGATATGGTTTGGTATGTGACCTTGAAGTGGATTAAGTGGGTTTGAGAATGTTATGTTATGTGTTGGAAAAAAAATAGTTTAAAAAATATAAATAAAGGCATGCCATTTTATCTGTTGATGTTTTGTACTTCATAATGCCAGAACAGGCGCAATCCTGAAATGAATAAAACAGAGATACAAAATGGATCATTAACTGTATTTTTATGAGGTGTTGGGCAGTGCTGAGCATACCAGTTTCACAGTTTAAGGGACAATTGTTTAGTTTCTGGGTCAGTGTCTCCCTGTACTCTTATTTATTCAGTAAGCCTTGTTATGGAATAATATTCTACCCATGGCTAACTCCTTTTAACTGCTGCTGCTGATTAACATTTGACTATAGTTTTAATGCACATGTAATTTAGAAATACGTATTTAAAATTCTTTTTCACTTTTCTAAATTTCTTTTTCACTTCTTTCATCCCTTGGCAACATACTTCATAAATATTTTTAGCTGTCTTACTTCTTCCAAGATATGGTCTCCAATTTTTATTATTACCAGTTCTATTCACTTTTGTTTTCTTTAATTTGATTTTCATTCCATGCTTCTGTGAAAGATAAGTCACAACACAGGTAAAGGGTTGTCACATCTGATGGTGATCCTCATATATTGTGGAAAATTGCACAATACAAAAAATCAAAGTAGCAAAGGCTTTCTAGACCCAAGTCTATTAATGAGACTGAGCTTCTGTAATAGTTTTGGCCATTATGAGGGTTTTTTTCCTGGAATGGGAGTGGCTTCTTGCGGAAGAAGGCGTATCTTCACAGACCTTCGACTCTTGGATCCTCTGGTCTGTAGATAAAACAGGAGAAGATGTGAATGACAGCGCCCTCTCACGTACTGGAGTAGTATTACAGTCAGAGTCCAAGCCCTGAGAATGCCCCCCTCTAACACATGTGTGACTGTTACAGGTCTTATCTAATTTCTTCATTAGTTTTTGCACTTCATACTTGTGTGTAAATGTTTAGAAAGGGAAGGCAGCCTTCAATGCAAAGCAAAAATTGCTAACAAATAGATGGATTGAACACTGAAAAAAAAGATTAATAAAATTAGTAAGCTGGTGTGTTGCATTGTATGCAGCAAAGACATGAATGATGAAGAAAGGGCCTAAAATAGATTTGAACTGTGGCTATGGAGAAAGATGGAAAAGATCAGTTGGACGGATACATTATTTATTAAAAAGTGCAGGAAAGGACTGATCAAGAAAGGAGCATGCTGGAAACAGTGAGAAGAAGGCAGCAGAACTGGATGGGACATGACAAAGAGGAGAAGGACTGTTGAAAATAGTGCTGGAACGTAAACTGGAGGGAAAGAAATTAAGGCTAAGTTATGTTATAAGACATGTTATATCATGTGAAAGATGGTAAATCACACCAAGAGATGAAAGAAGAGCAGAATAAAGAGTACAATGGAGGAACTAAAGATCAAGAGACCTGCCCTAAGATAACTAAAGGTGAAGAATATAGAAATAAAAACAATCCATTCAAAATGACACCAAAATTTCCATTTTTAATTTAACCAGAATGCCTATAAAATTTCAGAGGGGTAAAAACACTTTACATTGAATCATATTTTGAAAGATGCATTTTAATAGGCAAGCAGGATGCTAGAAATAAAATATATGTGAAATCATGACAATATTTTTCTTCTGTGACATTTTTTTTCTCAAAAACTAAAATGCTAGTGGGTGAATCAAAAACGGAGTCTGACTTTTCACTGCCGTTTTTCTTTTTCCTGTATTTATCTAAACAACAATCCCTCAATGTGGAATGTCATTTCATTGTTGCTACTCCCTTCCCGTTGCTGCAACTAATTTTCTTGTCAGAATTGACCATTTAATTGTTAAACTATTGCCAATAAACATTATAGATTGGCTGCATGTTGCATCCACTGCCAAAGTAATCAATGGTGGTAGTCACCCACTTTTCAAACTGCTGACACACCAGCTCATCCTTCTTGTCCTGAGGTTTGAATGGTTAATAAAAATGACAAACAACACTTTCTGTTTGTTTATATATAACTTTTTTTGGTCACTGTATTTCATTTGTTGATGAGTTTTGTTTTTTACTTATGTTTTTAAAGTAATGGTAAAGAACAGCAATGCATGAGAAATAATACAATTATTGTTTAAGCATCAGTGATCAGGTCCATGATGAGTATTTCATCATAAACAAACTTAAATGGGCTTAAATACAACCCAACAATTTTTATGTTTTCTGACATCAACAATCAGTTAATATGTCAGCAGCACGCGTCTTGGAGTCAGAGACTGATGCCTCATTCCATCTGATAACTATTGATATTTAAAGGTTTATGTAATTGTATCACACAGTATTTGTTTTTATTTGGTACACAAAACGGGTCAACTAAGTAGAGTTTAAGCGGACTGGAACACAATTTAGAAGATTCCAGGGCAATGTCCCAAAACACAGGTCTGTGTTCTTAGCCACTTTGCACCATTTATTTGTATTATATTATGTTGTTGCTTTATATAAATTTTTAGTTTAATAGCTAATAAATTGTTAATGACTGTTAATGATCTTTGACTCTGCTATTGTTGGTATTAATGCTGAAAAAATATAACCCTTTTGCTGTGGACACATGTTAAAAATGTAGCCTCTGAGGTTCACAGTCTAAAAATGTATTATTTATTTATAATCAGTGAGTATTTGTTAAAAGTTAGACTTTGAATTAAAACTAACAAACGTTAAGTTAAGCTGCCTGCCTAGTCTCTGAGGTTTTATTCTGAAATATACACTAAGAAATAACACTTAGCTGAGTCTGTATGTGAAATGTTATTCATGTAACACATCTTAAGATAGCTACTTAGACCTGAGGTTTCATCATAAAGCACACTCTACTTAAAGAGCACTTAAACCCTGAGATTTACGTTGTGGTAAAATAAACAGATGAGACAGATTAAGTGTTGGGGAGCCTCCCCGTATACTAGTCGTAAAGTTCCAGTAACTAAAAACAAGGTCAAAAATCAGAACAAAAATCAGAAACATTTAACAAAATTTCAATGGAATCACAAAGCTTTTATAGAGTGACAAATAAAATTAACGGATGTGATGAACATCGAAGGAGCCGGGGATGACATCAGAAAGTAAGGGATGGAACTGAAGTCATCAGGACGGGACTGGAAATGAGGTGATTCCAAGAAGCCGGAAAAGAGCGTTTCTTTATTGTGAGGACAGATGAGGAGATTGGTGCTTTTGTCGAGGTGCGGGGCTTTTTATTTGGGCATCTTTCTGTAGAAAAGGAGAGAAGAGTGCTAATACCATGTCTCAGTACTTTCTTGCACGATCAAGCTCACTGACTGTCCCCTACTCGCGCGTTTGTGACAACGTTTAAAGGTGCTTATTAGATAGAGCCCTTTGGGCATGGAAAAGGTACTATATAAATAAAATGTATTATTATTATTATTATTGTAGTAATATTTTATATTATATAACATTCAGCTTTGTAAGTCAACATTAACTCAAATATTACAGAAATTTATAACCAATTTATAACTTACAGAAAAAGTCATTCTTAAATATTAAGAATTTGGAGTTAGATTAACAGATCTGCACCTTTATTCTGTCTTTGATTTGACACCTGTAGATTAACACTGGTGAAATAACCAATTAAAGTAACAGGCATAAAAAATAAAACTAAAAGGCCTACACAGGTTTGTGAGGAACCTAAGAAAGCAGAAATTAAACCTTGTTAGGAGTGAAGAAAAACCACACAAACACAAGGAGATAAGAACTCTGCACAGACTGTGACCCGGAGTGATGTTAAAGCTACATACCTGTGTGTTCATGGAGCTGTAAGATATCACCATTAGCCACTGTCGCAAGAAGACCAAGCAATGACATCTCTCAACCCCTGAGATTGGAGGTGGAGTGGGGATATTGCTCATGTGGTATGGGTGAGAGGTAAAGGCCGGCCATGGAGAAGATTTAATTTAAATGCCTGCTCTTTCTCCTAGTAATTTTATATAGTGTATAATTTTATCCTTAATATCTTAATTCTCTGGGGACTGAAATTACAGTGGCTGCCGGCACATTGACCTTTGCAGTGACCTTTTACTTGGGTAACTAATGTCTGCTTTTTTCACTGTCTTTAGGAAGCATGCATAATGAGCCTTATATAGAAAGGCTCAGTTCTGATTTAAAGGATTTAAAAATAAGAAGACTTAAAAGGGAAAACATTATCACTTTTGTTGCCAGAAATGGCAAAAAGGCAGTACTGTGTGATTGTAGATTGTCAGTAAAAGAAATTCTGTTAGTTAAACAAGTTAAGGAAGGGTGTTGAAAAAATATTTCTTCATGAATCTGGCTTTAATTACTCTTTTTGTTAAATTAATTTATGCAAATCTGTTGTAAAGGCAACAATCTGGTGTTACTGTTAATCAGAATGCAGTATAATCAGTAAACAGCACAAAGTGAACAAATGCACAGAGATACTTTTACTTGACAATGTTCTTCTCTGTAGAATCACTTGGAATTAAGACAAACCCCTTTAACAGAGAATTAAAAAAGATCTCGGACCCTGAAGAGTTTAGCAGCTCATAGAAGACAACCTAGGTTATTACCTCCCCAGGATGAAGCACCATGCCCATGTAACTACTTGCCGCAAAGCTAGACACCCAGTGGACAGCTGGAAACGTATACATTACAGGTTTTCAAAATCTATTTTGCTTTAACCTTTTGCACTCATATATCACATTTTTGAATTATGAACCAAATCATCTTCATTTCTGCTATTTATTAGTTGCATAGAGAGTATTTTTTAAAGTTACAAAACATAGTCCTTTATTTTGGGGAACATTTCTGAATAAATGTTTTACCCATCACCTAAAATCTTGTGTTGCAAACAAAAAAAATTTAAATGTAAACAACATATCCTGCAGGAAACAGAATTAAACAGAAATATAAAATGAAGATTTAATTGGAAGTTTTTTTTTTTAGTTACTGCAAAAAAAAGAATCAAGTTTTACATAAATAGATGCAAGCCTACTGTATTACAAGATAATGTAGATCAGGTTTTTCAGGGCTTGTAACCGGTTGGGCTACAAAACTTTAGACAGAAACAGCCAGCATGGGGCGGACTTGAGATGCAAAGAGGGCAGCTGGAAGTTGCAGCTTCCCTTAAGATACATAGAAAGGAAGGTTGGATTGATGTTGGGTCATCACCTGACTGAAGATCTGTCAAACACCTTAGGGTATGGCATGATGTGCATGGCGCGGAATGGGCCATAAGTCTGGAACAACTTCAGTGTACAGTGCAGCTGTCGTAGATCGTAGGCAGTTTTTTCCAGGTTTGTGACACCAGGACGGCTTCAATTTGTAAAACATCATGGTAGCGGAACGTTTACGCCGAGCTCTGGGGCTGCAACTCCGGACACCAAATAGGGCATCCCATTCTGCCACCAACAATAGGGGTAGTTAAGTAGTTCCAGTTTCAAAAGAATTTCATAACATTATCATTTTTCATGTTTTCTATTTGCTACATTTCTTTTTTTTGACCTTCATCCTGATGCAAGTGCCTTCTTTTATTTGACTCACTAGTTTTTTTGTCAGAAGATAAAATACACTTTTTTCCCTTTTCATTGTCTAGAACATTTGGAAAATGAATGGGTATAATTTTAAAATTACATTATTTTAATAGAATCCAAGTTTAAAAAATAAACATATTCATCATACACTGTAATGTGATGTAATGTCTGTCTCTGGCCTTTTAAGAAGCTTTATTTCTTGAGTTCCTAAAGATTCATGTTTATAATTATCCTTTACACTTCAGATGCACTGCAATTTAATGGCGTCTTCTTTTGCACATAATGCATTTCTGTTAACCCAAGGCACTGATGAGTAAGATGTTCCTTTCAAAGTAACAATTCATTGAGATATGGAAAATGGAGACACTTTGAAAGATGATTTTCATTTGATGGAAGCACTAATGACATCCCATTGGTAGCCGTAGGTCAGAGAAAAAGGAAAGACGTAGTCTGCAAAAGAATTGGAGGATTTCCTGACCTTATACAAAAGATTTGACTCTATACAGTTACCTAAACAATAAATATTCCTACATTTACTGATTTCTATATTAATAAACTTATTCTATAATGACAAATTAACATCTTATATAGAAAGATCCAAATAAACTTGTAGAAAATTTAAAGATTTACAAATTTGTATGCATTTCAGGGCGGCACGGTGGCGCAGTGGTTGCGCTGCTGCCTCGCAGTTAGGAGACCCGGGTTTGCTTCCCGGGTCTTCCCTGCGTGGAGTTGGCATGTTCTCCCCGTGTCTGCGTGGGTTTCCTCCGGGTGCTCCGGTTTCCTCCCACAGTCCAAAGACATGCAGGTTAGGTGGATTGGCGATCCTAAAATGGCCCTAGTGTGTGCTTGGTGTATGTGTGTTTGTGTGTGTCCTGCAGTGGGTTGGCACCCTGCCCAGGATTGGTTCCTGCCCTGTGTCGGCTGGGATTGACCCTGTGTTCGGAAAATGGATAGATGGATAGATGGTATGCATTTCAAAACATAAATTCAAGCTAAACCTGTTTTAAGCCATTTCAGCTCTACTGTCATCTTACATTTACCAAGTAGAAAGGTTTTTGCGGTGTATGTTTCTGTGACTTCATTTTTTACAACAGATTTTAAAATGAAATTGGTTTGGCAATAAAAAAGTACCTTTTGTTTCTTTTTAAATATTTTTTACATTTCCGCAATTGAAGAAATCATCAGTCCGTAGCATGCCCCTCATTCAGGTCCTGAATTGAACAGCATGTTTACTTCTGTTAAATGAACACTGCTGTTGGTTTTCTTATTTAAACAGTAAATTGACTTTGTAACAAGAGTAATCTGAGTATGGTGGTAGTTGAATGACCCCCCTGGGCCAAACGGTTTGAACATGCCCTTTACCCACATATTACTTTTGGATTCAGATGGAGAATCAGAATAAACACAGGAAAAGAGTCACAGCCACAGCAGAGGTCGTGATCCAGGTAAGAAAAGAAATTATTTTATTACGTGACAGCCATGGCCAGTGGAGGAACAAGCACCAGATTCAAACATATAAAAGCCGTAAAACATACAAAATTATAATAATTACCCAAAATCATAAGCAAATGCAAAATTCAAAAAGACATACACACATCCATCAATTTTTTTAATAATTATAATAATTCTTTGCATTTTTATAACGCTTTCTCACTACTCAAAGCACTCAGCAATTGCAGGTTAAGGGCCTTGCTCAAGGGCCCAACAGAGCAGAGTCTCTTTTGGCATTTACAGGATTCGAACCAGCAACCTTCTGATTGCCAGTGCAGATCCCTAGCCTCAGAGATCTAAAGCAGTTAAACATAAATGTCTTTTGCAGAGACTCACAATACTTAAGCATATGTTTTGGGGAGTGCGCATTTTTTGCTTCTGCCTCCCACTCACCACATTATAGTATATAATAAGATTGGTGGGGTTAGAGGGCAGGGGCAGAAAAGGACAATACATGATCTGGCTTCCAGTTAGTCCTCAAAAAACACAGATTCATTTAGAAAAATCCATAAATAAAGAAGCAGCCCTTATCAGCATAGATGGACCTCACAAATAAATATGGGTGTGCAAGGGCTGTTGCAGTTAGCAAAAGTTAAAGGAGCCTACCTAACAACAGATGTATATCGAGTCTCACCTGTAACATCAGGAGATTCTATAATGTCACAGGAAGCACTGGGATTTAAAACGCTTTTGGTTACCACTGGAGAAAAGCAGGTATATCAATTCTACAAAATTTCAATTCTGTAACATTTTCGATAAGTGTTCTCTGGAGTGTCTTCCAGGTTTGGCACTCTGGCTTCAGAAGTAATAAAAAAAACAAAGCGTTCAGAGAATGATTTGCCTTACATGGTCACTGTGCCCCTTGTTTTTAATTTAAAGTGAATCTGTATTGAAGCAAATGTTAGGACCGTGTGGTAAAGCATGTTTAGGGGTCTGTGGCAGTGTGCAATTTTAAAATAAAAGCTTTCTGTTCAGGCTCCGAGTGGGCATCAGTGCAACTGGTAGAGTGGCAGAGCAGCCCTGGGTTGTAGATTGGGCTGGACCTGCATTGATGTGTAGATGTGTGCGGTCCAACCAGTTTCGTCGCTGGGGTTTAGGATTAAAGGAGTCTGAGAAGGACACATTGAGAGACAGAAAGGAATCAAGATCAAAAAAGAACAGAAGAAAAAAAGACAGAAAAGACTGAGCTTAAAGTGTAGGAACAGTCAGGATCAAGGGAGAGCAGGTGCGAGAGTATGGAGGCAAGTGGTCAGAGATAATTCCCAGTAGTGCTCACGGGGCTGAGTAACTCTTGCTGAGCACACAGGAGCAGGGCTGACTAGCCACTCCAATTGGGCTGCTGCTAAAGACTGAAGGATGGCTCCAAGAGCAAGGAGCAGGGCCTTGAAGGTTTGCCACTGAAGGCCGAGGGATGGCTGAAAGGAATAAGAGATGGTTATAGGGGATGATGGCACTTGTTGGTGTGTGTCTGTGCTGGATGAGCAGACCTTGTTGGGTGAGGTAGACCCTCTGAGTGGCCCTGTACCAGGCAAAGCAATTGTTTAAAAATCTTTCGCTATATCATACAGGTGAACTATGCCACACAATGTCACAAACAATACCCTTGTTTGCAAGTGACTCCTAGTAATCAAACTGTTATAATATTTGCGGTTGACTTTTAATCTGGTATGAAATCATACATGTGATGTTTCATAAATTGTCACAAACATATTTGAAAAACTCATAATAACGATTCTGTATAAGGAATACCCAAGTGTTATGCATCATTCAAAAAGTCCTGACCAGTAGACTTCAACCAATGTGATGAACTACTGACTGAGCAAATGCAAGCTATAGGCTGAAAACCGGAAACAGTGTTACACTGCTCTTCTGATTTTTCATTTGCTCTTGCAAATTACTTCACAAAACAGCAGCAATTGTCTACAAGCTACATATCAGTACGTACAGTACATTCTCCTGATCAAAACAAGTCCAAGCACATCATTGTATGATGCATCAGTCATGAGATATCCTCCAAATAAAAGGAGTCGTAAAGCCACCATTGGCAAGTACCACCTCACATTTTTGGGTCTTTAGCTCTTACTTAATAGGTCACACACTTGTAAACTTTATATCATTGGTTGGTAGCGACTGTGACGTCTCCAACAATATGTAGATGTCCATATATAGACATAATGAGACATAGGTGAGGGTGTGCGGAATGAAAAAATACACTATTAGAAGCAGGAGGAAACAATGCAAATAGTTTAATGTAAATGTGTAGGTGGGGTAGGGGGGTACTTGGGAGGAAAAAATGTATTAGGAGACGTGGTTCAGAGTTTTTATATGTTCTGAACCGGTATCCCCGTTTGGAGAGGTTTTGGATGGGAAGGAGAACCCATGTTGCCAAATGCTATAACTATTTATTCCATTGTGTTATCAACATGAGACTTTAACAGGTATAGCTGACATGTCTGGGGATGCCTCTGAGGTGAACAAACTGCCCTGGCCTTACTTGTACTTGAGAGATATTGTATCGGAAAACAAAAATTTTAAAATATTACTTGGAGTGCCTGTTTTTTCCAGTTTAGCAGCAGTTTGTAAGTAAGGGAATGTTTAAATTTGACGCAAACATAGATTCCGTCAGATTTGAGGATTTATCTGACAGGTTTTAGTGAAAAATTGACTTTCCTGCCTTGACAATTATAATAATAATAATAATAATAATAACAATAATGTATTTTATTTTCATCTAAAACGTATAAAATTATTGTCCAGAAAAGAACTATATTGAAGGAAACGAATAGACTGTATGTCTTGTATTAAAAAGAGCTGAGAGCACAGGAACTGTGTCTGGCAGTAGCATTCACACAAATGAGAGGTGAGTGGACCGTGGGCATGGTTAAATCTCATGGCACAAAGTCTCATCTCGCGGGACTTAAAATGATCTCTCTGAAAAAGTCTTGTCTCATCCCAAGATTTTTTTATATAATAGAGAGATGTACTCGCATGTATTTTGCATGTTATCAGCTATATGCTAAAGATGCTCCTGTAGATTCATATCTACAAAAGGAACTGTGAGCATATATGTATTTACAGAGCAAAAAATACATCTGGCATGGTATGCTCCAGGGGCATCTTAATTTCTTAATAAATTTAAATTAATTAATAATTAAAGTAAATTTTATTAAAATTAAAATTTAATTGAATACATTTCTTAATTAATTGCAAGAGTCCTGATAATTTTTCTATTCAACTGACAAAATGAACTGGTGATCAAGAATTTTTTCCAGTCAGTGTATATGCATATGCAGAAAAGCGTATGACATTTTATAAAAGGGTGATCTTTACATATGGAGCACATTTGAAGTTTTTTTGAAAGGAGCAAATTCTTTTTATACATTAGCAAATATCCTCTTAAAACATCTACTCAGCTGAACTTGTGATTTTGACATTTGTTTTATCTATGAAGTTACAACATTAAGACTTGTTTTAGTGCTCTGATCCTTGCCTGACATTGGAGTATACATTTGCTTGGCAAGACTGTAAGTAAAGATCTCCTTCAAACAATAACAAACAGTACCATGAGGGGGCCGTTTAGTTTCACAGACAGATCTGACCTGGCTGGATACCCATACTCCATCCTCTTTGATTGACGTAAACAATAAGACACACTCATTCTTGTCAGATGTACTTTCAAAGTGCCACTGCATATGCCAGTTGTGTGTATGTGACATGCATGTTATTATTGGATATAAAATTTTAATCAGGGCAATTGCTGGGAAGACAGCCATATCTGAAGCAGAGATAGTGAAACAGGTAATAAAATAAAGTACTTTATTATCGAAATTCAAAGTCAAGGTCAGCAGTAGCTAGTAAAGTAAAAAAGAGCAATGTAAGAAATCCAGCAAAGACATCAAAAACTACTGGCAACACCAAAAACTCACAAAAACACCTAAAAATTAATCAGAAAGGCACAGTGGTATATCTTCATCTTTCATTTACCCACACCTCCAAACAGATGATCTCTGCACAATAGACATTGCTAGCAATATATTCATTATTATTCTTTTTTTATCATTTTCTAAGTTCACTTACTAAATGTCATTATGCTGACTCTAAAGCTTCAGTATTTTTTTTTAGTTTTCTTCAGATTCCTTGCTTTCTTCAGATTCCTTGCTTTTTTGTTTTTTTTTGTATTTTTCCCTCAGTCCCTTAGCTTTTGTGCACTTTGATTATAGGAGTGCGGACCCCTAATTAAACGAATGTGTCAGTCTTCAGCAGCCTGCAGTTACCTCTGTGAGCATCTGTAGTCTACAGCTCCCCTTTGTGCTTTTGCTTTCATCCTTTGTTAAATAAACAATCTCTTGACGATTTTGGTTTATTTGGATTTGTTCTGGTTTTCACTATTACCAGTTTGTTCCGTTACAGTCAGGCTTTTTCCTTTGTTTGTATTTATTTGTTGTTTTATTGCTATCATCAAATCTGAATTATTGTCTTCCATGTACTTATGTTATTTTTGTTGGTTTTGTTTTTTCTGTAATTGTGTACTGTCTCTTTAAATAATAATAACATATTTTATTTATATAGTGCCTTTCCTAATGCTCACGGTGCTTTTGATTGCCTGCACCTGCCTGATGCCTGATTTGCACCTTGGAGATGTAGGAGCTGCAGATGTTCCATCTCCTTGATCATAACAGATATGCTGGATTGCTGTCGATTCCTTCTGTACGTGCTTCGAGTGGCAATGACTGAGAAGTGAGCTGATGTTTGCAGCCACCTATCTGTCTTGTGGGTTTGGAGCAATCGCGCTTGTAATACCCAGCGTTTATATATGTATGTGGTTGTATGTTGGAACCTCTGAATTCTGGTAGTTATCTTCATCTGTATCTTGTAACATCTCCTACTATGCTTCTTCTGGATTTTTTTCTTTTTGCTGCTTTACTATCATCACTCATCTGCACCAACCCATCCCATCCCATCTGTCTCACCTTCTCCACTGTGCTGTGCCCCATCTCTGTTACTATCAGATAAGCATTGCTCTATACTATGCTAAAATACTCTCATGATAAAATACTTCATATTAAACAGTTTGCTCAGAGCAAGCGGTCGGACTGGAAAGTCCTAAAAGACACTGGCATTGTGCGGCACCTGAAATATTTACATCAAGGGTCAGCCCGCCACCACTGTCAGGCAACCAATGGAAAGTACACCAGCAGCATTTGTTCAGGAATATGCCATCCTACTCATAGCTTTGGAAATAAGTGTGTCAGTGTGCCAAATTTTCTGTATGCTACAATAATCTCTGGCTATGGATATGTGCACTACAAACCCTCATCAGCTAATGTTGCATTGTTTAACTCAAGATCTCTTAATGGCAAAGCATTGGTGCTATCAGAATTCATTACTGTCTCTTTAAATGTGCTTACGTTCACTGTATTCTGTGAGTGATACCCCTAGAGCCAGGGCTGCCCTGACATCACCATTTCTGAGACGTCCCTCTGACTATTGGTGCATTGATGTTTATTTTAATCATCTTGAGTATTGTTGTTTCTCTTTAAATTTCCATTTTTTGACTATTTTCTGCTCTGATCTTTGAATTATTCTATTGAATTGGTTACCTGGGATTGCCTTTTAGGCAACTCCCTTTCTGATCTTTTTGAGCCCTTTTTTGATTTTCTATTTTTGTTCAATAATTATTTCCTTTTATAAAGATTTCTCATCTTGGAGTGTTTCCACTAGCCAGTGTTTTCATGGTTTCTCTCTCTAGTGTGTCATGTTGATATTTTTGGGTCCTTAATATATATTTTAAATTTTAAAAGCCAGTTTCTCATTTTGTGGCCTGCTTTGGCAGAAGCCTGGGGCTAGTAGTTGGGGTTTATCTGGTTTGGGGTGAGGCCACTTTGGACAGATTAGTGGAAATCTTGAGCTGCTTTTATGGCCTCAAACCATTTTTTCTCGTGGTTTTGACTCAACTTTACAGCACTGTACTATTTAGGTTATTTGATTTTTGCATTTATGGACATTCCTCAAGCAGTTAATTTGGTTATATCGTAGTTAATATTTATTTTCAGTTGTTTGTTCTTTTCTTTTCCTAGTTTGAAAATTGACTTTTACAATATTTATGTTTCTTGAATTTTGATATTTTAAAATGTGAACTTTTGAGTCCTTTGTTTAATTTAATAAAATTAAATAAATAAAATTATTAGCTTTGCAAGTTGCTTTGGCAGGGTTCAAAATGCACAATACATTCAAAAACATCATAAAATGAGTAGCACATGAACACAGCAAATTAGATTTTTTTCAGCTCTCTGGATATATTTGACTCCATTAATGTCCCTAATTTTAGTTTTATTTGTATTTTAATCAATTTGTTTATTTTTAATAAAATCATGTATATAAATTAAACTATTGATGTCAGTAAAGGATTATCTAGCTCTTTACATCTATCTTCTAAATCTGGTAGTATCCCTTTTTAACTAGATCTAATAAGAAGTTCTTCAAGAAGATTTACTAACAGATACTTAAATTTTTGATGCTGGTGTAGACTTTCATGGCAAGTGCCCTAATAATTAAACCACCATTCAAAATATCCCAATTACTTTTATGACTTTAGAGATGTCCTGCTAGAGTTTTTTTAACTTCCTTACCATCTTCAGATGTGCTATAGTAGCAGTCTCAAAATGTTGGAAGGGAATGAAGATTTCAGACCCTTGTTGTTGTGCATTTCATGTCCTGTACTTGCACCCAGCAGTACCCCACCTGTCACTACCTTTCTGGACTTGAATAAAAGTATAAAATATTATAATTCTTTATTGTAAAGAAGATGAACCGTTAAATCAAATTCAACAAATGTGATACAGTAATACTGGAGGAGAGAATACCTCTTGCAGAGTGGCTTTCCCTTTAAAAATCTTAACATTACGCAAGTCTGCCATTACAAAAATCTCGTTAGTAACTTTTTGTTGGGATGAGAAATGTTTATTATTTTCTTTCTTTATTTCATTATGACCTTTAAATCAATTCAAAACAGTTTATTCTTAGCATTTTCACTGAGTACTTTACTCTGACTTACTAGTATAATAAAGCATAGGTACAAAGCCTTACAATATGTGCTAGACATACTGCATATACAGTAAGCATACAAATCAATCTCATTAATTATAAAACTTTAGTTTAGGCACTGCAAAAATGCATCTATTACTCATTTACTACTATGTAACAAGACCTTAACAGACACTTTGTTGGGTCTTTATAACATTTATAGCATCAGTAAAGTGTTTATTCATCTCTGTAATGTGACCCACTAATAAAACATCAATTTGGAGTGGTTTGAGGTGGCCTAACTGAGACACGTTTCTCTTGATATTACATTCTCAGTATAAGACCTGTGAATCCTTCATATTACGTACATTTACCTTTATGTCAGTATGCTACACTGCACAGAGATGAATAACCGATCTACTGATGTTTAATAAGTGTTATGAAGATCAAAAGAAGCCTTTGCTTGTTACTAACAGTAAATGAGTAACAGATGAATTTTTGCAGCACCTAAACTAAACTGTTAGCAATAAATGAAATACTTCTAATGTGAAGTAGCTGTTAGCATAAGATATGACATGTAGCCAAAATAAAGACCAAAATGTAAACTAAATGTAAAGCCATTTTAATGTGACTCATCTCTGATACCCTTTTGCTGTGCTGTTGTAGGCATTAAACTTTCATACGCCTCGATTTACATTTGAATCACCATCTGCAACAATTTAAACGTTTACAAGCCTCTCACCTGAGTATGACTTGTTATACATATGTTTGCATTCATTGCAGTCTGAACTTCCTGTAGAGCATAGGGAGCTTTAATGTCTCCAGTCCCAGTTTCTCTTGAGAATGCCTTGCTACTGTATGATTTTATCTTCCACAAATTAAATAAAATTACCTTTTGTACACCACAGATGTATGGAGTGTCTTGTCCTACTATGAATTAAATTAACACAAAAATGACACTATAATCTTCTCTGGCTACTATCCATCTCATCATCTTATTTTCTGGCAACAATCTACCCTCCACTCACATATAACAATCTTTCTAAGCAGATGGAAACAAAATGCTATTAAAGCCCTTTTTAGGGAACCAAGAAAAGTTTTAGG
Organism: Erpetoichthys calabaricus; assembly: GCF_900747795.2. Classification (NCBI taxonomy): domain Eukaryota; kingdom Metazoa; phylum Chordata; class Cladistia; order Polypteriformes; family Polypteridae; genus Erpetoichthys; species Erpetoichthys calabaricus. Next base: position 46,296,969 of record NC_041397.2, on the reverse strand, counting down.
AGCAAAAAGCTCTGGATCCTGTATGGCAACCCCCCATCCAGACACGCAGTCCAGTCCTGCCCTCCGGAAATGACCTTCAATCTGCCACAGCAAGGTGTTTCATGGGTGACCCTTTGGTCTGGTCCAGCCACTCGGCTCATCAACAATGAGGATCCTGTGAGCTGGATCGCCCTCTGGGAAACGCGCCATATGGCCGTAGTGCCGTAACTGATGCTCCCTCTCAATGTAGGTAATGTGCCTCATTCGGGACTCAATGAGCAACCGCTCATTCGACACAAAGTCAAACCAGTGGTACCCATGGATTTTCCAGAGAGACGGTGTACCAAAGGAGTCCAGTCTTTGTCTCAGGTCACTGGATAGCGTCCATCTCTGGCAACCACATAGCAAGACAGGAAGCACCAGGACTCTAATGCTTGGCCCTTAGTTCTTTTGCACAGATATCGGGAGGGCTACACACCCCTTTTCAGTGACCTCATGACCCCCCATGCTCTCCCAATCCATCTGCTGACTTCATAGGAAGAGTCACCAGAGACATGAATGTCACTGCCAAGGTAAGTAAACCTCTCGACAAAAACACACTTTTTAAAAAAAATCTGACGCAGCACCCCATAGCACCATAGTGAAGTTTTTACAACTGGCAGGGACAGAAATACCATCCTGAGGGTTGGGACATCTGCAAAACGTAATTGTGAAATTTGACTTATTAGCATTAGTAGAGATATCTATCAAACATAGGGAAAATAAAATGTGTGTGAAGGGCACAAACTATTTTAAATCAAATTAGTACAGTAGTTTCAACACAAAGATGTAGATGAGAAAGCTGTTGGAACCCCTGTCTGTTTAAGTGCTGTCCTTTACCACTGGGGCTGTCAAATATCAAACCTTTAGTATAGCATAGTGCACATTTTTAAACTGTATGGTACTTTGTCTGTTTGGTATATTGTAAGTAAAATATCAAATACGAGTGTGGAATATAACCAGTAAAATGTGAATAAGCCCTATACATAGGGCCCATCATCAAAAATGTGTGTTTCCTTCTTTAGATACCTGGGGTTTCTGAACACATTTTTAAGACATGAACGTTAACTTAATTGTTATCTCTTTGTTGACTCGTTGTGTGTCTTCTGCATGAGGTTCCTGGGATAGGCTTTATCTTATTAAAACCTGATTGGGATTAAGGAAGAATGGATCAATTATAAACATTACCACTGAATTAAACTGTATTCATAAAATAAAAAAATAACTGGAAAAAGTTGGTTGAGAAAATGCAAAGCTTAAATAAAAGAGTGGAAACACTTCAAAAAGTTATAGTCCAAGAAATCTTAAATAAATCACAGTAATGTTTCCATAGAAATTACCTGAAAAAATATATTATTCCAATAGATCAATTGTTGTCACCAGCAATACAACATAAACAAGTCTAGAGGTGTTAGATTCCTGCATTGACGATCAAAACTGGGAATGTGTGCTCATGATGACAGATACATTGACAGGAGAGAATTGTCAAAGCTGATAAGACTGTCAAGACATTGAGGGAAAATGGAATTTGCTTTGATGTCTACCAAGATGAAGCATAATTGATACTCAGATTTACAATGGCACAGCTAAAACATTTCATTATTGCTTTTACTTTCTATGGGTGAGATGGAATTGTGTCTCAGCCTAACAAATATCTGCTATATCTACTCAACCTAACCAATAGGTATTTCCTGCACTATACAGTATATTCAGATTCAGTCAATGAACAAACTATAATACTACATAATGGAGAACACAGCTCAAATTAGTTTACATTACTAGTATTACTAAAATATTTTGCTAATTCTATTTATAGACTAAGTGTAGCTTCATTTGCCAGGGGTTTCCAAATAGTTCAAATGCAGCTACCAGAAAGCGTTCCATCAGTAGCAAGTCTCGTTGTACAAACAACCCTCCACAGTCCATGTGTCTTTGTTTAAAAGATTTTCGTAAAAATTCAAAGCAAACAGTTCACACAGAATAAGTCAAAAATGTAATAATACAAGCAATAAAGCTTGAGGCCTAAGTATCAAGGTTACATTTCTTAAGATTTCTATCTGTTATCACATATACTAGGACCTACTGTATGTTTGACCGATGTACATAACAGTCAGACATCTATATTATCTGAATGCTTATCAGACTAGCAGTTCACGTTTCTTTCTAGCAACCTAACTTCAAACTAAGGGCTATTCTATTGTCTCATAAAGCTAATATTAAGAATGCTCCATTGTCTTTAATGTACAGTATATGGAATGGTACTGAATATTTACTTACCTGTTGTAAAGCTAAATTATATTCAACTTCAAACTAAGCAAAAACTAAGATACATTTACCATTAATATTAACTTAAAGGATTTGGTGCTTACACTAAGATTGTGTATTTTTTGAATGTCATTTTTTGGAAAATCGTGGATTTGAACCTAAGAGCTCAGAACTACTTCATATGACAGTAGAGATTTATTATAGTGTTACCTTACCCAAAAAATATTTACATAAACAGTTGTATTAAGAATAAAGATTGCTACTAATTTTATCTTCCAAAATAAACAAACATGTCTTCTGAATTTACATCATGTATTATTCCTGGACTTTTCCACAATTACTGCAGTACCAGCCTGGGGAATTAACCCTGATTAGTGAGATCAATCACTGAAAATCTATCAGGCGATCTCAACTTCTGGCCAATTGTCTGAATAAGGCATTCATTTGTCCCATCTCTTCACAATCATTCTTGTGCCTTTTAAAGTTGTTGCACACAAGAGGTTATTTAAAAACAATTTAGAAACGGTATTGATTAATCAAAAGTCTACTTACAATCTTCCAAAGTCAGCTTCATTTTTTATCCTGAAATGTTCATTTTTTTTGTGCTAGCAGTTGCTGTTCAATGACCCTCAAGAAATCTATTCTTGGAAATTACCTTACGCCCAAGTCATAAAAATAAATAAATAAACAAATACATAAATAAATAAATAAATAAACTCTACTTGTAAATTGCAAACTACCACAACCAATACACTCATTTCATTATATTGTTCCTTTCTCTGTTTCAGTGTCACAGAAAAATTCAGACTTTCACAATGGATCTGTTACAATAACATTTATTGCTTCATATATTTTCTTATCTTTAAGCAAAAAATCTCAAATAATCCACAAAACACTGCAGAGAAAAGGCAAATCTTTCGTCTGGTGCTGCTTCCTTTTGTTTTCTGAACAAAGTGGGTCACTCCTTAAATATTGACAGGTAAAGAAAGACTTTGTGGTTCCTTTTAAGGTGATAACAGTTCATTCCAGGTGTATCATTCAAATTCACAACAGCAAATATGTGCCATTACAGGGCACGACAATGGCTTCATAGTAGTTTAGCTAATAGTATCAAAATATATTAAGTATATTAAAATAGTTCTTAAAAAATTACATTTATATGTGTGACTAGCTGTCCCCCGCAGCTCCACCTGCTTAGTAGTAAAACAGAACAGTCTTCAAAAATCAATAAACAAATGGGTATCGCTAGCCAAGTGGAGGCAAGGTACGCTCCAACACGTCGTGAGAGGTAGACCAACTTGAACGGAGGCTGGTGTGTGAGTGAGGAGGGCCCTGCCCGGCTCCCCACTCCTGACATCACGCTTCCCCCTCCCCTTGGCCCACCTCCTCTCTCGGATTAGCGCAAATAAATCGCACCTGCAAGCAAACTATGATACTTAGCACTATGAAAGAACTCGTAAAATCAACCGGAATGTTCAAGAAAATTATAGAAAAAAACCTGATCTAAATCTGTTAAATAGTTCTCTTGTGAAAAGTGGACAGACATACAGACAGACATTGGATTTTATATATAGAGAGATATAACCACCATAACAACAACAAAAGTTTGCATCAGACGCCTGTTGAGCAAACTCACAGAAGATTTCAAATGGGCATGACTGAAGATAAAAATTGAAGTAAATCCCACAGCATTCAAATAATTAAAGCTCAGCTGTCTGATGCAAGATTCTAATTCAATGATGAGCCAATACCAACTGTACAGAACAAGTCAGTCCAAACTCTCAGATGATGGTACAAATCAGACCAAATCTGGCCTACTGTCCTGACTCATGTGACCAATTACCATCTATGAGGTCACAAGTGAGGTGGTGGCTTGGGCTTCCAAGTTGTCTAAGCAGTATAGGGCTTTATGGGAAAGGAGCCCTGTCACTTATAATCACTAGCTTAGTGGGGGAATATAAATGTGCAAAAGCAAGATTAGAAATGATACTCACAGCTTCCCAGGACTCAATCATAAGTGCCATCACTCCAACCCTAGCAACAGGGAATATACAGACTCCAGTTGCAATAATAGAGGATCCAAAATCTGCCCTCCAACACCAAAATATTGTGGGCCAAATCCAGCAAGACAGAAGGAACTTTGTTTGGTAGCAAGGAAACTGGCAAAATGCTACTCCAATGGAACGCTGGCACCTGGTTCTGGAGGAGGTGCGCCACCAAGAAGAAGCAGTCATGTGTGCCAAAGCCATCGCCCAAGCAAAGCAAGAGAAGTAGATGAAATGGGATGGTGTGTAAAGGAGGAAAATTACTTGTGGAGAATTGTAGCATGTTGTGGAGAATGGAAGCAAGTCTGTTCAGCGTCACCATCAGAGACATATATGATGTCCTGTCCTCTCCCATAAATCTGTTTGGCTGTTTTTCCCCAGTGTGGTACTCCTGGAACCCTCAAGCACATTTTGGTTGGTTGATAAGGTCAAACTAATACAAGACAGATGTACTTGGAGACAAGTATATCTTAGCAGCTGACCTGAAATGCTGCTAAGTGCTGAAGTAGTGATTAACCACCAATGCCATGCCTACGGTCCTAAAACCCAGACAATGTGTCCACAAATAATATCCTTCATCCAGTAAGGAGAGATACAGAGGGCTAACATTTCACCTCCAGTTTCAAGCCCATTGTACACAAAGGAAAATGCATGTCAATTTAGACCAGAGACTTATCTTTTCATCTGAAATTTTGAAAATCAATTTGTGACTGGGTGTGATTTTCTGATCTAGCTCTTGCTGCTGTGTCTTCATCATCGAGTTAACAGTCTTGCGGTTAGATTCCATGGAGGAGGCATACAAACAAAAGAGTTTCCGCTATGCCAGCTTAGCATCTGAAGCTACGGGGTAAGCCTGGAAAGTACAGGTGCGCCCACTTGAGGTGGGTTGCAGGAGTTTTTTATCCAGTTCCACCATAAGGTCACTGGCTGTGGCTGAAGAGAAAAGATGCTGTTTGGGCTTTCAAGTGAGCAGTTAGAATTTGACCAAAAGACACATATACCCAGGTCTGATCACCCTGGGATGGGCCTGCCTTAGTTGAGGGTGTCTTGTGAATAAGAGCGAAACACTCAGAAACAACTGATGATGTGTTGCAATGGTAAACATCATATAGTGGTTATCTCCAAAGATCAACTGCCATTTCACTCAATTGTGTTATTCATATTGTACATAGATATGAGAAGTCACCCCTCACATCCCTTCTGCCTATTTTGAATACTCTTTCTGGAATGAGTTCTTTAAATATATTTTGTTATTTCTCCCATTTCATCCTGGCTTCTCTTTACATCTCTGTTTGTTACTTTTGGTGCATACTGTGGGAGACAGTGTCAGGAAGTTCTACTAAGTGAGTAATCCATCTCTGTAGATATGGTTGGTCTGTGCATACCTGACAACTTTCATATTAACAGTGAAATTCAAACTGTAACCCACGCCCAAATTAATTACTAACCCATGAAAAATTTATTGTATATATTAACATGATGCTATGAATGTTCACAAAATAGCAAAGGGTAAGGTTTTCAAAATAAGGTTCTGGATTCAAACCAAAACATTTTTTTTTGCAACTTAGTGTTCTTTAAAGCTTTCTAGAGGATTTGAACTTCTGGAAAGTATCACTTGGTTAGACCTAGATCTTCTCACTTTTGATCCCGGCTTGTTCCTATCGTGACTCCTAATCCGGTCTCCTATTACAAAATTCTGCGGCATCATACCAAGCACGGCAGTGAAAAAAGCCTTTCAAAACCACACTTTAGGCATAAAAAAAGAAATGTCTGACACGCATTCTAAGGTGAGTAATCCTGTGAGAAGAGACCAGAAAAGCAAACATCAGTAAGACGACTAAGAACTCCATAATGCTATTCACATGGAAGAGGTTCATATGCTGATGTCGCGTGAAGAGCCAGAGTGGCAGATGCCTTGGACCGTTTACTTAGAGCATCAATTTACCATATTCATCCATTCGTTGCCTTGCAATAATACTCCTCTCGACATTTCTGCAGCATGAAGCTGCTGTGATTGCTACCATAAATCCTTCAAACAGGAATTTATATTTTGACTCCATGCAGTTTTCTAAAACTTAATATATCAAAAAAACTGATTTGTAATAACTTAAAGATTCTAAGTAAATTCATTCTGTATCCCCTCGTCCATTTTAACACATTTATTTATTTAATGTCAGATAGTAAGAATGACTTTTTATATGACAATATTCAGCCAGCTGTTCTGAATTTTTTTGAAAGGTCAGATGTGTGAAGTGACATCTTCTGTTTGCTTCCAATCAATATGGTATAATATGAGTTCAGAATAAATGTGTCTGCCTCTTTGAGTTTCTTTGGTAAAATATTGAGTGTCATCATGCAACCAAATGTGTAAATGTGTAAATCAAGGAGATTTAAACAAAAGTGAAGGATAACATGTTAAATGGCAACAACTAAGAGTAGGTTATGTTTGTCATTCAGAAGTGCATTGTGCCTCCTATCATTCAATCATCATTTTATTTGGTTTTCTCATTTTAAACGAAGCAGCAAGATAAGAAATACTTAGTACTTAGGGAATTCAAATATACCTTTAGCAGACTTTTTAACATGCATTTGTAGATGAGATTCATGGTTATTACATGTGAACTTGTAATTTGGAAATGGCAAAAAAGCCACTGAAGGTATTAAATCCGAGATAAAGTGTGTGCTCAAGCATCCATCCATTCAATTTCTGAACCTTCCACTGGGAGAAACACTGGAGTTAACACTGCACAAGACCTGTTTTGTCCAGTTTCTCCGACATAGAGTGCAGTGTCAGGACATTTCATACAGAGAATTAGGTAGACCACATTAGATGATCTGCAGGAAAATGATCCCTTTATGCGATGTTCTAGTCACTCCACCAGAGAATGAATTTACACAGGTTCCACATCAAGCATGGAAACACAGATGTTCCTGTAGCAGCCCACTTCAACAGCCATGGACACTGAGAGAGGGACTTTAAAGTCACAGTGCTTATGGGCAACTTCACAAAACACAGCAAGAGAGAAAAGAATGGGAAGTTAAACTCATGCTAAAATTTAACACATTACAACATGGTTTGAATAGAGACAAGTGTTTTATGGCCAGATATGAGGAGTGTTTGCATCACTCGGACTGACACAGACAACCTGTCTACAGACCCACAATGTATTGAAAAACTCATCAGAAATTTCAAAAGACTTTGTTGGACAGTTATCTTATCCAAAGATCTTGACTATACATTGTTCTCCTCTCTTGCTAAATTAATCTTAGCCTGAAGAGGTGTATTAATTTTTTATACTTAAGATGGAGGGCGGCACGGTGGCGCAGTGGTAGCGCTGCTGCCTTGCAGTTAGGAGACCCGGGTTCGCTTCCCGGATCCTCCCTGCGTGGAGTTTGCATGTTCTCCCACGTGTTTGCGTGGGTTTCCTCCCACAGTCCAAAGACATGCAGGTTAGGTGGATTGACGATTCTAAATTGGCCTGAGTGTGTGCTTGGTGTGTGGATGAGTTTGTGTGTGTCCTGCGGTGGGTTGGCACCCTGCCCGGGATTGGTTCCTGTGTTGGCTGGGATTGGCTCCAGTAGACCCCTGTGTTCGGATTCAGCGGGTTGGACAATGTTGTATCTGTCTTGGTGTCTATATAAACACAGAGAAATCCAGTTTCTATTTTACATCTTGCCTGAAGAAGGGGCCTGAGTTGCCTCAAAAGCTTGCATATTGTAATTTTTTTAGTTAGCCCAATAAAAGGTGTCATTTTGTTTGACTTGTCACTACATTCGTAATGGCTAACACGGTACAAAACCCTAGTACTATGTTTTACTTGGAGTCTTTGTTCCATAACAAATGGTGTCCTGTCTTGCACTCCATTATCTGGGTTACAGAGCACACCTCCAAAACAATAAAAGAACATTTTCCCTACCAATCAGTTTATCACATTCCTATTTTCTCTATACCACAAACCCTCATGCATATTGTCTCCTGACTCTCTATTCAACACTTTCTTTTTCTCCTAACTTCTCCCGTCACTCATCTCCTAACAGATGTGTCCACTCCTTACAGAACAGAAGCCTTTCACCCAGTCCCATTACTTACAGCATTCATTACACATTTTCTGCTCCCCAACAGTGCATCACAAGCTGCCTGCATGTCACAATAGATTAAGAAAACATAATATAACGGAATTTAAAAGAAAATTACAATGCAGGAGAACATTAACATTAATGCATTATCATTACCGTCAGTGGTTTCCATTTTCAACATGTTTTTCAATTTTGTTGGCATCACACTTTATATCGTTCACTGTTGCTCTTCCTACTCCATAAATTGAAGCAATACTTGAAGCACTTTTGCCTTTTTGTAAACATTTAATAATTTCATTTTTTGTGATAATTGCAACACCACAGGTTTATCAACCATAACAATGTATAAGAAATCAATTATAATAAAAGAGAAAAGCTATTAAACACTATTAAAACTGAAGGTACGTAACTGACACCGTGATTTCAACATGCGGCATGACAAGGGAGAGTTGTTCCAATGGAGCTTGCAGCATACCACATGGCAGTAGTAGGACAGTAATAGGGAGGTGCTGGCATATGCATTTATTTTTTTTTTGCCTTGACGGTTAACAGAGACTGATAGCTAATTAAGTGACAAGTAATCAAGGTTTTACTGTATCTAACTATACCAGTTTAATCATAATGTTTCTACTGGTGTTGCTAATCTTCTTCACCTGTTAAGGTGGTTTGCAGAGTGCCAAATGCCAGGAGTCAAACAACAATAGAAAACCAGACAGATATCTATCTGCTATATGATAAAATGCTGCTGTCTGTATGTGTGTCCAGTCCCTTTAAACAATCTGATTGGTCTATTTGGCTTTGGTCTGATTGTTCAGGTTTTGCATTAGTTGCTCAGTCAAATGCAATTAAGACAGGAAGCACTGGATACCAGAGGTTGACACACACAAGTACGAGGGTTGTTTCATAAGTTTTGAGATTCGGTAACTTGCCGTCATTGGAGGCGGACGAAATTTTTTTCTATTGTTCTACAATCCTTTCACATCTTCTAATAAATTTTTGGCCCACCCAGCTACAGATGGAGATGAGAAAAAGAGCTCGAAGTGGGGTCCAAAAGGTTGCCTTCCTCCACTGAAAGCCAGGCGCCAAAGGTCAGCCAAGAGGACCATGTTTGCCGTCTTTTTTGGCTACAAAAAAATTATTGCTTCAGTTCCACGTCCTGAACGCACGATGATGAACTCTGATGTCTACACAACCCTGAGCCTTCCAGAAGTTTTCAAAAATCTCACTAGAGGTCGCCCTAATCGCACCTTGAAAAACTTCATCCTTCACCATGACAACACGCCGCCTCACAAGTCAAACAAAACTGTTGAGTTCCTCGCCAAATCTGGGATTGAAGTCCTTCATCCGCCCCCTTATTCACCAGATTTAGCACCCTGTGACTTCTGGCTGTTCCTGACGGTGAAGAAGGAGCTGAAAGGAATGGATTTTGAGGACAGGGACAGCCTCATTTCTGTGGTGGAAGAGCAGCTTGACCAACTGACTGAACCTGATTTTCGTCACTGTTTTGATCGTTGGATTTATCGCATGAAAAAGTGCATTGAAATCGGGGGAGAGTATGTTGAACAACACTGAAGTGTTGCCAAATGACGAGGTTATGTGAATAAAAATTTTCTTTGGAATTGACCAAACCATGTTGGATCTATTTAAAAAGGTCTCAAAACTTATGAAACAACCCTCATATACCAAGATGGGGTGTGAGGTACAATTCCTGATTGTAATAATTTTTTAAAATTTTTACAAAAAGAATGCAGTTAAAATAGAACACTTAAATGACAACAGAGCAATTTAATGTACCTAGTGACGTTGCATTACTAAATTTTAAAGTAGAAGTTGCCTTTAAAGACAGGAAGGTGAATAAGGTGCTTCGAAATGACAGTCTGGGAAGCAGGCTTTATGGGAATAGGATCAAGACAGGAAGCCAAAGCCACGGCGGGCTGAGACATAAGCGGATACCGAAAAAGGGTGTGGGACAAACACTGAGAGTACATGTAAGGAAAGAGATATCAAAAATGTTTACATTTATTTTAATACCTGTCTTTAACAGGTAGTGTTTCTAGTATTATAAGAAAAATGAACAGCTAAAACATAGTTTAAGGACTGGCAGGTGGTCAGGAAATCAGGGAAGGTCAAAATAACATTTATCAAAGCACAACATCTGGTACCATGATGACATCTGAAAAAATAACAATAAAAATAATTCAGTAACAAAATAAAAACACGGCTTCTTCATGAATTTATGTTCACAGATATAATCTACATTAAAAAAATAATTCAGGATATAGCCATCATCACAAATAGTGCACTAAAGTGTCCTTCCTTCTCAATGGCACATCCTCTTCCTCATGAGCCTTTGCTTTAATTCCTCTACCAACTTTTGAGTCAATGAGCTTTGATCTGAGATGGCTGAAAATCTCCGCTTGGGTCACTTCCAGGGTCATGGGTGGCTGACACCAAATTAGAGTCTTCCTCTAGCACATTACAGTGTCCGTGAAGTACTCCATGGAGTGCAAGATTTCTGCAGAAAATTGCCAGTTGGTGATTCCTCATAAGGGGCAACACTGACTCATTTTTCCTACTAAGGGAGAGAAAGAGACAACAATCAGGCATTAGGATAATTGTCTTAGTTTAACAACCTGGTCCCTGTTTCCAAACTGTGCTGTTGCCCAGAAGGATTTGTGGCCTCTTAGTAGCCCTCCAAGGCCTCAAACTCTCCTTTCATGCAGCATGTTAATGTACTGTATATTCAGCCCTTGTGACGTTTTCTGCCCCTAACATTCAGGATGTCTTATACTTCTTTCCTTACACAGCACCCTACTCTAACTTGCACTACAGATACCAAAGTTTTCACTTTTGAGGCTGACAGTGGCTCCTGTCCACTGAAAGTAGGATAAATGTAGCTCTGTCCATGCCAGCACGGGTCTGTAGAAAACCACCTTCTTCTGTTGGGACCTTGGCAAAATCTTTGATCTCAAAAAACCCCAAGCTGTTCATTCTATCATTATATGTATATCCAATTTTTAGAGTGCACTCTCTTATAATTCTTTATTTTATTACCACACTCTTTACTATGCCTGCAATATTATTGAATTTTTCTCTGCAGCATAATTATTTTAACATCTAGAGTATGACTGAAAGGAAAAACAGGACAATGTAGCTTTGATAAAGGATTTTTCTATAAATTTCTGTACAACCCTTCACCCTACCCAAGGACATCGATTGAGGCCCTATTATATGTGAACATCGTAAATCATAGCCCACACTGAAGAATCAATAGGAAAGCATCTCCATGTCAAGATTCAATAGCATCCTCCAATGGACCCCTGATTAAATTTTAACTGATAGATCACTCAGGACCTGAGTGAATTCAAATTAAACAGGCAGCTGCTCATACTGTTTTTGCTGTCGAAACCCTGCCTGGTAATGGGTCAGGACCTTCCCAGTCAACCATTCTTGAATGCATGATGTGCAATTTAATAGAGTAGGAAGGTGCATGTGTTTCCACTTTCATTATACATTACAGCTTCAATTTGTAGTAAGTAAAAGTCAAAATGTCAGCATTTGGGATCTGACCATGGTATGATTGATAGCATGTCTTTTGTCAATGATTTTTCTTTATTATAGTTTTACTGTACATATACAATACCCCTACAAAATAAAAAAATACTGAACATTTGCAGTTAAAATTGAATATCAAACAGCTGAGGTATGCGTGTCTTTTAATAACATAAAAGAACCAGTTTCTTGCTTACAATAACATCATCCTTGTGAAGGATTTTTAATTTATCTTCTCATTTTCTCACCAACTCCCACACACGTGCCAGGCGAGCAGATTTTTCAAACAAACTTAAAGCATTCCAGTGACAAACAGAACGAGAAAATGGCTTAATTAAACTAAGTAGCATTTGGCACCATGTCTGTGCAGGAGATTTCAAAGTGGACATATCCAGCATTCTCTAAGCCTCCCCTACTTCTTCTCTTGATTCTCATTATTCTGCTATGTCTTGTCAAACTTGCACCTCCTTAGCCCTGATTAACCGCTACTCTCTTTTGTGACCGTAGGAAACTAACTGTTCAGTGGAAGAAACCAGCAACCATCTTTCCTGGAAAAATACTTTTCATTTCTCTTTCTGTTTGTCTTTCCTATCAGCAAAAAGTAAAACTCATATATGATATCTATCTTAGATTAGAACAGTGTGTTTCAATCTGGGTCTACTGCCATTCCAAATAAATATGGAGAGCAAAGAACAAACCTCAGACTAAAACAAAAGAGAAGGAAGTAGGAGAAGGAAGTATGGGAATCGTGGAGCTGATGAAGTTGACTCTGAGGACAACATTCATTTTCATTGTCCAGCCATGACTGAAAAGACAGAATGATCAAGAATTTGCTGTCTGTAAAGACACAGTAATCATTTGATATAGTAATTTCATGCTTGAAATAGGATATGTCATTGCCCAAATACTTGAACCAGCCAGTAACGGGGACAAATTTAGGGTAAGAAGCAAAATGGGGAACTGTGTTAAGCAGAAGGGAGGACTTCAACATATTAATTTTATATCCTGACATTCAAAGAATTTAAAAAGATCTACAATGTATGAGAAGTCTTTAGGAGCATTCCCTGTATATAGCAGGGTGTCATTGGCATAAAGTGGATTTCTATAATCAGCATTATGTAATAATGTCTTGCTTAGACTTAGACGTAGATCCACCCATGCTATGCTGTATATCGGGCAGCAAGGATTCTCTAGCAAGTGATGTTGGACGCAGTGATTTGGCATCATCCCATGTGCTGTTCAATGCCTTCAGCTCTTGCACAAAAGTTCTTCTCCATGTAATTCGTGGTCATTTAACACCAGGAGGTGTCAACTTCACTGCTACCTTAGAGATCCGATTGTTCTCCATGCAAAGGATGTGGCCAGCCAGTTGGAGTCTTCTCCGTGCAACAATGTTATGGAGTTTGCATGAGTAACTCATTCTAAGCACATCTTCATTGGTAATATGGTCGAAATATTGGATCTTTAGGATTTGGCACAGTTTCCACTGTTGAAAGATGTCAAGCTTCTTCTTGATGTTTGCCGACACCATCCAGGATGGCTGTAGAAACCACGATGGAGGTGAACAAATGCAACTTGATCTTCAGCAATATGGACAGCGATGACCAGATCTTGTTCATCCTCTGGAAAATGGCATTGGACATCCGCCTCCGCATCTCCATTCTGAAAGATCACACCACCCAGGTACTTGACCCTTTCCACTTCCTCCAGCCACCATGGTCCAAATATGATTCCCCGTATTAGGGTCATGGGGCTCACATGCATGATCTTCGACTTCTATGAGCTTATTCCGAGGCCAGTTTTACAGGGATGGGTTGCTAGCCTGACTCCAAATCCTTCTCCTTTTGCTTCTGGGCAGAGTTATGTAATGAAGTAGGAACGAGTAATTTAGACATATGAATGTCCTCAGCCAGTGGCTCTAATGATAAATTAAAGAGAAGAAAGGAGAGAGGACAGCTCTGACTGGAATCCTTCCTAATTAGGAAAGATGACAACATGTCTGCATTTGTGAGTGGCCCAGCCAAGGTAGTGGAACTCTAGTGCCTTGTCTTTTTCCTTGTCTTCTTAGAAAGTCAAGGCTGGGTGGCTGTCAAGAGGCAGGGCTTGTTAAAGCCCATTGCGGCATTTCCTGTGTGATTTTGGGCTATACAAAAATAAACTGTATTGTATTGTAAACTATAGTGTTTAAATTGTGCCCATAAACTCAGCACAAAATCCCATTTTGCCCATAAAATGCCCATTTTAATGAATGTAATGACTTTAAAGTAAAGGTGAAGTAAAAGGAAAGATGGGAGCTGCATCAACTGTATGAACAAGTCTTCTAAGAGTATCTGAAGCAAAGCCTTCCCAAATAAAAACCAGTTTGATTGGGTGAATCACTTCATGGATAACATGAAGTCTGCATGATATGACCTTTGCAATGAACTTGACAGCTGAGTTAATTAAATATATTGGTCTGTGACTCTGACATTGGGTAAGGTCTTTGCCTTATTTTAATGGAAGAGTGATGACTGCACTGTTAACTCTTGGATTTAAATACTGTGAGGAAATGGCTGCATTTAGTATTTGGAAAAGAGGTAAAGAAAACTGTTCTCAAAAGGCTGAAATTAAATGTCATCAACGTTCAGGGCTTTGCCTTTATTCATAGTGCCCAGTGCTTCCTTCAGCTTTCTAAGAGTAAGAGTTGCACCCAAGCACAATGTTTCCTTATCTGAAAGGCTGTGCAAATTCAATAAATCTAAGAAAGATGTGAAAACTCAGAAGGAGTATTTGAAAAAATGTATTTTTTCACTCTGGTCCATTAGTAATGTCATCAGATTGTCATCAAATTGAGCCCTGATGGAACAGCAGGTAACAAAAGACTCAATAAAATAAAGACAAAGGACCAGGAGCTTACTGGGCTTAGCTGATCTGATGGTTTTGAAATTCTGCCCATTGTAGGGAGAGCGCACTTAATTCAGCCCTAAGTGTTAATATTTCAATTTCTAGTTTTTATTTAGTAAGTGGGGATGAGACCTCTTCACCTCAGAAAGGTAATAATCAAGTTCAGCTATTTTTTAATTTATTTTTACAGCAGTTAAGAAGTGAAGAGAAAGAGACAGAAAAGTCTTGGGTGCAGCCCTTGGTAGTTTCCCAGAGGATTTCTGGATCCTTCACTGAGCTGGTATTTATCTCCTAAAATTATTTCAATTTAGGAGCTAACTGAACACTAAATTATTAATTATTTAAGAGAAAAGCCAAGCAAAATGAATTTTGCTTGGCTTTTCTCTACATTCATAATGGCTAACACGGTACAACACCCTAGTACTACATAATTATTTAAGAGCAATTTATTGAATTTCCATCTTGAAGTCACACTTTTATAATGTATCTTGGGCTAGTTTATAATTTCTACTTCTCTCTTCTCCTCCTGGGTGTCTGCTGCCACACTGACACTTCCTACCATTAAGCAGGTTTCATACTGTTTGAATTCTGTTTTTCCACTAGCTTTGGGACTAATTATAGTAGGACACTTCTTGCACTCAAGTTTTAATTTTATTCTGTATTATTTGAAAATGTTGTACTTTCTGATTAATCAAATTGTACATATCATAGTTTGAGGTTGCATGTTTAGGTGTCTGCTCAGTAAGGAATTAAGAATAATAATCATGTGTGAACCTCTGGTTATTTTATTTTTTTCCCCATAGGAAAAACTATAAAATAACTATACTCCCCCAGGAAAGAGAAATATAATTTCTGCTTTAGCCTGGCCCCACATGATTTGTGCTATCACATCTTTCTTAAGGGAATTTAAACTCATCAGCCAATTCACTAGAGTACCTCTGTGCTGCAAACAGAGCCAAGCGTGGGTGGTGTGATTCAAATAAAGTACACTAACATTCAAAAGCCTGATTTTAGTTACTGTAGAGAAAGTGATTATTCCTGAGCAGCATTTAGTGAATGATCTTTCAAAGGATAACACCAAGATGTAAGGTAACTCTTGTAAAAAGACGGAAATGCACGCACACCTGCACTCTTCATATAAACATGCCCTGTAATTTAGGCTATGATGATAATTCCTCAGACTACAGCTTAGACATGAAAATAAAGTGTGAAAATAAAACATTGGAGGTGAAAAGTATGGCTACACAACTCCTTTGAGGTACCTAATTTGCTCACCTTTTATTAAACTTTGAAGAAAATGAATAGTAAGTATTCAACCAGTATTATAAGAACTACATAACAACTGGGATTTACTTCATGTATCTTTTAACATTTAAAAATTCAAAACTTCTCTAAGAGAAGTTAGGTGAGAGAAAATATAACATAGCTTTTATCGATCCCTGCAGCACTATCCTCTGAAGATTATCAGTTAATTTACTTAGCCATTCTTATAAACCCATCTATTGGAGTAGTAAAATAAAAATCATTTGGTTCATAGAGAAATAATCTCTCTTTGGAAATTGTTACTCCTTTAGGGAGCGTGCTTCATCTCATCCCTTTAAAGTGCAACTCATCGTGATCTTTTTAGGAATCTTAACTACATCTTTATTGTTTTGGTGTATCTTACAAAAATATTGTAGATTTTATTACTAAAGCTACTAAAGCAAGAAATCTTTCTTTTCAGACACGCTGAGCTTTGGTTAACTGAAGCACAACATAATATTACTTATGCATTTTCAAAATGGCTTTCATTAGCACCATGCGCCACACAACAAAAATGTCATTACTAACAAGCAAAAAAAAAATCAAATGTAGCAAAAAAAAAATTACTCTTATTAAATATGTTATGCAATTCTCCATTTCACTTGTACTCTGGTTTAATGAGAAATATTTTATGTGAATATTATCAACCAAGCTAGGTAGGAATTGTCTTTTTGGATCTTACTTATATCAGTACACAAAACAGTGCAGTGCAGTTTACTCCCGGTTTGACAAAAATAAGAATATTTAGCACCTCACAGGCGAGGGACTAATCTGCAACCATGGAAGTAAGAGCAGGTATACACACAAATAAAAAAAATAAATAAATAAAAAGGATCTCCTTACAGAATTAATTATATATTTATAGTTTTCAGTCTTCAATGTGATGTATATTTTATGTTTAATTGTTGGTTTTGTTTGTTTTGGGTCATTATTTTTCATGTCCGTATTTTTTTTGTTGATTTCAAATGTGATGTTTCTAATGGTGTACTGTCCTTTGTAAAAGATAGCCCAGCCACAGACAGACACGACAACACAGTGTCCAAAACACACACGTTTATTCAGCAACCACTATTTACAATATTTATAAGTATGCAGTCCTTGGTTCTTCTGGCCGCCTCCACTCCTGCCTTGCAAGCTCTGTCCTTCTTCCACCCGACTCCAGCTCCCTGATTGGAATGAGGCGGCCCCTTTTATCTTGTCCCGGATGTACTCCAGGTGCCTGATGATCTACTTCTGGTAGCACTCCCCCGTGTGGCGGAAATGCTGCCCTTGCACCTGGAAGTACTCCGGGCATAAGCCATCCCTGGTCTGTCAGCACTTTCTGGTGTCCCGGAAGTGCTGTCCCCCAGGGATCAAGGACCGACCCGAGTGCCCAGGGAAAAGAAGCGCCGCTCTCCCACTTCCTCCTTCCTCCAGGAATCCCGGCGGGGCAAGGTTCCTGGTCGTCTATCACACTACCCCTCCCCCAGCTGAAGCCCGTAGGGCAAAGCAGCCCATCCCATGAGGGCTGTCCTTCGACAGATTGGGGCGCCTGTCTGTCCTGGGTCACAGTTCTGCCCTGAAAAAGACAAACACACTCAGGGCAGGGAGGCGTGTCCACGAGGCCACTCCATGGCGTCATCTGTTAGTGTATACGGGCAGCACCTCCACCTGTGACCACTCTTATTACAATTAAAGCACCGGCGCTTCCCTCCATGTCCCCGTGCCCTCTGGACATGGCAACAGGATGGGTTTCTGGGCTCCGCCTGGTCCCCAACCAGGCTCAGGGCTCTCGACGGCTCTCGACAGCAGGTGGGCACACGGGCCCAGCCTGCCCCCTGTCAGGAGGTCTGGACTTCTGTCTCCGGTTCCTCCTCCTACTCTGGGACACAATGACAATCTGGGTCTCCTTATGGGATAAAAAAAGACCCCGTGCCGTCTGTGTCCCTGTGAACCTAAGCGAGGCTGCCGCCGTTTTTTTAGTGGTGTGCTTCGACAACCGGCACTCTTCAGCTGGCTCCTTGCACACTCCCACACCAAACTTGCCCCTACGGCACGATTGGCCACTCGCCCCAGATCCACTGTAGGCGACTTGGCTACTTGGTGACCGGAACAAAACGATACCGGCCCCACTTTGCTCTGCCCTCCTTTTTTATGTACGGTACAGGTCTCACTTACCCGTACCACCGCGTCTCTCCTGCCGGAGAATTCAGCACCATGTTGCTCCGCCTACTCTCGCAGCGTTTCCAGAGGCGCGACTGCCTTCTCCTCCAGCTTCTGGATGGTCTCCCGGAGGCCACGGATCACCTGCGAAAGCAACTGGATGGGCTGAAGGACCTCCTCCAGCTCACGTATGGCCGCAAGCACAGAAATAAAGTTAGCCAACAGAGGACTCACATACCGCTTGCCCTTACCTGCCGGCTATGAGCCACACCCACACTGTGCTACCTGCGCAGACTCAGTCGGGTAGTCTGATGATGGGAAAAGGTTCACCACCCCTGCTTGCCTTACACTACATGCAGGGGGCCGGCACACACCCTCCTCCCCCTTACCTGCGTGTCGAAGGACCGCCAGGCCCTTCACCGCAGCCTGCTCTTTCAGGTCACTCCCCATGGGCTGGGACTCCAGGCGCACCTTGAAAAGCCGGGATCTTCTCCACAACAGCGGGCTCCAGTCCTCCTCTGACTTTGCCCCGTCTTCAGCTCCGGGAGCGACGTCCTCCGGCCAGTCAAACACCTCTGGATAGTTTCCCTCTACCAGGTAGGTACCCGGAACAACGCGATACACGCCCCAGGACGACCCTTGCCTGGGTCCGGTACCTACCTCTGGAAACCTCACGTCCGGAGGCAGCTTCCATGGCCTGGATGGTTCTGTAGGCCCGCCAATCCTTTCGTAGGCGACAGGCTTCTGTAGGCCACCCGCTGTCGTCAGGCCATGCCTGGCTGTCTTCTTGCCCATCGGGAGGTGCTGTGTCCAGCGACCAACCACAGGACTGCTTGCCAAAATGTGTGTGTGTGTGTCGCAGGAGTGCGCATTCCTCCACCCGCCCAGCAACCGCGTGCGTCTGCTGTGCCGGGCTACTTTACAAATTATTTTAACAATGGGTCCCCGCCTTGTAACAGGTGGAGAATCCCATCTGGTATGCCATTGTGAAACACGGGTCCGAAACACCACCAGACAGACACCAACACTTTACAAAAACACATGGGTTTATTAATAAAATACAGTCCTGCACAGCACACAGTGCTCCCAGCACCAATCACCCTCTTCACGGGCCTCTCTCCCAGTGTCTGTGGGCTGCCTTTCCTCTCCTCGCGGGAGCTTCGTCCTGCTCCCTCTCCCAACTCTAGCTCCCAGACTGTAGGAAGGCGGCCCCTTTTATTTCCACCCGGATGTGCTTCAGGTGCTTGATGATGTGCTTCCGGCAGCACTTCCTGGTGTGGCGGAAGTTTTGCCCTTGCACCCGGAAGCACTCCCTGGGAGGTCCTTCCTCCACTTTCCCAGTTGTGGCGGAAGCGTCGATCTCCTGGGCTCCCCGACGCACAGGGTGCCCCCTGGTGGGCCCGTGGTTACTGCCAGGGAGCATCCCCATGCCTGGAGGACCCTGGTCCCCAGCACTTCCGCCAGACCAGGAAGTGCTGGTGGGAAGAAGAGAGGGGACACCCGTAGTGTTTCCAGGGAGACAGGGGCGTGTCCGTGGGAGATTGCCGGTGCACACCTGGAGCACATCCGGGTGGAGATAAAAGGGGCCGCCTCCCTTCATTCGAGGCTGGAGTCGGGTGGAAGAAGGACGAGGTCAGAGGAGAGAGAGAGAAGGAGGCGGTCCGAAGAAGTGGCATAGTGTGGTTGGCCTGGCCTTTGGGGAGATTGGGGTTTGTGGCACAAGAATTGTAAATAGAACTGTGTAAATAAACATGTGGTGGTGCTTAAAAACATGTCTGCCTGTCTGTGTCCGGGGCTCGTTCCACATTAGCAATAAAGCACTTCAAGTTAAGTATTAAGAAAATAATTTACATCGACCTGTAATTAGCTCCCTCCAATATTTATGACAAGTTGGTACTTAATAAAGGTTTGCCCACTGCCTGACCTTATGCACAGCAAATGTATTAGATATTTGGTGACTCTACAACATTGTGGATCTTTAAATGTAAAGTAGATAAGAAGGTTATGTCATAGATGAAGTCCTATCTGAAGAAACAATTGTTATCTTGAATTCAGTGAATGGCTGCACAACTTTTAGCAGTAAAATCTCAATCAGACATTTCTTATAATTATTTATTAATCAGTCACAGCACTGTGGTGGGAATCTGTCCATTTTTTCCTGGCAGAACTACCTAGCATCCTTCTGAAGAATCACTTGGAACAAATAAAAAATTCATGGTTCCTTCTTCCATGTAGCTCCTGAGACAGCTAAAAATCTACAAACCTTGCATTCAGCCTGCTACATGTGTGGTGTCACACTCATTGACAGATAGCTAAGCAATGGATAACTAATTAAAGAAAGACTTGAATGATGACTCAAACGCAGAAGGAAAGTTGAGGCACTTTTATTCAGTAATACTGAACTGTCAACAATTTCCTTTTCCTTTATGTTATTCATTTGTTAATCCTTTCTTGAGAGAAAGCAAAGCCTCATCAAGGGTGTATTGCAGAAGATTGACAGGAGACAGCTTGAACTGCCTGTGAGCATAAACACTGTACATACTTTACCTGAGTGCTATGGTTCAGCCAGGGTTGGCAGCATGCGCTGATCACAGTGTGCTGCCGCACCCACCACGTGATAAACCACCTGGATTGGGACCCAAGTGCAGCTATCTTCAGCCAGGGTCGTTGTTCATTTTAATTATTTTGCTAACTTTTAAATATTTGGTATATTGTTTTATTGATTCTGCCTTTGTTTTTTTTTCCTTCTGATTGTTATGTATTTAATATTGTGTTACTTATTAATTATTTTGATATTTTGTATTATTTCAATGCCGCATTAATTTGTTTTCTGCTTTTTGTCTTTAGTGTGGCCTCTAGAGGGGCAGAGCTGGCTGTTGAGTCATCTGGTGTACAGCCCCTAGTAATATAAATGTGCTGCTTCTCCATTTATGTTGGAAGGATCAGTACACCAGATGACTCATCAGGCAGCTCCTCCCCCAGACTCCACCTTAAAGAAACAGAACTAATTCATACGGCATACGTGTTTTTCCCTTGTGCATTTGTGTTGGGGTTCTTGGATTTTCATGTTATTGTTTGCACTATAAATTACTGTTGTTCTGCCCCACATGTTGTTAGCTGTTATTTGTTGAGCTGTGCTCCCCCTTCATCTCGTCATTTATTAGCACATCTGTCAGTCATGTCCCACACTCACAGTGGTGTCATAAATGTCTATGAAACACACATAAAACATGTAGGTCGCCTAATAATCGTTTGAATACAATACACCCCATGTGTCTCAAGTAGGCACCCCTTTATCTCTTGTTTCGGTCACGTCCGAAGCGTATCTTTTGGGTATATAAACCCCTGGGTCTGGTTAGTTGTGATACGCAGCAATTTGAACCTCTGTCTACATGCTTCTCTTTGTCTCAATTGGACTGTGGAAATCACTCGCCTTGTAAGTGTCTTTTAAAGCTTTATTGTTTAATGTATACTCTTTGCTATGTATTGCTTTGTAAATCATTCTTTATCGTCTTTGGTTGTACACCTGAATATACCTGTATGTTTATTTTGTACATATTTCAGTTTCAATGAGGTACGTCCAGTGAAAGCCTTCAAGAAAGCTCACCCCTTGTCGTTTTTATGTGGATGTGCTGAGTTGTTTAAGCTCTCTGCGGCCACATTGCACGGACAGTGCGGAGTGAGGCAGAAAAGTTACTATACTAGGGTTTCACTGCTTTTGGGTTTTGCCTGGTTGGCAAACATATTTGGTTTTCTTTTTCTTTTCCTTGTATATTTTTGATTCTTCAAATCATGGTTTCTTAAACTTTATTTTTTCACAACTCAATCTTGCCCTTCTTAGTGTCTTCCAGACCTATTCATAAATAATTGTCAGAATGGGGAAGTCCTCCTTAGAGAGTCACAGACGATCATCATGTTGTTCCTTCTTTGAAGGATCTTGATTGCTTAATCAACCTGCGGCAACCCACCACAGCCCACTTCACTAACCATACGCAATCCATCCGCATTAAATACAACAGTGACTCATGCCCACCAGCAGCAACACATAGTTTAAAAAATGAATGTTTAACAGTATTAAAGTAACTTCATTTTTACTTTGGGATAGAAAATTTAATGGTTTTCTTCTCCTCCTTTTTGTGGACATTTTGAAATTATGATATTTAAAAGCCTTTGCCTGATTT
Source organism: Erpetoichthys calabaricus (assembly GCF_900747795.2). Taxonomy (NCBI): domain Eukaryota; kingdom Metazoa; phylum Chordata; class Cladistia; order Polypteriformes; family Polypteridae; genus Erpetoichthys; species Erpetoichthys calabaricus. Next base: position 46,274,504 of record NC_041397.2, on the reverse strand, counting down.
TGGGGCTGCAAGCTTGCTTTTTAAGATAGGGCCTAGGCTACCAGAGGTGGTGAGGCCTGCTCTTTTGGTCCATACCTGTGTTGTAGTGCAGGTCTGGCTTTTGTATTTCTTGTAGGACTGTACCCTCTTTGAGACTTTGGACTAACTGGACTACCTAAGAAATACAGTACATCAATAAGTTGTAATTAATGCAGAAAGCAGTAGCAGCCTTAACCTTAACTAGGAAATGAAAATTTGAGAACATCTCACCAGTTTTAGTATCATTCGTAACTGACCTTAAATAATCTTGCTCTGTCCTATATTTTGGAATGCTTATCCCCCTACACTCCAAGTTATAACCTTAAAACTTTTAAACGGAGATGTGCTTATAATTCCAAGAGCAAAGCTTAAAGGAATTGGTGAGGCAGCCTTTTGCTGTTATGCACCCAAAATCTGGAATGCTTTATCGGTTGAAATTCACCAGGCTAGCCATGGATAACATTCTAAAAGAACTGCTAAAATCACATTATTTTAATGTGGCTTTATTTCATAGCTACACTTTAGTATTCCTGATAAAGTATATGGGTATAGAATTATCATATGTTTTAGGGATTCACAATCTGTACTAATCTCTATTATTATCTGCTGTCTTTTCTGGTTCTTCTGTGGTGGCGATCTGTGCCACCACCACCTGATCAAGGCACCATCCGGCTCCCTGAGATGATGGATTGAAGGGTATGCCAGCTGTCCACAAGGCCAACGTCATCAAATCCTATCATGTGAAGCCTGAAAACCAAGAGGACTGATTTAAGAACATTTATATTAGGTAGAATGCCCAGTGGGGACTACCAGTCTTTTTAGCCTTGGAAACTCTATGGATTTTGCTCTTTTATCCAGCATAAGTGGAGTTGTTTTTGCTTTTTCTGTTCTCCCAGCCATCTGTTCTTATGTTTTTTTTTGTTACTTATTCTTTAATTTTATTGCCTAATCTTATTTGTTTTTTGTTTCATGTAACTCTCTTTTTGTCATCTTGTAAAGCACTTTAGATTTCTTCCCTCTTGGAATAAAACACGCAGAGTTTCTGGATGAACAACCAGAATTTAGACTTTATTGCTTTTTTTGTTATCATTATTATTATTTTTGGGGGGTCCTTTATTAGAGCACAAAGCCGACTCAGTTCAGTGAAGTGGTACCTCGTTTTAATACAATTTCTTAACATGAAATTACCTCATTCTATATACTTTTCTCATCATTATCTGATTCCTACGTTCCTGCATTTCTGCTCAGTCATCAATATTTTCGGATGCCTAATAAACACTGATGAGTTCATAATTGATTTAATTGCCCTATTATTGGCCACTCTTACCTTGAACTAAAAGGCGTATCAGTCACCTGGTCAAAGGAGCAACCCCATCTTCTATTTACATGTCCCATTCTTACCCTCTGACTGTTAAATTCTATCAATGTTTTCTTGTGCTAAATGGGCTCAAATAATCTCCTAATGGACATGATTACCTTTCCACTGTTATCTTATGACCCAAGAAATATATTGCTGTCTTCTGGCCACAGAAGTGTCAATCTCTTATTTATCTGGCTCATTCCTAAACTTTGCTTCTGTAGATATTGGTGACTTTCCAGATTACTTTAGAGAAAAGGTATGGGAATTAGCCTTTAATATTTAACTCTTAACACAGCCTGATGGTATTGATTACACTCTTTACATGCTGAAGCTAGCTATCGCAATATATGATTCAATTTATTTAAGGCTTTCATTACTCATAGTTTGAATTTTTATGTCAGCTACGTTGTTTGCATGAAAATGTGCAGTATAAATAAATGTTGTTGTTTGGAGAAAGCAGGTCATTGAGGTGGCTGCTGAACTAAGAACAGTACTAAGGCTAAGGAATAAACTGAGTTGTTTTATTATTTGATAACTACTACACAGCTGGGTAAAGGATCCATAACACAAAGTCAATATTAGCTCGTGTCTTAACCAATGGGGAGCATGGTTCCCAGAAGCACAACTGTAACCAACAGATTTGAAATGGATCATGTGACAACCCAATCACGGTCACATGCATTGCAAGCTCATGTGATGCATCAGTGCAAAAAAGTTAAAATCAAAAATGAACCAAAAAATACAAGACTGGGTGGCTAGTGTGCCAACCAATGGCAGGGCACATGAATACACACTGCTACAATGACTCTAGTTATAACCATGGTTAGAGTCCCAATCGGAAAGCCAAAACTCCTTCCCAACTGATAACATTTAATACTTAATTAAATAAGTTCAAAATCAAGAAAAACACATGAAAAATTAAAAAATAGAAATCTCAAGATTAAAAATGAAATTGTTACTACTGTATAACAAAGCAGATAATCCAAAATTCTGTACCCTTAATCTAAAAAGTAACAATTACAAAAATCCAAAAGACTAAATAATCAAGAGATTGTAAACTCATAAACCTGTAGAAAAGGTTAAAGAACATCACTATAAGAGCTAATGCCAGTGCACTATGGCTAAGGAAGCAGGTGTTCTTATATATAGGGCTCTCAAATAAATGAAGGTCAATCGAACCCAACACTTGAGAGTTCTGATCATCAATCTATTTTTACTGTTACAAATCAAAGACATAATTGAAAGTAAATGACCTTGGTACATTGAAAAACACAAGAAAAACCTGAAAGAATGAAGCAACAAGGGAGAGAAGGAAAACAAAAACCTCCAAGTAAAATGAAAGGGGAGACATAGTACAAATCCTAGCACTACCCAGCCACATCTTCAGAAGCTCAGCATCACTTCTCCTCAGTAGCTCCCATGATACAGAAACTTAGTGAGAAGGGTGGAGAACATGCACTATTTTTAAAGTGGAGATCCAGACTGTTAAGTGTAGATGCCACATGGGCTGGATGGACATCCTGGTCAGAAGAGGGGATGGTTCATTACTCAGATGGGAGGACCAAAAGGGATGGACGGAAAACTCACTAGGAAAGAAAGGCATCGCTGGAAGCTTTTTATTCCACCAGCACACAAGATAGCAGCAGCCCTGGATGTCGGTGCCCCATAGGAAACCAGCAAGGCATGCCGGGAAATGTAGTTTGCCAGTCCAGGCCTGCTGGAGTCACTGGGAGCCACAAGAGGGCGCTGCAGGGAGACAAGCTCCCTGTTATAATGGACTTCTGTGTGACCTAGAAGTGCTTCTATTGGGCTATCACCCTGGCACCGGAAGTACTCCCAGGTCAGGTCTGTAATAAAAGGGACCGCACTCCCTTATCTAGGCAAGTCGGAGCTGGAGAGAGAGAGAGAGAGAGAGAGAGAGAGAGAGAGAGAGAAAAGAAAAGAAAAAAAGCCTGTATTTTATGCTTATTGTGACACATTTTTGAGGTAATTTGGTTAATAAATAACCTTTATTTGAACATTGGATGGTGCTTCTGTGTTCATGCTGGGGTTTGGGCTTGCTGCCATCCGGGTTTCCATCACATAAGGGTATTTGTAAATACCTGAAGATTATTGTAGATTGTGAGAAAAAGAAGTGCAAGACCAGGAGATGATTTGTAGAGAGTGGGTCAAAACATAGTAAAGAGGAAGCAGGGTTAATACTAGGAAGAGAATAACAGAGTGTTACAAATATTCAAAAGTAATATGAAGAGGAAAATCAGTGAACTAAAATGTTACCTAGTTTTGTTGAGAAGCTAAAGTAAATAAAGTTTGGTTTTCTCAGACAGAGTTTTATCCTCTGACAGATAACGCAGTGTGTGATCACCGTCATAATTATACTGGAATAGTTAATGAAGTGACTGGTAGCATTGATCACAGTCATATGACTATTTTCAAAATGATGTAATTTAAATAAAGAAAAATAAAATGCTAGCAAAAACCAACATAATTAAAATAAAATCAAATCCTAAAAATATAATAAAATTGGATTTAGCATTACCCAAAACCCATAATAAATCCAAATGCGGACATCCAACAGGTTAGAAAAAAAAATTAAAGAGAATCACAACACAAACAAGTAGGTAAAAATATTAATATTCACAAAAGCCAAGACACAGGCAGAAATTCCATTAAAATACTATTTATGTTCGAGCTTTAGTGCTGCCTCTAGTTCACTTTGTTCTGGTTGGCTTTTTAATGTTCTTCCACCTTTTTCCTTAGAACAGGGTGTAAACTTAAGGCCTGACGACTGGAACTGGCCCTTGGACCTTTTTAAGGTGGCCCACTTCATCAACATTCGAAAAATCTTACATCCGACCTGCAGTGATCATTTTCTCAAAGACCCTATTTAATGTGTGTTGCATATATAGATTGTCCCTATATATAATTTAATTGGATTACATTTACACCTGGCCTGAAAATGTGTTTCCAATGTTCACATGTTTATCTAAGCAGCACAGCATATCAAAGTAAGTGACCCATGAAGAAAATGCGAAACGTGGGTGATAAGCTACACTGCCATGAAGAATTTCAAAGATAACAGTTTCATGACCAAGATAGTAACTCAACTTCTCTTGCCACTCACTTTTTAAAGCTGTACAGGTGTCTGCATCTTACCCGTCTTATGTACACTCTACACAGTTCTTTTCTTTGTCTGCTGATTTGAATGTTTTATGTCTATAGAAAACACATTTGCATGTTCACTATCTTTAAAGTTGCTTAAGGTTTACTTTGTAATTCTTCCTCTTGAAAGATCCTTGTTTCATTTGTTAAGTATCTTTCTGTTACTACCCATTTATTTCTCAGCTCCTTTTTTCAATTTATTCACTTATTTGTTTACTTTAACAGTTTCTTTTTTGTTCCTGTTACTGATGATGAATTATTGATAACGCTTCTTGCTGGTAAGTGAATTAATTAAATTGTCTTTTAAATGCATTTTCTTTCATTAAAAATCAGTGTAGGTGTCTTTAGAAAGGTTTTTGGCCTTGCCTCAGGATAATTTCTTAACAGGGAAAGACAATTCAAAGAGTTTTAGTTTTTGCCATGTGATGCTCAATCTTATTCTTAATAATTCCTTCCATTAATTCCATTAATTTACTTGTGATGCACGTTAAGCTTACTTGGGTATAGTTGCTTGGATCTGCCTAGTCACCCTTTTAATATAATGGCATAATATTTACCATTTTCCAGTCTTTTGGAATATCGCCAGTGCGCAATAACTTAATAAAAATATAAATCAAGGGTTTATATATGTACTTGCTAATCTCCTTAAGAACTTGAGGGTAAATATTATCTGGTCCTGGTGATCTGTTTAATTTCTGCATATTTAATCTAATCAGCACTTCTCCCTTTTACAATTTTCAAGTAGTCCCTTTAACCACTATTCACTGTCTGTAATTTTAAGTCTCCTTTATTATTCCTGATGCACTTCACCTCCTCCTTGGCCTTTCTTTTACTAGTAAAATGCTGAAAAAATCTCTTTGGTTGGTGTTTCACCTTATCTCCTACATTCCTTTCTAACCGCATTTTACCCTCTCTAATATCGTTCTTAATGGTTGCCCTCATGTTCTCATACACCCTATGATTCACATTGGAGTTATTAACTTACAGTTAGGTCCATAAATATTTGGACAGAGACAACTTTTTTCCAATTTTGGTTCTGTACATTACCACAATGAATTTTAAATGAAACGAACTCAGATGCAGTTGAAGTGCAGACTTTCAGCTTTAATTCAGTGGGGTAAACAAAATGATTGCATAAAAATGTGAGGCAACTAAAGCATTTTTTAACACAATCTCTTCATTTCAGGGGCTCAAAAGTAATTGGACAATTGACTCAAAGGCTATTTCATGGGCAGGTGTGGGCAAATCCGTCGTTATGTCATTATAAATTAAGCAGATAAAAGGCCTGGAATTGATTTGAGGTGTGGTGCTTGCATGTGGAAGATTTTGCTGTGAACAGACAACATGCGGTCAAAGGAGCTCTCCATGCAGGTGAAAGAAGCCATCCTTAAGCTGTGAAAACAGGAAAAACCCATCCGAGAAATTGCTACAATATTATGAGTGGCAAAATCTACAGTTTGGTACATCCTGAGAAAGAAAGCAAGCACTGGTGAACTCAGCAACGCAAAAAGACCTGGACGTCCACGGAAGACAACAGTGGTGGATGATCGCAGAATCATTTCCATGGTGAAGAGAAACCCCTTCACAACAGCCAACCAAGTGAACAACACTCTCCAGGGGGTAGGCATATCGATATCCAAGTCTACAATAAAGAGAAGACTGCATGAAAGTAAATACAGAGGGTGCACTGCAAGGTGCAAGCCACTCATAAACCTCAAGAATAGAAAGGCTAGATTGGACTTTGCTAAAGAACATCTAAAAAAGCCAGCAAAGTTCTGGAAAAACATTCTTTGGACAGATGAAACCAAGATCAACCTCTACCAGAATGATGGCAAGAAAAAAGTATGGAGATGGCGTGGAACAGCTCATTATCCAAAGCGTACCACATCATCTGTAAGACATGATGCAGGCAGTGTGATGGCTTTGGCGTGCATGGCTGCCAGTGGCACTGGGACACTAGTGTTTATTGATAATGTGACACAGGACAGAAGCAGCCGAATGAATTCTGAGGTGTTCAGAGACATACTGTCTGCTCAAATCCTGCTAAATGCAGTCAAACTGATTGGGCTGTTTCATGATACAGATGGACAATGATCCAAACATACAGCCAAAGCAACCCAGGAGTTTATTAAAGCAAAGAAGTGGAAAATTCTTGAATGGCCAAGTCAGTCACCTGATCTTAACCCAATTGAGCATGCATTTCACTTGTTGAAGACTAAACTTCAGACAGAAAGGCCCACAAACAAACAGCAACTGAAAGCCGCTGCAGTAAAGGCCTGGCAGAGCATTAAAAAGGAGGAAACCCAGCATCTGGTGATGTCCATGAGTTCAAGATTTCAGGCTGTATTTGCCAGCAAAGGGTTTTCAACCGAGAATTAGAAATGAACACTGCAAAGTGGTGTCAGGGGAAAGTGTAGTTAAGCAGCATAGGATGGTGGTCTGTAGGATGACACTGGAGATCAAGAAGAGGAAGAGAGTGAGGGCAGAGCCAAGGATCAAATGGTGGAAGTTGAAAAAGGAAGACTGCAAGGTTGAGTTTAGGGAGAAGGTGAGACAGGCACTGGGTAGCAGTGAAGAGTTACCAGACAGTTGGGAAACTACAGCAAATGTAGTAAGGGTGACAGCAAGAAGGGTGCTAGCGTGACATCTGGACAAAGAAAGGAGGAAAAGGAAACCTGGTGGTGGAATGAGGAAATACAGGAGAGTATACAAAGGAAGAGGAGGGCAAAGAAGAAGTGGGATAGTCAGAGAGATGCAGAAGTTAGACAAGAGTATAAGGAGATAAGGTGCAAGGTGCAGAGAGAGGTGGCGAAGGCTAAAGAAAAGGCGTATGATGAGTTGTGTGAGAGGTTGGACACTAAAGAGGGAAAAAAAGGACCTGTACCGGTTGCCTAGACAGAGGGACCGAGCTGGGAAAGATGTGCAGCAGGTTAGGGTAATAAAGGATAAAGATGGAAACGTACTCACAAGCGAGGAGAGTGTGTTGAGTAGATGGAAAGAGTACTTTGAAAGGCTTATGAATGAAGAGAACGAGAGACAGGAGGTTGGATGATGTGGAGATAGTGAATCAGGAAGTGCAACGATTACCAAGGAGGAAGTAAGGACAGCTATGGAGAGGATGAAGAATGGAAAAGCCGTTGGTCCAGATGACATACCTGTGGAAGCGTGGAGGTGTTTAGGAGAGATGGCAGTGGAGTTTTTAACCAGATTGTTTAATGGAATCTTGGAAAGTGAGAGGATGCCTGAGGAGTGGAGAAGAAGTGTACTGGTGCCGATATTTAAGAATAAGGGGGATGTGCAGGACTGTAGTAACTACAGGGGGATAAAATTGATGAGCCACAGCATGAAGTTATGGGAAAGAGTAGTGGAAGCTAGGTTAAGAAGTGAGGTGATGGTTAGTGAGCAGCAGTATGGTTTCATGCCAAGAAAGAGCACCACTGATTCGATGTTTGCTCTGAGGGTGTTGATGGAGAAGTATAGAGATGGCCAGAAGGAGTTGCATTGCGTCTTTGTGGATCTGGAGAAAGCATAAGAATTATTAATTATTATTATTATATGACAGGGTGCCTCGAGAGGAGCTGTGGTATAGTATGAGGAAGTCGGGAGTGACAGAGAAGTATGCAAGAGTTGTACAGGATATGTACGAGGGAAGTGTGACTGTGGTGAGGTCTGCAGTAGGAGTGGTGAGGTCTGCGGTAGGAGCGACGGATGCATTCAAGGTGGAGGTGGGATTACATCAGGGATCGGCTCTGAGCCCTTTCTTATTTGCAATGGTGATGGACAGGTTGACAGACAAGATTAGACAGGAGTCCCCGTGGACTATGAATTTTGCTGATGACATTGTGATCTGTAGAGATAGCAGTGAGCAGGTTGAGGAGACCCTGGAGAGGTGGAGATATGCTCTAGAGAGGAGAGGAATGAAGGTCAGTAGGAACAAGACAGAATACATGTGTGTATATGAGAGGGAGGTCAGTGGAATGGTGAGGATGCAAGGAGTAGATTTGGCGAAGGTGGATGAGTTTAAAAACTTGGGATCAACAGTACAGAGTAATGGGGATTGTGGAAGAGAGGTGAAAAAGAGAGTGCAGACAGGGTGGAATGGGCGGAGAAGAGTGTCAGGAGTGATTTGTGACAGACGGATATCAGCAAGAGTGAAAGGGAAGGTCTACAGGACGGTAGTGAGACCAGCTATGTTATATGGGTTGGAGACGGTGGCACTGACCAGAAAGCAGGAGACAGTGCTGGAGGTGGCAGAGTTAAAGATGCTAAGATTTGCATTGGGGGTGACAAGGTGTGGCAATGCGCGGCACGCGCATTACCAAATTTAAGTTGAAGAGGCCTTGAAAGTGAAGCAGCAGCATTGATATGGTTATAAGGAAGTGTGCTTACCGTTGGTGTGTTGAGGACACTGTTGCAGGAACGCGGGGCCATCTAGCGGGTGAGCGCTGTGAGGTGCGGCGTGTTTGGACACATGTGGAGCCTGTATAATAGCCAGTACGGGCACCACCGCATGTGATTCATTTTTACACGCCGGCATCCTCACAGTTGGAGTTACCGGCCAACAGGGGTCGTCAGTGGACATAAAAGCGAGGTAGGAGTAAGCACTGCTGAGCTATTTGGAGGAGCAGTTGTGATTTTGGCGGCTTTTGTATATGTTCTTTTTGTATATAGAGTTATATATCTCCTAGTGATTATTTTTGGTGGAAGTTTATATACTTATTTGGTACTGGGATAGTTTTTGATTTTGGTGCAATTGTTTTTTTTTGTATATACACACACTTGTTTTTGTACATTTTTCTTTCCTGCTGGAGGAACATCTTGAGCCAGGGATAAAAGAAGACAACCTTCATTATTGGAGTGTGTGTGTAGTTTTTGTAGGAGTGCACTGTTTTTGTAAATACACCATATTTTTCATTTTTGTTTGTTTTTATTTATTTCTGAAGAAGTGTCAGTGTTGAAGGACTGTGTCTCAAAGCCCACCTGACACTACTGCATTTTGGTTGTACAGCATTCTTGTAAATAAACTTGCACCATTCACTCTTCAATTTTTGTCTATGTCTCATCTCTCCACTGATCATGTTCGGTTCATGAACTATCAGATGTCCAGAGTGTAGGCTGGGGCCACTTCCCACTACACGGGGTATCACACGAGGATAGATAGGATTAGAAATGAGTACATTAGAGGGTCAGCTCAAGTTGGACAGTTGGGAGACAAAGTCAGAGAGGCGAGATTGCATTGGTTTGGACATGTGCAGAGGAGAGATGCTGGGTATATTGGGAGAAGGATGCTAAGGATAGAGCTGCCAGGCAAGAGAAAAACAGGAAGGCCCAAGAGAAGGTTTATGGATGTGGTGAGAGAGGACATGCAGGTGATGGGTATAACAGAACAAGATGCAGAGGACAGAAAGATATGGAAGAAGATGATCCACTGTGGCGACCCCTAACGGGAGCAGCCGAAAGAAGAAGAAGAAGAAGAAGAAGAACTTATAAACCTTATACAGCTGTTTTATTTTTTCTTTGCAGCTTCATTTTTAACTATTAACCCACCGAAGAGTTTATTTAATTTCCTACTTTTTACATGTAAAACATTTTTAAACCTGCTCCACTGTTAAAAACTTATCACAGTCTACTCTTCTTAGACTTTTCCACATTTGCTCAAAATTTGCAATACCAAAGTTAAACTTAACAGTTTTAGTCTTTGTAACCACTTTCTTCCAAAACATTGAGAACTGTATTATATTATGGTCACTTTACCCTAGTAGTTCAATCACCTCTTCACCTTTAATTCTATCCTGACTATTACAAAATATTAAATCCAGTCAGGCTTCCCCTCGTATTGGTGCTTCAACATACTGTGTTAAAAAACTTTCACTGATTACTTCTAAAAACTCCTGCTCTCTGCTCTGCTATTTGTGAGATTATCCCAGTTAATATTTGGGTAATTAACAGTCCTTCATGAATATAATATACCCCTGTATACTTGTTTTGTTAATATCACTAAAAAGACGTGCATAGGCGTAACTGTCTGCATTGGGAGGTCTATAACACAATCCTAAAATACTGCCTCTTTCCCAAATGTGCTCCTGGCGAAGCCACATGTCCTCACTAAGATGGGGCTCATCATCCAACTGAAGAGGGCTCTAATTTAAAGTATTTTTAACATAAAAAGCAAACCCACCTCCTTTTCTGTTCTGTCTGTCCTTCCTAAAAAAAATTATTCCTCTATTATAATCACCCCATCTTTGTTATTCAAGTTTCTGTTGTTGCTGTAATAGAATAATGCCTCCGCTACATACAATTCCAACTCACTACTAGCATTAAGGAAAGCTATTTTTAATGTCTTACTACTTTTGCATTTAAACATTAGGTTAGAATTTTGTTAGAATTTACATCACTATTCATTTTTATTTTACATCATTGTTTGTTCTTCTATGTGCAGTTCTAAACTTGGCCTGACCTATACTTCCTGCCCCCCTATACCCCAGTTTAAACAATCCTTGACTAACCTACTCATATGCCAACCCAACACTTTGGTATCCCTCCAGTTGTTATGTAAGCCATTGCAGCAGAACAGGTCCCATCTGCTCCAAAATGAAACCCAATGCCCCTTATACCTATACCTTCTACCCTGCACCAAAATTTGAGCCATGCATTAATCATTCTAATCTCCTACATTTTACCTGGACTCGCGCATGGCACAGGCATTAGTTTGGAGACTACCTTGTCAGTTCTGCTCCTCAGCCTGACACCTAACTCTTTAAATTTGGATCTCAGAACTGACATACTAACTATATGCATGTCGTTTGTTCCAACATGGACAATGACAACTAGATGTAAGTGCTCTGGTCAAGAGCCTATCAACCCTTCTATGGCAGTCTCTGACCTGTGCCAGACTTTCTGTCCCTGGGGCAAACCTGTGCTTCAGTCCCCCTGATGATTGAGTCCCCAACTATCACTACCCCTCTCTTTCTGGCAACTGGTTTTGGGGTGGCCCATTGGGGCTCCTCATCCCTGCCTACCACCCCAGAATCTTCAGAGATATTGTTCAGCTGTGCAAGGAATTGAAAATGATTTGACACTTCCAATTCTGGGATTGAAGTCCCCAAACAGTGTGCACCTTTTACCTTGTGCCTTGTGACTGTGACTCACATATCTCTACCTGTCTGGTCTGGAATCTCCTCTTCTATCTCTCTAAAGGACACCTGGGCCAGGTCTGCCAATTCTCTACTACAACCTGGCCAGCCAACTCCTCCTCCAGTTCAACAACCCTGAGCTCCATTTGTATTCCTTCGTATTAATGAACCCTTACACTGTTGCCCTCTTAACTGCTCTACTTTCTTGACCGCTAAGAACTGTTCAGTCTAGAAAAACTCACTTAATGAATATCTGCTGCTAGTTAATTCCTTACTGTCTTGTCTACTCCTATAGCTGATTGTGTCTGCTAGGCATCTTAACACTAGTCTTCTATGTGCCGCAGAGCCCTTCTCTTAACTGCTTTGAAGTCAGCCACTGCCCTTTTTTCCCCACTAATGATGCATTGTTTCTGTTACTTATAACTATTCCTCACTTCAATGCCTGTTATTTACTTACAGCGATGCTGCTTGCTACCCTGCCTCATCTACGCTAGTTTGAATACAAATAACAAGAACACATTTTTAGGAGCAAAATGTTTTTTTAACTCTCAAACCACAGAAAACACTCAGCCACTTCTCTTTTTTCAAGAGAAGCCATCCTGTAATAATATTCCTGCACACATTCTCAACTATGTCCTCACAGGTGGCGCAGTGGTAGTGCTGCTGCTTTGCAGTAAGGAGACTGTGGAAGATTGTGGGTTCACTTCCCAGTTCCTCCCTGTGTGGATAGCGCTTTGAGTACTGTGAAAAGCGCTATATAAATGTAATGAATTATTTTATTATTATTACTAGCTCTAATCCATCAAATTGTGGTCTCCTACTATGAAAAAACTATAGCACCCTTATCATAGTGTCTGCCTTTTACAGAGGAGTGAGGAAGTCACATTTCTTCTGCTCAGTACTCTTTTAGAATAGTTTACACAGTTCAGTGCCTTATGTTATTAAATATGGTTGCCTTGTGGTGCCCCAATCCTTTAAGACATTTGGTCTTTTTTCTTTTAACATAGTCAAACAGGGACCACTTTAAAAAAGGCTACAGGAGACTAAATTTTATTTTTATGAGTGAATAACATGGTTATATTTTGCTGCAGACCCAGTCCGAAATACATTTTAGAAAATACCTTCCCTTTAACTCTCCTAATACTACTCAGGCAAATAATTTCGCCCAAAACCAATAAATCAAGTTGTGTCAGGACTGAAAAGTATTCTGCCCAAGGACGAATCTTGCAGTCCTCAGCATAAATTGTTCACATGATTTGCAGGTGCCAACACATCAGAAAAAAAAAAAACTCTGTTGGATTGTAAAAGATTATTGAAAGATGGATGCTACTTGAACTTTGTGGAATATTATATTGAATTGTGGGGTGGGGTGTAGCCCACCTTGTCTAAGGGGCAAATACAGAAGCACAACTGAAGGTTAAATAATGAAAGTAATATTAGTAGATGAAGGGAAGGTTCATCAGGTTCAGACGAAGTTAAGTTTGAGGTAATTAAACAAAAATGACCTTCTCTCCCTTTTAAGAATGGCAACTAAATACTTTTAAGATAATCCTAAAAACACAGATAGATTGTGAGAAACAGGGGGAGTATGAGGATTCTAAATATATTTTCTGATAATATGGGATGTATGGTATTCTTAATATTTAAAATTGAATAACAGTATGATTAGAATACTTGGGATCAGATGATTAAAATAAATATCTGACTATTGTTTACTGTGGAAACGAGAAGAAAATAAGATTACTTGGAAAACAATAAAAATTAATACCATAAGAAAAATATGCCTGTGAGCATGGCCTGTTAATAAGGCATCTTTTAAACTGTTAAATGAGGATGCAGCATGAAAATGAAGACTTGGTGGTAAGCAGCATTGTGTTACAGCCAGCAGTTGTTCCTTGGTTTATGTTTATTTCCTTTATTATTGTCTTTTTTGTTATTTTTCATGTGTTTTTTGATTTTGTGTTAATTTGGTCAGTAGTTATATTTAAAATTGATGTATTGTGGATCCGTGCTTAAAGGGTAAATTGTTTTTTTGTGGGTGTAACCACCACCATAATGTTATTGCTGTAGGCTGCCCTCTGTCTAAATATTTCAGGCTGGAGAGTGAGTCCCTCAGATGTTCTTTGATGTTGCTGGAGAAAGTTGATTATTATGAGAAATGTCATGGTCTTTTTTTCTTGTTGTTTTGGAATTAGATTGTGGATTTTGCTTTGGACCTGTTTGCTTTGGATTGCCCTTTTAGGGAGTCCTTTTGCCTCATTTTTACTTTTTTTCCATTTTTGTCCTCTTTTTGTTCATTTATATAATTTATGAAAATTCTGTATTTGGCCATGTCCTTTTAAGACAGAGGTTTCATGGTTGTCTCTCCATTGAACTGCATTTTTGTGTATTTTTTATGTTTCTGGAACATTTAAAGTATATCTTTTAACATTATAACCCAAACTCCTTTTTGGACTTGTGCAGGTCAAAGCCTGACTATGGAGTTTGGGTCAGGTGCCCTGGGATGAGGTCTACCCTCTGGTTTGTGTTCCATCAGATCACAACAACAGTGTACAATAATTGTATATCTACAGCAACACATTGTCTTTTACTATGCTTTCCTGTCACATTTTGTTTTGTTGCAGGCTTATGCTAAAAATTTTTTAATTAATTTTTTCTGCATCAAGCAACACACAGTACCCCAGAATGACAATAGCAAAAACAGAATTTTAAGAATGTTTGTAAATTTATTAAAAATAAAAAACTGAAATGTCAAGTTGATTAAAGTATTCAGGCCCTTTGACACTTTCAATTTTGCTCAAGTGCAAGCAAAAGAAAAAGTAAAGCTCAGAAAGGTCAATTGCAGGATGTCAATATGATTTAGTCTAGCCATTTGAACCAGGCATCTGACTTTACAGTAACCCAAGAAGGCAGTAATCATAGCATAGCGTTTGTGAACAATTGGGATGATTTTTGGGAAAGGCCTGGATTTTTCAGAAGAGATGGTCTTCATCCTAACTGGAGGGGATCTTATGTATTATCCCGAAATATGGCAGCAAAACTCCTGGCTGACTGACTAGAGCACCATCCAGGCCGCAGTTGTGTGATCTTAAATCACAGGCTGACGTTTATCCCACCTGTTACTTTCCTGAAGCTGTTACCCATAATCCTTGTCTTGGGGCATCCAGTAAATTTAGTCTTGATACAAACCTTAAATTAATTGATAACCAAAAAATAATGTGTTTAATTAGACCAAGGGATAAAACCAGACCCTCCACCAGGGGCATCTGTAATAGAAATTTACTACAAATTAAAACAAAAAGTATATCACCAATTCAGAAAGAAGCATACAGTTTTAAATGCTGCTTATTGAACATTCGCTCTCTTGGCACTAAAGCTGTTTTGGTAAATGATATTATATTAAGTGCAAAATCTGATCTGTGTCTTCTAACCGAAACCTGGCTTAGTAAATGTGACACTGTTCCCCTAGCTGAGGCGTCACCAGATGGATACTCGTTCCTTCATAAGTCTAGAGATTCTGGTCGAGGAGGGGGCCTTGGAATAATTCATTGTAACAAAATGCAAATCACTTCTAAAAATTTAGGCAACTTTACATCCTTTGAAGCATTCATTTTAAATATTAAAACAGATTCCAACACAATTATAGTGCTAGTCTATAGATCACCAGGGCTGTATTCAATGTTCATGTCTGAATTTAGCAACCTTTTATCTGACTTGGCTATAAATTATGATCACGTAGTACTGATGGGGGATTTTAATGTACACATTGATGTGGAAACTGACACTTTTAGCAAATATTTTACTTATTTGTTAAATTCAGAAGGATTTTGTCAGAATGTCAAAGGTCCAACTCATAATCATAACCACACATTAGATTTAATTATAACTTACAAAGTTGAAATTCAAAATTTAATTATTACTCCATTAAATGAAGTTATTTCCGATCATTACTTAATTACATTTGATTTAGTCCTGCCCCTGCCAACACACTCCCAGATTAAAACAAAGACAGTGCGACATCTAGATTGTAATTCTGCTTCAATTTATAGATACTTTGAGTAAGTCGAATGTAATTGTAGATCAGTTAACATCAAATGTAAACACGAAAAACAATTTAGATCAGCTAACATCACATTATAATGTGACCTTGAGAGATGCTCTGGACACAGTGGCTCCCCTTAAAACAAAAGTGATCAAAGCACATAGAAACTCTCCCTGGTATAATGAAAACACTCAAGCTCTTAAATTAGAGTGTCGAAAACTGGAGCGCAGATGGAGAACAACAAAGCTACATGTTTTTCAAATTGCATGGACAGAGAGTGTTAATAAATATAAAAAAGCCCTCTTTAAAGCTCGGTCAGAATATTATTCTACATTAATAGATAGCAATAATAAAAATCCTCGGGTACTGTTTAGAACAATGGCTAAATTAACAAATGGAAATTCAGATCAACAGTGCAAAATACCAAGAGACATTAGCAGTACAGACTTTATGAACTTCTTCAATGAGAAAATTAAAAATATAAGATCCCAGATCTCTGCATCACAGTACAAACCAAATACTAGCTTAGCAGACCCTGTCTCACATTGCACTCAGCACTTTAGTAATTTTAATCCTGTAACTGAGCAGGAAGTCTTAAGTTTAATTTCTAAAATGAAGCCCACTACTTGTTCCCTAGATCCAGTGTCAACAAAACTAGTAAAAAGTGCAATGGATGTTCTTGCAGCGCCTATCCTAAACATTATCAATAGTTCATTATTGCATGGCACAGTACCTGATACACTAAAAGTGTCAGTCATTAAACTATTACTTAAAAAGTCAGACCTTGACCCACATATACTAAATAATTATAGGCCTATTTCAAATTTACCGTTTCTCTCTAAAATACTAGAAAAAGTAGTTGTCAGTCAGCTTCAGACACACCTTACGCATTACAATTTATTTGAGAAATTCCAGTCTGGTTTTCGCACTGGTCATAGTATAGAAACGGCACTAACACGGTTTGTAAATGACATTCTGATATCCTCTGATGAAGGAAACTCCACTGTAATTATGTTGTTGGACTTAAGTGCAGCATTTGACACCATCGACCATTCTATTTTACTGCACAGGCTAGAAAATGATATTGGGCTTACAGGCACCGTTCTCGCTTGGTTTAGTTCTTACTTATCAAATCGATTCCAATATGTATAGAAATGTGCTGACAGTACTCCATCATTATACACAGAAGTTTAATATGGTGTCCCGTAGGGCTCAGTACTAGGACCTTTACTGTTTTCACTGTACATGCTTCCACTGGGATCTCTCATTAGGAAACATAATGTTAATTTTCACTCGTATGCAGATGATACCCAGTTATACCTTTCATTTAAATCAAATGAATGTTGTCTTAAATTAGTTGTGTTAGTGAATTAAAGGAGTGGATGAATGAGAACTAGTTGTCTTTAAATACAGATAAAACAGAGATGTTAATTGTTGGAGGGAATGATGCTGATCACAACAATATTTTGTCATCATTTAACTCAGTTGGAATCTCAGTCGATTTTACTGAATCAGCCCGCAATCTAGGAGTTATCTTTGACTCTAGCATGTCATTTAAAGCGCATATTACAAAGTTGTCCAAAACATGTTTCTTCCATCTTAAAAATGTTAGGAAATTAAGGTGCTTTTTAAATAAACAGGATTCTGAGAAACTAATTCATGCACTTATCTCTAGTAGGATTGACTACAGCAATGCGGTGTTCACTGGATGTTCAAACTGTTCTTTATACAGCCTCCAGTTAATCCAAAATGCGGCTGCAAGAATTATTACAAGAACAAGAAAATACGAACACATAACTCCAGTTCTTAAATCCTTACACTGGCTCCCGGTTAAGTTTAGGGCAGATTTGAAAATCCTTCTTTTAACATATAAAGCATTACATGGTCGAGGTCTGGCTTACTTGTCTGAACTGATCATGACTTACAAACCTGAGCGCACATTAAGATCTCAAGATGCCGGTCTGCTTATGATTCCAAGGATTAATAAAATAACAGTGGGAGGTCGAGCTTTTAGTTACAGGGCCCCTAAACTGTGGAATGGTCTACCTGCTACTATAAGAGATGCCCCTTCGGTCTCAGCTTTTAAATCCCGGCTGAAAACTCACTACTTCAGTTTAGCATATCCTGACTAGAGCTGCTGATTAACTGTACAGACTGCATCTCTGTTGTTAGTCATTAGCACTTAAACATAAGTAACATGACAGTTATAATTGTGTACTAACCCTCACTTATTCTGTTTTTCTTCTCGGTATTCAAATGTGGCACTTGGTGCCATGGCCCACCTGCCAAGTTGTTTTGCCTGCCTAAGGAAAAGTCATCCCAGATGGAGGATCGCAGGAATCGTGGGAAAGAGGGATCCTTTCATTGGATGGCTGGCCTAGCACTGTTTCAGCCGTGGAATGGCCAAATGGGGTAGGCAGCTTGAAGGATGAGGTCTCCAGGACTCTACACAAATCCAAATCTTATTATGGGATATATCATCTACTGTTAAATTCTGCTCTGTACTTCTAAAATTTATATTTTTTATTTCTTACTATATTGAGAAATTGTTCTGTGTACTGCATTGTATTGTATTGACCCCCTTCTTTTGACACCCACTGCACGCCCAACCTACCTGGAAAGGGGTCTCTCTTTGAACTGCCTTTCCCAAAGTTTCTTCCAGTTTTTCCTTGTCTTCTTAGAGAGTCAAGGCTGGGGGGCTGTCAAGAGGCAGGGCCTGTTAAAGCCCATTGCGGCACTTCCTGTGTGATTTTGGGCTATACAAAAATAAACTGTATTGTATTGTATTGTATTGTAATCAGACTGGAAACAGAAACAAGTTTCCTGAGGTTGGGAATGGTTGACTCTGCAGACTGAGTAGAGGCAAAGTAGCCACCATCTTTAGCCGAGGATTGGTTTGATGCACAGACAAGACAGATGATCATCAACAACACCACAAGTAACAAAACTACAATAAATATAATTATTTAGCCTTGTAAATGCTCCTGACCTTTCAGGACTTTTACAGTATTGTCCTTACCTTTTTAACTAACTCCATCACTTTTGGTCAGCTCCTTTAATTGTTTTCTCTCTTCAGTTTTCTCCTCATTGCTATGCTAGACAAGAATTCTCAAAGCAGCTCAGCTAAGCTGTAGCACAAACTTTCTCCACCTGCTTGTTTGATTCCAGCAGTACTCACAGTGGATTGTGAGCAACTCCACAGATGTTGTTAAAAACGGACCAAGTGCTGTGTGCATTTTTGACAAACTGGAATGAAAACGGTTTTCTAGAAAACAGCAGTGTTTTGCATTAAAAATAACATCCTGTAAGTTAGGTCAAAACATGAATTCTCAAAAGTGTCTACCAACATCACCAGAACCAAAGGCTAATACAAGGAACCAAATTGAGAACTGGAAAGCTAGGAGTTCTTAACCAGAATTCCAAACTTTGTGAGTTCAAGACTAACACTGTTCAAGATTTAAAACTGACATCTCAGACCAAGAGGTTAAGTGCTGTGTGAGTTTTATAGTTGGGCCTTTGTGAGGTGACATGTAGTGTCTCTTGGTGTTAGGATGCCGAGTCCCAGGTGTAACAAAAAGACCCAAAAAAACAGGTTGGGGCCTTCATTAGTCAATACAGAACTGACTTCAACGCACATAGCCGGAACCCAAAAGGTGTATTGTCTTCAGAAGTATAAAACCACTTTTTACGTCCCAAAATATTTTGTATGTCTCTCAAGGGAGAGAATGATTAAACTCTGGTTTGAAGAGGTTTTATATTAATTAGAGAGAATTTCCTCACAATAGAAAAATACAACAAAAAAACAAAAGAAGCAAAAAAGAGTTTCCAAGTGAACAAGTCCCAAAACACAATCCAAAGTGAAAATCCAGTAACAAAGCAAAAGAGGTGTTAAAGAAAACAGTAAATCCAACATAAAAACAATACTTGAAAATGACCCCATCATTCTTCAGTGCATCACTTCTGAGATCCTCTTCCCTAACTCTTAAATAGCCAGAAGGAGGTCTCAACAGTGGTGATGTCAGGGTGGCCCCACCTCCTGGGGTACCACCCTGAGAACACAAGGAATAGGCCAGTGTTCCCCAGCCTTTGTGGTGTTATGCCTTTGTGTGTCCATGACCCACACCGGGTCCACATCTGTGAATTCAGCATGATTGTCTGAGTGGGCAGTAGTGATGTGTCGTTCGCGAACGAGCCGGCTCTAAGTGCTGATTCTTTGAAGCGAACGAGAGGAGCCGATGCCCATCGAGCAGAGCCGAAGCTTCAGCCGCTTCTGCTTAGCTCTGCTGAAAATCCATTCGGCAGGGGCGGGACTTTACTTATATGGGCACACAGAAAGAACTTTGGCTCATAATGCCGGCTCGTTCACGAACAACACATCTGACTAGGATCGTACCATTATGTGAAAGAAGGAAGGGGGCAGACGCTCCGAAGACAGCGAGTGTTGGTACAGGCCAGGTACACAGAGCGACACTGTCGCTCTGTGTACCTGTCGCTGCGACAGACGAGGAGCCAGATTTAAATGCAAGCGCATCGTGAAGAAAAAAAGGAGAGTGAAGAAATGAGTGAAAGCCGAAAAAGAAGCAGCATCTGGCTGCATTTCAGTGATATTGGAGACTGCAAAGCTAAGTGCAGAATTTGTAATATGAAAATATCCGTTAGAGCAGGGTCAACAACAAACCTGCACAGACATATAAGAACCACCCACCCATCCGTGCAACTGGAGGGGAGCGTGCCCTCTCTCCTGCCATCCACTGACCCTGGAAAAGAGCCAAGTACTTCTGCTGCAGCATCCACTGTCTTACCGAAAAC
Organism: Erpetoichthys calabaricus; assembly: GCF_900747795.2. Taxonomy (NCBI): domain Eukaryota; kingdom Metazoa; phylum Chordata; class Cladistia; order Polypteriformes; family Polypteridae; genus Erpetoichthys; species Erpetoichthys calabaricus. The sequence goes on along the minus strand of NC_041397.2, from coordinate 46,253,980 downwards.
TGCAGGTATAACATGGTGTTCAGTTCAAACCAAAGAGCTGAAGACCCACTGAGCTGGTGGGAGGCCAAGGCTGCAGTCTACCCACGCCTGGTTAAGGTAATGGTAGGAAGACTTTGCATTGTCGCTACATCGGTCCCCTCAGAAAGAGTCTTCTCAAAAACAGGACAAATAATCACGGTGAGGAGAAATCGCATCAACCCATCTAAGCTGAGGCATCTGGCATTTCTGAATGCCAACCTGGCCTAAAAACTTTTATTCAAAGAGTCGTAGTGTTGTTGTTGTTGAGTTTGGCCTTTATTTAATTTGTTTGCTGTGGCTTTGTGTTAAGTTGTTCATTTAAAGCTTTTATTAAAATGTTAAACAATAGTAACTGTGTATTTTTTGTAATGAAAAAATGCATAAAAATACGTAATGTCTGAAAACAATGAATTAGAAATTGCTTATACACAAACCATTCATAATTGCTTAATTAGGCTAAAATATAAACATATAAGTGATACTAAACGAAGAGCCATTCGGCAGCCGTAAGAGCCGGCTCTTTAAAGGGAGCTGATCCAAAAGAGCCGAAGCTTTGAAAAGAGCCGGAGTTCCCATCACTAGTGGGCAGGTGGGGTGGTGGGGTTGATTTGAGCATGATAAGATGATGAGAGTCCTGCACAGTCACCAGAGCATTACATGAATCAAGCACAATTGTCAGTGCTTTTCCTCCTTGGATATGAAAAACAGCAATTCAAACTGAACAAAAAACACAGTAAAACATAAAACAGCCATTAATCTGAGAATAAACCCTTGCTTAACCATTTCATTTGGGAGTCATTTCTTTGCATCAGTGCAGTGCATCCTAGCAACACATGAACAGAAAACATTTATCTAAGTTAAAAAAAATGCTTAATCAAGATATCTGAGGCTTACCGAATCTTGACCTTAATGAAAAGAGATCGTCTTTTCAGGGCCGATATTTTCCAGCATGTTAGCTCACGGTGAATGCAGGCCTGTTAGCGTTTGCCTCACACTGTCACCTAAGAATAAGAAAGGACAGTTTAAGGTTTGATGCAGATACTGATCGGCATTTATTGTGTCTTGCTGTTGAAGTCCAGTGTCAGCTTCTACAGTAAGTGGACATTTTGGGAAGACACTTTTATAAAACCAACGGTGAGGCCAGTTAGCTTCAAGTTTTATACTTCTTGCCAGCTTCACATTGTGGCAGAGGCCACTGTCTTATTTTTTTATAAAGTGACTTGATATACTGGGGCGGCACGGTGGCGCAGTGGGTAGCGCTGCTGCCTTGCAGTCGGGAGACCTGGGGACCTGGGGACCTGGGTTCACCTCCCGGGTCCTCCCTGCGTGGAGTTTGCATGTTCTCCCCGTGTCTGCGTGGGTTTCCTCTGGGCGCTCCGGTTTCCTCCCACAGTCCAAAGACATGCAGGTTAGGTGGATTGGCGATTCTAAATTGGCCCTAGTGTGTGCTTGGTGTGTGGGTGTGTTTGTGTGCGTCCTGCGGTGGGTTGGCACCCTGCCCGGGATTGGTTCCTGCCTTGTGCCCTGTGTTGGCTGGGATTGGCTCCAGCAGACCCCCGTGAGCCTGTGTTCGGATTTGGCGGGTTGGAAAATGGATGGATGGACTTGATATACTGCCTATAATACCCTGATTAGATGCTTTTTCCATCCATCCATCCATCCTCTTCCGCTTATCCGAGGTCAGGTCGCGGAGGCAGCAGCTTGAGCAGAGATGCCCAGACTTCCCTCTCCCCGGCTTCTTCTAGCTCTTCCGGGAGAATCCCAAAGCGTTCCCAGGCCAGCCGAGAGACATAGTCCCTCCAGCGTGTCCTTGGTCTTCCCCGGGGCCTCCTCCTGGTTAGACGTGCCCGGAACACCTCATTAGGGAGGCGTCCAGGAGGCATCCTGAACAGATGCCCGAGCCACCTCATCTGACTCCTCTCGAATCTTTTTGATTTTTTCTATGCATAATTTACATGAAAATGAATTTCTAAAGACCTTTCCTATTACTGAATATTGTAAAAATGATGAATCTAAAAATACTATGTATATAGTGAAACTGATAATAAAAATAGCAAATCTGTAATTATCAAAAATTAAGCATAGTGATTAAAAATGTGATCAGTTTCATTACTTTTTGAAGTATATGTGCTGCATGTGTTATATTGAAAAAGACAAATGAGAACAAAGGACTAGATTTAAGGCTTCCCTCTGAATTTTATTATCACAAGTTGTATTTCATCATTTGAAATCTCTGGCAGAATTACAAAGTTTATCTTAAGCACATAACTCTCTACCTTGTAGCCTATCTCTAACGTTGTAAGTAATCCATGTTTCCACATGTTAATAATATAAAAACATGTAGTTTTATTTAAGGCATTAAATCACTCAAGTGAAATATTTAGTTCATGTTGTAAAATAAAAAGGGCTGGTTGCTGCCCGCATTAATCATGCTTCTATAATGTACACACACACACAAGAACATAAAGACTTTACAACTGTGGGAAAGCATCGAAAATATGATGTGATGATATTTAAGCAAATGTGTTAAAAATTCAACACGCTAAAAATATCAAGGAAAGAAAAACAGATTGCTGCAAAGCAATTTTGTGTTGCAAAGTAACAACTGTGAATTCAAATTGTGCCATTTGCATAATGAAGTCTTTACATAATCTTTAAGTGATATCATGCCAGATAAAACAATCAAGTACAATTTTTGCATTTCAGCCTTTTTTTATCGCTTTGATATTTAAAATTAAGCGAAAAACATTTAATTAGAGCATTTGTACTGCTTCATGCTTGAACTGGTTAAAGGTGTTTTCAGATATCTAGGCACTGCTTTAAAAAGTTTTTGATTTTAATTTAATGCAATATGTCCAAGAGGAATCATCACTCTTGTACAGGCTGGCAGCAAACTAAAATTCATGGCCTATAACTTTAGTTTTAATGCCTTACATGGATCCCCAAGTGTCTGCTTATTCTGATTTATTGTATATTCCATCCATTCATTTTCCTTTCCTTATTTTTCCATTTCCAGGATAGTGCACAGCCCTGGACAGTGCACAAATTCATCTCATGGTACACTTACACAGCTGCATTCACTCACACAGTGCCCGTCTGAACTGTCTGTTTACTTACCATGGCACCTTTAGAATGCGTGTGAGTGTGTGTAGCAGAGTTGTAGTTCTAGAGATTCAGTCTTGGACTCGAGACTCAACCTGATCTCAGTCTCGTCTCGGACTTGAGCCCAGTTTGTCTTGATCTTATCTTGGTCTTGGCCATAAGTTTCGAATTATAACAAAACATATTATCTGAATCGATTTGCAGATATACTTCTTTCCCCTCAAAAATTGGAAATTAATTTTTTTGCGCTTTCCTCTTGTAGCAACGCTACTTAAAATTTAAGGCCCTGACAGTATAATGCTATTGGACAGCTTAGGAGGGTGCAGGGGCTAATGGGAAGAAGATTGAGCAAGTGGGCCCTCTACAAAGGAACCTGAAAGATGCCAGAAGGATGGCGATTGTCTGTCTGTTTGTTCATACATTTTTCACACCCAATTGGATTACAACTTGACCACCTTGTATTACATTTTCAATTTGGATGTATGTGTTGCCATGTGCCTGTTCGTCTGTATGAGTTTGTCTTGATTGGATACATCTTTGTCAGGGGAGCGCTCCCAATCACCTCACGCTGCCTCAGGAACTGGTAGGACAAAACTTTACATTCCTTTCTGAAAGCTGTTCACAAGGGATTTCTTTCACTATTCCATTATCAACTGCCCCTGTTATACTGGACTGTTTTGGATGTTGTTGGTAATGTTTATTGTTTAGTGTTGATTATAATTTACAATCGCCATCACTGAGCTGATGAGGGCTTTGGTTATATTGTGTGTTCTTTTTTCATTAATTGATTAATATATTTCATTGTTACTTATCTTTTCAATGTGCCCATAACAGTGTCTTTGTGTGTGAGTATGTATGTGCTGGGATCAAGGCCAGGTTTGTTCCTAGGTCCCCAAAAATAAAATAAACAAATCATCACCTTCGGAGGTGAGAATCTTAGTGTCATTGCAACTGCTATACTCTGATCACACATTATAAACATAAAGCGGGAAAACGACAGGAAAGCGGGTAGAAGCAGGAAAGTGGAGAAACGTCGGAAAGGTAGTTAAAGGCAGGAACGCAGAGATACGTCAGTTAGGTAAAGTTTGCAAGGTGGATAACAGCTGGAAAACGGGGAACCTGCAGCGTTGTCCGCTTCATCTGCTCTCATATGATTTGGATATACAAATCATAAAGAATTTTCCAATGTAAGGAAAAAGAAACACAGGGCTGTGCCAATTCAGTAACAAGGCAATTACAGAGACTGTTGAAACAACATGAAGTTTCTACAGACACCTCAAAAAGAACCACAAATACAGTTAATATAAAGCTTCTATGAAATAATGGATATGCTAAAAAATCTGCCACTTAGCAAGTTAGTGCTAGCCTCTTATTCTTGATTCCAACTTGTGTAAAATATGACAGGCTTCTAGAACATATTCAATAATTTGTTAATTTATAAACATGGAGACTTAGCAAAGTGTAATCTTAGCTTAATTACAGGATAGTTACACACCTCCCATGCAGTGTTTAGTTAATGTCATGGCTGTAAACTGTAAAAAGCAAGTTGAGATTAATTTTAACTGCAGCCAGCTTATCAGTTCATCTGAATTTAAAAATGTAATTGACAAGGTGATCTAAAATTACGTGTTTCAGCGAGTATAAAAATGGAAAAACGGCAGTGCCTGATGACATTTCTCAGCCATCAGTCTCCTCATATGTCGAGCCACAAGTGCAAATGTACAGTCAAGGCTCACCAAGGCAGAGAGTGATCAGCAAATATGAAATTTGATTATATGCTGCTGTCTTCTCCATCACTCTTAGAAAATGACAGCTTTAGGAACTTTTTAAAAAGTTATGGATGAGCATTACACTCCCATGTCAAGAAAAACTATAACTGAACATCATACATCTATGCTTGATAATGAAGTAAAAGAAAAGATTAAATATGAGATGCTTCAACAACAATGCCTAAGTGTTATAACTGATATTTGTGTGCCTTTTTGGGAATAACAATACATTTTTGAAGTTTCAATAATGGCAGAAACTGGCTGAAGTCATGTTTTTTGTAATGTAAGTGGTTTTGTGTCTGCCTTTGATAAAATCACAGCTGATTTCCAAATTAGTGAAAAGGTAGCCTATGTAATTACAGATAATGTGTATTTAAAGCAGAAATACTGCAAGATATTGCAAATGATGAGAACAGTGAAGACGAAGCTGAGGACTTCGATGACAACGAATTGTGGCAAGATTTAGACACCGACGTAGTGCCCATTCCTTGCAGCTTGTGATACTGGATGGACTAAAGAAGAACCGGTGCCTCTCAGGAGCTATAGCCAAAGTTGAAAAGTGCTGTTCAATTCTGCACACCAGCACAACCTTTAAGGACAGATTTGAAACCACTGCTGGAATTGGGTACTTAATTCCAGTGGCCATCCATATCCGCTGGAGTTCAAACTTCAGACAGATTAAGACCATCACAGTTTTAGAACATATTTGGATATCATATGCATTCTACTGATTTTCCAAATGTTGTTTTATCCTCTTGTGAGTGGGCACAACTAAAAGAACTTTGGTGCTATTCTTGAGCCATTTGGAGAGGCTAGAGATGTCATACCAAGGAGAAAAATATGTTACAAGCAGCCTTGTGGTCCCCACAGTGTAGGACATTAACAGTCATCTTGGGAGAAAATAGACATCTTTGCTGACCCATTGTACAAGCATTCAAAGAGTCTTTGCACAAGTGGTATTCAGGAGTATTTGTTCGCACAAGAATGGATTAGAGTAGGCAATAAGTTGAGCCATTAGGAGAAGATGTGTACTTCATTTCTGCCAGTTTGGATCTACAGTTTGGGCTAAACGGTAGACTTGGATGTTCTACAGTCCAATGGAAGTCTGAGGCCTTCTTATGTTTGAGAAGAACTGAAAAGATCACTCACTGGTTAGTGCAGCATGCATATGCAAGTGATTACACATACATAGTTATAAATAAATCCCTTGTAAAATGTAAAAAAAAAAACTGTTTAACTATGTTTCAGAGATGCTTATTACTGAAGCTAAGGCTACTGGATGGGGATTTTTAGAAGAAAACCAATCTGAGCAATAGCTGCAAGAAGAGTCACCTACACGCAAGTACCCAAGACCGCTGGCTAGATTTCAAAGCCATAAAAGAAAGCAAATGAACAGGAATCCAATGTAGCATCTCAAATACAGAAATACTTTGAGAAAACTGAAAACCATTGTGATGAAGATGCTCTCAACCTTTGGGTAAAAAATAAGGATAGGTTTCCTGGTCTTCATCCCCTTGCTCTCAAAGCCTTGTCTATTCCTGCAACTTGAGCTCCTGTTGAGCGTGTTTTTAGCAGTGGGGGTCTTATCTTGAGACCACACTGTTTCTGAATAGGGGCCAAAATGTTGACAGATTTAATGTTCCTTAAGTGCAGTGACACACTGTTGCATACATCATAATGCTTTTTTTAACACACATTATTACTTAGATGTATAGGCTGACAAGTTTTAGAGAGATAGATAGCTATATACTTTATTAATCCCGAAGGGGAAATTCACATACTCCAGCAGCAGCATACTGATAAAAAACAATATTAAATTAAAGAGTGATAAAAATGCAGGTATAACAGACAGTAACTTTGTATAATGTTAACGTTTACTCCCCCGGGTAGAATTGAACAGTCAATATAGTGTGGGAGATGAACAATCTTCTCAGTCTGTCAGTGGAGCAGGACAGTGACAGCAGTCTATCACTGAAGCTGCTCCTCTGTCTGGAGATGATACTGTTTAGTGGATGCAGTGGATTCTCCATTATTAACAGGAGCCTGCTCAGTGCCCGTCGCGCTGCCACAGATGTCAAACTGTCCAGCTCCGTGCCTACAATAGGGCCTGCCTTCCTCACCAGTTTGTCCAGGCGTCAGGCGTCCCTCTTCTTTATGCTGCTTTGTGTTGATCTCAAAACAGATGGTCTTGAATACATCACTAGTGTGTAGTAAAACAACAAAAACAAGCAAGGGAGAATGAGCAAACATCACAAAGGCAGAGACTGGGAACAAAACTCAAATGCTTGGAACTGAGAGACAATATATCTCTCTCTCCCAATTTGTTCTATGTTAACAGAAGTAAGTTATAGGGAAAAAAAACTTGTCCGTGTGCTAGCAAATTCTGCAAAAAGCACACAGCAATGAAAATGGCCAAGGAGTGAGCTGGCATTTCCAGTGCTTAATGTCACGTTGCCTTGATTGTTTATGGTAGTTCTTTACATTGATTTCTGTTTTGCTGTTTGTTTAGCTTAACTTTAACTTAACTGTTTATACAGTATATGTAAGTTTTGTATAGCATCGTAATTTACTGTTACTGTATTATAGCCTCAAATCTTAGTACTCAGTGTGAAGTGCTATACAAGATAAACTTGAATTATGAAGGGCAGGAGTCAACAGAACACACGCTTATGACACAAATGTGTGCCTGAAGGATTTACGTGGTAACCCTCCCAAATATCCGGTGGACAGGAAGCTTTTTCTAATGTCACTATTGATTTTTAAATTAGAATGGAATTTTTAACAAATAAGTCCTTTAGTCCATCAAGTTAATTTTGTTCCTAAATAGCTAAGTCATTCAAATGCTTCATCAGAGGCTTTGCTTGCTGTAGACTATTTCTATTTCTGTCCTCTTATGAGCTCTCTGCCAAAATTTGAGCAAGCAGCGATATTTGGATTAAAAAAACACCCACATTTCAGGGATATTATTAAATTAAATTATATTAGAGAAACATTAATCCTAAAGGAAAATTTAGACGCATACACCAGCAGAAACTTAAAAACAAGGATATAGACACATTAGACAAATAATGTAATCAGTCAATCAATAAATTATATATATTGAGCAGAAATTGTTAAATTAATATAAAGAGTATTGGCATTTAGTTTGGGGCATTGGGAGCAAGCCTTGAATTACCTGATAACACCAGGCAGAAAACATCCCCAGAGGCGCTTCTTAGCACACTGTGGTGGAATGAGCCCTGTGGCTGAAAGTACTCCAAGATAGCGCCTTCTGGGGACGATGGAAGGGTTTTTCATGATGGTATCCAATTTTGTCACCATTCTCCTTTCCACAATAACCAGCAGCTGTACCACTTCCACTTCTGAACAGGTATTCCTGAAGCTAAGCATGTTCGGGCCCAGCCAGAACTTGGATATAAGATCATCCAGGAAAAGCTTGAGTTGCTGATGGAAGATATGTTGGAGAGGCACCAGGGGGCATTTACCCTATAATCTGTGTGTGGACCAGAGCAGTGACGGGTACATTGTGCTGTAAAAATGGCACTATCCTTCAGATGAGACATAAAACTGAGGTCCTGAATTTCTGTGGTCAGTAAAGATCCCTTGGCAACCTCCATAATAGAGCAGGGTGTATCCTGATGTCCAAGCTAGATTGCCCTTCATGGCCTAGTCATTCACCCCATAACCACCTAAAAACTAGTGTGTGGTGAGCGTACTGGCGCAAAATCAACCAGGTGAATGATGCACATTGGTGGTGGCTGATGAGGCTGATTACTCTCTCTGTGTAATAAAGCGCTTTGAGTAGTGAGAAAACTGCTATATAAATGTAAAAAATTATTTATTATTAATATTATTATTATTCACAGCTTCCAGTGTATCCAGGGTGAGTCTTGTGATGGAGCAGGCTTTCCTGATTAGTTGCTTCAAGGCATTTTGCATCTTTCGAGTTTAAGTTGCTTCCCCAGGAGACTGCAGCATAGAGCAACACACTGGCTACTACTGACTGATAGAACATTTCCAGCAGCTTGCTGCATACATCAAAAGATTTCCCTATAGTCATTATTCATTATTCAATATCAAAGTTAACTATATTTACCTGAAAGAAAAAGCACAGCAGCTATTTAAATTATATAATTAATCTAATTAGAACTAGATAAGCAGATTATAGTCAAACCATGACTCAGCGTTTTATGCTACATCATCTTTATTTTTTGCAGTCAGATACATTAGTCATGAAATCTTAGTGCATGAGTAGAAACACCAGTCAATCCATTTGCCTCTGAACAAGTTGTGCAATAAGAATCCAACTTTCCTATAAAAGCAGCAAAAACATGATTCAGGAAAAGATTATGAGTTAAAGTACATAACAGTTCGGCTGGAGGCAGATTGTGACAGCTTCAGAAACAATAAAGTTTTTATTGCTTTCCAAAATCAGAGAATATTGTATACAGCTATGTCCAGTTATTGTATGGCTGCTTGTACTGCATGTACAGCATTAAAGCAAGAATGGAGTAAGTTTGCTTAACCATGTAATGTTCATTCTCACTGGAATTCACTCATTTGTCCCCATTTCTATGACAAAATGCTGACATGTAGTTTGCCATTCAGTAATCAAAATGCTGCTATAAAGAGGACATCCATATATCCACAAAAAGCTACAGTGATTCTGCTTTATCATTATGTAGGTCCTGTGGAACGAGCCCCGGACACAGACAGGCAGACATGTTTTAATCACCACCACACGTTTATTTACATCTACTATATACAATGTTCAGTGCACCACAAACCCCAATTTTCCCCAAAGTCCAGGCAAAACCACACTGCCTCTTCTTTGGACCGCCTCCTTCTCTCTCTTCACCGACCTTGTCCGTCTTCCACCCGACTCCAGCCTCTCTGTGAAGGGAGGCGGCCCCTTTTATAAGCATGTGCTGGTTCCACCTGGATGTGCTCCAGGTGTGTTCCGGCAATCTCCCACCGACATGCCCCAGTGTGGCAGAAGTTCTGGCTGCGTACCCGGAAGCACTCCGGGTGTCCCCACTCGTCTTTCCCCCAGCACTTCCAGGGTTCTCCAGGCATGGGGATGCCCCCTGGCGGTGACCACGGGCCCCTACAAGGGTTGAGCTTCCCAGCTGTGTACCCGTGGCCCCCAAAGGAACCAGGCATGAGCCCTCCTCCTGTCTTCCATCCCGCGAGGGCAGGTCCCCAACGAAGAGCCTGCTGCAGACTCGGGGCGTCGGGCGCTAGGACCTAGGGCACTCATCAGCCCTTGTCCTGCCTGCCCTCTCGATCTTTCTCCCCTTACCTCGCGAACAGCCTTCACCACTGCGTCCGCTGTTGGAGACCCACCTACTTGGTTCCATTCACATATGTTGCGGGCCCCTTCGATTGGATCTCCCTTATGCTTTACGGGGTTGGCTCTACTCACCTTCCCCGTCGTACAGCTCCGGCCAAAGGATCCAGCGTCGCGCCCTTTCGTCGCCGCACGCAGCGTCTGTAATGATGCAACCACCTTCCCCTCCAGCTGCTGCAGGTCCACACGGAGCGTACTCAGCACCTGCAACAGCGGCCCTGCAGACTGGAGACACTCCTCCAGTGCACGCAGGGCTCCAGGCAAGGACAGGAAGTCAGCCGGCGGTGAGCTTACCTGTCTGTCAGCAACACACATCGACTGCTTCCTGTGGGCCTCTTCCTCCGGCCCAATCGGGTCTCCCCCCGGCACGAGACGGGCATTCCTTGGTCCCACCTCCATCCAATCATCGGCGGGCACACTAGACACACCGCTCAATCCCGTGCCTGTCATGGGGAGGGACTTCCGGTCCGCAGCCATTTTGGCTCTCCTTCTCCTAGTGCAGTGACGAGCCGGCTCTCCGGGTTGCAGCGTCTCCCTCTCTGCAGCCCCTGCTGCCGCCACTGCGTCAGGACGGCGCTCCAGAACAATGCTTCTTGGCCACCGACACAGACCTGGGTCGTCCCTGCCTGAAAAACTCAAAACAAACGCAGCCGCAAAGGGCTGGCTGCCGGCGAGCAGGGCATTTACCTCCGGGTCCCGTCTATCCAAAGCAGCTGCTTCGGCATGGCCTTCCTCGACCGCCCACCATCCCGGGCGCCCTCCACGAAAGCACACTCCTTAGAGTCCGCTGCACTCCGGTAAGGCCCGTCGCTTTTCCGCCGCACCAGAAGAGAACCTTGTGACCGCAGTCCGTTAGCGGTCCATGGGGCTAGATTCTCTCGCGGGGCTGTGGGCACGCCGCCCCTGCGGCACGTGGGTGGGGTCCCCTGCTGCGCCGGGCCATCCACAACAATGATTTTATGTGCAGGTCTCCGCCTTGAACCAGGCGGAACATCCTGCCGACTACGCCAGTGTGGAACGAGCCCCGGACACAGACAGGCAGATATGTTTTAATCACCACCACACGTTTATTTACAACTACTATATACAATGTTCAGTGCACCACAAACCCCAATCTTCCCCAAAGTCCAGGCAAAACCACCCTGCCTCTTCTTTGGACCGCCTCCTTCTCTCTCTTCACCGACCTCGTCCGTCTTCCACCTCACTCCAGCCTCTCTGTGAAGGGAGGCGGCCCCTTTTATAAACACCCGGATGTGCTCCAGGTGTGTTCCGTCAATCTCCCACCGACACGCCCCAGTGTGGCGGAAGTGCCGGCTGCGTACCTGGAAGCACTCCGAGTGTCCCCACTCATCTTCCCCCCAGTACTTCCAGGTGTGGCAGAAGCGCTGGGGTCCAGGGTTCTCCAGGCATGGGGGCACCCCCTGGCGGTGACCACGGGCCCCTACAGGGTTGAGTTTCGCAGCTCTGTACCCGTAGCCCCCAAAGGAACCAGGGCAGTCGCCCCCTCGTGGTCTGGAGGAGGCATGAGCCCTCCTCCTGTCTTCCTGGGCATCACGGCTGGGTGCCACCCCCAGCCACATGCCATAGTCCATTGCAGGAATGTTCATTGTAAGTCCTGCTTCCTTTAAAGATTAAATATTGCTGCATCTCTGGTGCTACTTATTATTCTCTCTAGGGATGTTAATTTGATACAGTTGCTTAATATACAGTAGCCCACTTCACAATAACTTGACAAAGAGTTTGTAAACCTTGACAAAACTTTGACAAAACTGCACAGAGAATATCAGTAGCACAAAAAGGTGATACATAACATGATACTAAGACTTAAAGGCAGATGTCAAAACAGAAGAGCAAACCAAAACCTCCTGAGCAATGAAAATTTAAAGATATGAAACATTGGCTGTGCTTTTAGAATGTTTAGTGGCAGTTGTGCAAACCCGTGTATGCCTTTGTCAGGCAATATTTCAAGACTGTTGAAGATTATATTTTATGCATATAGTATTTAGACTTTATCAGTAATATATATCTCTACTTTTTGATCCTCAAACGCCGCTACTGCTGGGCTTGTTTTGGACGTGCTCTGTCTCTGTTTATGTCAGAGGACTAGGACTTTGTGAAGTGGGGTCCAGCAGTTAACTTTGTGACCTGGAATGTTAAAGGCCTGAATCACGAATTAAAGAGAAAGAAAGTATTCTCTCACCTAACAGGTCTAAATGCTAAAATAGTATTTTTGCAGGAGACCCACTCACTAAGAAAAGATCATTTCCGACTGCAAAAAGACTGGACTGGCCAAATGTTTCATTCCAGCTTTACAAAGAAAACTAGAGGTGTGGGAATTCTCATACATAGAACAGTCTCATTTGTAGCATCAGATGTAGTATATGATCCTGAAGGGAGATATATGATTGTCATGGGCAATTTATTTAACTGTGTAAAGTGATTTTGACAAATGTTTATGTACCCAATGTCGATGACAGGGAATTCATGCAAAATGTATTTACATCCATTCCCAATGTGAACACTCATAAAATTATAATGGCTGGGGACTTTAATTGTGTTTTAAATCCACTCTTAGGTAGGTCTCCTGTCACAGGGGTGATGACATCTAACACTGCAAAGACAATTACACAGTTTTTAACTGACCACAACTTATCAGACCCCTGGAGGATTCTAAACACAAACTCAAGAACATATTCCTTCTACTCAGAGACAAATACATCCTCAGAGATCTCTGCAGGAATACTCTGGGAAACTCTAAAGGCCTTCTTAAGAGGACAGATTATTTCATATCTTTCCCACAGAAATAAATTAGAAACCAAGAAGGTATCAGAGCTAACCAGCGAAATTACTAGAATAGATCAAGAACATACCAGGTGTCCAAGTGAGGCTCTTCATAGGAAAAGGCAGGCTCTGCATTCAGAGCTCAACCTCTTAACAACCAAAGAAACTGAACAAATCATTTTTAAATCAAGACTTCATTACTATGAACATGGAGAGAAAGCTAATAAGCTCTTAGCTCAACAAATCCACAAGCAAGAAGTTTGCAGTGCAATCCCAGCAATCACCAACACGAACGGAGATAAAATCATTGACCATAAAAATATAATGCACACATTTAGAGACTACTATAAATCCTTATATTCTACTGAGTTTAAAGAAGACAGCACACAATCTAATGCATTTCTGGATGCATTACAGATACCACAAATAGATACTTTTAGTGCAGAGGAATTGAATAAACCTCTGGCGCTATCAGAATTACTAGATGCTATAAAGTCACTTCAGAGTGGGAAAGCAGCAGGTCCTGATGGCTACCCAGTCGAATTTTATAAGAAATTCTCCACTCAGCTACCTCCCCTCTTATTAGCAACATTTACAGAAGCTAGAGACAATCAAATTCTACCTCAAACTTTTCACCAAGCATTAATCACCGTCTTTCCTAAACAAAATAAGGACTTATTACAATGTGCATCATATAGACCAATCTCACTTCTGAATAATGACGTTAAGATACTCTCCAAAGTCCTAGCTAGAAGGATGGAGAAAGTGCTGCCTTCGATAATATCACAAGAGCGAACTGGATTTATTAAAGGCCGACACTTAGCTTCCAATCTTCGATGCCTGTTAAATGTAATATATTCACAAGTCAAACACCCCAGAGATATTATTGTTGGATTCTGACCTTTTTCCTACATTAGAGAAATTTGGGTTTGGCCCGAACATTTGTGCATGGATCAAACTACTGTATACTAATCCAGAAGCTTCAGTTTGTATTAACAACATTTGTTCAGACTACTTTAAAGGAGAACGTGATACCAGACAAGGATGTCCCTTGTCACCACTGCTATTTGCAATCGCCATTGAACCACTGGCAGTTCACTGTCGAAATGCTTATCAGATAAAGGGGATTATCAGAGAAGGACTTGAATAGAAAATGTCTCTATTTGCAGATGATATGGTACTGTATATATCAGACCCATCAAAATACTGTGCCTGCAGTCTTAACAGCACTTACAGAATTTCAAACGATCTCTGGTCTCAGAATTAATTTGAATAAAAGCGTGCTCTTTCCAGTGAATTCACAAGCATGCAATATTGGTTTGGACACCTTCCCTTTTATCATTGCAAATCAGTTTAAATACCTAGGGGTAAATATCACAAGTAAACTTAAAGCTCTTTATCAACAGAATTTCACCATTTGTATGGAAAAAATTAAGCAAGACTTGCATAGATGCTCAACTCTTCATCTCACTCTAGCTGGAAGAATTAACGTTGTTAAGATGAATAAACTTCCTAAGCTTCTCTTTTTATTTCAAAACATTCCAATATACATCAATAAATAATTTTTAAGCAATTAGATTCAACCATAACCTAATTTATTTGGAACTTAAAACATCCACTTATTCAAAGAGCGACCCTACAAAGACATAAGGCAGAAAGTGGCATGGCTCTACCCAACTTTCAGCTTTATTACTGGGCAGCAAACATACAAGCTATAAAAACCTGGACACAAATAGATGAACATACACAGGCTTGGTGCGCAATAGAAATAAAATCCTGTAGTACTTCTTTATATTCCCTGCTTTGTGCCCCTATTAATGCAAGTTATTTGCGATATACTAATAACCCAATTGTGCTTCACTCACTCAGAATATGGAACCAATGTAGAAAGCATTTTAAGACGGAGAATCTTTTATCTGTGGCACCTCTGCATGAGAACCACCTTTTTCAACCCTCCAAAACATATGCAGTTTTTAATATATGGAAAACATTTGGGATTAAATTACAGTGATCCCCCACTATATCGCGGTTCAGCTATCAAGGGGGGGAGCTAAACGCACGCTAAGCAGAAGTGGACGGATCAGCTACTGGCTTTGCGCTGCTTCAGCCAAGATGCCTGCTCTGCTTGTCGATCATTTAAAAGCCTGTACAGCAGCTGTCCTTCTGTCTCACTGTCTTGTCTAGCGTGACTGATAAAATGTCTCTTGCGAGATGTCAGATTGTCTTCTGAGAAGATCAAGCCTTGTCTCCCTGGTCTCCCTGCCAAGATTTTTTTTTTATAATAGAGAGATGTTACTCATATCCTTAGCCCAACATCCACATATTATATGTGTTTACAAAGTGTGTTTTAATAAGTTTACATGTGTTTAAAGGGTATTTTAAGACTTAAACTATAAAAAAATGTTTATTTATATGGTCTTTCTATAGCGCAGATTTTCACCTATTGCTGATGGGTCTGGAACGTAACTTCCGCGATAGGCGGGGGATCACTGTACTTAGAGATCTTTATATAGACAACATCTTTGCATCCTATGAACAATTACATTCCAAATTTAACTTTCCAGCAACACATTTCTTTCACTATCTTCAAATTAGAAACTTTGTTAAACAGAACCTGCCCGATTTTCCTCATCTCGCACCTTCCTCTATGCTAGAAAAAATATTGCTCAGTTTTGAGGACTCAGATAGCATTTCTGCAATATATAAAATCATTTTACATTCCCTACCTTTCAAAGAACCAAGAGGACATTGGGAAAAGGATCTCTCACTCAACATATCAGAGAATGAGTGGAAAGTAGCAAAGCAGAGAATTCACTCGAGCTCCATATGTGCAAAGCATAGAATTATTCAACTCAAAATTATACATCTAGCACATCTGTCTCGCTTAAAACTGTCTAAAATATTTCCAGGGCAAGATCCAACCTGCGAACGCTGCAATCAAATTCCAGCCTCACTGGGTCACATGTTTTGGGCCTGCACCAAATTAACATCATTCTGGACTAAAATTTTTAAGTGCCTTTCAGACAGCCTTGGTGTCACAATCTCTTCTAACCCATTAACAGCTGTGTTTGGTGTTCTTCCAGATGGGCTTAAAGTGGAGAAGGACAAACAAACTGTTATTACGTACACCCACAGTTTTCAAACTGTGGTACGCATACCACTGGTGGTACTTCAAGTCATGCCAAGTGGTACTTGTGTGGTCCTTTATTTTCCATGAATCGATGTTGCTAGAATGCCAATATGTTGCATATAATCATATATAAGTATACTACTGTAAATGCGTGGAAGACTCCAAGCCGGCTTTTATTAGCACGGGCACCCATTTCCTTAATTAGTTTAATATCACTTTAATGTCATAATTATAGTCATTATAGTGATTATAGTGACTTTTTCTTCAAAACAACACAGGCGTAAATTAACGATTCATTGACAGTGGTACTTCAGTTTACTGGTCCTTGCAGAGTGGTACTTGTTCAAAAAAGTTTGAAAACCGTGGACCTACACTACACTATTGACACGCAGACTTATTTTGCTAAATTGGAAGAATCCTAACTCTTCTCTTTTAAGTCAGTGGGTAACTGATGTTTTATATTATTTGAAATTGGAAAAAATCTAATTCTCACTTAGAGGATCTGTGCAGAACTTTTTCAAAACCTGGCAGGATCTAATCAATAATATTTTAGAATAAGCTCTTAAAGCACTGAGGAAGCAGATTCTCTTCCCATTTCTTTTTCTTCTCCATTTATCTTTATCCGCCTATTAAACTCATCAATTTATTTATTTTTACTAGCTTTAAGTTTTACTCCGTTGACCAGGCTCTCTTTCTCCGGGGTGGGGGTTGATTTGTTTTCAATCCTAATTTTTGTAAAAATTGATCTATTTGTATGGAATGATTACAATAAAATCAATAAAATTAAAAAAAAATAAAAATGTGATTGTTGGAAGGTCTTGGGCCAATGACGTTGGTGATATCACTTCTTCCATTTGGGTTACCAATATGACTACCATAATAATAACACGTGGAAACACTAAATGTTCTAAAAAAATAGGTGAGTGTTCCCAAACCTACAAAAATATTATAAGTAAACAGAAAACAGCCTCTGTTCATTCTTTGCTTTCCTTAACTAATCTTGCACCCTATGTTCAAGGTGTTTGAGGTGGTGGGGGGGGGGGGATCTCAATTATTTTGCAACCAGGCACTAAAAAACATGTCTAAGACTTCCCTCCCATCTGTCGAATCTCTGGCTTCTCTACCTCCCACCAGTTGATCCCTGGTCCTGACTCACCCATCAAGCATTAAGCTCAAATAGCATCTGAGGTAAAGTAAACTCCTTTCTGTCCAGGACATGCTTATTACCCACAGACAGTATGACTAAAGATCTTAGCAATTTTTCACAGTCACTGTTCCTCTATTCTCTCATCTGACAAATGATTCAGAGCCATTGGCACTCACACCACTAATTACAGGGACAGTTTTTTTCCACAGATCATAAGGCGCCTCAACAGTTACTTGTACTGACAACACAAGTTTTGTTTTTGTACTACTGTCACTAGTTTGTTGGGGACACACAAATAAGAATTTCATCGTACTGTGTAAACAGTGGCAATTAAATTTAAACTTGAAAATTCTGGAAATGTTTTATACCCTGTCGGACATAGCCCAGACACAGACAGACAGACTTCATTTTAAAGTCCCAACACACGTTTATTTACACAATGCACACAGTCCAAATATGCACTATCCAGTGCTACAGCACCAATCACCCCAATAGTCCAGGCCAGTCCAGTCCACAATACCTTCAGGCCTCCTCCTTCTCTCTTCTAACTCTCACTCTTAGACCTTGTCCTCTTCCACCTGACTCCAGCCCTGAATGAAGGGAGGTGGCCCCTTTTATAATCACCCGGATGTGCTCCAGGTGGTTCCCGGCAATCTTCCCCTGACACGCCCCTGTGTGGCGGAAGTGCCGGCTGTCTTTCCGGAAGCACTCCGGGTGTCTCATTTTCTTCTTCCCCCCAGCACTTCCTGGTGTGGCTGAAGTGCCAGGGTCCCAAGTCCTCCAGGCATAAGGACACCCCCTGGCGGTCCGGAGGAGGCATAAGCCCTCCTTCTGTCCTTCTGGGCGTCCCGTCTGGGTACCACCCCCAGCCACGTGCCACAACCCTCATTGTCGTTGGTAACAGTTGATATGCAAGAAGCAACTCCAACTATTTCCCTAACCAAGTTTAGGTTTGTTGTGGACCTTAATCTATCCCAGTTAGGAGCCAACTTCAGAGAAGATGCTTTAAAGTTCACATTTCAGGCATAGCTGCATTCAAACTAAGAAAAAGTAACAACCTAAGCAACCTAACCTGCATGTCAGTGGGATGTGGGAGGTAAATCAAGGAGTGGTTGAGAAGAAAACGATGCAGACTGTGAGGCAATGTGTCTCTGTGTGAAAAACAAACAACACACTAGTTAGACTTCATCTGGAGTACTGTGTGCAATTCTGGTCACCATGCCACAATAAAGATATAGTAGCACTTGAAGCTTTGCAGAGGACAGTAACCAAGTGCATCCCAGGATTACTCCAAAAGACTCTGAGAATTAAACCTGTTTATCCTCAAGCACAGCAGGCTGCTTGAGGAGCTAATCCAGGTCTTCACAATCCTCAAAGGCATTGATAAAGTAGATCCAGCAGAATCCTTTCAGCTTAACGGTGAGTCACACTGTGAGGAAATTAAGGGGAAATGCATTTAGAACTGAAGCCAGGAAGCAGTTCTCTACTCAAAAAGTTTTCAGAATTGGACAAACTACTGGGACATGTAGTTGGAGTCAGAAATCTTGGCAACCTTTAAGAAATATCTGGATGAGTTATTGGGGCAGCTTAGCTATTAGCGAAACAAATAAGCAACAAATGGACAGTCAAATTTGTTATGTTCTTATGAGCCAGTGACTGTCTTTTAAACCCAGTCTCACTGAGCTAATCTTAAATTACTATCATGTATAGGGTTGCCAGACGTCTGTCATATACAGGACATGTCCCATATTTGATAATTTTGTCCCCTGTCCCGTACTGACATTTCAGGGACACCCAAATGTTCCATATTTAGTTCATTTTCAAATTTTGTAATAAAAATGTGTTTTTACTAGCTTCTTACGGTACTTACTTGTAACTTTACAAGTAATTATACTTTCTTTTCTCATATTCTCTTGATGAAAATAACTCAAATGTAACAAGGAAACTAGTGTTTCCTGCCTGTCTGCAACTTGTTTAGTTGCTTTGGTTGGTAAAGGACAGCGACACTCTTACCTTTTTGCTCTCCAGCCGTGCTGCTGTGCAGTTCTGTATCAGTATTGCAATATACAGTGTCAACAAAGTGTGTTGTTACTACTTGCCACGGCCCACTTTTTTTCTAATTGCCTGTATTAAATAATAACAATAGTTCTCTGTTGTCTGTATTAAATAAATATTTTCAAATGATTTCACGTTTACAGAATTTTTTTTAGCTTGTATTAAATAATTTTCAAATGTTTTTACTTTTGTTTTCCTCATAACCCATTAAAATCCTTGCTTTATGTTTTTAACTTATGTCTCTACTTTTATATAATATATTGGTCTGGGTGTGTAGCGGCCATGTATAAATGTGTATATATATATATATATATATATAGTAATATAGAGAGACATTTTAAGAGTGTCCCATATTTCTAATTTTCTAATCTGGCAACCCTAATCATGTAAGATTATATCTTTTAAAATACAGTGTACTGATATAAAAAATAATAAGTTGTACTTCTTTATAAACACAAAAAAGAACTTTTGTTCTTTGAAATGTATCCTATAGGATACCACAGCCCAGAGTAGGGGGGCTTAGAAATTTTCCAGGGGACCTGCAAGATGACTGAAAATGATAACAAAATTGCAGCAAAATAATTAAAAAACTAAAAGTAAAGTTATAGCAAGGGTGTCAAACCTAAGTCTCGTGGGCCACAATAGGCCCTAGAATTTTTTAAAAGCATCAATTTTCAAATCATGTTTCATGCAGCTGTTACGTTTCTGAACACCCCCCTTTGAAGTCCATGTCATGTAAACATTATATCCATATACTGTTTAGCTGGTTTACACTTACATCTGACATTGAAATGCATCTCCAGAGTTTACATCATGTCTGGCTAGAGATAGGATAGGCTCCTTATGTGCACACAGCTATAAGGGTTTAGTGGTCACTCACATTTACCTGCAGAACAATGCATTGCAGCTACTAACCTGTAATTAGAATGAGAATGGGCTGTTTATAATGACCCAGGAAAGAACAGTGAGGAGAATTTGACGTGCCATACTGCCATAAAGAACTTAGCATGATTTTACATATCTGACAGTCCGCCCTGTGAAAGAGATGGTAGGTTAGCTTCACACACACGTCTCACATTTGAAAGCTGCGCAGGTGTCTGGGTTGGCCTCTCTTCTGTGGTTTACCTGATGTGGAAAGCAGCCCGGACACAGACAGGCAGACACTGATGGTTTAAATCCAACCACACGTTTATTATACATAGTATTTACAACTGTGTACGCACAACCCAGTGCCCCAGCACCAATCACCCTTAAGTCCAGGCCTTTTCAATGCCTCTCTCTCTTCTGACTGCCTCCACTCCACCACCGAGCTCCGTGCTCTTCCACCCAACTCCAGCCAGTGAATGGAGGGAGGCAGACCCTTTTATGTTCACCCGGACATGCTCCAGGTGCCTCCCAATGAACTTCCGCTGGCACTTCCTGGTGTGGTGGAAGTGCCGCCTGAGCACCCAGAAGCAGTCCGGGTGTCCCTGGTATTCCTTCCACCAGCACCTATGGGTGTGGCGGAAGTGCTGACGTCCAGGGCTCCTCAGGCATTCGGGGGTCCCCCTGGCGGTGACCACGGGCCCATATAGGGTTGAGCTTCCATGCTCTGTTCCCATGGTCCCCATACCAACCAGGGCGGCTGTCCCCCTTGTGGTTTGGAGGAGGCGTAATCGCTCCTTCGGTCATTCTGGGCGTCCCGGCTGATTACCGCCCCCAGCCACTCGCCACACTGACTACATGATGCTTTCGTATTTTCCCCCAATTTGATTGTTGTATGTGTAGAGAAAATGCATTTATATTTCCATTTGTGCTAAGTGCAACTATCACTGATAGAAACGCTCCAAGGTTGAATCCAGTGGATAACAAAATAGTTTCTGTAATTAAGCTATGAAAAAATGCATGCAGAAATTAATTCAGCATTTTATAAAATTATTTTTGCTTTTTTATTTTCAGAAATAATTATATTAAGTTGAAATTTAAAAAGTAATACTTAAGCCTAATAAATAGTTGTTTGCAAAAATATCTACAGGGACAAATTCTGTATTTTAATTTAGTAATTACTGATTAGTATTTGTCTGAAAAAATGCCTACTTATTGTATGTTATGATTAAGGAATTCAGGCACTAATAAAACTAATTTTTATTTAATAAAAACATGTAGGTTGTTTTGAAATTGTCTGCTAATTGTGTATTATGTTTTAAAAAACATCGGGAGTGTAATAGCATAAGTAGCAAATATGGTTTTGTTAATAAATGTTATGTTCCAAAACAAGTACTTTTGTCAAGACTGCAGCAAAAATACAAGAGGGTAACTATCATGGCCCCCCAAATATCATGGCCTATGTAAGGGGGCTCCACACATATTCTCGTGGTACACTGAGGGACCTTGGAGGTATGGCATGTCACCTTCTCCTCACTTTTTTTTGCTGGGTCATTACAAACAGCCCATTCTCATTCTATCTACAGGTTAGCCAAGGTCCGGCTTACTTATCTGAACTTATTATGACTTACAAACAGCGCACATTAAGATCTCAAGATGCTGATCAGCTTATGATTCCAAGGATTAATAAAATAACAGTGGGAGGTCGAGCTTTTAGTTACAGGGCCCCTAAACTGTGGAATGGTCTGCTTGCTTCTATAAGAGATTCTCCTTCGGTCTCAGCTTTCAAATCCCACCTGAAGACTCACTACTTTAGTTTAGCATACCCTGACTAGAGCTGCTGATTAACTGTACAGACTTCATCTCTGTTGTTAGTTATTAGTACTAAAACATAAGTAATACGATAGTTATAATTTGTTACTAACCTTCAACTATTCTGTTTCTCTTCTCGGTACTCAAATGTGGCACTTGGTGCCATTGCCCACCTGCCAAGTTGTTTTGCCTGCCTAAGGTAAAGTCATCTCTGATGGAGGGTTGCAGGAATGGCCAATAGGGGGAGGCAGCTTGATGGCTGAGGTCTCCAGGACTCTGAACAAATCCAAATCGTATTATGTGATATCATCTACTGTTAAATGCTGCTCTGTACTTGTAATATTTTTATTTTACTATTATACTGTATTGATGATTACTTGTATTTTGTTCTGTGTATTGTATTGTATTGACCCCCCTTCTTTTTGATACCCACGTTTTAACCCAATATACCTGGAAAGGGGTCTCTTCTTGAACTGCCTTTCCCAAGGTTTCTTCCATTTTTTCACTACTAGGGTTTTTTTGGGAGTTATTCCTTGTCTTCTTAGAGAGTCAAGGCTGGGGCGCTGTCAAAAGGGCTATACAAAAATAAATTGTATTGTTTTGTATTGTATTGCTTAAAGCTTGAGAACCACTAGCTGACTTTGGTTTTAGATTGAGTAAGAGAAATCTTTTTTTTTTGCATCACTTTAGCATTTTGGACTCTTAGGTTCACAAGGTCTTTTAACTGTCCTAGCTATTATTATTCTAAGGGTGCAGTTGTGGCGCACGTCTCCTTGAGAGAGTGCTAAAAATAGTGACACATAACAATGGTGCTTTAGTCTGACTTTTGTATTTTGTGGACGGACAAGTGAAAAACAAAAAAGACAGCCCATGATATGTGGTATAGAGAGTGAGGAAGAGGAAAATTCTGTGCAGCTCAGGTAAGACGTAGTTAGAAAGTGCACTGTAAAGATTGCGTCTGGCTACCACCTGAGCATAGGTGTTGCAAATAGGGTTGCTACATTATATTTACTGGGACAACACAACCCTAAAATTAAAAGCTTTTAATTCATTGCATAGCCTCATGTATATGTGCATCCTGTATACGTCATTGCTGTTTGCAATAATGTAAAGTGAAACACAATTCGGTGTTCAAATTTTATAAGACATAGTAAAAAAATTTAAAAAATGAATTACTGAAAAATACACATACAACAGTCAAAAACACATAAATACATGAGTGAGCAATGTAAACAAATGAAAATCATAAATATGTATAATGATGATAGATACTATAGTAGTGCATCTCCCTACACCCCAGGTGGACATATAATTGGTGATGCTCTTTGAAAAAAATCTTTGAGTGAATGACGTAAAGCACCACATCTGAAGCAGAGTTTAGTTAATCTGGCTGGCTACCATTGTGTGATACGTATGTGGTGCACTTAACAAGGTTAGATTTGCAGTTTGCTGTACTTTTTATTTGACTTCCAGTAATTTTCCATTTTGTAAGTTTATTTGTAGTTCTCTTATTGCTTTTTTAGTTTTCCATTTTCTCTGGGTTAAACTGTTGTTTCCATTTATATATTTCTTTTCATCTAAACCCTCCAAAACTTTGTAACGGCACAAGATTACAGGTGAAAGCATTATATTCCAATCTGATTGAAGCTGCCGCTGCTACAGAACTTCCAACAGGAGAAATTATGTTTATTCACAAAATTCTTATTAAAACACCAATTACCTGTTTCAATTCAAAACAATACAGCTTCCTGTAAAATGTGTTTTCCAATGACCAACAGCAAAAGCCAAGGTCAGTCAGCAGGAAAAGCTTTAATTGATCTACAGCAAGAATGTTTTACATATGGACAATTGCATGTAACATGTTCAAGACTAAGGACTTCTAGTGGCCTAATAATATTAGCCCTGGTAAACAATACAAATATTGCATACAGCTAAACACTTGTTCAGTTGCATAGCACCAATTAACCAACATCACTATACCTGAGGCCCATTGTCTTAGGAAATATCCCCTACAAAGCCAGGTAACACAGTTATTAATCTTATAAAGCTCTAGTTTAACAAAATCTTTGTCATAACACCATTTGCTGTATAGAATAGACATTTCTGTGTGTTGCATCCATGAGATGTTTCACCGTTAAATAAAATCTTTTATATGTAGTTTACTGGAGTCCGAAGAGCCTTTGTAAATAAGAAAAGTGTTGAAATGTGGATCAAGGAGCTGCTTGGGGTGAGGCCTATTGCTGAGGCTGGCCGGCAAAATTCTGGTCAGGTTTGAATTTATTTTGAGGCCTACTCCCTCCTTTTTAAAAGTTTTTGTATGCTGCTATTCACAACAAGAAGATACTGTACTTTTAAACATGGCTTGTGATTGCAGCATACATGGAGTACCTTTTGTGCATCTCAAAGTATTATAAATAACTATAACAGTTCATCGCAATAATTAAACAAATTAAGTGTTTCTATTTTTGGACTGGATTGTTTTTCCTGCACAGAAAATACTTCCATCAGTTTGTCATTAATGTAGACCATATTGCAGATCAGTTATAAAGAGATCATCTCAAATGTATACAACCATTCCCTGGCACTTCTTCTTATGTTCAGCTTTTTCTGGCCCTGCTTGCCAAATGACAGAGTGATTGCTCCTGTGTTGCATGATAGAAAGGGCAAAGAAACTTAAAGGGGGCACTGTGCTCACTGCCTTTATGAAGACCTTTTAGATACACTGCCCAGTGATTTAGTTTTCTGACTTTTGTAAGCCTCTTTTATTGTATAGCATGGGTTTCATCCCTTTCATTTATTCTTTTAGTTGTATTTTGAGGATTTAAAAAAAATTATGTTTGTACTTTGCTATTTCTTAATAAATATTGCTTTGTAATTATAACGTATTTGTTTGTTTTTTATACTACGTTCCTTGCATAAATCTTCAAATACTGTTTAGTTGCAAAAAGGGCGACAAAGAATCTTTATTAAAAATGGTTTATTATTCACAAAAATGCTCTGTAACAAAATAAACCCCAAAGTGGAAGAAATCACAGAAGGCAATGTCTTCAAAATAGCAAACACAATCCCAATGGGAAATCCAAGTGAAGAAGTCAAAAAACAGAGGAAAAGGCACAAAAATCCAATAAATCACAAAGCACCGAATAAACACTAGAGAAAACTCACCACACCATGAGCGCATTCAATGAATCACAATGGACTTCAGGTCATCCTTTATAGTGTTGAGGGCAGTCCCCCTGCAATGATGAATCGACAGGCGGCCCCACTTCTTGGGGACCTATGACAAAGCATATCCATATTACTAACCGAGAATGGTAAACCGGAAGTCACGGACGCAGGTACACGGCGATGGGACCAGGAGACATAGTGCGCAGGCGCCTACAGCGCACGTCTCATAAACCGCAAACGAAGTCTGATCCACAACGAACGAAGGAGTCACGGCTCAAAAACGAAAGAGCTCAACTAACGTAAATGAGACATGAAGCAACAATGCGCCCATAGCTAACGACTAATGACACAGCCACACAGAAAAGAGGATTCTGCACTGCACCCCAGAGTCAAACGGAAGACACTACGGAGTCCGCAAAGGTCCACAAAGATAGTACGAAAGGCGCAGGCGCCTACAACGCGCTTCTGCACTAAACGTCCACACTACACAGCATGGTCTGGGTAATGCGGCTCAGAAACAAAAGAGCTCAACTAACGTAAAAATGACATTAAGCAACAATGCGCCCATAGCTAACGACTAACGACACAGCCACACAGAAAAGAGGATTCTGCACTGCACCCCAGAGTCAAACGGAAGACACTACGGAGCCCGCAAAGGTCCACAAAGATAGTACGGAAGGCGCAGGCGCCTACAACACGCTTCTGAACTAAACATCCACACTACACAGCATGGTCCAGGTAATAACAATAAACGAACTCTCCGTATTAAACGTTCGGCATCCTCACACGTCCAAACCATATAGCATATGTGAATCACATTACAGTGATGCATTATTAACAGTACAACCACAGAAAACGCTCCGTATTAACAGTAAGTGCAATTATCCATATTACTAACGGTAGACAACGGATAACTAATGGAGTCACGGTCATGGCTCCAAAACGATCGAGCTCAACTAATGGAGCTACATGAATATAGACGCCTACAACGCACATCTGAAACTGCGGAAGCAAAGCAGTCACAGGTTCAAAACGAAAGACCACAACTGACGGGGATACAAGAACGAGCCCGCTTGGATAGATTTAATGAACGCAGGCGCCTACAACGCGCATCTTAAATGCCGCACGCAAAGCAGGCACGGCTCCAAAACGAGGGAGCTCGACTGACGGGGCTACAAAAACGAGCCCGCCTGGATAAAATCAATGAACGCAGGCGCCTACAATGCGCTTCTCAAACAACACAACCAAAGGAGTCACGGCTCCAAAACGAAACATCTCAACTAACGGACATACAGAAACGAGCCCGCCTGAATACAATTGATGAACGTAGGCGCCTACAACGCGCCTCTCAAACAGCAGAGGCTATAGATAAATGGCAAAGAAAGGAACGACAAACAGCCGCTAAACAATTCCGCCAATTAGCTGACAACGCATTCTGTAATGAGTCCACTATTAATGAACATTCATTAGGATTAATGAATATCATTTGCTGTCATTGTCATTCACTTAACTTCCCTGAAGAAACAACTGGCAATCCAACTAATGACTTTACACGTTGTTGTCAAAAGGGTCAGGTTAGACTGCCTCCTTTAGATGAATATCCTGAATATCTACGGAAGCTTCTAACTAACAATGTACCCGAAAATAAAAACTTTATGGACTGCATTAGATCCTACAATAGTTCATTTGGTTTTGCATCTACCGGGGTAAATATCACGCCACCAGCTGGCAATGGCCCATACTGCTTTCGCGTATGTGGACAAATATTACATCGGATTGGAACAGTGCACCCTGAACCACATCACGAACGCAAATATGCACAAATCTACGTGTTAGATCCAGATGACGCAATCTATCAACGAATAAACCTTCCTGAAAACAAGCAATGCACGGAGCTGATAATGAGAAGCGTTCATCTGACATTAAAGTTAAACTTATAGATACTCCATACCAAGGAAAACTCATTCAAAGACAACACACCATCTTAACTACAAATGTTGTGTATAAAGAAATATTCCAATAAATCTTTCTAATGTGCCATGCTATGGGTTCTTTACGTCCTTTGTTCGCCATCTACACCTTTACACTCCAATATATCTCATACATACATCAATATATTTCGGGTTGCCCAACACCAGGGGTTGGCGAGCGAAGTGAGCAGGGGGCGGAGCCCCCTAGTAGAACATAACAGAACACATATTGACATAAAGAAACTATAATCAACACTGTTATTATAAAATGTAAATCAAAAGGACACAAAACAGCATTTGAAACCCATCTTGGGGGAACCCCCGCTGAAATACAACATGTGCATTTTTTGACCTTGGATTCTGTTTTTGTAAGTGATGTTAGTTTAGTTCTAGTTACTTATTTCTGTTTTGATAACTGTATTCCAATTTTTGGATTGTGCACTTGAGTTTATTAACCCTTTACTTGCCTTTTAGAGAAACTTTTTTGGTACCTGTTGCTTCTATTTATGTACAGTAATCCCTCGCTACTTCGCGGTTCACTTTTCGCGGATTCACGACTTCGCGGATTTTATATGTAAGCATATCTAAATACATAACGCGGATTTTTCGCTGCTTCGTGGGTTTCTGCAGACAATGGGTCTTTTTACTTGCTTCCTCAGTTGCTTTGCCCAGTTGATTTCATACAAGAGATGTTATTGGCGGATGGTTGAGAAGCTACCCAATCAGATCACGCAGTTAAGTTCCTGTGTGCTGCTGATTGGCTCAGCGACGAAGTGTTGCATTAACCAGGAAGTCTCATCTCACTCATTCATCATTAACGTGCTAATGCTTCAGGGGCTGTGTCCAAGCACCAACAGAAGATGCAAATGATTGCAGAAAAGGTAAAAGTTTTGGATATGTTGAAGGAAGGGAACAGCTACACCGCTGCAGGACGTCGATTCTTTTTATTTAAAAAGGAGGAAAAGCATATAAGATCTACGGCCGCAGTGTCCTTTAACCAGGGTGCAAAATGAGTTGTAAGTGGACGTGATAAGGCAGTAGTCTGGATGGAATCTGCTTTAGGAATCTTTGCAACAAGGTCGACGACGTCATGACCGCCTACAAGCTGCTGCGTGTACTTCGCTATACAGTAAGTGTAAACTTATCTACCGATTTCATATTGCTTAGCAGTTGTCCCTGTTTTTAATAGAGTAAATGGTGGGTTGTAAACAATACAGGGAGGGTTTAAAAACGTCCAAATACACGTTAAATAATTAAATAAATATAGTGTTCCTACTTCGCGGAAATTCAGTTATCGCGGTCGGCCTTGGAACCTATCTCCCGCGATAAGTGAGGGATTACTGTATTTATTTTTGCTTTTTATGTTTGCATTTTGTTTTAAAACATCCAATATATTTTAATACAATGTTTTGTTATTTGTGAGCCTGGGGTTTTAGATAGTTCTTCCCTCACTCTCACTGTCTTTCAAGGAAAGAATTTAGTCTGGGCTCCTTTTGACCTTTGTAGGCCTTAAAACCCAGTTCTCAAGTTTAGTGATTTTCTGATTTTGGGTTAAGGCTTGAGGTCTAGTTCTTCATGTTAACGCCTGTTTTTTGAGTTTCATGATTCAAGCAACTCATAACAGTTATGATTCTACATTATTTTCATTCATACCCACTGGTTATCTCTGTTGTAAGTGATGAAGCAACACTCCACTCTCCCACCTTGTAGCTATTCTTCTCCATCAAACAAGCCAATATCTGGTGGTCATACTAAGTGGGTCATTGTGCTTGCATGACAGCCGTTTACTTGTTTTTGAAAATGATCACATTCCTATCAACCACTAGTTGTGGTGGTTTGGGCATGTTTTAAGAATCCCCCCACCCCAGGTGGTGTCCCTTAGATCTACTTTGGACACATCCCCCATATCACTCGGTTGGCTTGGGAACGCCTGAGATTTTCACAGGAAGAACTGGAATCTGTAGCTGGGGCAGGGAACTCCTGGCTGACCTGCTTGAGCTACTCCACTATGACTCTCACAAGGAAAAGTGGATGGGAAAATAATCATAAAAATAAAGTGTTCTTATACATCCTTATGAATAAGCTGATTGCTTCTCAGCATTAAAAGACTGCTACCTATTGTTTGTAGAAGATTATTGCATGTAAAATTCCAAATCTGATGCAGAAAGAGCAATGTCTTGTGATCGCAAATTGAATTTCTTTATAGAAGGACATACACAAAATACATTTATGGACAAACATTTGCTTCTGTGCAAAGTGCATGCCAAGCGGTTTCACAGGAACTAACCGCCAGATAGTGTACATGTATAAATTCTGCAGAGAAGACATCAGATTCCTCCATTTATAGGAATTCCACCTATTTATAAAGGGGATGAGTTATTGAGCATTATTGGAATATTCATTTTATTCTTCTGTGTTTTATCCCAGGTATTATAACATTTAAAAAGAGAATGATTCTATGATAAATATTTATGTTCAGTCACAGCAGTGGGTGTAATGGAGGTCCATCTTCTTTCTGGATTATACCACAGAACCCAGTACCACATTCTCCAGCAACACATTAGTTGCAAATAAATCCATCCATCCATC
Organism: Erpetoichthys calabaricus; assembly: GCF_900747795.2. Taxonomy (NCBI): domain Eukaryota; kingdom Metazoa; phylum Chordata; class Cladistia; order Polypteriformes; family Polypteridae; genus Erpetoichthys; species Erpetoichthys calabaricus. The sequence continues at coordinate 46,224,225 of NC_041397.2, read as the reverse complement.
CATTATCTAACTCGCTATATCCTAACTACTGGGTCACGGGGGTCTGCCGGAGCCAATCCCAGCCAACACAGGGCGCAAGGCAGGAAACAAGCCCTGGGCAAGGTGCCAGCCCATCGCAGGGTGCACACACACGCACACACACACCCACACACGAAGCACACACTAGGGACAATTTAGAATCGCCAATCCACCTAACCTGCATGTCTTTGGACAGTGGGAGGAAATCGGAGCACCCAGAGGAAACCCACGCAGACACGGGGAGAACATGCAAACTCCACACAGGGAGGACCTGGGAAGCAAACCCGGGTCTCCTAACTGCGAGGCAGCAGAGCTACCACTGCACCACCATGCCACTCCAAACAAATCATTTCAAAATAATGGTTGCTTTGTATAATACTGTACATAACAATTTTTGTACTATTGGAGGGGGGAAGGGCAAGTTCCATGTCTGGTAAAATGTGTTACAGTATACGGATATACAGATCTGTACTGTAACTACTGTACTTTTCATTGTGTTAGCATTAATCATAAAAGTTCCTTCATCATTCATTGTTGTCCCTTTCCTTCAAAGTGGTTTGACCCCTGTCAATGCTTAAGCTTAAAGAATTAATTTAAATGCAGACACAAATCTACTGTTTTGTCATTCCTTTCATGAGAGTATCACTGCATAACATGCATAGCTCACTCCAGGCAATCCTCTGATAATTTTCAAGCTTGCTGTTTCCTGGTCAGCCCCATTTTACTTCAATCTATGACAAGTAGGAATAAGAGAAAAGTATGCTAATTTCATGCTGAAACATAAAAAAATATTTCTTTATTACTGGAACCAAACTGGGTTACAAAATTTACTGCATTTATTTACTGCTAATAGTGGCCCACTCTATGGTGTTTCATTGTATTTATTTATTTGCAACAGTAAAGTTCTGAGTTTTAACTTCCTAAATTAAATGAAAGTCATTTTTTTAGAAATTAGCAATTACCAAACCAAGAAAACATTCTTTTTTTATTTCTGTTAAGCCATTTTCTACATAAAAAGGTCATTTTGTTAGTACAGTAACAATGCCAAACTCTGATACTTCTTTGTTACACTATTGTTTTGTTTTGCAGAAGTTCTTCATCTTTTCCCCCTTCTGTATGGGGTCAATGTGCTTGATCAATCTTCTCCATTCAGCTCAATCCTGCACCTCCTCTCCAGTCAAGCCCTTCTCCTTCAGATCTTCTTTTACTTTATCCATCTATGTCTGTTTTAGCCTTCCTTGCCTTTCTCTTCCCCCGTATTTCCATATCCATCATTCTTTTACCCACAAATTCATTGTTTGTCCTCATTCTATGTCCATAGCACTTCAACCTACTTTCCTGTACTTTCTTAGATGTATCTCCCACTTGTATTGTGCTTCTAATTGTCTCATTTATTATTCTGTCCTTCATTGTGACTCTACACATCCATCTCAACATTCTCATTTCTGCCACATCTATCTTCTTCTCCTGCGCTCCCTTTGCTGCCATCATTGCTGATTGTCTCTGTCTTAAAAGCTTTACTGTTAACCTTTGCCTTAATTGTTTGATCAAACAATACTCCTGACACCTTCTTCTGATAATTCCTTCCACACTGCACACTCTGCCTCAAATTTTCCATCTCGGGCTACCACTGATCCTATATATTTAAATTTGTCCTCTCTTTTAAATGGCTCTCCCTGCATGCTAACTTCTGAATCTTGATACAGTATCTATCATCATTAAACCACCGATATTCTGACTTCTCCCTATTTATCTTAAACTGTCAAAACTTTCCACTCAAACAGATCCCAATGGCAAGAGATAGCTTCAAGTATTATCTCCCTTGGCCACATGTTTTAAGTATGCTGCTTATTTTATTGCACTTGACTGCAGTTTTTAACATTTGAGTTTACATAAATCCTCACCACTTTGTGGTCTGATGCCAGATGTAGCAGCATTGCTTAATGATCACATTAACATGATAACCGCCACTAATAGACTGCATTCTCATTCTGCTCAGCTGGAAGAAGCGTAGAACTCTTTCAATGTAGTCTAATAAGAAAGCAGTTTCCTACAGTATTTTACTTAAATACAAAATAATTTACTTAATGAAATTCTTCTAGGGAATTTTTTAGGGTTTGGCTGCCTTTCATTAATACTGTCCTTAATTAGCACTCTGTTTTAAACAATCACTGAAACACTGTAAACTTGCTTATTTTTCTTTTTTTTCCCCCTGGAAATAAGGGATCTAAAGGTGAATACTTGATAATCTTTTGAAAATGTGATTGTATTTCTTTGGCTTTATATAAAAAGTATGTTTTTGAGCAAGTAGGGTTAACAGGAAGAGTGCAATGCATGACATAATCGGGTCAAAGGTATAAAGTTCAACATCATGTAGTTCCTAGTTGTTCAAGATTGTGAAGGCCTAAAATGTTTCTCTTGTGCTTCTTTTTTCACTGACTTTCTGGCATTAAACTTTTATTCAGAATCTTCTGAATTATGAATTAGGGTTTTGTTTTGGCTTTGACACTTTTATTGCTAGATTTTCTGGTTATGAATTTTGCCTGTTTTTGAATTTGTTTCATTTTCTGTTCCCATACTTTGAAACCACTGCCGCTTCTTCCACTTCAGGCAGAACACAAGCAATTTGCATGTTTTCTGTGTGCCTGTATGGATTTTCCTGCAGGTACTGTGGTTATCCTACCTTATCTCAAAGATCTCCTGCTAAGGTGGATTGACAACTCCAAATTGACCCAGTGTGCTAAAGGGTAGGGATTGTGTGAATGTGCCCTCCACTGCACTGGCTTGCTTTGGTATCTGTCTTCTCCAATGCTGATTACTTATAGTTTGTCTTGTATCTCCCCTTGAATTTGAATGAGCAGATTTTATAAAATGGACGTGTGAATAGGTGTGTCTAAATTACTTTTGTTTAGCCAGTTTGAAAGCATCAGGGATACTGCTAGTGTTTAATGGTAGAAATGTATACTCTCTTGCTATTTGTATAACTAATTTATTGCATTATTCACATTTTCAATGCATTATTTATGTGGTTTATGTAAACTCATCCTTTATTTTCCTCAAATATATTTCACTTTGTATGCACACCTTTTGATTACTTTATTCTTTTGCCCATAATTTTGTTTTAGTGGTGTAAGTATATGCATTGACCACCTTGCCCACCAGGAGTCATAAAATTTACTGTATTCTAGACATGAAATCAATTGCTCGGCTACCAACCATATATCCTGGTCATATGATATTCATAGTCCACCAAGCCTTCATGTGAATGGGCATAAAGGGAATACTGTCCTTCTGAACATCATAGATCAGTGCTTCTTATATTATGCAGTATTAATTTACCTTTTAAAGACAATTATCCACTCAATCCTGAAACCAATACCTATTTGCATATCCCAGAAGACTTACCCAATCGGCTTTTTACGTTAATCATCAGTTTATACTCGCAGGTTCTCCAGTTACTTTAACCTGAATGATTTAAATTGGATCTTTACAGACTAAAAACACATACACACAAGTGCTCCATGACAAAATTAGCAGAGATTTGTTTAAAGTCCACAAAAGGAATTCAGTTTAATACTCTTGAAAATTAGAATGTTAAAGGATTTGCCAGTGATGTAGACTTAAAATATGCAACACAGCAGGCCACTGAACTGAGGTTTTAACTAAACAGTAAAGCCCATTGTTTTAGAACTGCTGTGATTTTCCATTTCCAGAAATGAGAATATAAGAGGTTTTCTGTGGGTATGCACAAGAGGTGATTTCTGGATGGTGCTAGGAAACATGTAGAAGCAAATGAAAATAATCTATCAAGACTGAGAACGCATTGAATTTGGCAGACTCGTGCATATCTAAATGTAACAATAATGAGCTTCAAAAAGATTTACACTGCATATTGTATTGTAGTAATCTTATAAAACTATTATATCTGAGGACTTCGAGCTCATTAAAGAGCAATGGGGTCATATTTATTTATTTTTTGTAGTTTTAGACTAACAAGTAACATCTAAATGTTTCAGTGGTGCTATGATTTTGTACGTTTGATTAAGCTTTTTTTTTTTAAGATTTTTGCATTTATTTTTATCATACAAATTGTCATGATGTGACTGGTCACTATGATATGCTGTCCCAAAAGTTAAGTGGTGGACATCATCGTCACTCCAAGAACTGGCATGTCGGATGTGTCACTATCTGAGTTTGCAAATATCAAAGATAAACCTATGTTTGTGCATGCAACAGTTCTGCTATTAAGACTTTTGCTTTCTATGATTTTTGGGATTTATATTTGGTTATTGACATTTGATATTACTGGTCTTTGGTTTCAACTTTCTGCTCATAAACATTTTCTCTCCTGGTTATCTCTTTGAACTTGGTAGCCTTTCCTGCACAACACTAACAATAAGAACGTAAAAAAATGATTAATTTGACAAACCTGAGGAGACCATTCAATCCATCAAGCCCGTTTGCTTAGCTAATATCTAAGTCCTCTCAATATTTCATCCAGACACTTCTTAAAGGTTGTCAAGGTTTCTGCTTCAGCTAAATGACTCTGATTTGTTCCAGAGTCACAACTCTATATATAAAGAAGTGCTGCTGGGTATTGGTCTTAAATAAACTTAGCTTTAATTTCTGCAGGTGTCTTTACACTGTTTTACAGAGAATCACAGACAAACTGAATATGCTTCCAAGTAGTGTGGTAGACAGTAGGACTTTAGGGACTTTCAAAACTAAACTTAATGTTATTTTAGAAGAATTAAATGAATAGGACTGGCAAGTTTTGATGGGCTGAATGGCCTGTTCTCGTCTAGACTGTTCTAATGTTCTTCTAGTACGTGATTCACTATTAGTTGAAAACATTTTATTGGATCAACATTATCGATTTCTTTGAGAATTTTGAAGACTTGGTTTAATTCCTTGAGTCTAATAGTGTTTGTTAAGGCAGTGAGAGTATGCACAGGACATAAATGATGACAAGTAATACCCATGTCAGATTTTTTCATTGCCTTTTTAATATATTTTTTCCACTTTCATTAGCTTTTAGTCTCTACAGTTCAGCATTTAAAACACAGTAATCCACTCGAAGCTCATCACGAAGCTCTGGGACCTACATCTGAGCACACCACTATGTAACTGGCTTTTGAACTTCCTGACAGGCAGACCCCAGGTAGATCAAGTGGGTGGCCACACTTGTTCATTTCTTACTCTCAACACAGGGGCTCCACAGAGCTGTGTTCTGAATCCTCTACTACACTGCCTTTATACATATGACTGCATGGCTCCTTATGTCTTGAACATCATTGCCAAGTTTGCTGATGTCTAACAACAATTAGCAGGCTTACCTGAATGGAGTAGAAAGTCTGTGACGTCGGTGTCGGTATAGCAGTCTACTGCTAAATGTCAGCAAGACAAAGCTGACTGTGGACTTTGGGGGAAATTAGCTGAGACACTACCACCCACTGAGCATTAACAGCACTCAGATGAAGAGGGTGGACATTTTGAGGTGCCTCGTGTCCACATCACAGATGACCTGACCTAGTCAAAAAGATATTAATACCTGGTGAGGAAGGTATGACAAAGTCTTAACTCATATATACTGCTGTTTGCTCTCATACAGCTACTTCCCAGTGGAATGTTTTTATTTTACTGTATTACTATTGGTTCCATTATTATTCTATCTCATTTCTTTTTAACTGGATTTTTACATATAATTTTTTTTTCCTTGCTTTTATTATGTTTTGTAGCTTTGGTTGTGTTTTGCGAAAAGTAGTGTCATTTTTGCTTTTTCTACCCAGTTAGAGAAGCGTTCGTAATTTCATTGTAATTATTTTACAATGACAATAGAGGCTTTCAATTCAATTACCACCTTAGGTGCCTCAGGGAATTTAGGCTGCTCTCCCAGATACTAAAGAACTTCTACATATTCACCATCAAAAGCATCCTGACAGGATATATTACCACCTGGTTTGGAAACACGCAGCAGAACCATAAGACTCTGCCATGAGCAGTGCAGTCGGCTAAACACATCACTGTTTGTGCTCTCAAACTTCCAGAACATCTACGTCAATCTATGTCAGAAATTATCAGAGATACCAACCATCCTAACAACGGCCTTCTCTCTGTTCTGTGGTCAGGGAAAAATGACCGCTTCCTGAAGACCAGTGCAGAGAGACTGAATCATACCACTTCATTCCACATCCTAAACATGGACAGTGCCTAGGGCTACGTGATGCTCTATTGCTAATTCTCTTCTATTTAGCTATTTATTATTTATGCCGTCATAATGCATATTGATTTTTATTTTTTGTCTTTTATATTCTTCTTCTGATGCACTATCTTGGAGTTTAGCAACTGAGCATTTCACTACATATTGTAATGTGTGTATAACTGCATTGAACAAATAAAATTTGATTTGATTTAGGTAAGTCGTATTTATTTATTTATAAAGCACTTTAAAAACAACCTCAAGGCTGACCAAAGTGCTGTACAAAGAAAAACAACACATAAACACATAAGAGCTGAAGACATTCTTAATAGAAAGTATAAAAAGTATACAAATAGCCACCATATTATACAGGGTTAAAAGCCAGACAGTAAAAATGTGTTTTTAAAAAGGATTTAAAGGCAGCTAGCGAAGGAGCCTGCCTAACATGCAATGGCAAATCGTTCCAGAGTTTTGGGGCTGCAACTGAAAAAGCTCGCTCACCTCGGAGTTTGCATCGTGCCCTGGGAATGCGTAAAAGCATCTGGTCTGCTGACCTGAGGGAGCGAGATGGTATGTAAGGGTGCAGCAGTTCCGAAAAATAAAGAGGGGCACACCCATTAAGAGATTTAAAAACAAGTACAAGGATCTTAAAATGGATTCGAAACCGAATTGGAAGCCAGTGGAGGGAAGCCAAAATCGGGGTAACATGCTTATGCTTTCTTGTGCCAGTTAAAAATCGAGCAGCAGCGTTTTGCACCAGCTGTAAGCGAGCCATGGAGGCCTGGCTAATTCCAAAAAGAAGCGCATTACAGTAATCTAGACGAGATGTTATAAAAGCATGTATCACTGTTTCAAGGTTGCGCTTAGACAACATAGGCTTGATTTTTGACAGCCGCCTCAACTGGAAAAAGCAAGATTTTACCACTGCATTCACATGGCTATCAAGTTTAAAAGTGGAGTCCATTTTTACACCTAAATTTGTGATCATTGATTTCTCAAATTGAGCCACAGTGGAAAGGTCAATGCAAGGGGTCCCGCTGGTGCTATTGGGCCTAAATAGCATGACTTCTGTTTTGTTCTCATTAAAATTTAGAAAATTTAGTGCCATCCAACTCCTTATGTCAGTAAGGCAATCAAGCAGGGGCTGGACAGAACATGGACCTTGGCGCTTCAGTGGGAAATACACCTGACAGTCATCTGCATAAAGATGGAAGGAAATACCGTGTTTCCGAAAAATAGTGCCGAGTGGCAGCAGGTACAAGGAGAACAGAAGAGGTCCCAGGATGGAGCCCTGTGGTACCCCCCAGGGGAGGGCAACAGAGGTGGAAGTAAAATCATCAATACTGACACAAAAACTTCTATCTGAAAGATAGGACCTAAACCATTGGAGAGCTGAACCTGTGATGCCCACCCACTGCTCCAGCCTGGAGATGAGGATCTCATGGTCTATCGTGTCAAATGCAGCTGTTAAATCCAAAAGCATAAGTAGTACACAGTCACCAGAGTCCACTGTCAAAAGAATATCATTAAAAACCCTTAACAGAGAGGACTCAGTGCTGTGATGAGTTTTAAACCCAGACTGGAACACTTCCAGAATTGCATGTTTGTCCAGAAAGGACTTCAGTTGGGTATAGATGACTTTTTCCAAGAGTTTGGACAAAAAAGGTAGCTTGGAAATAGGCCTGAAGTTAGACATAACAGAGTGGTCCAGACCCATTTTTTTCAGCAGTGGTTGCACGACAGCATGTTTAAAATTTTTAGGCACCACACTAGAGGTTAAACTACAGTACTATTAATAATAGTAAGAATAGAAGGACCCAAGGTAGAAAAGACCTCCTTAAAAAGTCGAGGAGGAACAACATCAAGGGGAGAGCCAGATGGCTTCATACTGAAAACCAGCTGCTTTAAAAAGGACAAAGTGACAGGCTCACAGTGGTCAAACACAGCCAAACAGGGTATTAAAATGGATGGATCATGAGAAGGTGGTGAAATGAGGGCCCTAGTGCTTACAACCTTCTTCAAGAAAAAGTAAAGAAATTTATCGCAAGTTTCCCTAGAGGCTTCCAGAAAGACAGGTTCATGAACATTAAGTGCAGAACTCAATGTGTTAAAAAGTACACGGGGGTTGTGAGAGGTAGACCCAATAACTTCAGAAAAAATTTTTTGATCTTGCAGCTTTCAAAGCTTTCTGATAACACAACCAACTTTCTCTCAATATTTCAAAAGAAACCTGCAACCTGTCCTTTTTCCACCTCCGCTCAGCTCTCCTGCACTCCCGTCTATATGCACGGGTATTAGCATTTAACCACGGCTCGGAGCAGGGCTTTAGTTTCCTGTTTTTTAATGGTGCTACAAAGTCCAAAGCAGTTTGGCAAACATAATTAAATTGAAGTGTTAGCTCCTCAGTATTGGAAGACACAGAGAGCTGTGAAGTCACTTTATAATTAAAAACATCAGAAAACTGAGCAGTAGTGGAAGAATTAAGAGCACGGCAGCGCCGAACAAGTGCATACGGTTTAGTAAATTGACAGAGAGGAACAAAATCAAATAAAACGGGCATATGGTCTGAAAATACTGCATCACCAATTTCCAGATTAAGAACAGATACACCACGAGAAAAGACAAGATCCAGCGTATGCCCACATTTCTGAGTGGGACCAGTTACAGACTGAATTAAACTAAAAGAATCCATCAAATCTAAAAAGTCCTTCACCAAAGGCTTCTCAGTACAACAGACATGAATATTAAAATCCCCAACAATTAAAACTTGGTCATATTTTGGCATAAATTCTGCCAAGAAGTCAGAAAAGTCACTTATAAAATCCTTATTATACTTTGGTGGACGATAAACCACCGCACAAAGCAGCACACGAGAATGACCCAACTCAACTTGTAAGCCATTAACAACATAACTCCATTATAAAGACCTTATAGAGCTCTTTTTACTGTTTACAGAATATAATTTGTACAGCGCTTATTCCTGTAAAACAGCAAGTGCACAGAGATACAAATTTTATGTTTACTATTGTTCTAGTATGTCATACAGTGTTATATGACACAGAGCAGCTGGGTTGCAAACAACACTGAAATGAACAATTAACAAGTCCTATAAAAGGCAATAAAAACATGCAGCAGCAAACCAGCTGCAAATTATTGCAAATTATCTCATTAACATATGGAATATTTTTACTTGGTAAAAGAATGTGTTTTGCTTTTTTTTTTGTTTTCTGTTCATAGTTGAAAGTGCCTTACTACTACAAATTGCCTGCTCCTGACAGTGGAGTGACACTCTCAGCAAACAAGCTAAGAGGCTACTGATCAAAGTGCTATAAAGTCACGCAAATATTTGTTCTGACCCAGGAAGTGGCCACCAAAGTTATTAGTCTTACTATGGGGTGATTAAGTGCAGTTGTTAAACACTTCGATTCAACAACTGTTGGCAGAGTGCATGCTTCAATAATTAAAAAACATATTTAAAAACTTCTGAAATTCATTGTTATATGTAGGGAACTCTGGCTCACTGTCATTTTGAATGTCCTCTAAAACAAGTGTGTGAAAATGTGCACTTTGGTTTAGAAAAAACTAAACCATCAGTTAAGCAATGGAACTTTTAGCTAATACAAAATGTAACAAACATCTCATTACCATTACATATGTTGTGCTAGACATCCACTGCCGTGAAACATGAATTGAACAGTCCTTACTTTGTTAAGCTCTTTCATCCTTACTACAGTAAAACCTTGATTATTCGTCAGTCTTTAACTATCAAGGCCACAAAATAAATAAATAAATAACATTGCATTCGCCAGCACCTTCCTATTACTGTACTACTACTACTATTGTGTGATACGGTGCAAGCTTTGCACAGTGATTCAACTCTCCTTTGTGCTAGCGTGTAGTGTTCTTCCCAAGCACCATGTGTCATGCAGCATTTTCAAATCACAGTGTCAGTTATGTTTCAGTTTTAATAGCGTTTCTTACCTTTTCACTTTTGTTATATTTAATCTATTATACATTGTGTGGAATATGATGCTTTACCGGTGCCGACCCGACACAGACTGACATCAGAGGCACGTATAAAAACAAGTAAACTTTTATTTTCTTCCCCGTGTCCCACAGGCCCAGCACTGTCCCACAAGCACAAAAGCACAAAACACACTTCTCTTCACCACCACTCCTCTTGAGTATTGGCTGCAGGCCCCTTTTGCAGCCCACATGGGCTCAGGAAGCTGTGCAGCTCCCCCTGTGGCCCCGATGCAACCCAGGGGGGCTGCCACCAAGTGTTCCGGGGGACGTAGTGTGCATCCCATGGCTGCTTCCCCGGATCCAGTGTCAAAGGGGTGTCCCGGCCGGGCATGGGTCCCGGCCATCTGCCACAATTGCTAAGGCCGATAAATGTATGCGTTTGAGGTTGGAATTGTCACAAAAAATTGAAATTATTATACATTTTATGAAACGGCAAAAGTGCTTCAAGTATTGCTTCAATTTACTAAGTAGGAAGAACAACAGTGAATGATATAAAGCATGATTCCAAAAAATTTGAAAAACACGTTGAAAATGGAATCCACCAATGTTAATGTTATTCTGTATTGCAATTTTCTTTTTAAATTCTGTTATATTTTGTTAATACATTGTGGCATGCAGGCTTGTGATAAGCTGTGTGGGAGCAGAAAGCATGGAATGAATGCTGTAAGTGATGGGACTGGGTGAAGGGCTTCAGTTCTGTAAGGAGCGGACACACAGGAGACAATAAGCAGGAGTGTTTGTGGTATAGAGAAAGAACATGAGTGGCAGGAGATAAACTGACTGGTACGAAAAGTTTTCTTTTATTGTTTTGGAGATTTTGCTCTGTAACCCAGATAACAGGGGGCAGTGTGCTGGCTTTGAGGCTAAGGATCTGTGCTGGTATCCAGAAGGTTGCCGGTTCGAATCCCCGTCACTGCCAAAAGAGATCCTACTCTGCTGGGCCCTTGAGCAAAACCCTTAACCTGTGCTCCAGGGGTGCGGTACAATGGATGATCCTGCGCTCTGACCCCAAGGGGTATGCGAAAACTAACAAATTCCTAATATAAGAAATTGTATAAGGCGAAAGAACAAAACAAAAAAACAAAAAACAGAGTATAACTCAGGGGACTGTTTGTTGTAGAACGAACACTCCAAGTAAAATGTAGAAAACTCCAGTACCCCAGGTTGTGTTTGCTTATTATGCTGGTTGTTATAATAATATGAATTAATATATTGTGTTAATGTAGTTTTGTTTTGTAAATACGATTATTCACTAAGCTAATCTACTGTGTATCATTTTTAAGGTAGCTGTTCGGTTATCAGTCTTTTCTCTTCTTTGTTACTGTCTCAGTCCCGACCCCTAATGGATAATGAAGGTTTTACTGTACTAGAAATTTGTCAAATAAAAACATGTTGAAAAACTCAATACCGTAAATACCCACATATAGGACGATACCATGTATAGGACGCAGTGGATTTTTGACCCTAAAAACCATGGAAAAACCTGTGTACCTGTTTATAATACGCATCCTGATTTTGTGTTACCGGGGTACTAATTAAAAGCTGCTGCTGCCAGCGCCAGTGATTGTATCAATGTGTTTGTGTTAAGCTGGAGTATCTCTGAACAACAACAAAGAGTGAGAAACATACCGGTACTAGATGGCGAAAATGACGTATCGGTGACGTGAATACAGTAGTCTCCCGCTTAAGTACGCAACTTGAACCTGCGAAGTTTGTGCGTACTTAGCTTGTAGGTGCGTACTTTAGTTTGGCCACTCCCAAACACAACTTGAACCTGCGAAGGTTGCGCGTACTTAGCCGCCACTCCCAAATAGCTTGCATTTCGCTACGATGTCAAAGAAACCAAACGGCAATGAGTCTCAACGCTGCAAAATCATCTCGAAGCTAAGCAAAACGTCTGCACCCAGTAAGAGGGCCATAGTGTGCTCTCGACATCGAGGATTAGCTGCTCTGCTCTGAAGTTCAAATTGAAGCTGATGATACATTCAATGATCTTAAGAAATCGTTTGAATCCTTTCAGAGCAAGATTCGGGCTGTCTCCCTCAAAGCCAAATGCAAGAAACTTCAAAACCTTCGCCAAATGATGATTCATGACATGTTTAACTAATAAATCTTGAACCCAGAATTTTAGGGAAAAATATGCGTACTTAACTGGGATGCATACTTAAACGGGTGCGTACTTAAGCGGGAGGCTACTGTATTCAAAATAAAACAATTTCCAAATGTTACAATAAGGCGTACAGGTGGATGTATAGTAAAATGAGCTTTCAAACGCCGTGTCATTCTCTAAAATCGATACAGTATTAGCGACGCTACATCTGAAAAATACTTTAATTTGAAATGGTGTGAAATGCCAGTGCGAGGGCAACGGCTAATTGCGCATGGACTGAGGCATACCCCGGTAGCTACAATTGCAGCACTGCTAACCGACTGTCGCTTGAAAACAAACCTTGAAATTCAAATTGGATTCAAACCACTCCTCTCTGTCCCCGTCACACAGCCATCGAAGGCAAAGGAGAGGCACTGACACATGCGCACACGATCATAAAGTCCAATATCCCATTACGTAGTTTTAAAGAGGTAGCTGTTCATTATTACCCAGTCAACATGGCGAAGACAACACGACAGAGCTATACTGCAAAGTTTTAACTGGAAGTGATCACGTACACGAAAGAACACGGGAACCGGGCAGCTGAGCAGCAGTTTGGTCCGACAGAATGCGTAATCAGAAAATGGAGAAAAGCCGAAAGTACCATCAAAGAAATGCGAAAAGTAGACAGGGCGAACAGAGGCTCGTTTGGGAATCGCTGTGTGAAGCGTGTAAAATAGTTTGCATGTGTGGCAGCAGAAAGGTACCGTAATCACGTTTGGGAATCGCTGTGTGCAGCGTGTAAAATAGTTTGCATGTGTGGCAGCAGAAAGGTACCGTAATCACGTTTGGGAATCGCTGTGTGCAACATGTAAAATAGTTTGCATATGTGGCAGGAGGAGGGTAATCGCGTTTGGGAATTACTGTATGCAGCGTGTAAAACAGTTTGCGAGTGTGGTAGGAGGAGGGTTAGATTTGGCGGGCGGGGCTCTGTCGTGTCGTGCGTAGTGAATTGTTGGTGGGCGGGGCTCGTGAATTATATATATAGATTTATAATTTTTGTAATAAAAGTATCCATGTATAAGACGCAGCTGGGTTTTTAGGCCTACTTCTTAAGAAAAAAAGTGCGTCCTAAACGCGGGTATTTACGGTATATAGAAAGAATAATTTGAAATGCAAAAATAAAATATTGTCAACACATCAGAAACTTAAATGGACAAAGGCTGAAAAATTGTAGCCAAGACAAATATAACAGAAGCAATTTAATGTAAAACAAGCATATAGAAGATGTGGATTTCATTTTAGATTTGAATTTTAAACCAAAGGTGTTGGAATACGTTTCTATGGGTTTACATCTTGCTTTTGATTATGTGTGCCATGAATATATGTTTTTCATTGTTTACATATTTTATGATTATTTTCAGTAGTGTCTCTTTATCATCATTTTTTGTGTCTCCCTTTTTTGGGAAATAAAACATAACAGAGCAAAAATCAATCAGGCAAATGGAAATAACATGGAAAGTAGATAGTATTCTTTAAATAGAACCTATAAAACACGGTGCATCTGTGGATTCTTCGTGGGTGCTGACATTTTGGAGTTGTGATGCCACATGGTCACTGGCACAAGGTGAAAATAAGGTGTGTCATGGATCAGTATGTGTCTCACCCCCGAGTTTTGTTTTATGTACCTCTTGTACTCTATTGTTATGTTTTTCTCAGAGTCATTTTGTATTAGTCTGAATTTTGTTAATTTGCTTTCCTTATCGGTTAATAGTTTTGGGTGTGTGAATTACCATTTGCTAATCTCTTCTGTTAGTTTAATTATCTCTCTCTCTCATTTCCTTAATTATTTAATTTATTTTGTAATTATTTTTAGATGGTGGTGGGGTGAAGCTTCTAATTAGACAAGAACCTTTAGTTGCTGTAATTAGTCATCTCTGCAGCACCAGAGCTACCGTAAAAATGTTCCTCAGTCACTCCAGGAACAGATTAGCAGTAGTTTCTTTTTGTAAGGTTTGTGACCTGTTGCTCATTTCGTTTGACTTTTTAGGTGGTGTGATTCTGTATCTTCATACTTTTTCTCTCTGTGGGATAAATTTTTTCTATAAATATGTTTTGGATGTTTTCTACATTTTGAACCTTGATTCTGAACCAAGATTCAGAAAATATTTTCTTAATAAAACTTGATTTACTAGAGTTGGTCAAATGTTCCATTTCAGTATTATTCTCTTGCAATGCCATTTTAAACAGCTGTTGCTATGGCCAGAGGTCGGGTTGTTAAGTGGCAAACTTAGGCAACGGCCGTGTTATACTGAAAATGGAATAGCAGAACACCAACAGCCATGAAAACTGTGCAGATGTAATTCCTGAAAACCTTATTACTGTATGATTTCATTATAACTAATGTTAAAAGATCAAAAAAGAATGAGACAACAAGAGTACAACGCCGATCCATGCCTTGATTAGGCTCTGACCTAGTGATTTAACGTTTATGCTTATCCCCCTTTTTCTGACACCATGTTCTGAATTCATTGTCATCCTTTTTCTGCTAATGTTTTTGCCAACTCAGCAGCACATTCTGTTTATATTAATATTTTTACTTTTGTGTGCTTACTACCCATGAGAGATGATTCTGCCTTAAACAGGAAGCCAGTTTAACAAAGGGAGCTAAATTCAAATATGATCAATGTGTTTGGTCTGAGTCAGGCAGTCTGTTGATACATTATAATGAAAGACCATGAAAGAGTGGATTACAGTAATCCAGATGAGAGCCAACAAAGAAAGGGTGATGGAATTCAGAATCTGATTACAAGACATGTACAGTGTAGAGACAGACTCTGGCAATGTTATGCAAATAGAATAAAGTCGTGACAGCAGAAAAGTAGTGTGAATCATAAGTACGGGCTACTGTCAAGAACATCACAGTTGCTTTTCACAGACAATGGTGGGCAGATTTGAAAATGAAGGGGAACTTATTAAGTTTTTCTTGACATCATGTAAGAAACAGTTCTGGATTCTTACCATTAAGTTGAAAAAAGTTTACATTCATCCTAGAGCTGATGTGACAGATCAGCCACAACGACAGCAGTAGATATTCAAAGTAATGGGTTAGAAACACAAGGCTATGGTTGCAGCATAAATGACACAACAGTACTTTCTCTTTTATATTTTTAATTAATTTAAACTTCTTTCCTAGAGATCACCTTCCACTTTGACACTAAAGGGTCTTTTTTGTTATTTTGTAAAATTAAATTCACCGTAATTCAATGTTGTATAAAAAAGTGATAACATCTGAAGAGGTGAATACTTTTTATAGGCCCTGTAAGTAAATCCAAAATGGTAGAGAGTATATTCTTAATTTGGTATTGCTACAAAACAGAGATTTTCTGCTGCCTCCATTATTTCGGTCTGAACTTTATTTATCAAAACCTTGATAAACCAGGGGCATATGTGAGGATCTTGTTTGTGGACTTTTGCTCTCCTTTCAATACAGTCATCCCAGAGCTCCTAAATAAGAAACTTATCCAGTTCAACCCGCACAGTTCAATTTGCCATTGGATCACAGACTTTCTTACAGATAGGAAACAGTATGTGCGGTTGGGTATACACATGTGCCCCTTTAACCCTTAGTACTGGAGCACCACAAGAATGTGTCCTTTCCCCACTACTTTTTTCACTTTATACGAATGACTACATCTGACGATTCATCTGTCAGATTTTTTAAATTTGCAGATGACAGAATACTAATAGGCCTCATTTCAAACAATGATGAGTCCATATACAGTCAGGTGAGGTCAGGTTGGGGAGCATGTACTGGTATAGCACATTGCCGCACCCACCACATGATGAAACAGGTCAGGATGCCAGGGTGGACACACAGTCCAGTCCCACAGTCCAGAAATGACCATCTATCTGCCACAGCCAGGTGTTGTGTGGTTGCCCCCTTGGCCTGGTCCAGCCACTCTGTTTCTCAGCAATGATGATCCTATGACCTGAATCAGCCTTGAGGAATTATGCAACATGGCCGTTGTGCCATAATTGAAGCTCCCTTACAATGCAGGTAATGTACCTTATTTAGTACTCCTTGAGCAACCATTCATTCAACACAAAGTCAAAGACCCAAGGATTCTCCGAAGAGACACAGTACCAAAGGAGTCCAGTCTTCATCTCAGGTCACTGTATAGCGTCCATGTCTCGCAACCATATTGCAAATAAAGCACCAGTACTCTAAAGACTTGGTCTTTCATCCTTTTGCATAGTTATCGGGAGCACCACACACCCCTTTCCAGTGACATCATGGCCCCCCCATGCTCTCCCAATCTGTCTACTGACTTCATAAGAAGAGTCACCAGAGGCACAAATGTCACTGCTGAGGTAAGTAAACCTCTCAACGAGGTCAACATTTTCTCCGTAGACAGACACAATGCTGATGACTGTGTCCAAGAGGTCATTAAACTTCCTAAAATAATAAAAAGATGCTTGATAAATATGGGCATAGGTCTACATTTTGGCATGAGGTTCTAATGGCGGATGGCTGTGCCCAAGAGGTTAAAGGCCTGGATCTTGGTTTTTATACAGAGCACTTGCAAACCCAGATACTCAGACTCCTCGCTCAGTCTCTCAAAAGCCTCCATTAACCCCGCAAAGATCATAGCATCATCGGTAACATTAAGATCAGTGAATTTCTCTTCATCAACAGATGCCCCACAGCCACTGCACCCCACAACCCTGCCCAAAACCCAGTCCATGAAAGCATTGAACAGAGTAAGAGCAAGAACACACCCAAGAATCAACAGGGAAAAACGTAGAGGTTCTGCATCCACTCTGCACAGCGCTCGCAGTACCAGTGTACAGGCCGGCTATGATGCCCAGCAACCTTGGGGGGGATCTCGTGAAGTCTCGGGACGTCCCACAGGGCAGCTTGATCAACTGTTTTGAACGCTTTACAAAAATCGACAACGGCTGCAAAGAAACTCCCAATATTCACGTTTGCGCTCAATGAGAACCTTAAGTGCCAAGATATGGTCAATGGCAGACTTCTTAGGCCTAAAACCAGACAGACAAGAGGTAGAAAATCTGACATTGTGGTGCAGCCATAATAATTTGGCTCTTAATATTCAAAAAACTCAGGAGATGAGGATAGATTTCAGGAAACAGTTACCTACTTACTATCACTTACTATAAATGGCTCAGTCATTCGGATGACAGATTCATTTAAGTTTCTGGGCATTGTGCAGTCACAAAACCTTAAGTGGGACAATAACATTATATGTATTATCAACAAAGCCCATCAGAGAATGTTCTTTTTGTGTCATCTGAGGAAAAGCAATCTGCCTCAAGCAATATTGGTCCAAGTCTACACAGCCATCATTAAGTCCATTCGTAACTGTCTGGTTTAGTGTTGCCTCTGTTCAGGCTAAGGCTAATTGTCAACATATCATCAAAGCCTGTGAAAGGATCATAGATTGTAACTTACTGCACATTGAAGTTCTATATGAGTCCAGGGTAAGGAAGAGGGCTGCAAAGATCATTGCTTATCCGACTCACCCAGAGCATCACCTGTTCCAAAGACTTCCCTCCAGCAAATGTTTTTGTGCAGTGAAAGCTAAAATAACACCTACACATATTTTTCCATGGGCAGGCATTCTAACTAATCAGGTCTGAGCTTCTACTCAGTATGTACATACCTAAACACTGGACTACTAGACATTTTTATCTTACTATCTCTTTATGCTTTTATATTGCCCATGTATGATGCATAATATTTTATCATTTTATATTTTATCCTCTTATATTTATCTTTTGCATTCTGTGTTGTCCTTGTATGTTGCACCAGTACTGTCCAGACAAATTCCTAGTACACATTAGTGTACCTGACCAATAAAGTGAATCCTCATTCTGACTCTGTGGTGCAGGAACATAATCACTTGGACCTGATTTTATTTTTCATATGGATGGACTTGTTCAGCGCAAGTGACTAACTGGCCTTTTCAATTTTCCTAATTTATGCCAAAAAATATCTACACAAAAATGAAAGGATCTGATAGGCAACCAGTTGAGAAGATTGATTTCAAATACTGCTGGAATAAAGTCTGGAGAATAATACAAACTAAACCACTATGGGCACAACCTGTACTCACTATGATTGTCATGCAGAAGGCACTGCAGCATCAAAATGCAGACTAGGAATTTCAAGACAGATTTTCATCACCAACAGGTACATAACCCAGCCACCTGGGGCTCTTCAATTGTTATCCGCTCACACTGCATGTGTCAAATAGCAGGCTTCTTTTTTTGTGCATTATACTGTATTATAATATGATGTATGTTATATGGCTTTTCTTTGTGCTTTCTTGTAATCTTTAGTAATTAGTATTATGTGCAGCTGCATTTGCTTTTTATACTAATTTGGGCTATTTTTATCATAACGGAAGCAATAAAAAATTACCCATTTTCAGTTTCCACTTTTTACATTACAGCTATATAAGAATCCAAATTCTGTTATGGCCACATCAGGTCCACTCGCAGAAAACAGTCGTATGCACACTTTTACTGTTCTAATGAATCATTTACTAATGAAACATTTTTGTACTTCATTCATTCATTCAATCAGTTTATTCCAGGGCAAATATAAGAGAGTTCTGAATCTCATCCTTATAGTTTTAATGGTAATACAGAAACTTATCGCCAGTGAGACACACCTAACCTATCACAGACAGACTCATGCATACGTTCACGCTCCCTCATTCATTTGGCAAAGTAAAAGATGCTAATCAACCTATCACAATCTACTTGAAAGTCTGGTCATATAGAAACATTGGCCAACTTGAAACCGAACCTAGGTGAGGAACTACTTCACCACTGGACAGTGATAGTATGTTGCAAATGAAATACTGTATATAATGTCAGTTCTTTTAAGCCGCAGGCATGATTTATAACGGGAGGCAAAGTCGAATGCATATTCTAAAGTTATCTAAAAGGTTGCTAGTTCAAATCCCATTACTGTCAAAAAGGCTCCTACTCCATTGGGCCCTTGAGCAAGGCCCTTAACCTGAAAATTGCTCCATGAATGCTGTACAATGGGTGACCTTGAGCTCTGACCCCCCAAATGTCATGTGAAAATGTCATTCTCTCCTAAACAACAACAAAGTAAATTACAATAAAAAAATAAAACGAGCATATAGAGTTGAGGTATTAATGTCCATTTCATGATAAGACGTCCTTTTCCTCCAATTTCCTTTCTGAAAGACATGATGCATTTAAAATGACCCTTTAGGCCTGTAATATACACACACGTTCTGTAACTTAGTGATAGTGAACTTTGAAAGGAACAAACAAGTCTTTAGAGTAAAATATTTACTTTTTTTTTATAAGTCTTTAATGTATTTACTTTCTCATTTTCTATTTTTTGTATTATTTTCAGGATGCAGCTGTAGGACTGCTTACAAACACCATAACTGGCATGTGTTGGTGGCATACAAGGCTAATTAAGGTCAAGTGTGTCCAGATGGTCCAGCATGCCCTTAATGAGATGGAGTCTGGAAGGACAAAGATGGTTTTTTCCACTGTACAATTTACTGAATAAGTATACACTCTTCCCAATTAAAATCTAAAGAAATGAACAATTTACAATCAAACTCCACCAATGAATAAGTTAATATTCTCAAACCCACTTAACAAAATTCAAGGTCATCACAGTAGCACTGGGAGCAAGGCTTATCATAAGGTCTATTTCAGGGCACAATCAGTTAGACACAGAATGAGCATTAGAAACTCGAAAAATTTAGATAAGAACAGGCCATTCAGCCGAACAAAACTCACCAATCTTATCCCCCTCATTCTTCCAAAATAACATCTTGTCGAGTTTTGAAAGCCTCTAAAGTCCTACTGTCTACCACACTACTTGGTTTGTTATTCCATGTGTCTGTGGTTCGAAAAATTCCCTAATGACAAGTTTCCAACTGTGCCCCTGTGTTCCCATTGAACTTACTTTAAAGTAACAGCCTAATCCACTGTACTAATTCCTTTCAAAATTTTTAAACACTTCAGTAATGTCACCCCTTAATCTCCTTTTTCTTAAGCTGAAAAGTTTTATGCTGTTAATTCTAATAATAGTGATGACAATTGAAATGGTCATCAGACGTTGACACAGAGTGAAACTGACACCTGTTGCACAGAGTCCAACTTTTCAAGTTTCGATGCTGGTTATGTTTGGTGTTGGCTTCACACTACTACTGACAATCTTGCATCGTCATTGCCCATTCATGGGTAACCCCAGTCTAAATGTGTCTGTTGATCATGATTATCTGGACTATTTACAATTTGTCGATGATAGTCCGGTAGAAAAAACAGTTGTCACACTCACTGGCAGCCTATCACTGCAGATGACATGAGGGTGTTTTTCAGTATCCTTCCTGATACTGCAGGGCATAGTGGGTAAACTAGTCCAGAGATGGCACAGGTCCACAGAGTGGTTGTTGTAGACACACATTTTCAGGGAAAAAATATGAGTGAGTGCTAATTTTCACTTATTATGAAACACCTGAATTTCACTAATAAGGGTGACTATGATGAAGCCAGTCACCCAGCATCAAAACTGTACAAACTGTCTATCAGGTGAACATCAAAAACTATGCTGAAGTTGTATCATGAAGTATTGACAAAAATCTTAGGGGTTACAAGGGAAGGCTGTTGTTGATACATTGCATTCAGACAAGCATGACTTGATATCAGGTTCTACTTGCTGTGTGGAGCAATGTCTGGGTAGATCATCTGTGCTGTCACTGGCGGACCCTTTGCTTGACCAAGGTTACTCTATAACAACAATGGACAATTTATATACCCCACCTGAACTGCTTGACATTTTAAAGGAAAGCTGATGCATATGGCACTGTATGAATGAACTGCCGTAATGTCGTGTAAACATGTCAAGTTTTGTGCAGTAGTTTGTATGGCAAAATTATGTCTGATCAAGTGGAAGGACAAGAAAGACGTCTGCCTCCTAAGTACTGTTCACAATGCAGCAACTGCCAATGTGTGTGTTTTAGGGGAAATGTGGCCATTACTAAGCCCTGTGCTGTGGTACGCTACAATAACACACAGAGCGGTGTCAATTGTGCAGGGGAGTATTTTTCGTACGTGGATTACTCGTTTAGCCGGATGTCATTGTTGATGATTTGGCCTGATCCTGGATCTGTCAGTTTTTCGAAACTCTTGCTGGATGTGTTGTCATAGCAACACATCCAAATCCTCAAACCTGCTCGGAGCAGGTTTGTTCCATGTAAACAAGGATTAGCTCACACACTTAATCAGTGTCCGTGCATGGAATTCATTCAGTCATGGCTTCACCGTTCATGAATGAGCGACCAATTGATATCGGTGCACAAATTATAAGAAGAGAATTTCATATAGAGAGGGTTTTGCACGATCGGCAAGATCCTTTATTGCTCCCGGAGGAAATTCTTTTCGAAAGATACCGCTTTAGCCGAAGGGGTATATTGTACCTCAAAGATTTATTACCAGCTTATATTCGAAGTCAAACTTGGCAAAGTTGGGCTCTCACAACCACACAGACAGTATGCATTGCTTTGAGGTTTTTTGCAAGCGGCACTTTTTTTATATACTGTAGGCAATGCGGAAAATCTATCTAAAAGTGCAGTTTGCCAGGCAATTCATAAAGTCTGTTTGGCTCTGAAATATTTCCTTTCGGGTTTTCATGGTGTTTCTTGGACACCTGCATGTGCAGACAGTAAAAGAGGTGTTTCATGCCATTACAGGTAGGCAACACACAGGCAAAAACGCCCACAGTTCCATGAAGAATATCACAATCAGCCTAACATTCTCATTACCCAGGATTTCCAAATGTGATTGGGGCACTGGATTGTACGCAGATCCAAATAATCAGACACAGTGTCTTCATCAAATATTTGACCTTCGTCAATATCTCGTTGGTCAGACACAGGTTCTAGGGATATGACATTCCTTGCAACTGACCCAACAAAAAAAGAGGGATATATGGAACATACCTATGGCACACATGGAGGACAAATATATGCGGTGACCATCCTTTACCTGATATGAAGTGACCGCTGCATCCTGCCACTGGTTCTGAGAAGGAGCTTTGCCCTGGAATGCCCTCAGAAACAGGGCGATGGGCATTTTGCTGGAGAGCCAACTCTTCTGCAGGGGTTAGGTCTGGACCGTGTGGACCTCCACCTGTTTTTTGCTTGTCTGCCTTCTTATTAGCTTTAGAATTAATGTTTTTTTTATATTATTTATGATTCTTTATGTCAACAATTCTTTAAATAGTTATATACCAATATTTACCAGTTTGAAGTATATTCTTGTACTTCACTTTAACCTGTTCCCATGTTCTCCTTGTGCTCATGTTTGATCTGGAATTATGACATATTAAATATGAATTTACATGCATATTTAATATATTAAATGTGAATTTCCCCTTGGGATTAATAAAGTATCTATCTATCTATCTATCTATCTATCTATCTATCTATCTATCTATCTATCTATCTATCTATCTATCTATCTATCTATCTATCTATCTATCTATCTATCTATCTATCTATCTAATTAATCTGACACATAGGAAATGAAACGCTGCATTCAGTAAGTACAATGCACACTACTTAGCGTTTAATTTGTCGGCCACTTTTTGCCAGCCGTCTTTTCTGGTCTGGGCTGCTTTTGCAGTGTTACCCCTTGTGCATATTAAATCTTGAAATTCTTCATGTCCTTTGAATGAAAGGTCTTGCTCCGCTTGTGTGAAAAAAAACATGCGCCCGTTCTTTCGTCATTTTGTTACAGCCTATCAAAGACTTGCTGATCATGTTTTCTAGACTCAATATATATGGGCTTTTCAATCAGCGCGGGCGCGCGCATTCATCTCTGATGATTAGATCCAGCTAGACTAATCTACTACACGGCTGCGTATGAAAAACCGACTTATCCCGGATGAGTTTCACTGGCATTAACTCATCCAAGATGAGGCATCTGATCTCGGATGATTTAAGCGACGTACGGAAAATACCCCCCAGGTCTGGCACTGACATTCTACCCTCAACAACAGAAAAAATACAAAAAAAAGGTTCTGACATCTGCTCGAATAGTGCCTATGTACTTTACTTTGGTGATTGTTTCAAAACATGTCACATGAATCATGTATACTAAATCTGCATCAGTATAGGAGATGATACTAAACATACTTATCCTACTGTGATTATTGTGACATTTTGGTATTAACACATTTTTGTTACACATACTGCAATAACATTTTTTGTTGCTGGGGAAAAAAAATCTGTGCTTTTGGCCTGTTTTTCTAATGAATCAGTTGTGAATGTTTATTAATGAAACAAGTTAAAATTTTACCTTGTTTGATATTACTGAAGCTCACATACAGTATACTGAAAAAAATACATGTGCATAAACTGTCAAATTAGGTAATATAACCAACTGAAACACACTTTTTTTTGTTTTTGCTTTCTTGCCACATTCACCAGAATCTCCTTTTCTGACACTAATGGTTAAATCTGCACAGACAGTAAATCAGCATATCCGAAATCCCCATCCCATCACGAGGAGGGCAAAGGCTCAGCCTTACATAAAACAGTGGTGTTGACTGAAGTGGAAGAGTAAAAGGAAAAATGAGGAGATTTAAAGAAAAATCAGCATGATGTTGGCGCTCAGCAGGCTCCTATCAATTATGGAGAATGCACTGCATCCACTAAACAGTGTCATCTCTAGACAGAAGAGCAGCTTCAGCGACAGACTGTTGTCACTGTCCTGCTCCACTGATAGACTGAGGAGATCGTTCCTCCCCCAAACTATGCGACTCTTCAATTCCACCCGGTTGTTGGGGGGTAAACGTTAACATTATTCAAAGTTATTGTCTTTTTTTACCTGCATTTTTATTACTCTTTCCCTTGGGATTAATAAAGTATCTATCTATCTATCTAAAACAAGCAGGGCATTTGTAGCCAATCTCTGTTCTAGACAGTAATCTTACTCTTTGCTCAGTGTGTTCCTTTATTGATTCATTGTTCACCACTCTTTCTGTTATGTGAAAAATATGCAAAACCTTACACTTTCCACCCAAGATCAGTTGTAAAGTGGGCTTGCACTCTGGTTTACCTTCACTGCTTTAGTTCAAGTTTCTACTAATATTAGAACATTTGAGAAATTCATTTGCTCCTCGGAGGAGTCAGGCTACACCATTTACTATGGAAGCATGATAATGCATCAAAAAAGTGGATTTTAAACCTTCAGATGCTTAAGTTAAGGAAACTGTTTATTTCCTTTTATAATGAACATCAAAAGTCTACACCGGGGTGGCCAACTCCAATCCTAGAGAGTTACAGTGGCTACAGCAGGGGTCTTCAACTCCAGTCCTGGAGATCTACTGTGGCTGCAAGTTTTCATTCTAACTCTTTTCTTAATTAGTGACCAGTTTTTGATGCTAATTAACTATTTCCCTTTATTTTAATTGACTTTTCTTGACACTCTGAGAGCTGAATTGATTCTTTTTTCCTTAAATGTCACCTAAACATAAATTTGATGTGAAGTGAGCCAACAGATGACCAACCTGCATTCAGTTTCTTAACCTGAAGCCAATTCTCGTTGCTAATTAAACCCGTTATTTAATTCCAGGGTGCTCATTCTGCGATGGCAGACATTTCCAAAACTGTTGATTATCTTTTTTAAGAACTCTGTCAAAATGTCTTGTGGACCTGAGCAGATCAACATTACTGAGGCCTTCACCTTTCTTTATTTTCAGTTATTGTGTGATGGACGCAGGTTGTTGTTTATGTGTTGGTTCATTTTGTGTGTTAATATTGTTTGGTTGCTAATTAAGGAAAAAAGAAATAATTAAGGGGCCTGAGTCTTAAGTTGTGCATCAATTAAAATTAAGGCAAAGAGTTAATCAGCAGCAAAATATGGTCACTAATTAAGAAAAGGGTTAGAATGAAAACCCGCAGCTACAGTAGCGCTCCAGGACTGGACTTGGAGACCCCTGGGCCACAGGGTTTCATTCTGTTTTTTTAATTACTGATGTTGGTCCTGGAGGGCTGCAGTGGCTTCAGCATTTTTCACTAAGTAAATTGCTTCATGAGAAATCATTCATTGCTGATGAAGCAATTATTGCTCAAGTGATATTTTAGTTGTCTCGTTTAAGATTTTGAACCCTTAATTACTTATTTTAGTCTTAAATAGCTGTAGTCATTGTTTTAACTGCTCCTTATTAGCAATAAGATGCAAATGACAAAGGAACCGGCAGTTCTACATCTAGTTTGTCTCCATTTCCACCCAAGTGTATTCCTCATTCACTGTTTGGTTTAATTAAGCACTCAGAAGGAAACTGAAGAGAAAGTGAAGAACTGGCAATTTTTCGTCCATTTTAGGTTTGGATGATACTTGTATCATTAGAAAGGGAAAAAAATCTTTGATTTAAGAATAAACTGACTTGGCAGAGTTAAAACACTAACAAGCCATGAAATTAAATAAGATCTGTTATTGATGAGGATTGGCTTCTAATTGAGCAGCGGGGATGGAACAAAAATCTGCAGCCATTGTGGGTCCCCAGGACTGGAGTTTGCCACCACTGCAGCCTTACTGACATTTCAGAATTTGTTAAGGTACCATACACTGATAATTTCTGAATTATCTATATCTATTATTTATTTATTTATTATATTGCATATCTATTATTTACTTATTATATTACATATCTATTGACTATATTTATGTATCTAGATTGCAAATGCCATACATTGCATCAATGTTCATATTGTTTACTACACGTCAATATTGCTGCTACTTCTTTGTCTTGTCTTTGCACAATGTCTTGTCTTGTTTGTGTTTTAATTTTAAATCTTAATTTTAATTTTTAATTTTAAGTCTAATTTTAATTTAATTAATTTTTTTTTATGTGCAATTCATGTTGTTACACTGTGGACCCTGAGCTTCGCAATTTCGTCTGTCTGTATACTTGTATATGGTTGAGATGACAATAAAATTCACTTTGACTTTGACTTGACTAAAGGCAGAAATCAAGACAAAACAGTTCAAACCAGATTTCACCACTAATACAATTTTGTTGTCAATAAAGTTTAAATTAATAACACATTTCTGACATTTAGGTACAATAATTACTGATAAAAAAACAATGTTTTGTTTGACTCTGAATTAATACTTTGTTATTTTTTATATCATTTGTGAAATAATTGCATTTTTACTGATATCTAAAAGACAATAAAATTGCATTTTTACTGATATCTAAAAGACTTTCAGTGACTCAGTTCAGTGCTGCTGGGATAGGAAGCGTCAACCCTGTGAAAGAAAAATCTGCTACAAAATGGATGGATGAGTCAGCTCATGACCTTATTCCGTTTACTGCCCTCATTTTTATATCCTTTATTATTAAACAGAATATGTAATTTGAACTCTTAACACCATATTAGTAATAGCTGTGCAGTACGTGTTCCAACCTTCTAGTTACTGTGAAGTTATTAAAGATTTGATTTTGATAAGAATTTTATGCTACTCAGAAAATATTTAATTTGTGTTTGTATTATAAAAAGCTCCACTGAATACAGCATGCTCAGATGCTGTGGACACAGCAGGCGATGACAAGACAAGCTGCCAAAATTCAACTGAGGCAAAGAAGAACAAAATTTAGAATAAAAAGTAGGTAGAGCTGTCAGTCATATCTCATCCCTAATCTGTCACCATCTGATTAATAAATTCATATACCAGAAGCAACTGAAGGATAAAAATAAGTCTAATGTCCCCGACAATAAAATCTATGGTAACTTCATTTTCTTTCACATACTATACATTTAATTCATTCTCGTTTAAGAGCAGAAGGCTGTTTTTAATCACTTCCTTTGCCTACAGGGCCGATCATTTTTGGTGAATAAGTGCCGTGTCTAATTTACGCTTTAACATTCAGTTTAAGGAAAGTTGTAGCACTTTAGAATATTGCCACCTTTAATGCATCTTTTAGTTACTTACTACTATGTAATAAGATTTGTCAAGATACCCTTATATGTTACTTAGCTATAACGAATGCTAAATGCACTAGAGATGCTCTTAAAGCTTCTAAACATCACTGTCTGTGTTGTACTCATTAGATGGTGGTGGTATTATAGTCTGTGGGAGATATGCAAGTAAGAATGCATTGCATGCACTGGGGCAAATGCTAGTGCAGTGGCAAATGCTGCTACCTCATGGACCCAGTGACCTGGGTTTAAACCCCATATCTGTGTAGAGTTTGAAAACTCTCCTCGTTTCTACATGGGTTTTCCCTTCAACTGGCCCCTTTTTGATTGAGCTGTTCATTGTTGGTTCCTGCCTTGTGCCCACTGCCATTGGCACAGATTCTGTCCTTTGACAACTGTCCTTTAAAATGTCCATACACCTGGTTTCAGAATGTTTTATACATATGAAAATAAATTTTAAACTTAAACTCAAAACACTTTAGAAAAGCTACTCATATTTTTAACAATGTAATGTATGATGCACAAAATGTACACCACATCTTGCAAAATCAAATAAGTTAATTTGTTACTCTAATAGAAAATAGATGCAGGAATAGTGGTGGTGAGCAAAGTTGCTTCTCAATCTACTCTCTTGGGTTTGGACATGTGCTACAATAGCTACAGGAATCTCTGCTCAATGTATGGTGTCCTAATGCCAACTGTAATTCCATAAGAGGGAAAAGAAAGAGTTATTTGTTAAATAGAGATCAAGAGACGAAACATAAGTCACAAAACGAGTTAAGGCCAAAACCATGGGTCTTTCCTGTCATCGCAGCCAAGTCATTAAACAAAGACGCAGACAAAATTGTGAATTTCCCCTTGGGATTAATAAAGTATCTATCTATCTATCTATCTATCTAAAATATTGTTGAACAAATTCTGAAAACAAAGAGACTATAACTAATACAGGCAAACACAGTTTTTAGGCTTCTACTCAATTTAAGATAATCAGGAAGCATGTGTCAGCTGTGTACAGTATAACTCTGGAGAAGATATAGGGAGAAAAGAAGACAGAGCAATGTATCGGCAGACAAACTAGGAGGCAAAGAGGGCAGTGGCAAGAGCCAAGGCATAAACTTTGGAGAAGGTGTATGAAAAATTGGTGGCAAAAGAGGAAGAGAGAATGATTTTCAGAATAGCAAAGGCTAAGAACAAAGCTGGGAGGGATTTTAGTCAGATAAAGCAGGTGAATGATGAGCTAGGTATGGTCTTGAGTGAACATGATAGGATCAAGAAGTGATTGAAGGGGTACTTTCAAAAGCTCTTGATTGAAGAAAATCCAAGGGTAGTATATCAGGATGGAGTCACACATGAAGGACTAGTGCCAAAAACAAGGACGGAGGAAGTAAAGGACACACTACAAAGAATGAAAAGATAACATGACTGGATAAAATTCCACAGAAGTGTGGAAGAGTTTAGAAGAAGAGGGAGTAGATCTATAGTGGGATCTAATGCAAAAGATCTATGAACAGGAGAGAATACCAGATGAGTGGAGGAACAGTGTTATTGTACCCATGTATACACAGAAGGAAGATATTCAGGATTGTGGAAATTATAGAAGGATACAGCTGAAAATTTGTGAAAGGGTTATAGAGAGAAAGTTTAGGAAAGAGACCACCATAGAGGAGGAGCAATTTAGTTTTATGCCAGGCAAAGAAACAATTGATGTGGTCTTTGCATTGAGACAGCTTATAGAGAAGCATCAAGGCTTATGATAGCGGGCCACATCAAGAGATCTGGAGGTACATGAGAGAAAAAGGACTACCAGAGAAGTATGTGAGAATTGTCAAGGATATGTATGAGGGAGTGAGGATTCAGTGTTGGAGTGACAGACAAGATCCCAGTTAGAGAAGGCCTGCACCAGGGATCCTCTTTAACTCCATGCCTTTTTAATTTGGTTATGGATGTGTTGACTTGTGGGATAAAAGACCAACCTCCCTGGTTCATGGTTTTACTGAAGACATTGTGTTTTGTAGCACCATAAAGGAGGATGTGAAGAGGAAGTTGGAAGAATGGACACCGGCTTCAGAGGGTATCAGATTGAATATAAATGACAATGAGATAAAATATTTGAGGTTTAATGATGATCAGGATTCAGAAGTTAGCCTGCAGGGAGAGCTATTGGAAGGAGTGGATGAGTTTAAATATTTATTATCAGTAAAAGCCTAAGATAGAGAATTAGATGCAGAGGTAACCCACGGAGTGTAGTGTGGATGGAACAATTGGAAGACGATAACAGGAGTATTGTGTGACTGAAGAACTAAGGTAAAATATTAAAAATAAAGTTTCTAAGAGAGTTGTAAGACCAGCAATGATGTATGGAGCTGAGACATGGCAGTAAAGAATGCACAGAAGAATACATTGGATGTGGCAGATGTGAGAATGTTGAGATGGATGTGTGGAGTTACAAAGAAGGACAGAATAAGAAATGGGACAATTGGAGGTATAACAAAAGTGGGAGAGATATCTAAGAGAGTACAGAAAAGTAGGTTGAAGTGGTATGGGCATGTGATGAGGAATGACAATGAATATGTGGGCAAAGGAGTGATGGAAATGGAAGAACAGGGGATGAGAAAGCAAGTGATAAAGTGAAGATTTGAAAGAAAAGGGTCTGACTGGAGAGGAGGTGCAGAGACTAACTGTATGGAGTGGGTTGATCAGGGACATTGATCTTCCATAGAAGTGGAAAAAGATGAACAAGAAGCAGAATGACCCCAGACCTTTAAACCTTCTTTTCAGTGATCTCCAGTTGTCATGTATAGCAGCGTGGCTAGCAACCGAAATTAAACCATAATTAAAGTTGAAAGTGGTGGTACTCAAAAGAAGCAATGGCCATTGCAATAATGTTATAAATCTCAGCATTTGCCCTTTAGCACAAAATAAACCTTTAATATGAATTTTCCCTATTCCCGAGACAGAAGGAATTAATGATAAATTCATGAAATGCAGAATCATAGCTCCATCACTATCAGTTCATAAGCGCAACCCTTAACTCTGACTCTCTCACTCTTCTGTCTTGTACGATTTCACATCAGCATTTGGTTATATGATTTAGAACTTTATTTCCAATGAAAACATTTTCAATAATATTTTGCATTCAGGAATGATTTATTGTGACATATTTATAGTTTTTCAATTTTCCATCCATTAAACTTAGGCTTTGGCCCTCCATGACTCTAAAATTACACTATCAGGCACAAGACAGCAAAACACCAAGGATGTTGTATTAGTTCATTGCAGAGCTCAGCCAGTATTCCTGCAACTAATCCATCCTCTGTATTTTTGGGATGGGGTAGGAAAGCTGACATAACTAAATGACGCTCCATAATGCCAATAGGAGAATGTGCAAATTCCACATGGACAGTGAGCAGGCTGGAATGAATTATTAGGGGAAGCGGCACTAAAAACTGCACCACCATGCCACCGATCTTTCAGACTTGTCCTTGGCAGGTGTAATTTGTGTGTTTAGCTCGTCATCTAGTGCTGCTTTCATTACCACATTAAACTATCTATTCAAAAGTCTGTGTTCACAGAGTCTTGCTAACTATTTTAAACTTTCTTTCCCAACCCTTAGATGTGTTGTATGTACTGTATATAGATTTTTTTTTGTTGCTTTGAATAAAGCTTTCTTCAGAGCACATAATAATAAGTTCATTGCTATAAAGCAGAGCATCTGAGAATTGTGTTAATTGTTTTGCAAATGTGAAAAGAGCAGTGCTACAAAATTACAAAAAAAACACATTGATCATTCAGCTCTAAACCAGCCAAATGTATTTTTAGATTGTGAAAGAAAAACTATTAACCTAATTTTCAGGAGCAATCTGCTTAATTTTATATAGGTATCTGGAGAATCCACAGGAGCAAATCAAATCAGCAGATGGCTTTATTAAAACACTTGGGATAGGCTCGCTATATCAAATGTGCAAAGTAAGCAGGAGCTGAGGGTTATGTCAGATACACCAAACACCAGCTCCATCACAAGTAATTGTCTTCTGTATTCTCTGAAAGAAAACCCTCCTTAAGGAACAGTAATTTCATTCTCAGTGGCATTCTAATGTACAGTATGAACATTCAGCATAAAAATAACAGAGTTAACCCACCATCTCCACAGTGCATGGATTTTTATGCACATATCTCCCTTTTTTATACACAGCATATTTTAAAGTGTTCATTGGTTATACAGTGAAAAATAAGTTCTTTGTTATTGAATTCTAATGTAAAAAAAACAAACAAATTATGATAAGAAGTGAAATTCATTCTTATTATGTTACAGTCAGGGTTTTCTTATCTTGGCTTGTTTTTATTTACTTTTGTATTGTTATTTTTGTTAATACTAAATTATTAGTTTTTTTGTTTATCATTTCTGTTGGTTTTACTTATTATTCATTAATTATGTGCTATCTTTTTAAATTTCAGGCTATTCTGTGCAATTTGTGGGTGGAGCCCCAGGAGGCGGGGCCACCCTAAAATCACAGCTGCTGGGGCCTTCCTCTGGTTTTATAAGTAGATCAGTGAAGAGGATCAAGTGGCAGTTCATTGAGCTTGCCATGACTTTTGCTGTTTATTTATTTTTTCTCGTTTTTTTTCCTCTGGTTTTAATTTTCAACGGCTGGATTGTTTTTAGGACTTAGTTGCTGTGGATTGTCTAATAGACAAATCCTGTTTTGAGCATTTTATTATATTTTTTTCTTTTTTGTTAAATGCATTTCTTTTATAAAGATTGTTTGTAGCCCTTTTGGTTCTATGGTAGGACATTTTTAGATTTTTTTTTTTAATTTAATCCTTTTGAACTTTTAAAGTCAGCTCCCTATTTACAAGCCTCTCTTGGTCAAAGGCTGCAGGTAGCAAGGTGGGGGGGGGGAATGTCTGGCTTGGGTGAACTTCTTCTGGGGGGTCTCCAGTGAAAGTTCTGAGCCGCTTTTGTGGCTAATATTGTGGAGGCTTTACACCCTTTCACCATGTTTTTGACTCAGTGTTGCGACACTTATAAAGTGCCCTGTCACTACCAGATCCGGTGCACTATATATTAAAAACAAATATAGCTATATCAAAATTGTAACAATAAAAATATTTTAAAAAATAAGGCATTCAATGAACAAGAAGGGAAATCAAGGCATGATATTGGGCAGAAAATATGAATTGCAGACAAACAGAAAGCAAAATTATTTTGTTGTGGGCATATCACAGAGGGATCCTGCCTCACCTATAGTATCCCCAATTTAATCTTGACCTGTTTATCTATTGGTTACTGTATGTGTCAGGCTGTGATATCATTCACTGACACTGATCACAGACAGACCAAACCAAGATTGACAACATGCATCATTTATTACTAACTCATTTAGAGACAAGAATCTGGAGTGTACAGAAATCAAGCAGGGGAGTGGGCACAATTGTTTTTTCACTCATCATATGTAATAAGCATAAATTACTTTAATGCCTAAAATGTGCCTAAAGGTGAAGCAAAGTGACTATATGTATGTCATTTACCACAGATACAACCTGGATGGTCAGCACTGCTTTTCATCGAAGACTACAGACCAAAATGTGCCTAGTGTTCAGGTGGATGGTCTTCTTGTGTTACTTAGTGAGCTGGTCAGTTTTTCTTGCAGGACCTCCAGCTACAATGGCTGGGGTAGGGCCCTGGTATTTATATCTTTTTTTACACCTCCCTGTGGCATTTTTGGGCCAAATGTTGTCAAAGAGTACAGGCAGACAGCCTGGCCCCTCATCCATTCCCAACCAGGTCCTACCATTCCTTGCAAATCTTTCATTAGTCAATATTTTACCCATGACAGTAGTCTCATAGGGCGTACCTCATGCTTTTACACTTTTGAGAACAACCCTCTTCATCAGTTCTAGCCAGTTACATTATGTGGCAAGCCAAGCAGCTTAGCAAATCTTATAATAGAGCAATTGCTGGACAACTTTCTGATGTTTTTCTATTAACAACAACAGCAGCAATATTTATTTATATAGCACATTTTCATGCAAATGATTTAGCTCAAAGTGCTTTACAAGATGAAGAAAGTGGAGAAAGACAAAATATATTAAAAATAAAATTAACATAGAATAAAAATAAGGTCTGATGGCGAGGGAGGACAGAAAAAAACTCCAGGCGGCTAGAGAAAAAAAAAAACAAAATCTGCAGGGGTTCCAGGCAACGAGACCACCCAGCCCCCTTTAGGCATTCTACCTAACATAAATGATCTCAATCAGTCCTCATGCTTTTCAGGCTTCACATGGAAAAACTTGATGATGATAGTAGGTGCTTTTATCATTGTTCTATTATGTGTCTATTTGATAAAGGATACAGGAATTGCATATATAAATAGTCCTAGTTCATCATAATACATCAGCATATTAAAAACCAACTCTATCTCTTTATCAAGCCTAACTAAAGCCACACTAAATTGGTAGAACCAATGCACCAGTCACCTCTTATTCTTTCCCTTTGCTTAATGAGATCGAAGACCTGGTCGGACTGCAGGTGTTAGTGAAGAACGAGAGTCAAGTCTAAAATGCCTTGATAGGGAGTGCCCTGGCAATGACCACCAACATTAGTAGCCATGCCAGTGCCATTGGACTACTACTAGCAGGAGATGCTATTCTTGGGGAGCTACTGTCACTTTCACAGTATTATCAACCTTGCCAACACCCCCACCCCCGGCCTGCGCTATGCGCCAGCCACTTCACGTCTCTGCCGCTCACGCGTATGTGACTTTCACCAAACAACAAATCTTTTAATTCTCACGGATACGCCTTTTTATTGAGAAGAACCACTCCTTTTTCCTGATGGCAGCTTGAATTAGATGATCTACAAGTCTCCAACTTAAAGTTTAAATCTGAACAATATATTCGATCTCTTTTCACTGTTCCATTATTTCACAGAGTAATAACTTCCGTTTGTTTGCACTAATGTCATCTTTACTATCATTTTTTTGAGACTTTCAAATTTTAGTACTTTTATTATCTCTAACCTGCTCTGCATGTGTATCGCTCCAATGTTTTTTAAACCTCTTTACGATGTTCTACTTTGTCATCTACTCTGTGCCTTTTATTTCCGGCCCCAGGCGTGATTAAATCTCTTGGCACAAAGTCTCGTCTCATGGGACATGAAAGTATCTCTCTGAAAAAGTCACGTCTTGTCCCAGGTTTTTTTTATATAATAGAGGGAAATATTTAGGAAAAGTGACTGCTCAGATGAAAAAGAAGTATGTAGCTGTCAAAATCTGGAACAAAAATATCTGGGTAAATGTTTTCTGAAGATAAGTAATCAGATCAGTGGGAGGAATAGGTGCTACAGTCAATTAATCTTTCCTGTGAACTGAAATATTAAACTCTTGTACTGCTGATTTGCCCATTTAACTGACTGGATTAAATTACAAAGAGAAGGAGGATGGCAGAGACAAGTCTGGATGCATTTTTATAAAATGAATCAGATGAAGAGTTCTTCCAAAGTCTTAAAGGCTTTTTATCCTTCTGAAATTATATGAGAAGTCTGCCTGTTTTGCTACTTAGAACTTTAAACAATTCCTGTCTTAAAACATATTGGTGCATTCTTGACTGTTTTAGGTAGAATATAATGATATATAATGTCATAAACATCAGCTGTCATTATTTTGTCTGTCTGTCTATCTGAAAAAAAACGCCGCTCCCAGTGGACCAACGTTGTTGAAGTTTAGCACACTTATTTTTCAAGGGAATTTGTTGGGAATGTTGAAGAGCTTTCAGTATTTTTTTTTGGAATTTCAAACTCTCCCACTGAGATGCATGGGTGAATTTCTGAACTTTGCTATCTTAAGACAGAGAAACATTACACATTAGCTTACTGTACAAAATTACCTTGAGAGAGGTTAGTTCAGCTTGTGTATTTTCTTCTTTTAGCTTGTATGCTTTGTTCTTTTTGTGGCACACACATATATTCCTGCAATCCATGCAAGGCTTTATAAATGAGACTTCTGCTCCAAATGTTTCAACTGTCTTTTTAGGGAAACTCCTCTATTTTTTCTTACCAGATGCAGAACAAAGTCAAAAGTGACATTCTTCTTTCTTTTCTTACAGAACGTCTTTATATGTATGGAAACATAAATGTTAAGGCCTAAACTGTCTCAGACCCTGGTGCAATTCATCCCATACAACCAGGGTGCACATGTGTTCATAGTTCTGCGCCACCCAGTAGTGCTATGCCGCTATATCCTAACTACAGGGTCACGGGGGTCTGCTGGAGCCAATCCCAGCCAACACCGGGCAGGGTGCCAGCACACCGCAGGGTACGCACACACCCAGACACCAAGGACAATTTAGAATCGCCAATGCACCTAACCTGCATGTCTTTGGACTGTGGGAGGAAACCGGAGCACCCGGAGGAAACCCACACAGACACGGGGAGAACATGCAAACTCCATGCAGGGAGGACCCAGGAAGCGAACACGGGTCTCTTAACTGCGAGGCAGCAGTGCTACCCACTGCGCCACTGTGCCGCCAGTTTGATATACCAATTTAAAAACTATAAATTGATATTCTGAGATATAAGGTGATATGGATGAAAATATTAATCAATTATATGGCACATAATATCTATAAGACTTATCTTTTAATTTACCACATTTCAGAGGGAAGTATTGATTACCTTTGGGATTTCTAATCGCACTCCTAAAATCTCTTTTTAGTGAAGTGTGGTCTACATAAAGTAAAGGAAGATGACTTATGAGCTTACTTTGATCCAAAGGAACAACAGTGTGGCAGTGGAAAAATTATAGATTAAAAACCAGATCTGTGAGAAAATTAGACATAAGGATAGTTTTCATGTGCAGGGTATCAGTGTGAAGTTCATTTCTCCTCTTCCACATGAAGCTGAGCCCTCTTATAACAAATGAAATTGAATCTTGACATACATTTTGTATTTAATTTACTCCTATTTGGATTGTGAAGGGTCTTGTGATGGTGTTTGGTGGGAAAAGTGTTTTATAAAGTAATTCATGTGAGTGTAAATGAAAGTATGTGAACACTGACAAGCCTGATGAAAGCTCCACAGCCAGAATGCTTCTGCCCTTTACCATTTTTAGCAGGTAATTAGCTTTAACCTTCTTTTCCTTTTACACTTGCATGCTGACACATCTCCTCTCTTACTTCATAAAATTAATCTTGATTGATCTCACCTTTCTCAACTTGTTATGCAGACAGTGCATATGTTATTGTCCTTCTACCCCTTGGCTGTCCGGACTCTGAATGTTGTGCTGCCCCCCCTGTCCTCAGATCTGCTCTCAGTAGCTTATTTATATGTGGCACATTTATTACACTTGTTACCACTGTTTTTTATTTATTTATTATTAGTTGTTGTTACTTATTTGCATATTATAGTCAATTATCTATTTTTAGTATAGGTCTTTACTTACCTTGCACTTGTTTTTTTTGTATATGTTGCACCGGAGTCTGGTTGAATGTTATGTGCCAGTGTATACTGCAATACGGTGTATGGATGCTATGACAATAAAGCCATTTGACTTGACATTTCTAACGTTCCATGGCATCCTAGGTTCAAAATTAGTTTCCAGCTTAAGCAATAAGGATCTTCCAGGAAGCAAATAGACATGGGATCTTCTTTATTCAATTCACTTGCACATTTAAAGAATGCATACTCAACAGAGGGCGGCACAGGGGCGCAGTGGTAGCGCTGCTGTCTCACAGCTAGGAGACCCAGGTTCGCTTCCCAGGTCCTCCCTGCGTGGAGTTTGCATGTTCTCCCCGTGTCTGCGTGGGTTTCCTCCGGGTGCTCCGGTTTCTTCCCACAGTCCAAAGACATGCAGGTTAGGTGCATTGGCGATCCTAAATTGTCCCTAGTGTGTGCTTGGTGTGTGTGTGTGTGTGTGTGTGTGTGCCCTGCGGTGGGCTGGTACCCTGCCCGGGGTTTGTTTCCTGCCTTGCAGCCTGTGTTGGGTGGGATTGGCTCCAGCAGACCCCCGTGACCCTGTAGTTAGGATATAGCGGGTTGGATAATGGTTGGATGGATGGATACTCAACAGATCTTGATAATGTTTTGCCCCTTCCTGATTTCCACTATTTTTGCAACTTTTTCACTAAATGTTTTCACCATGCAAAATTTAACATTAGATACAATACAAGACAATACAATATATTTTTGTATAGCCCAAAATCACACAAGAAGTGCCACAATGGGCTTTAACAGGCCTTGCCTTTTGACAGCCCCCCAGCCTCGACTCTCTAAGAAGACAAGGAAAAACTCCCAAAAAACCCTTGTAGGGAAAAAAATGGAAGAAACCTTGGGAAAGGCAGTTCAAAGAGAGACCCCTTTCCAGGTAGGTTGGGTGTGCAGTGGGTGTGAAAAAAAGGAGGCCAATACAATACAATACAATACACAGAACAGAACAGAAGTAATCCTCAATACAATATAATAGAAATATTACAAGTACAGAGCAGAATTCAACAGTAGATGATATCACATAATATGATTTGGATTAGATGTGATGGTACTTAACTGAACAAGTAACATGTATTTTTAAATTTATTTCATTTACTTAATGAACAAAGCTATCCAACACCAATTGACACTCTGTGGAAAAGTAATTGCCCCCAGTTAAGGCATAATTAAAGTCTGCTATAATAAACAGAGCCAGGCCTAGTTATAATATATACTGTATATACATATACAGTCATATGAAAAAGTTTGGAAACCCCTCTCAGCCTGCATAATAATGTACTCTACTTTCAACAAAAAAGATAACAGTGGTATGTCTTTCATTTCCTAGGAACATCTGAGTACTGGGCTGTTTTCCAAACAAAGATTTTTACTAAAGCAGTATTTAGTTGTATGAAATTAAATCAAATGTGAAAAACTGGCTGTGCAAAAATTTGGGTCCCCTTGTAATTTTGCTGATTTGAATGCATGTAACTGCTCAATACTGATTACTTGCAACACCAAATTGGTTGGATTAGCTCGTTAAGCCTTGAACTTCATAGACAGGTGTGTCCAATCATGAGAAAAGGTATTTAAGGTGGTCAACTGCAAATTGTGCTTCCCTTTGACTCTCCTCTGAAGAGTGACAGCATGGGATCCTCAAAGCAACTCTCAAAAGATCTGAAAACAAAGATTGTTCAGTATCATGGTTTAGGAAAATGTTACAAAAAAGCTATCTCAGAGGTTTAAACTGTCAGTTTCAATTGTAAGAAATGTAATCAGAAAATGGAAGGCCACAGGCACAGTTGCTGTTAAATCCAGGTCTGGCAGGACAAGAAAAATACAGGAGCGGCATATGCACAGGATTTTGAGAATGGTTACAGACAACCCACAGATCACCTCCAAAGACCTGCAAGAACATCTTGCTGCAGATGGTGTATCTGTACATCGTTCTACAATTCAGCACAATTTGCACAAAGAACATCTGTATGGCAGGGTGATGAGAAAGAAGCCCTTTCTGCACTCATGCCACAAACAGAGTCACTTATTGTATGCAAATGCTCATTTAGACAAGCCAGATTCATTTTGGAACAAAGTGCTTTGGACTGATGAGACAAAAATTGAGTTATTTGGTCATAACAAAAAGTGCTTTGCATGGTGGAAGAATAACACCACATTCCAAGAAAAACACCTGCTACCTACTGTCAAAGTTGGTGGAGGTTCCATCATGCTGTGGGGCAGTGTGGCTAGTTCAGGGACTGGGGCCCTTGTTAAAGTTGAGGGTTGGATGAATTCAACCCAATATCAACAAATTCTTCAGGATAATGTTCAAGCATCAGTCACAAAGTTGAAGTTATGCAGGGGTTGGATATTCCAACAAGACAATGACCCAAAACACAGTTCAAAATCTACAAAGGCATTCATGCAGAGGGAGAAGTACAATGTTCTGGAATGGCTGTCACAGTCCCCTTTCTTGTATATCATTGAAAATCTATGGGATGATTTGAAGCAGGCTGTCCATGCTCGGCAGCCTTCAAATTTAACTGAACTGGAGAGATTTTGTATGGAAGAATGGTCAAAAATACCTCCATCCAGAATGCAGACATTCACCAAAGACTATAGGAGGCGTCTAGAGGCTGTTATATTTGCAAAAGGAGGCTCAACTAAGTATTGACGTAATATCTCTGTTGGGGTGCCCATATTTATGCACCTGTCTAATTTTGTCATGATGCATTTTGCATATTTTCTGTTAATCCAATAAACTTAATGTCACTACTGAAATACTACTGTTTCCATAAGGCATGTCATATATTAAAAGGAAGTTGCTACTTTGAAAACTCAGCCAATGAAAAATTAAGAATGGTTCCCAACCTTTTTCATATGACTGTCTTATAATATATATATATATATACATATATATATATACACACACACACACACACATATATATAACTTCACTTATTTTGACCCTCACTGATTATCAAAGTAAGTTTGTCAGCCCAAAGATTCAACAAGCAAATAATGCCACCATCAAAGGAAATTCCTTAATAGATCAGAAAAAAAGTTCTTGCTATCAGTTTTAAGTAGGCTATAAAATTCTTTCTAACACTCTGGGACTCCACAAAACCTCCGTAAGCGCCATTTTCTTCAAACTGAAACCAGTTGAAAGAGCAGTGAATCTTCTGGTTTGTCTGGACTGCAAAAATGATTCCAAGAGAACTGCATACAATCATCCAGTAAGTAACACAGGATGGTAAAATAGAACAGCAGGCTTCAGTACAGGTCAGTGTCCATTATTGTACAAACAGAAAGGCTCTATGTAAAAGTGGGCTTCATCAGAGAGTAGCAAGGAGGAAACCACTAACCAAAAAGAACATGAATGTTTGTCTTTCGTTTGCCAGAAACACTTGGATGATCACCAAGACTTCTGGAAGAACATTCTATCGACAGATGTAACAACAGTGGGACTTTTTAGATGACATGGCATAAAGAAAATACAACATTCTATGATAAGAATATCATACCAACAGTTGAACATGATGGTGGGGACGCTTTACTACCTCAGGGACTGCATGACTTGCCATAAAGAAGGGAACTATACACTCTGCTTAATATCAGAAAATTCTTAAGGAGAACGTCCTGTCACCTATCCATGAGCTGAAGCTGAAGCATACTTGGGTCAAGTAGCAAAATGTTGATCCACAATGCACAAGCAAGTTCAGATCCAAGTGGATGGAGGGAAGAACAAACACATTTTTAGATTTACCTAGCCAAAGTCCAGACCTGTTCGGTGGGCCTCTCTTGTAGTGATGTTACAAGCCCAGCACACCCCAGCATAGAAAATCGCACTGGCCATCACAGAGTTATAGAAGGATGTCACTTCCCACATTAAAGGAACACAGTCTCCTAACGAAGAAGAGTTTGCTCTGCCTTTTCTCATACACCTCCTCTGTATTCTGAGAACAGTCCAGCCTGTCATTAATGTGGGCCCCAATTACTTATAGTAGTGCACCATCTCTACATCCTCTCCTTGAATAATGACTGGACATAGAAGCCCTTTGGTGTGGCAAGTCAATAAGCAATTCCTTGGTTTTGCTGATGTTAAGAAGCAGACGATTCTCTTTGCACTCTTTAGACTCTGTCTCATTCCCCTTATCAATACACCCCATAAGTGCACAATCATCTGAGAA
The DNA here is from genome assembly GCF_900747795.2 of Erpetoichthys calabaricus. Lineage (NCBI taxonomy): Eukaryota > Metazoa > Chordata > Cladistia > Polypteriformes > Polypteridae > Erpetoichthys > Erpetoichthys calabaricus. The sequence continues at coordinate 46,183,232 of NC_041397.2, read as the reverse complement.
TTTTTGCAAGTGACATGAATAGAAAAGGAGACAGGACTGTTCCTTGTGCTGTCCAGTGTTGCTCACATCCATATCAGAAACACAGTCCTTGAGTCCCAAACTGTGGTCTGCCCGACAGTTAGTCCATTATCCAGAACACCATAGGCTCATCCACCTGCATATCTCAGAGTTTACTCCTTAACAGGGATGGCCTGATGGTATTGAAAGCACTGGAGAAATTAAAATATATAATCCTCACATTGCTGCTAACTTTATCCAGGTGAGAAATAAGCCTTATGGAGCAGATAGATAATCGCGTCCTCCTCTCATATTTATCAGAGAGGAAAGCTGCAGTGGGGCCAGGTGGTCTAGCACAGGATATCTTATATAGTCCAGGATTAGTATGTCAAAGGTCTTCAGGATGTGAGACCCAAGGTTTCCATAATTGAGCAGTTTACAGTGTGCTGCTGTCTTTTTCCTTTTTTAGATGATTTTATTTTTCCACTGTCCATATTGAATTATGGAGGTAATAAACAGTTGTACACCTGCCATGCACCCACCATGTCAGCATCAAAATTCAGGCTGATCTTCATGCAGTTGATTGATCATCAAAATGAATATTTCAGCAAATGTAAAATGACCTTGTGCCAGGACTCAATATGTTTGAAAGCAGTAAAATATTTGTTGAGTTTTGCTGTTGATAATGAGGTTGTAAACTGGTAGTCATATAAAAAATGTTATTTAGTGTAACAGTCAGCTGGCTGTGCACCTAAAATGAATGTGAACAGCACAATTAACTTCTACAGTGAAATATTAAAAAGAAGGTTATATTGTTCTGTCAGACTGTAACATTAATATTTCTCATTTATATAAAGATAATACATTTAAAGAGTTGCTTGTAAATTACAACACACAAAAGCTTTTTCCACTTTGATTTACTTATACAGTTCTGCACTGATCTCTGCCTGTAATCCCCAAATTAGCAATATGATAGCTGAGAAAACCTCATCATCATCATCATCTACTGGTACTCTAGTCTGATCTTTTGGGTACTGTAGTGATGACAGTCTAATATGAAAGTTTATTATTTATGTGCTCTCTGCCCAACAAAGATATACAAGCAACCCGGGGAAAATGTACACACTGTGGAGATCAGCCCGACTACAGACAGACACAGGACACACAGAAATCCCAAAAACAGACACATTTAATTTTTTTTATTTTTTTTTTACAGCACTACACAATGCACAAACTCCCAGCAATGCTCACAGTCCTTCTTTTCCTTCTTTCTCTTTTCTTTCTCCTTCTAATCTTCTCTGCCGCCTCCACTCCTCTCCTGCAAGCTCAGTCCTCTGCCTCCAGACTCTGGCTCCTTGAATGGAGTGAGGCGGCCCCTTTTATAGTTCACCTGGATGTGCTCCAGGTGCTCCCTGATGACCTCCTGGTGTGGCGGAAGTGCTGCAGTCCATGGCTCCGTAACCACCTGGGCGCACCCAGGCGGTGGCCACGGGCCCCAACAGGGTTGAGCTTCTAAGCTCCGATCCCATGGCCCTGATTCAAACCAGGGTGACTGCCCTCTTGTGTCCCGGGGGAGGTGTTGCCTCTCTCTCAGTCCTTCTATCCTCCAGGCATCCCGGCTGGGCAGGATCCCCAGCCGTCTATCACAACACAGTCACCCAGGCTCATATTCAAACCCAGGACTGTTGAAGTGTGAGGTAGAGGGCCACTACTGTGCCAACACGCTGCCCTGTTTTATTAGAGTTAAGCAAATTCATATAGTTATGTGAAGCTGTATTGACTTGGGGCGACATCTTTGTGCAGAAGTGGGTTCTTCTGTATTACAACTCGGGGGACCTTGTTTCAATCCATGGACAAGTCGCTTTTGGTGATGGATTTGCACATCAACTTTGGGAGTTTAGTCCAAAGACTCAGATTGTCTCAGTTCCTGCAGGTTAACTGGTGTGTGCAAATACAGAGGTGCATGAGTAGGCCCAAAAAATGGATTACAAAGAATTTACAGCTGGTATATGACCTGCTTGTGAGCCATAAAACTGAATGATGGGAGTTTCTGTCTACAATTTGTAATCTCATCAGCACTACGGCTCTTAGACATACTGTATCATGCTAAGTATTTATATTTACCCATCAGGCGAATTATCTCGTCCATCATGTACAAGACAGTAAGTGCGACTTGGGCGCCATACTACTTTGATACTCCACAGCTTCCCATAACCCAGCATAAAGTGAGTTTGGAAATTGGATGTATTTGTATTAAATGGTTAATTTAAAATTTACTAGTAGAATTCATGGTCAGAAATATTAGAAACAAATTCACAGATATGGTAAATATGAACCAGTCAATGTGATACCATTTCAATTCACTTCTTTTGTAGGCACGAAAGTTAATCGATGATTCAGGCAGTTGATACTATTCATGTTAATAATAAAATGATTGTGTTCAATTTTTATTTATTTATGTATTTATTTATTGTTGTGATAAACAACGTAATAAATGTCCATGCATTACCCTACGTGTGTGGCACTGGGACTCTGAGGTAAGTAGGATAGAAAACAGTTAGGGATCTTTTTGGAAAACCATCAAAGAAAAAGTAAGAAATCCACTGTTTATTCTCTCTTAATCTTGAACAAGACAGAGGAGTAATCTGGCTTGTTGTTGTGACCGAATAAATCTGTCTATAAATGACAAGATGCAATGCCATCTGTTTATTAGAGTGGCAAATTAAAGGCACCAAGATGCTAAGCTGGATTGTTAATGAAACCAGCAAAGTTGAAAACTGAAAAAGGCAATCTAATTATCATGTGTAGTGGTGGAAAAAAACAATACTTGACATAAAAAAAAATGAAGTGTGTTAGTAAGATGTAGAAAAATCTCTAGCGAACAAGATGTCTTTCTATTTTTTAAAGTTTAAACAACATTTACATGTAGCTCTAGGTCTTGTGAAAGATGCTGATGCTAGTATTACTTGCTGCATTATCATGAAAGATCAGCTATTCATTATTTCAGTTTACCTATGCTCCATACTTGTGTGTGTGTGTGTGCGTGTGTGTGCGTGTGCGCATGTGATTGGTGTAGCTGCTTTATAGCACCTCTCATGTACAGCTTTACCTGCACATGGACAGTTGCCTTAAGAAAAATGAGACTTGCTAGTGTGGCAGAAACAGTCCAAATGGTTGGCTTCAAACCTGAGCATCACCCACTTTCATAGTTTAGCCTGGATCTTTCCTTGCTTCAGTTTATTTCTTATTTATTGAATATTTTTGTTGTTTTTTAATTATTATAGTATTTTTCATATTTGTTATTATGTAATTTATGCTAATATCATCATGTTTATTTATTATTTATGCACCATGTATGTATTTTATTTTCATTCATTACTTTTGGTGGGGCCACTCTGGCATCACTGCTGAAGGTCGTCCCTCTGAATTTATATTTCATGCAGGTCAGTAGGTTCTTCAGTGACTGATTGTAATTGTTGAAGAGTGAATTTCTGTAAGTATCGCATTTTCTGGTTTCTAGATTTTTTGACTTCTGTTTTTGGTCTTTGATTATTGGATTTCAGATTAGGATTCATTTCCTTTGGTTTGCATTTTTAGGTGAGCAATTTGTGTCTTTTTTTGGCATTTCTGTTTTTTGTGATACAGAAATAAAATCCTGTATTTATTTGAACTTGACTCTTCCTCTCCCTTGAGGGGAACTGTTGTATATTTTGAAACATGCAAAATATTTTGAACTTTTAAGACTTGTTCTCCAATTAGGTCCTGTGCAGCCTAAAGCCTGCCTGTGAAGTTTGCCTTGGGTAAGGCCTATCTGTAGGCAGGCCGGTGATGGTCCTGACCCTAGTTTTGTGTGTCGTTCTGGGGGGCCTTGTCTAAGTCACACATACAGGAATACAAACTATGTTACGGATAGTGGGCAAAACATTCCAAGATGTGGTTGGTTAATGGTGGCATCTTATTGGTGGTAAACAGCAGTGAAGTGCAAAAAGAGCGCCCAAATCCTTAGAATAAGAACATTCAAAACATCCACGTATCCAAAGGGTGACCCTACAAAGACCTAAAGCAGAAGGTGGCATGGCTCTACCTAACTTTCAATTTTATTACTGGGTGTCGAATATACAAGCTATAAAAACCTGGACATTGACACAAATAGATGAAGAGACACAGGCTTGGTTCACAATAGACATAAAATCCTGCAGCACTTCTTTATATTCCTTGCTTTGTACCCCAATAAATACAAGTTAACGCCAATATACTGACAACCCAATTGTGCTTCACTCACTCAGAATATGGAACCAATATAGGAAGTATTTTAAGATAGAGAGGCTTTTATCTGTGGCACCTCTGCACGAGAACCACCTTTTTCCACCCTCTCAAATGTACGCAGTTTTTAATGTCTGGAAAACATTAACTCACTTAGAGATCTGTACATAGAAAATGTCTTTGCATCCTACAAACTATTACACTCCAAATATAACTTTCCAGCAACACATTTCTTTAACTACCTTCAAATTAGAAGCTTTGTTAAACAGAACCTGCCCAATTTCCCTCACCTCCCACCTACCTCTATAAAAATATTGATCAGTCTTGAGGACTCAGGCAGCATTTCAATAATATATAAAAATATTTTAAAGTCCCTCCCTTTCAAAGATCCTAGAGTACAATGGGAAAAGGTTCTCTCACTCAGCATTTCAGAAAAGGAATGGAAGGTAGCCATGCACAGAATTCACTCGAGCTCCATATGCGCAAAGCATACAATTATTCAATTCAAAATTATATATCGAGCACATCTGTCGCTCTTAAAACTGTCCAAAATGTTTCCAGGGCAAGATCCAACCTGTGAACGCTGCAATCAAGTTCCAGCCTCACTGGGCCTCATGTTCTGGACCTGCACCAAATTAACATCATTCTGGACCAAAATCTTTAAACGCCTTTCAGACAGCCTTGGTGTCACAATCCCTCCTGATCTACTAACAGCTGTGTTTGGTGTTCTTCCAGATGGAGTAAAAGTGGAGAAGGACAAACAAACTGTCATTGCCTTTACTACACTATTGGCACGTAGACTTATCTTGCTCAACTGGAAGAATCCTAACTCACCTCTTTTAAGTCAGCGGGTAACTGATGTTATATATTATCTAAAATTGGAAAAAAATCTAATTCTCACTTAGAGGATCTGTACAAAACTTTTTCAAAACTTGGCAGGATCTACTCAATGACATTTTAGAATAAACATTTAAATTGAGGAAACAGATTCTCTCTCCTCTTTTTTATTCCATTTATTTTTATTCATTTATTTATTTACATATTTTTACTATTGTTAAAGTTTTACTTTGCTGTCCTAGCTCTCTTTCTCATGGTTAGGGTTGATTTGTTTTGAACCTAGTTTTGTTAAACTTGACTTGCTTATATGGAATGTTATTTGATTTTAATAAAATGTTAAAAAAAAAAAAGAATAAGAACATTCCCCAAACTTTACTTCACTATAGGAGAAGGCAAATATATTCTGTACCTTTGTTGCAATAGTAATTGATAGATAAGTGATATGATAAGATAACATATGTGGAATAAGAATTTTTAAATAAAAAAAATGGTTTTGATGGTACGACAGACTTCAAGCTTACCTGACCTTGACACATTTGTTTCTATTCCAAGAAAGTAAAATTAAGTTGAAAGTTAGGGGATATGTTGACCTTCCAATTATCCAATTTGGAAAATGATAACTTCTAACACTTCTTCCAAATGTGGCAGGATTCAGTTGTGACAAGTATATAATCTAAAAAGAGATTACTTTGAAATTGGTAGCTTGTAAAAATGTTGTGTTTTAATATCGTTTTTTAAAGTGACAGTTAAGCCTTAGAACCCTTTCATCCCCTATGATGTATTTTTATGTACTCTTTATATATGAACATGAAAATTATTTTTCTGAGCAAAGTGACATTGTTCACGTGTTGTTGAACATGAATGCTGACTGAGAGATGAGGAGGGTTTGGGGTTTCTAGATGGGAAAAGAAGTTTCCAGGTATTGCTGGGATGCATTACATATAATAAAAAGGGTGAGTGAAATAACCATCTGCAGTGTCTGTTGTAAACAATGCTTTCATGATCTGGACTTTGATTTTTTCAGCTTTTCATCCGCCTCTAAAAATAATTTCAGGAAGAGTTGTGGAGCTCACAACAAATGTTGGGGAGCCAGCCGGACAACCCTGTTTAATGACAGCAAAACAGAAGTATTATTTGTCACTAAATAAATAAAATTCAGCCAAACCAGCCTCTAAGTTTACATAGAAAGTCAAAAGTGTCACAAATTTGCTCCAGCACTTTGTGGGATCCTTCTGTGTCTATGTCTATGGTCAGAGTGAGACCTGACACTTTGGGCACGTCTCTTTTTATTTGATCCTGATCTGAAAGGGCAAAGGCTTTTCCAGACTCTATAGGCAGCGTCAGTTGCCTTAGCCGGGTTCTTCACCTTACTGCAGATGGAACAGAAAGAACAATTAGCAACAGCACTCCTCTCATTTTGGGATGGTATCGCTTACTGTACTTAAGCCATGGAGGTGATCCTCAGACACATGCATGACAGTATATAACATTTTGGTGGAGTTTAGAGGCCAAGATACTCAGCTTCTAAATATATACTTTGTTATATCTTTATTGTTTCTTATGTGTATTAGCCCTATCCATTATTGTGATTTGAAATGGAAGATGTCAGTATAAATGGTGAGACTGACATCTGGCTTGGTTCATGCCTTGTTTATGAAGTGGCCAGGCTTAAGCAGGTTTGAGACAGCCCACAAGTAGGAGGTGGCACACCTGGTCGAATGGGGCATTGATAACAAACTAATCCTAAACACAAGTAAAACAAAGGAAATTACTGTAGACTACAAGAGAACAAAAGAGAGAGGCCATCTTCTCCTTTTGTTATGGTGTGCATAATCTGCAGATTTTTGTCTATATTTTCATATATTTTGCTCAAGACAACACTGGATGAACTTAAATACAGGGCACATCAAAGCATATCTGCTCTGCGGTGGGCCGGTGCCCTGCCCAGGGTTTGTTTCCTGCCTTGCGCCCTGTGTTGGCTGGGATTTGCTCCAGCAGACTCCCGTGACCCTGTAGTTAGGATATAGCGGGTTGGATAATGGATGGATCAAAGCATATCCTCTTCCCAAATTGTGCCTCACTTTTAAAACAGCTGTTCAAACAAAAAGAAGAGGACATGGGAATGCCTCAGTCTATCAATTACTTTGTAACTTGAGAAAGGATGGGCATCTGGGACATCCTTTCCCAGGCTGTAAACCCATTTAGCAGCTGGAAGACATGCTAGTAGGTACTAAGCAACATCAAAAAGTTTTATTGTTTGGGAAAACGGACAAATGAATTCATTGATCATATTGACAGCCAGCCAATCGTAATATCTAACAATCACATCTTGCAAAACCCCCGGTAGAATTTTATAATAAATATGCCTCGTCTGAAGAGCGACAGAAGAAGAAGAAGAGATCAGAACGATATCAGAAGTGAGCAAGAGCAACGTGCGTCTCATGAACAACTATGAGTGCTAGATCAGAAGCCGCCTAGGACATTCATCCTTGTCATCTTTTAACTTTTCATAAGCTTTCTCTAATGACTATATATATCTAGACTTTACTATCAATCTTATTTTCTATTATCAATGTTCTAATTGGGATTATTATTCATGTAATAAATACCACGATAGCACACCTTTACATACAGGGTGAAGGAATAGAAAGGGTGGAGAGTGTGAAGTTCCTGGGAGTCTACATATCGAGGGTTCTTACATGGTCTCTTTAATATATTTACGTAAATGGAAAAGCCCAATGATGTCAGCATTTTCTCAGGAAGTTGAGACAAGCCTGTTTATCTTAACAGCTTTTGAAGCACTTTTTCCACAGCACTGTTAAAAGTATTCTGGCCTACAGTTCATCTGTGTGATATGCCAACTACACAGATGAAGATAGTATCATTGGGGTTGCCCTCCCCAAAAATGGACAGTTACTACACTAGCCGACTGAGGAATAAGACTGAGGCCATCTCTAGGGACACAACAGAGGCCATCATCTGTTTGATCCTTAACCATCAGGAAAGCGATATAGGGCAATCAGACCTCAGATTAACAGACTGAAGAACTAAATGTTTCTGAGATCTGTGTTGCCCATCTCCCCTCCCCTGCCCCAAGGACTGCCAGACAAACCCTTCAGTTCCCCTGTGGACATCTAATACATGCACACATATGCAAAATACAGATATGCAGTCTCACAATTGAAATTCTTAGGACTGATACATTGTTACTGACATAGATGCTGCTATTTAAGTTAATGCTGTTTATATATTATAATAGGGGGTTCGCCCCCTGCTCACTTCGCTCGCCAAACCCCCCAGCCTGCGCTACGCACAAGCCACTTCACGTCTCTGCCGCTTGTGTTGTGAAGAGGGGTGCTGAACGCACCCCAAGGAGATGTGGTCGCTCCTCCAAAAACCTCCGCTTAATTCCTCTTGTGTTAGGGTCTGCACCGACCCGTTTTAAATTTTAAATACATACAAGAATCACATAAATTTGTTTATTGTATCAAGGCTTTTTGACTTTGTCAGGAACCTCTATTTCAACAAAATAAAGCAAAAAAAATATTTTTATTAAATTTTAAAATGCTCTGGTTGAAATTATGACCTTTGTGTTGTTAGGGTCGGTTTCGACCCAGTTATGATAATACGATGATAAAGCAATAATTAGAGCCAAAACTGAAATCCTAAGTGCACTGTCAGCTGACACACTGACAACCAGCTCCTCTCCTAATCATGTGAGCTTTCTCATTTTGCGTGGCTTTCCAGTATACCTGCACAAAAACAAAACAAACAAAGACGGGCATGTCCAGACATGTGAGGTGAATTCACTCATTTGAGTGGCCATTTGACTTGCAGAGTGCACATTTACAATTTGCAGCATGCAAAAATGAGAAGAAAATTTACAGTGAGCCAAGTTCTGGATCATATTTTTGGTGAAAATGAAGGAGAGGACACAGAGCAGCATAGCGATTCAGATGAGCAGGTTTCTGAGGAGGAAGACAATGTGGAGTATCATCCAGAAGACACAGACACATCTGATGAGTCGGAAGAGGAGGTCACTGGTGCTGAAGCTGCTCCTGCTGAAAGATTCAAGTCCAAAAATGGTAAGATCTTTTGGAGCTCAGTACCTCATGATGTACATGGCAGGGCAGCTGCTGCAAATGTCATCAAAATGACCCCTGGAATCACAAGGTTTGCTCTGACCAGTGTCAGTGACATCAAAACATGTTTTGAGCTATTTATGCCATTGTCACTAAAAAGAATCATCATTACTATGATGAACCTTGAAGGAAAAAAAGTCCATGGCGACATGTGGAAAGACATTGATGAGGAATACCTGGATGCTTTCATTGGTGTTCTTCTTCTTGCTGGAGTGTACAGATCCTGCAATGAGGCCACTGATAGTCTATGGGACGCATCAACAGGCAGAAATATTTTCCGGGGCAACAATGTCACTTCAGACATTTCAAATGATATCAAGAGTCCTCAGATTTGACAACAGAGAGACCAGAGTGAGATCTGACAAGCTTGGTCCCATCAGGGATGTCTGGGAGAGATGGGTGCAGCTCCTTCCGCTGATGTTCAACCCAGGGCCAGAGGTGACAGTGAATGAACGTCTTGTCCCTTTTCAAGGAAAATGCCCCTTCCGGCAATACATGCCCAGTAAGCCAGGGAAATACGGCATAAAAATCTGGGCAGCCTGTGACGCAAGAACCAGCTATGCCTGGAATCTACAGATTTACACAGGCAAAGCTGCGAGTGGCATCCCTGAGGAAAAACCAAGGAAAACGTGTGGTCCTTGATATGACCACTGGACTGCAGGGTCACAATATCACTTGTGACAATTTTTTTACCAGCTATGACCTCGGACAAGAACTTCTCAAGAGGAAACTTACCATGGTGGGAACAGTGAAGAAAAATAAACCTGAGTTGCCCTGCTGAAATCTTGCAGGTGAAGGGCAGGGGCTCCACTTTCCTCAAAGTTTGCTTTTACAGACACCACCACTGTTGTCTCATATTGTCCAAAAAGAAACCGGAATGTGATACTCATGTCTACTCTTCACAAAGACGCAGCTGTATCATCAGGAAGTGACAAAAAGCCGACAATTATCCACAACTATAACAAAAACAAAGGAGGAGTGGACAACCTGGACAAGCTGACAGCCACATACACATGCCAGCGAATGACCAGAAGATGGCCAATGGTTGTGTTTTACAACATCCTTGATGTGTCTGCATATAATGCATTTGTGTTGTGGAGCCACATCCACCAAGGGTGGAACTCAACCAAAAAAAACAATCGGAGACTGTTTCTTGAGGAGTTGGGAAATTCCCTTGTCAAGCCACACATTAGGCGAAGGGAACGGGTGCCCCGAGACCCAGACGCTGCAGAGCTCACCCAGCACTCCATCATCACCATCAGCAACACAGAGAGAATCTGCATCAGCATCCTCCTCAGCCAGCCCTGCCTCAACACCAACCGAAACAGCCTCAACCCCAGACAGGCCGCCTGATTCGAAAAGAAAGAGGTGTCAGGTCTGCCCAAGCAGTAAGGACAGAAAGACAAATGTATTGTGTTTCAACTGCAAGAAATATCTCTGCAAAGAACACTCAAAAAGTGTCACTTTTTGTCACACATGCCTCTAAACACACACATACACAAGCAGGTTCTTGTACACAGAGGTTTTTACTCTGATTTAGCTTTGTATTAGTTTTGGAACTTGTAATTGATTTCTATTTGTTTGATTTTCTTGATTGGTTTTTGTTTATTTGACCATGCAAATATATATTTTGTGTCATGACCTGTTCTGCTTTTCATTTTTTTCAGTTTATATTAAAGTTCTATTGCTGAAAAAAATATTTTTTTACCTTTTCTTGATGTAAATATCTATGGGTCGAAATTGACCCGTAACACCATAGATGTCACTTTAGCTATTAATATTAAAATGAAAAAATAAATAAAACAAATTTATTTAAGAGATGTGTTCTATACCCCTCAGTATTAGTCAGGTAACACAAGAACCTTTTATTTATTAATATGATTCTCTTGAGGTTCATTTTACCATTTTTTTTAAATTGAAATCAAGGGGTATACTGACAAAAAAAGGCCCAGAGGCCCACACCAAAAGTATTAAAACCAACATTTTCATGGATAAGGAAGCCTAACAAGGTAACCAAGAGATGAGAAACAAATTGGATGATAGCTTATTGTTTTTAGTGTATTTTATAGCTTATTTAATACATGGGTCAAAACCGACCTGTTAACATAAGAGATGATAACAGAAAGCTAACACAAGAGGAAGGTTAAACGGTGATACAATGGGAAACAAATACAGTTTTTTTTCCTCCTCTTTGCTCGATCAGCTGCTGGATTGCTGCTGCTGCTGCCGAAACACGTGATCTGCATTTTGCGCAGCGCTTGGAACATTTAAAAGCCTGTACAGCAGCTATACTACTCTTTGTCTTTTATTTCCGGCTAAATCTCTTGGCACAAAGTCTTGTCTCGTGGGTGTGAGTTCTTGATATTTTTTAGTTTATAATTTAAAAACAGAATAAGAATCTGAAAATCTAACATCATATTAAAGTTCAATTCTTGATATTATTTAGTTTATAATTTAAAAACAATAAGAATCTGAAAATCTAAGAACATCACATTACAGTTTGATAAATTCTGAAAAGAATGATACCAAACATATATATGTAGGTTTTAAAATAAGCCCAGTTTAAAGTGTGATATAAAAACATCACATAAAATTTTTGCACAAAATTGTTGCACTTTTAGGCTTAGGATTTCATATATATATATATATATATATAGTATATAATATATATATATATATATATATATATATATATATAGAGAGAGAGAGAGAGAGAGAGAGAGAGAGAGAGAGAGAGAGAGAGAGAGAGAGAGAGAGAGAGAGAGTGAGAGAGTAGGTTACTACTGGACATTACATCATAGTCACTGCAAGCTTTCATAGATACTGCTTTTTTAGTTAATCTATATATATAATTCACTAAGTCCATGGCAAGCAAGACACACGCAAGACAGCCATGCCCGCCAACTCACAGAGCCCCGCCCACCAACAATTCACTAAACAGCCGTTCATGGCGCGAGAGCGAAAGCATTTGCCAAGAATGTGTTCATTAATCAAGAACGAAAGTTGGAGGTTTGAAGAAGATCACATACCGTCATAGTTCCGACCATACACGATGCCGACTGGCGATCCGGTGGCGTTATTCCCGTGACCCGCCGGGCAGCCAACCGGGTAACCAAAGTCTTTGGGTTCCGGGGGGAGTATGGTTGCAAAGCTGAAACTGAAAGGAATTGACGGAAGGGCACCACCAGACATGGATCCTGTGGCTTAATTTGACTCAACACAAGAAACCTGACCTGGCCCGAACGTGGCTCACAGGTGCATGCGACTGAAGCGGTGTGTGAAAAATGAACAGTCAACATGACTCACAAGTGCATGTGGACTGTACACAGACGAAAGCAATTCAGGTGAGAAGTTGGGGGCGGACACATTAGCAGGCAGTGCATACTGAATGATGACTAAGAGATGACTTAAGAAATCGGCAGACTAGAATGTCGGGGGCGGAATGGGCGTCAGACGATCGAACTTGCCTATCTAGAGGATGTAAATGTCCTAACACGGGTCCCGTAGGTGAACCTGCGGTTGTGCCGACCCGTCGTTGGATGGTTAGGACCCGAAACCTCTCGGGCCCGCTTCCCCGTCCCCTCTCTCCAGAGTTCCATCATTGCATTCACTTACAGTCGTATCCTCAAACCCACCCCATTTGGACAACTGTGTCTTTCAGGAAGTGTTCACCCATCAATACATAATTATGCGGCGTATGCTGGTTGGCTAGTATTTTATACAAGAGTAAGTACCTTTTGATACATAATGTTGCTTACACATTGTGAATATCATATATGCTGTTATTTTCAATAGCTATCTTACTGGAATCTCTGTTTAGTTGTTTATGGTGCTTATCTCAATTTCTATGTCTATTTTATGTCTACTTTTTATATATACTCAGCTGTAAAGGCAGAGATGTCAAATAATTTTAATTTTACAGCAGTATAATGACAATAGAGTGCTCTCTCACTCTCTATGTCTCCCCCTCTCTCAAATACAGTGATGCTGACCTCAAAGGATTACTTTATCTGCCAGTTAGAGAAAGCATTTGTAAGCGTCCAAAAAGTTTATGCATTTATTTATTTTTTGTTTTACCTTTTTTGAGTTATGTTATTCTTAAAGATAAAATCACACTGAGTAATTCTATCTCAAAAACAGTAAATGCAAACATTCCTAAACATTCATATTGTGATTTGCAAAAAAAATCATAATCAATACCTCACTGCACAATAGTTCAGAGTACCACTTATGAAACAGTTCCTTCTGTATTTAAAACAAACCAAAAGAAAAGCAGAACGAAAGGTCTGGCAAACTATTTTAGAAGAGAATTAATTCATTCTTCCCAAGTTCCAAAAAAGATTTGTACTGTTCCTTGAGGGGAAAATTTATATTTTATTAATAGTAGACGATATTACTTTCCACATTGAGCTATACAGTGTAGGATTCTTTTATTTCAGAAATATAAATTGATAAATGACTGATGAATATAGAAGATCAGAGGTTTATTATGACATAATGGAATCATCACACACTCAAAGTTTGCTGTGGCATGGGGTCCATGAGGATTCATTAAAGGTGGTCATTTAAAATCCCCTAAAACAGGGGCCCCCAACTCTGGTCCTGGAGGGCCCCAGTGGCTGCAGTTTTTCATTTAACACTTTTCTTAATTAGTGACCCGTTTCTGCTGCTAATTAACTTCTTTTGAATTAATTTTAATTGACTTACTTTTTAAGATTTGCTCCCCTGAATTTCTTCACAGTTCCTCTGAATTGCTTCATTACTTTCCTTAAATGCCACCCGCACAGAAATGAAATGTGAAGTGAGGGAGCCAACAGAAGACCAACTAAGTCAGGGCCTCAAACTCCAACCAATTTCATTCCAACTATTTGGTTAATTAGGCACTGATTCTTATTGTTAATTAACCCTATTCTTTAATTCCATGGCTTGTTGCTGCTCTCCTTGTGCAATAGCATACATTTCTACATTTCTCATTTTCTCTTTTCTAAGAAAACCTTTAAAATGTTCTGGGGACCTGAGCAGATCAGCATTCCTGAGACCTTCACCTTTCTTTATTTTCAGATATTGTATGAATGACAATGTTGGTCATGTTTTGCTGGTCATGTTTTGGCTCATTTTGTATCTCATTATTGTTTGCTAATTAAGGAAAAATAAAAAAATTAAGTGGTCGGAGTCTTCAGGAGCAAGTTAAATGAAATTAATTGTAAAGAAATTAATTAGGAATAAAAGCAAGTCACTGATTAAGAAAAGGGTTAGAAGGAAAACCTGCAGCCACTGGGGACCTCCAGGACTGGAGTTGGGGACCCCTACCCTAAAATGTATATTTTTAGTTTTTTTGTTTGTTTTTGCCTGCCTTTGTTGATAGGAATTGTCATGGCTGAAAACCTAATAATAAATAATATGAAAACATAAAAGAACTGTGAAGGTGCACCCCATCCTCTGAAGCAAGAATAGGCTTATCATATGAATTAAATGTGTTGTTCAAGTTGTAGGATTATGATAACAATAACAGTGATGATGATAGTAGTAGTAGTAGTAGTAATAGTTGTAATAATAAAAATAATAATAATAATAATAATGCCACTTGCCTAACTTCCTTCTGTCATTTTGCCAGTTCCTTTTCAGGCTTCCCCTGAGACATGTCTGCCGCTCGTCTGCCTTCTCCCTCACCTGAGCACACTGTGATCTTAATTAGCCACATGTGACTCCTTATTTACCAATTAGACCAATTAAGGTCACATTTGAATCTAAGCAGCCTTCCTGACTGCACCCTGACAAAACAATAGGCTTCATTGCCATCTAAAGTGCCAACTGAAACCTAATTAACTTTTCATAAGGACGAAAAAAAAAATCAGATATGGATAGGATTCAGCTTGAATGTTGCCAGAGCTAGTGAAAGTCTTATTTATTATAGCAACTGAATCAACTTTAGGTGAAGAAAATAAAATGAGATAACAGACAAAGACTGTAAATTTTAAAATAATGCCAATTATTAAAAACATGAAGTTCATTCTGTTCTTATAATCTGTAGCCTAATATTCATACTATCACAATTGAAAAAACTCAATTTTGTTATGGAATGCACACCTCCAGCTAGACAATTTCAACAAGGTATTGAAAATCCAAAAAAAAATAACAAAAACGTTAGTCACAGCAAACAGAAGAAACCTGGACATATTACACAATAGAATGTGGGTTCAGCTTCACCTGCAATCACAGAAGCCTGAAGAATGTGATTATCAGAGAAATGGAAAGAAATGAAAGATGGCAGGACAGGGCAATCCTCATTTTAGGAAAAGCCGGATTTGGCTCACAGTTTAGTTGGGATTTTATTTCTTTGATCAATGCCAGAAAAAGATGACAGCTGGAGATTGGTTGGACATTTTACAGTGTGCTTGTAAGTATGCACTATGTATACATCTAGAAGAAAACACAATGGTTTATAAATATAATAGATTCTACAATCATTTATCTATTTTGTAAATAGCCTTTTGTAATGTAAATGTAATATTAAAAAAACAAACATAAGAAGTGATTTTTATCATAGAGTTTGAGATCCGTAAGTTGCCATTTTTTGTTCCACTATACTGTAGTACAGTCGCAGTGCTGACTTCCAGACCCATCAACCTGGTAAGACCTTGTCACTACCCTACTGGGATTTTTAGGCCCTGGGCCTTTTAAATAATGACTCAAGCCTAACGATTCAAATGGCCTAAATTCTGATGGAGAGAGGAATTACCAAAACCCCTGGTGCAGAAGAAACAAAGCTCTTTATGTTTATTTTAATTTATTAAAATAAATAAGGTGAAAAGTCAAGCAAAATGACACCTTTTATTAGCTAACTAAGAAGATTACAATACGCAAGCTTTCGAGGCAACTCAGGCCCCTTCTTCAGGCAAGATGTTAAAATAAATAAGAAAAATGCAAGAGCAAAAAGTATCAAAATTATAAATTAATCAAAATAAATTCAAAGTTACAAAATCCAAAAATAAAAAGACCAAAATACAAAAGAAAAAAAAAATATATCAAAAACCAGATAACTCACAGACGGGGGAAAAAGGAAGGAAGTGTTTCATAAATGTAGAATGTCTGAGGATTATTGTGTGCACAGAAAAACAGGGACCTCATGTATGAAACTTTTCTTAGATTCCATGCTAAAATTTTGCATACAGTAGAAAGGCAAAAATAGTGTATGTAAAAAAAAATAAATTCAGATTTATAAAACTGTACATACACCAGATCCCATGCCAAGTTCCTTCAAATCAACTTAAAGTATATGTGGGCGCACACACTTGTAGCCAGCCACTCCCCATTGCCTCCCACCAGTGACCATGTATGGCTTAAAAAACGTGATCTTTGAATATTCATGACCTAATTACCAAATAAATTTAGCTATGTCTCAGAGTGACATTTTTACTTTCAAACCGTGGGAGAACACTGATGAAATTTCAGTGAATGTGAACTTAAGGTATTACTGACATTTGGAGGAGTTTAAAAAGTGGCCAGAGGGCCCCCCACCGATGGATGTAGTATGTTACTTAAATAAGTATTAAATAAAGGGTACTTTTTCCTATATTTTAAAGCCACAGTTAATGTAAATATGTTAGTCAAGTGCACTGTGAAGCAGTGGCCGCACTGCGGCATCATAGCAAGGAGTGTGGGGATCATGTGCCAGGTGCTCTCTGCTTAGATCTTGCATGTGAGACCCCGTGAGTTTGCTCTCCTTTCCTCCCACAGTCCAAAGCCATGCAGGTTCTGTTAGGTGAATTGGTCCTGCCTGTGCCCATTGCTTGCTAGGATAGGCTCCAGCTACCCCATGCCCTGGGTAAAGTGGGTTTAGAGGATGGTTGGATCAATGAATGCTATAATCTGTACTGCCCAAGGCAAACATTGACAATTCTTAAAAGAGAAAAACATTCTGTATAATTTTATTTACAGGTTATTTCACTGTTTCAGATTTAGCTTGAGAGAGGATGTTTTAACTTGTACATTTTATCTACAGTATTTTCATTTTTAGATACTCCTGTTGACAAACAGATCCTCAGTAGTTGGCATCAGTGATGCTTATGTACAAACACCGGTGTTGGTGGTCTGAGCAAATCTCTAACAAGTGTCACATTGTGACAAAATATTTTAAAACAAAATGTGATTTCTGATTCTTTGTTGAAGCAAATAAATTACATAAAAGGCTCCTACTTTCAATTAGTTTACTAGGCCACACATGAAATGGTACGCTATGCATACATTTTCTAACTTTTTGAGAAAGTTAGAAATTTAATTTTGCCACAATTCAAAAATGTAGACAAACAGACTTAAAAACACAACGTTTTCTATCATTTAAATATCGTTGATGGATTTGTGTCCTCTTTCGTGATGATGACTGACTTATAAGCCGATTTAGACATTGTAGAGCCATCGTCTTGGAATTGTGTGCTGAATTGGAACCTACATTACACAGTCGATCATCCAGAAATCATGCAATCCCTGTTCCATTACATGTTTGCAAAATGGATGAATGGATAGATAGATGGATGGAATGACATCAGAATGTGACTAACTGAAATGTGTAATGAAATGAGACTTCCTGTCCACTTCATTGTCCTGCTGTCTGGAGTCGCTAAAATGCCAAAACCAAAAAATCTGTGTAAGACTTACAAATTTTTTTTTGTACTTGGCAATTTCCATGCCAAGTTTGTGTTTTATAAATCCTGACTATTGTGTAAGAAACTGCTAATGCATATTTCTGAGCGCAAGCAAATTTTATACTTGAGGCCCCAGATGATTAAGAAGCAAGAGATCATGGTGAAAAGACAAGCAAGGGTGAGAATAATGGAGGAATCAAAACAACATTTTCTAACTTTCTTAATCCAGGGGTTGCAAAGTCTATCCCAGCTAGCATAGAGCACAAAGCAGGAACAAACCTTGGACAGGGTGCTAATCCATAGCAGGGCAAACACACATTAGGGCCAATTTAGTGTCACCAATTCACCTAGCGTGCATGTCTGGAAACCGGAGCACCCAGTGGAAACCCTTACAGACATGGAGAGAACATGCAAACTCCACGCAGGACACAAACTATGGTCTCCTTACTGAGAGGCAGCAGCTTTACCCCTAAACCATTGTGCCACTCTTAAGATTGAAAGTCAGAATCAGAAACACAAATCTTATTGCTAGGGCCTTCTTGAATGAAAGGTAATTATTGCTATGAAGGTCAAAAGCATTTGAATGCATTGAGGGATAACACATTGTGTGATTGCCATTATGTTTATAGCATAACTTGAATCACGCCATCAAAACAACTTGTGAGGTCACTTGAACTTCAAAATGTTACTGTGAAAATAAATCAAATAAAGATGTTAATGAAAATAAACTTTTTAATTGGAGGCAAACATGAAAATAATGCCAGAAATTGATTCCTCACGTGTCTAAACACTAATATAGACAAATTATATGTCTAGCAAATATTAATACTACAGGGAAGAAGAGGAGTCAAAAAATAAAAGCAGATAGAAAACTAATTCTTCAGTAGACAACTGAGACAAACAGTTGTACAAAAGTATGTGGACACCCCTCTGTGGTGTAGCAGGTCCACAGCTCATGTCAAAAAGGCCACTTTTTAAATAAATAATCGGCGCACTTGTGGCTTAGATAGTGGTGTGGTAGTGTGGTGGATCGGTTCCCGGGGAATTTGTGATGCGGGCGATCCTCACTTAAGTGAACAGGTGAGGAGTCGTCTGCATTCGTAATTGTTCCCGGGAGCTGCTGATTGCCACAGCTGATCCACGTCCCCATAATAAATAGAAGCGCGAGGCAGCTAGATGGGTAAAGAGAAAGATGAAAAGAAGTGAATGGAGGTTAAGAGAAGAGAAGAGAAGAAGGCAGCAGGAAGCAGGCAGGAGAAAGCCGGTGTGAGTGAGTGTAGAAGGCACCTAAGTAGTGTGCCCTAGCGGGGTGTTTAGCTGACACCTAGGGCAGTCAGTAGCGGTCACTCCCGCTGAGTGTTTTGAAGAGTGGGATTGACCGGACGAAGGATGGCTCGCTGCGGAAGAAACTTGGGAGGTGGATTCCCCAGTGTGAGCGTCCTGGTCGCTGGGGAACCCAAGTCTCGGTCTGGGGAGAGCAGAACTGAAGCCAGGGATCAGGAAGCCTCCAGACCAGCAGACAGAGCAGGTCAGCTACAGCTAGGGTGACTCCCCTGGTGCATTGCCTGGATGGGAAAAGCATGGGAGTCGCCAGTTATCAGAAGAAGAATGTACCGGGCTTTATTTTTAATTTGGACAGCTTTCGGCCATTGTTTTAACCCCGTTGTTTTTAAAAGAATTTTTTCTATTTATTGGATTTTAACCTTCACTAGTTCACTTGTTTTATCAGATTATTTATTTATTGCACTGCACTATTTATTTGAACACTTGCTTTGTTTTGTTTGTTTTTTTAATAAAAGCACTTTTGCACTTTTTGCACCATCCCCTTGCTTCATTGTTGTGCCTCACTGCCTAGCTCATCGGTGACATTACTGACAGTGTCGGGTTCAAGAGCTTCCAGAAGCAAGACGGGAGCATGGAGCGAACCTGCATCGTCACATCCTCCAAATGAATGAGTTCCAGTGTTTCAGCCACACTCTTTGTTAACAGGTGTGTAAAATCAAGCACATAGCTGTGCAATTTCCATTGAACAACATCGGCAGTAGAATGGGTCAAAATGGTTAAAGGTTACTTCCATACTAAAAGTGGAAGAAAAGCTAAAAGAAACAACCTTTCAGCTGCATAGCTTTCGTCAGGTGTGCAAGTAAAAAATAAAAAAGCAGGTGCCATATATAAGATGGGAAGGAAGGAAGGAACAAAGCTAAGGCAAATAAAAGAAGAAAGGGTGAGAGTAGATGTGAAAAAGCTGACATTAGAGAAGATAAAGGGAAAGATTAAAAGGTTAGTCAGTCATTAAGACCTGGAGAATTGTGGGATCTCAGGCTGAGAATGAGCTTTGCTTCTTGTGATTTTCTTTGAAAAGTGTCTTTGAAGCACTGTCATCAGATGGCACGTTGGCCACAAGCCAGCACCTGGACATTCTGCTCTGCTACAGTATATCTGCCCCAGTTAACTGTTTGTGCTATTATTGTGAAGTGGAAGTGCCTAGGAGCAACAACTGCTCAGCCATGAAGTGGTAGACCAAGCCACGTCACAAAACAGGGCAATCAAGTGCCGAAGAGCACATTGTGCAAAAATCGCCTATCTTCTGTTGCTCCACTTACGCTGCCTCTGGAAACAACATGTGGGTTGTGGGTTGGAAGCTTCATGAAATGAGTTTCATTGGCTGAGCAGCTATACACAAGCCTAAGATCACTATGTGTAATGCCAAGCATCATCGACGGCTGCGAGAACAACGATACCTTCTGGACTACAAAGTGCTTACTGTAAAGTGTGGTGGAGGAGCAATGATGATCTGGAGCTGTCTTTCAGGTTTTGGGCTAGTGCTCCTGGTTTTGGTGAAGTGTACTGTTAATTGTGCAGTTTGTGGCCCCTAAATACAAAGCCAGGTGCATAAAAACATAGAGGAAGTCGAGTGACCTACACAGAGTCCTGAACTCAACCCTACTGAACACCTTTGTGATGAATTGGAACAACACTAGTGAACCAGGTTTTTGCATCCAGCATCAGTACCTGACCTCACAAATGTGCTCTTGGTTGAATGGACACAAATTTCCCCAGACACACTCCAAAATCTTCTGGAATGTCCTCTCTAAAGAGTGCAATGGTTTTAGAATGGAATGTTTAAGAATAGCATATGTGATGTGTGATGGTCAGGTATCCAAAATGCTTGGCCTTACAGTGTATATTGCTCTTTAGGTTATGCCTGAATGCCCTAATTGCAAACCAGCGAGGAAAGGAACCAGAGGATAAAACTAATACATTACAATTAACATAAACTGTGGTAAAAAAAAAAGACAAGGAGGAAATTAAAAAAAACAGAAAAACATTACAAATCAGGACTTAATCCTAACAGAGACATTACAATTTTTCATGCATCTTTTATAGATAGAGCTCAAGAAGGTCAAGTGGGTCAAAGGTGCACTGAACCAACACCGTTGAGATTTAAAGCTCAATGCCTTATCTACTACATAATCAAAAGGCAACTAATACAAAAAAGTAAGTTAATTACTGTAGATACACTCGATTTTATGAAAAAGGCTAATAATAAAATAATTCTAATTTAATTTTGTGGTTACAGATGCTCACTGAGTTCAACTCCAGACCTGTGCCTGTATTTATCGAGCGTCTTCGCTTAGGAAAATAATGGCCTCAAAATTCTCTGAGTGAAGCAAATACGGTCCTACTTATAGGAGTAGGAGTAAAAATATTTTACATATTTTCCTAATTTAGGAAAAGACGACTAACTTCACCGGGATTTAAGAGAGCTTGTGGGCTGTACTAACTAACTAGGAGCTGCCAGAAGATGGCATTCAGGCAAAGATCACCATGTACATCCTGCAAAAGGCTGAATGTTTTGGAATGTCTGATCATGAACTTATAAAAAGATATCTACTGTATCTGAGAGATAGAATACTATTTATAACATTGTAATATTCTTTGATGCTATGTGATCGATCCACCTACACTGAGGAGCCATACACTTTCACCTGAAATTAAAGTGGTGATAACCTTTCTAAAGAAAATCACACCCTGGGAAGGTGAAAGATTATTGCGGAAGAAGACAAACACTGAGATGGCGTGTACACGGGTCTGAATTGCCATTTTTTTATTCAAAAATGGCATGTATAAGCTATTGTGCAATGTGTATGTAATCACAAGAAATAACTCAATACTCGACAACTGTCTTAGACGTGTTCTGTAAGTTTTTAAGCGTTTATTTTCTGGTGATGCCCCATGCCCCATTAGCCATGTAAAGCACCAATGAGGGAAAGCATATATTTTTAAACTTTATAGAAACTGCTTAACTTTAGAATACGTTTTCATTAGAACTCCATGACAATCTAGATGAGAACAGGCCATTCAGCCCAACAAAGCTCACCAGTCCTATCCACTTAATTCTTCCAAAATAATATAGTCTAGTTTTGAAAGTTCCTAAAGTCCTGCTGTCTACCAAACTGCTTGGTGTCTGTGGTTCTCTGTATATTCTGCATATCGTGCTATATAACCTAAAACTCTGGTAGCCTTCTTAATGGCTTCTGAACAGTGTATGTGGCAGTTGATAGTGTCAACTTCACTACAACTCCTAAATCCTTCTTATAAGTTGTAATTTCAATTTTCAGACCTTCCATTACGTATTCAAACCTAATATTTTTACTTACTATGTGTAATACGTTACATTAAATTTCATCTGCCACAAATCTGCCCAATCCTGCATGCTGTCCAAGTTCCTCTGTAATGATTCAATGTATTCTATATTATCTGCATTATCTGCCGATCCACCTAGCTTGATATCATCTGCAAACTTAACCAGCTTGTTATGTGTTCCTATCCCAATTTATTTATATATAATACAATTAGCAGCCTTAGCACCAACTCCTGTGCAGCACATCTCTTAAGATCAGCAAATTCTGATAAGTTTCCTTGTAATATCACCCTCTGTTTCCTGTGTCTGAGTCAATTTTGCACCCATCTACAAACAACACCTTGATCTCCAACTCCTTTTAGTTTGATGCCCAACCTCTCATGTGGCACCTTATCAAATGCTTTCTGGAAGTCAAGATAAATAATTTCATATGCTCCTCTCCAATCACATTCTTTTGTTGCTTGCTTATAGAATTCCAGCATGTTGGTAAAACATGACCTCCCTCTTCTGAACCCATGCTGACTGTTCAGTAAAACTCCTGTTCTTGTCACGCGTTACTTAATGTTATCCTTAATAATTCCTTCCAATAATTTTTCTGTGATGCACGTTAAGCATGGTAGCCTGTAGTTGCTTGGATCTGCCCGGTCACCCTTTTTGTTTAATGGGATAATATTTGCCATTTTCCAGTCCTTCAGGATTTCCTCAGTGTACAGTGATTTCCTAAAAATATGCATGAAGGCTTTATATATGTACTTGCTAGCCCCCTTAAGAACTCAGAGGTAAATATTATCTGGTCCTGGTGATTTGTTTGATTTCAAATATATTTAATCTACGCAGTACTTCTCCCTCTACAATTTCAGTAACTCCTTAGTAGTCCATCTTACTGCTGGGAGGTTATCTACTTCCACACATGTGATGATCTCCCGTGGCAAATGCTTTTGAATGCTTGTGAATAAATCACTTTCACTTGAAAAATACCGAATTTATCTTTTAAGTTTATCACAACCAAAAACTTCTTACAATTTGCACCAAACTTGAATGCCCTCATAATGCATGGGGTTATATGCATATTTATAAATTTGCCTTTGACTCCACATGAGGTAATGTTAAAGCAATGCTACGTTCATTCAAATCAGCACACACATAAAGATTATTGTCCCAAGTAAGAATGAGCATATACACAGTATATGAATCGCAATTATACAGTATGAACATATAGGTAATCAATGATGCAAACTGCATTACAGTAACCAGCATATTAAAGTGAAGATAAAGAGAGCTGAATGGGTGATTGACAGTGAAATACCATACCAGTCCACAAATCCTTGGAACATTCCCATTATGTTTTACAAGGCAAGGTTTAAGAAGGCAGGCAGAGACTGCAGGGCATTTGATAAACAGTGATCATGGAAAGAGGCATAGCAAGCCATAGTGGAAGATAATCAGGACACTGTAAAAGTGAGCATAACTGCAGAAACAGCACTAGAATGGCTGTGGCTAGTTTCAGTAAAACGATACTTTATGAGGCATTTTTTGTTGACATAACAGTGGGGAGGTTATTCATCTGAAGGTATGGTTGTGGACTTCCATCCATTCATCCATCCATCAATTTTTAAAACCCACTTTATCCTGAACAGGGTCATGGGGAAGCTGGAGTCTATACCTCCAAGCATAGTGTGCAACGCAGGAACAATCCCTGGAGCATTCATTGTTAAATAAATAAATATGCCTGTTATTGGGCTTTACTCTCATTTAACATGTCTCTCTCAGCCTTTCCATACATGCAGCTAAGTGCAATATCCTACCTTATTATGTTTTCCTTCTTCTTTGATGATTATTGTTATTATTATCTTTGTGGTGAAGCCTCAGCATTAGTATTAGAAAACTACAAAACATCATCATAAGTGTCAATTTATGGAAAAGGGTGCAGTAAAATCCTTATATCATTGATTGTCAGACATCATTATCATTCCTCAATTGTACTGGGACTAGTATGCTTAATAAATACTTCTTATGTCCTACTCCAAGGAGTTTCTTATCCTACGGTGACTTTTAGAGCAGTTCCTAGGAGTAATTCTGAGATGCTTGACAAAAATAGGCCCTGATCCAAATGAATAAGGTTATGATTAAAAAAATAATTAAAAATAAAAAAAACAGGTTTGGTAGTTTAATGCTTTAACAGGTAAAAAGGTGTACTTAACGGTAATTATAATTACTGGGGTTCATTGAGGAGAGTTTTAAGAAATGAATAAGCTAATACACTTTAACAAACATAAAATTATAGAACTGTATGAAATAGTAAGAGAGTAACACAGTGGATTGAGAAAGTATTCAGACTCCTTCACTTTTAGCAAAAATTATTGTGTTAGAGATGTCATTTTAAATAGGCATTTTTGCCAGTTTTGCCCATCAGTCTACGCTCAATAACCTA
The DNA here is from genome assembly GCF_900747795.2 of Erpetoichthys calabaricus. NCBI lineage: Eukaryota > Metazoa > Chordata > Cladistia > Polypteriformes > Polypteridae > Erpetoichthys > Erpetoichthys calabaricus. Next base: position 46,158,275 of record NC_041397.2, on the reverse strand, counting down.
TAATGACAAAGTGAAAATATCTTTTCAGAAAGGTTTTGGGTTAATTTATTAAAAATATCCTTTGACAAAGGGGTAGAATTAATGTATTAAATATTAATAACAGAAATTTTTCATTTATCTAAGTATTCAGACTCTTACTGTGGTCAGGGGCATCCTGTTTGCCTTATTTCCCCTTGAGATGTGTCTAGAACTTGATTAGAATATTAAATGGATTGGGTATCATTTAGAAAGGCACACAGCTGTGGCTACAAGGTCTCATGGCTCAAACTGCATGTCAGGACAAAAACCAAGGCATGAAGTCCAAGAAACTCTCTGTAGGGTTCAACTTGCGGTGGGGCAAAGATCAGGGCTAAAGTATGAAAACATTTCTAAAGCTTTAAGTGGTCCCAGGAGCACAGTGGTCTTAATGATGGTGAAACAGAATAAGTTTGCAACCATCAGCACTCTTCCTAGAGTTGGCTGTGCAGCAAAACTTTTTTTTTTTTATTTTATTTATTAATTTTATTGTAATCATTCGATACAAATAGATCAATTTATAACAAAAAAAAATAATTTTGAAGACATATCAAACCCCAGCCCTGAGAAGGAGAGATTAGCCAAAGGAGAATTGCTTAGGGCTTTTTAATAAGGCAACAATAAACAAAAGAAAGGAAGAAATATATATAGGTAAATAAAAAATGGAGAAGGGAATTAAATGCGGTAATAGTTATTTCTCTTATTCTAAAATAATATTGGTTAGATCCTGCCAGGTTTTAAAAAAAATCTGTATAGATCCTCTAACTGAGAATTTGAAATAATATAAAACATCAGTTTCCCACTGACTTATCAGAGGAGAGTTAGGATTCTTCCAATTTATCAAAATAAGTCTGCGTGTCAAAAGTGTAGTGAATGCAATCACCGTTTGATTGTCCTTCTCCACTTCAAGTCCGTCTGGAAGAACACCGAACACAGCTGTTAATGGGTTAGGAGGGATTGTGACCCCAAGGCTGTCTGAAAGGCACTTAAAAATTTTGGTCCAAAATGATGTTAGTTTGGTGCAGGCCCAAAACATGTGACCCAGTGAGGCAGGAGTTTGGTTGCAGCGTTTGCAGGTTGGATCTTGCCCTGGAAACATTTTGGACAGTTTTAAGCGAGACAGATGAGCTCGATATATAATTTTTAGTTGAATAATTCTATGCTTTGCACATATGGAGCTCGAGTGAATTCTCTGCTTTGCTACCTTCCACTCCTTTTCTGATATATTGATTAAGAGATCTTCTTCCCAATGTCCTCTTGGGTCTTTGAAAGGTAGGGACTCTAATAAGATTTTATATAATGTGGAAATGGTGTTTAATTCCTCGAAATTGAGCAGTATTTTTTCCAGCATGGTGGAGGGCACGAGTCGAGGAAAATCGGGCAGTTTCTGTTTAACAAAATTTCTAATTTGAAGATAGTGAAAGAAATGTGTAGCTGGGAGGTTGAATTTGGAACGTAATTGTTCAAAAGATGCAAATATGCTGTCTATATAAAGATCTCTGAGCATTTTAATCCCAAAACTTTTCCAGGTATTAAAAACTGGATATGTTTGCGAGGGTTGAAAGAGGTGGTTCTCTTGCAGAGGTGCCACGGATAAAAGATTTTCCATCTTAAAATGCTTTCTAAGTTGGTTCCATATTCTAAGTGAGTAAAGCACAATTGGGTTATTAGTATATTTGCGATAACTTGCATTTATTGGAGCACAGAGCAGGGAGTATAAAGAAGTACTACAGGATTTTACTTCTATTGTGGACTAAGGCTGTGTATGTTCATTTTTTTGTGTCCAGGTTTTTATGGCTTGTAAGTTTTCTGCCCAGTAATAAAACTGAAAATTAGGTAAAGCCATGCCACCTTCTTCCTGAGGTCTTCGGATATGTGGGTGTTTTGAGTTCCAAATGAATGAGGTTATTGTTGAATCTGTTTAAAAAACGATTTATTGATATATATTGGAGTGTTTTGAAATAAAAAAAGAACTTTAGGAAGGATATTCATCTTAACAACGTTAATTCTTCTGGCTAGAGTGAGATGAAGGGTTGACCATCTATGCAAGTCTTGCTTATTTTTTTCCATACAGACGGCAAAGTTTTGTTGATAAAGAGCGTTATGTTTACTTGTGATATTTACCCCAAGGTATTTAAACTGATCTGCTATGGTAAAAGGTAGGGTGTCCAATCTAATATTATATGCTTGTGAATTCACTGGAAAGAGTATACTTTTATTTAGATTAATTCTAAGACCAGATATCTTTTGAAATTCTGTGAGTGCTGTTAAAAGTGGGTCTGATATATATAAAACCATATCATCTGCATATAGAGAAATTTTCTGTTCCAGTCCTTCTCTGATAATCCCCTTTATCTGATAAGAATTTCGACAGTGAACCGCCAGTGGTTCAATGGCAATTGCAAACAGCAGTGGTGACAAGGGACATCCTTGTCTGGTACCACGTTCTAGCTTAAAGTAGTCTGAACAAATGTTGTTAATACAAACTGAAGCTTCTGGATTGGTATACAGTAGTTTGATCCATGCACAAATATTCGGGCCAAACCCAAATTTCTCCAATGCAGTGAAAAGGTAGTTCCATTCGATCATATCAAATGCTTTTTCTGCGTCTAATGATAGTAATATCTCTGGGGTGTTTGATTTTGCTGGTGAATATATAACATTAAACAAGCGTCGGAGATTGGAAGATAGGTGTCGGCCTTTAATAAATCCAGTTTGATCCTGTGATATTACCGAGGGCAGCACTTTCTCCATCCTTCTAGCTAGAATTTTTGATAGTATCTTAACATCATTATTCAGGAGTGAAATTGGTCTGTATGATGCACATTGTAACAAGTCCTTATTTTGTTTAGGAAAGACGGTGATTGATGCTTGACAAAATGTTTGAGGTAGTATTTGGTTGTCTCTAGCTTCTGTAAATGTCGCCAATAAGAGGAGAGCTAGCTGAGTGGAGAATTTCTTATAAAATTCTACGGGGTCCAGCAAAACTGAGTAACTGGTTCAAGAAGTTCCTTGGTTAGGGAAGTGGCTAAGAACCCATTGGCCACTCTAACAGAGATTCAGAAGTCCTCTGTTAAGATAGGATATGCTTTTAGAAGGACAATAATTTCAACAGCAGAGGGAAACGATTCTCTGGTCTGATAAGACTGAAATTGAATTCAATGGGCAGTATTCCAAACACTATATCTGTCATAGACCAGGCACTACTCTTCATCTGACTAATACCATCCCTACAGTGAAGCCTGGTGGGTGCAGCACCATGCTATGTGGGTACTTCTTAGCAGCAGGGACATGGAGACTGATCAGAATTGAGGCAAGGGTGAATACAGCTAAATACAGAGAGGTGCTTCAAGAAAACCTGCTCCAGAGTGCAGGTGACCTCAGACTGGGGTGACCGTTTACTTTTCAGTATGAAAATAACTAAAAGCATATAGCCCAGACAACACTGGAGTTGATTCAGGACAAGACTCCGACTGTCACTGAGTGGCCCAGCCAAATTCTGGACTTAAACCCCATTAGAACATCTGTCGAAAGATCTGAAGATGGCAGTTTAGAGACTCTTCCCATCCATTCTAATAGAGCTTGAGAGAATCTGTCAGGAAGAATTTGATAAACTGCCAAGTCTAGCTGTGCAAAGCTTGTAGAGAATTACCTAAGAAGACACAAAGCTGTAATTTCTGCCAAAGGTGCTTCTTCAAAATACTGAATTAAGGGTCTGAATACTTATAAGAATGATAGATTTCAGTTTTCAGATTTTAATAAACTTGCAAAACCTTTCTGAAAACATGTTTTTTTTTTTTTTGCATTGTCATTATGGGCTACTGAGTGTAGATTGATGGGCACGACTGAAAAATGAAATTGACACAAAATAAAGTGTGCAGAAGGTGAAGGAGTCTGAATATCTTCTGAATCCACTGTATATAGTAGATTTTCCTATAAGAAAGCATCCCTAAGTGTTTTACAATAATGATAGATAAAATAAGAGAGTTTTAAAATGCGCAAAACTAAAGACCAATAAAAATGTCAATGTAAATGTCCAGCTTATTAAACAAATGCTATGGTCAGATAGCCAAGAAGGAGAGGAAAACAAAAAAGTTCACCTGGCAAAGACGCTGAGGCCTCTAGGTTTTCCAAGGCCAAAATACTTCCCATCCCCCTCTAGGCATTCTAATAAGCATAATTATGACAACAATTATTCATTCTTCCCAGCATCACAGATGGCTGCTACATGCTTTTTACAAATGTCAGTGGCACAGAGCATCACCACTGAATATCGAAAAAAGAAAGCTTGCTAAACAGTGATTAGTGGTTAGTTCCTAAAACAAGAAATACATTTGCTTTTTATGATAGGAATCAATCACCGCTCCCCCTGCACTGTAAGGAGAAAAGTAAATAATGAAAATGCCAAATTAAGGAAGTGGTTTTCATAGTTTTTTGTGGTATTCCACCATACTAGCCTGGCCTGTTTCTAATGGTGAAGTATTCCAGATTTTTGGTGCATGAAAAGAAAAGGATGCCTCACCAGTCCTTTTATGCCTCACTCTGTGCATATTGAACAAACCACTGTTAGAAGACAGACACTCCAAAATATAAGATTATTCAGAGCCATATACAGTTAAGAGTATTCTAAAATGAATCCTGAAGGACAAATGCAGGGGGGTGTAACAGTAAAGCTGGTGTAATGGGTTCAGATTTTCATTTTTTAGTCACAGTTCTTGTTCTTGCATTTTGAACAAGCTGCAGACAAGTTATATCTTTGTAGGTAATCCTTACAATATCATAGACGGCTAAACACTAAAGCGTGTATTAACTTTTGAGCATTTTGCAATGATTTAAGGTATCTAAAGTGAGCAATGTTTCATAAATGAAAGAATCCAGCCTTGCTAAAATGTTTAAGGTGTGATTTGATGTTTAGCTTACTTCTGCGGTTATACGCAAAACCAGATGATCTAGTTTATTTCTAATGTGTTCACCTTTTTTTTTTTTGCTGACAATTAAAATTTTTATTTTGTCTTGGTTTAGTTCAAGGAATGTGCTGCTCATTCATTCCATGGACACTGGATCAGAGAACTTTGGAATCATCTGGTGCTATTCATAGATAAATAAATGTGTGTGTCATCTACACAGATATGATCATTCTCTTGATTTTTTTTTTAATGATTAGGCCTAACTGGAACATCTAGATTGATAGTAACAAGGGTCCCAAAAGAGCTGCCTATGACACGCCCTATCTAATATTATTGATTTGTGATGTATTTACAAAACAACCTGCTATGTAGTGCTGAAAACAAGTCAAGGCAGTGCCAGAAAAGAAGAGCTGTTTTGAGTATTTGTGTAACGGCTAATTTCCTGAAATTTTCACATACACAACAGTCTCTAGAGTTTACTCAGAATGGTGTGATAAACAAAAATCACTCCGTGAGCCGCAGTTCCGTACAGAAACACCTTGTTGATGAGAGAATGGCCGGACTGGCTTGAGTTGACAGAGAGGTTATGGTAACTCAGATACTCAGAACCGTGGTGAGCAAAAAAGCATGTCGAACCATGAGGCGGCTGGGCTACAACAACAGAAGACGACGTTAGGTTCCAATGCTGTCAGACAAGGACAGGAAGCTGAGGCTGTAGTGGGCACAGGCTTACCAAAACTGGACAGTTGAAATCTGGACAAACATACCTTGGTCAGGTGATTCTCAGTTTCTCCTGTGGCACATAGATGGTAAAGTCAGAATTTGGATCCAACAGCATGAATCCATACACCCAACCTGCCTCGTGTCAACAGTCCAGAGTGGTGGTGGTGATGTAATGGTGTAGGGAATGTTTTCTTGACACACTTTGGGCCCATTAATACCACTCAATCATCACTGGAATGTCATGGCCTATGTGAGTGTTGCTACTGACCATGTGCATCCCTTCAAGGCCAAAATGTATCTATCTGTCCAGTTTATTCAGGTCCTTCTTCTTTATTGGATTACCTCAAAGTGCGCACTACCAAAATACGTAACTAGCACATTCATTCTTTTGTATAGCAGCCCAAGTCACAGACTTAGCACATTTCAAAATAATATTTGCCTCGAGTAATAGAATACAGAAAGCTTAGCTCATCTACAAGTATAAGAAAAGAAATTCGTAGGTGCCTTTATTCTCTTCTACAGTTGTTACCTGAGGTATTGGATGTCACTTTGTGCAGCTCATTATAAAATTTTTCTTGTTTAAGCACAACATTTGTCTGAACTGCGAATCCCAAAATAAATGTCCTTCATTGGTGCTCTCGTGAGGCCGTAACCCATGACCAGTCTATCGTTGTAAATGTCTGGTGAATTAAATCTAAGGCAGGATTAATTACACTCAGTCATGTTTCGGCACAATTTTAGCACAGAGTGAACACGATGTCTTACTTTCAGAAGCTTTTCTGTGCCTTTATCTAGGGAACCCTGGGGCTAGCTCAGGGATAAAATTTGTTGAATTGATAGTGCTTTATATGGAAAAAACAGGAAAACTAAAAAAAAAAATCATTACACAAAAATGTGTCACTATAAATTGAATACAACAGTGATATATTTCTGTCTTTTTTTTTTAATATCAGGTTGAGTAATATGAATCAGAAATACTTGCCGTTGCTCTGTAGCCATGTATTCAATTCAGCTGTTATTATTATACTTTACAAGAAGGTGCCCAACCATTTTTTTAATGTAACGTCTATTTTTTATTTATCAGTTAGCCATGATGTGGACAGCACATCAGAATAACAGAGATATCCATCACTAACATATGCAATTTGCAGCAAATAAAAGCAAATGACTTCCAGTATAATTTACTTGTAATGTTCTACATTTTAGATAAAAACAAATATTCGACTTTAATACAAGCACTGGCCCTGGTGAAGCAGCTGCTAGTAGCAACTGGATGGAAGTCTCTGGCCAACCACAAAGTTTTCATCAGTCGTAGTGGATCTCTCTTCTGTGAAAGAATACAGAGTCACTCAAATAGACTGATCCAAAAAAGCAGACAACTTAATAGCACATCATCTTATGTGGGGATAACACTCCTCCATTGGCAGTTTCCAGGACTCCGTTGTCATCTTGGGTGGTGCCATGACTTTCAACTGAATGTCCTTTTGTAGACTGGAAACTTCATTCTCTGCTGTTGTGTTGAAGTGAAAAAGTAAGGGTTTATCTTCCACGTTGAAACCTGGGAGAAGTGAGAAGCACATGTATGAGGTAAGAGGCTCTGGTAATGTAATGCCAATGAAACATCTGTTGAATTTGGATGTGAGGTTCAGTGTAACGTCCACTGCCAAGCTAGCACTGCCACTCAAGCTCTTAATGCACGGGTAGGCAATTTAGGGAGGGCAGCTGCAGGTTTTTGTTCCAATGCAATTGCTTAATGAGAAGACAATTATTGCTGATGAAGCACTTCTTGCTCAAGTGACTCTGTGAAAACCCGAACTACAAAGAGGACTATTTCATTTATGTTAGGTAGAATGCCCAGAGGGGACTGGGTGGTCTCGTGGCCTGGAACCCCTACAGATTTTATTTTTCTCTCCAGCCTTCTGGAGTTTTTTTTTGTTTTTTCTGTCCACCCTGGCCATCGGACCTTACTCCTTTCTATGTTAACTAATGTTGTCTTATTTTAATTTCTTATTTGTCTTTTATTTTTCTTTTCTTCATTATGTAAAGCACTTTGAGCTACTTTTTGTATGAAAATGTGCTATATAAATAAATGTTGTTGTTGTTGTTTTCCAGGTTCACTTTAGTGGTCTCGCTTGTTAAGGTTCCCCACCCTTAATTGCTTATTTTAATCTTAAACAGCTGCATTCACTGTTTTTAATGGCTCCTTATTAGCAATAAGATGCAGATGACAAAGGAGCCAGCAGTTCTCCATCTAACTTGTTTCCATTTACACCTGTGAGGATTCTTATTTGGTATTTGATAAAACATTTAAGAGAAAAATTTGACAGACTGAAAATTATGCATTTTTAGGCTTCAAATCATTTGGATGATTTCACTGGAAAGGAAATAAAAACTATAATATAAGAACATGCAGACAAACATGCCATAAAATTAAATAAGGTGGCGCAGTGGGTAGCGCTGCTGCCTCGCAGTTAGGAGACCCGGGTTCACTTCCCGGGTCCTCCCTGTGTGGAGTTTGCATGTTCTCCCTGTGCCTGCGTGGGTTTCCTCCCACAGTCCAAAGACATGCAGGTTAGGTGCATTGGCGATTCTAAATTGTCCCTAGTGTGTGCTTGGTATGTGTGTGTGTGTGCCCTGCGGTGGGTTGGCGCCCTGCCTGGGGTTTGTTACCTGCCTTGTGCCCTGTGTTGGCTGGGATTGGCTCCAGCAGACCCCCGTGACCCTGTGTTCGGATTCAGCGGGTTGGAAAATGGATGGATGGATAGTTATGTATTTAGTAAGTAGTATAATCTATACTTGTTGAGAATTGCTCACAGCGCTGTGTGCCTGTACTCAGTGAAGAGCGCTATATAAAAAAAACGGTTGTTTTTGTATTTTTCCATGAACTGTTCTTTGTATGGTGAAACTGCATACATGTCAAACTCTATTATCTAAACAAGTTAACAAATGGATGGATGTCTTATTTTGTAACTTCACTTTCTTATATGGTTGAATAATGGATGGTCTGAGATTGGCGGGGATTGGTTTCTAATTAAGCAATTGGGTTGGAAGGAAAGCCTGCAGCCATTGTGGCCCTCCAGGACCGACACTGCCTTATAATTAAAGGTCTTGTCATTTATGTACCTGTAATTACCTGTAATTTTCTTTTAAACATGTCGACATTACTGATTATATCAACAACATTTTTATTTTCTCCTCAGCTTGACATTTGACATTTCAGACAAGTCTGTGAGGACTAAAGAAGCCACTGGTCATCCTTTCATTAGGCAGAATGCTTAGGCATCTTTTAATCACTGCCTTTATAAATTTGACCAAATATTTACCTCTGCTGAGCCATCGCACATCAGTGTGCAGGAACATGTATGGGTCGTCTTTCTCTGTGTCCTCCAGGAGTATGGGATACAGTCTGTGCTGTGAACTTCTTAGATGAACTGAGAACATGACTTTCAATGCAAAGTCTGTTGCATCTTTCCTGTTTAAAATCTTTCTTTCCAATGCTTGCTGATGAATTACTGTATATAATGTAATAAATAAAATCTGTAAAAGTGTCACTTATTTTGTATGGTAGGGTGAATCCATTATAGTGACCAAACATCATTCATCAGGCAGTGCAGTTTGGTCTTGTTCACCAACTCCATAAAACTTTGAAAAATATATACGCTCTGTGTGTGCCCTTCCAGAGGCAAAACTGTCAGTTAGTTCCTCTTCTGAGCTAATCCCCGAAATGCCATTCAAGTAAAAATTCATAACTGTGCTGTAGCAACTACTATATATCAGTCAATTCATCAAATGCAGCTACGTTCATTTTAGTTGGTCTTTCTCAATGTGTTATGACTTGAGAGTCCCAAAGCTACTTAAAATACCCACTAGAGTGGGATATACTGTCAAATCCCAACTAAATACAGGATAAGGGCAAACACAGGATCATTATAAAATGAAAGGTTTATTCTCATAAAAATGCTCTCCCACAAGACTTAAGCTCCGAAGAGCACAAGGGGCAAAACAGAGTTGCCTAATACAAAGGCAATCCGATGCAAACAGTCCCAATTCAAGAATGCAAAGAATTTGATAACATTAAAATAATTTAGATGAGAACAGGCTACTCAGCCCAACAAAGCTCGCCAGTTCTATCCACTTAATTCTTTTAAAATAACATCAGGTCTAGTTTTGAAGGTCATTAAATTCCTACCGTCTACCATGCTACTTGGTATTTTATTCCATGTGTCTATGGTTCTCTGTGTAAAGAAAAACATCCTCATGTTTGTGCAAAAAGATTTGTTAAAAGACAATACAAAAAGGTCAAAAATCCAATAAGTCACAATAAGCACAGCAGAAACCCAAAGCGCATTCAAGATGAACCACCAGGGACTGTGGGAATCCCCCTCCTTTATAGGACTGTGGTGATGGGCAGGTGGTCCCACCTCCTGGGGAGCCATCCTCGAAATACAAGGCACATAACAAAGGTTTTGAGAACAAAAAAAAAACAAGGAACAACACAAATAATTCACAAAAGCAACATTACTGTAAACAAATACCTCCAAAATTAAAAAAAAGGGAAAAAACAAGGATTTAAACTCCAGACAGGAAAGGATAATGGCTTCATATCACCTTGTTAAGGTATTCCTTGACAGCTAAATGTCATTGATGGCAAATGTTTTGTTTGTGAAATCTCCAAACAGAGGGTCAACAGCCTCAGCAAGAGCTTCTTTCATAAATGACTGTTATGTTTAATCAAGACGTGTCTCACGTGGAACAACGCGATGGTTGCCATTTTCCCTCTTGTGTCAAGACTCTAAAAAGACGACTGCTCTGCTGCTTGCTGAGATTTTAACACTTCATTTATTTATGCATAACTCACTTTAACTGAGTAAGATCACATCATACAATTTCTGTGTAGATTTGAAACATCCCTCTAATTTTCCTTTATTCTTATAGATGGTAACATGGCGATTAGACACATTCACTTTGAATACTGTATGAAAGTATAAAAAATATTCATGGTTTTCATTCTTGTGGTAATGATGCATTTTCTGTCTCATTGCTTCAGTCATTTTAGCTGAAACACAGCAACTGTCAAAACAGATAATCAAATGTAATAAACTGCTGACAAATTTATTGTGGCCTGTTTGTTTTGCTCTGCAACAAATGCAGGGTCCAGGCAGAAATAACCTAAACAGTGTTTTTGGGTATTCAGTATACAGGCGTCAGAGACTTTTACAACAAAGTTCACAAAGGTAAACACATGTAAAGTTATGTTGTCACAAGTATTAAATTAGAGAAGTAAATGTTCATTATATTAGAATGAGAATAGGAATATACCTACATTTAGATCTGCAATGTTAATTTCTCTGTTACGTTGTAATGTGTTAGAAAGTAGTATTTATAAAGTTAGGCATTCGAGATCTGGAAGGATATGTGAGAGGAAGTAAGATTGTTATTGTTTTGTTTTTGGCCTGACTATGTGCTAGCAGCTGCAGAGAATACAGCTTGTATTAACAACAGAAATATGTCTTCATCCAGTTCTTTTTGTTCCCAAAAAGGATTCCATCCATCTTAGAAGAGGAACCGTTGTTACACATACACATATCACACTTAAATATGATATTATATGCCCAGGATACAAGGAATGGACGATTTAGGCTCCTGACAAAGCAAACATTCAAATAGCCCATTAATAATTTTCAATAAACATTTATAGGGTCAACCAGCAAGAACTACCAACTGGTTGAGCACTCCTCCCTTGCGATATACAGTGCACATAAAAATTAAGTTTTCGGAAGTTTTCACACTTTATTATTATACAACATTCACTCATAGTGGACTTAATTTAAATTTTTTGATTCTGATCAAAAGAAAAGGGCTGTTTAAAGACAAGATCTCTACACAGTAACCTAAATTAATTAGAAATATAAACGCTGAGTACATAAATATTCACTTCCATCATGTCAGTATTTAATAGATGCATCTTTGCCAGTCGTGAACCTCAAGTCTGTGTGGACAGGTGTCTATCAGCTTTGCACATCTGGACACAACATTTTTTCCCGAATTGTTCTTGCATCAGATTTTCCTCCAAGATTTTCCTTGTATTTTGCTGCGTTCATTTTCCTCCCTCTCTTTACAGGCCTTCCAGGGCGTGCTGCAGAGAAGCTGTTGCCACCATCATGCTTCATGGTGGAGATGGTGTGTTTTTGATATTATGCAGTGTTTGGCTTATGTCAAACATTGTTTTCAGTCTGATGGCCAAAAGGCGGCATGGTGGCGCAGTGGGTAGCGCTGCTGCCTCGCAGTTGGGAGACCTGGGGACCTGGGTTCGCTTCTCGGGTCCTCCCTGCGTGAAGTTTGCATGTTCTCCCCGTGTCTGCGTGGGTTTCCTCCCACAGTCCAAAGACATGCAGGTTAGGTGGATTGGCGATTCTAAATTGGCCCTTGGGTGTGCTTGGTGTGTTTGTGTGTGTCCTGCGGTGGGTTGGCACCCTGCCCGGGATTGGTTCCTGCCTTGTGCCCTGTGTTGGCTGGGATTTGCTCCAGCAGACCCCCGTGACCCTGTGTTCGGATTCAGCGGGTTGGATAATGGATGGATGGATGGATGGATGGCCAAAAGGCTCAATTTCGGTCTCATCAGTCCATAGAACCTTCTTCCAGATGACCTGAGAGTCTTCTGTGTGCCTTCTGGCAAACTCTAGCCGAGATGTCACTTTTGGCTTTGTTTTAACAATGGGTATTTCTTTGCCACTCTCCCATAAAGCTGTGACTTGGTGAAACACCCAGCCTACAACTGCCTGCACAGTCTCTCCAATCTCCGCCACTGCGTCGGCTGTAGTCAAGTATTTAGTTGGATTAATAGGTCTACTGTTATACAAAATCATGCTGTGTGGCTACTGTTAGCAATAACTAAAAATCAAAGGTCATGCTCTACTTTGCAGCATTGGCTTTAATTTAGTTGGGTAATCTGTCCAGTCGGTACCATATGTTGCAGGACCACAGCATAAAATGTTTGGGAACTCCTGGTCTAGACAATATGTTTGGTGTTATTAATACATTAACAATTATAATTAATAAAGAGTAAACAGATATGTATAGTGACAAGGTGGTGCAGTGTGTAGTGCAGCGGTGTCACAAATCCAGGGATTGGGGTTTGAATCTCACCCCCTGGGTCATTGCATGTTTTTCTTATAGCTACATGGCTCTTCCTCCGGGTACAGTGGAACCTTGGGTCACGAATGTCTCGGACCACATACAAATCGGGATACAACCAAAAAGTTTGCCAAACTTTTGCATCTGTTCACGACCACACACTCGGGTGACAAACAAGCCAGTTTCCCTTCCGGTTCGTACGCGCTGATGATTTCCACACATGTTCAGTCTCTCCCTGTGCATTCCCTGTGCAGCGAGAGAGAGAGAGAGAGAGAAAGGGCTGACCGCATAAGGCCGAGAAGGCAGTTAAAGAATGCACTGGGCTTTTTTTAAAGAGACTGATTCAAGCATTGTTTTAACCTCGTTGTATTTAATGAAGACTTTTTTTCTTTTGGATTTTAACCTCCACTTCACTTCTGTTTACAGTGATCGGTTCATAGCGTGCATTGTTGCAATGTTACTTTTCTTGGTTGTTTATTAAATTAAGGATTTTTCAAATGTTCATGTTTTTCCCTGTGCTTAAAACTCATTAACACTAGAATTACCAGAGTTTACGAAAAAACTCGTAGATCCGGCCCACCTTAAAACTGTTCTCACCTCTCTTTTTTGTCTTCTAAATGTGCCGATTAAGACGAGCAGCATAAAGCCGACTATTCCATTCCCCACCATCGCAAAACGTTCACTAAGTTTTCCCAGCTCATGCCTTGTTTGATTATCTGGGAGTGACTGAACTGGAGTTTTAGAGTGGAAATAATAGATCGTTATTTGGAACACAAACATTTCATGTATGTTCCGTTTCTACAGTAATCTGTGTAAACACATTGTTAAAACAGAAACTTTTTCATATTTTAGTAATAAATGTTACAAAATGTAGGCATAAACTATAGAATGTGTGAAGCCTGATGACCAAACATCAAATAAACACTTTCACAAAAGGTCCAAGGTTGTCACAACACCTTCCATGGTGTAACGCTGAGCTTTGTTGACGCAGAGCACGTCAGCCCTGGTGCACTTTAGAGACCTGAGTTCGATTCCCCGCTGGGGAGGAAGTGTTTTTTTTTCTTTGTAGCCTCATACGGATATATCCATCCATCCATCCATCCTCTTCCGCTTATCTGAGGTCGGGTCGCGGGGGCAGCAGCTTGAGCAGAGATGCCCAGACTTCCCTCTCCCCGGCCACTTCTTCTAGCTCTTCCAGGAGAATCCCAAGGCGTTCCCAGGCCAGCCGAGAGACATAGTCCCTCCAGCGTGTCCTGGGTCTTCCCCGGGGCCTCCTCCCGGTTGGACGTGCCTGGAACACCTCACCAGGGAGGCGTCCAGGAGGCACCTGATCAGATGCTCGAGCCACCTCATCTGACTCCTCTCGATGCGGAGGAGCAGCGGCTCTACTCTGAGTCCCTCCCGGATGACTGAGCTTCTCACCCTATCTTTAAAGGAAAGCCCAGACACCCTGCGGAGGAAACTCATTTCAGCCGCTTGTATTCGCAATCTCGTTCTTTCAGTCACTACTCATAGCTCATGACCATAGGTGAGGGTAGGAACATAGATCGACTGGTAAATTGAGAGCTTCGCCTTGCGGCTCAGCTCCTTTTTCACCACGACAGACCAATGCAGAGCCCGCATTACCGCGGATGCTGCACCGATCCGCCTGTCGATCTCACGCTCCATTCTTCCTTCACTCATGAACAAGACCCCAAGATACTTGAACTCCTCCACTTGGGACTGGATCTCGCTACCAACCCTGAGAGGGCACTCCACCCTTTTCCGGCTGAGGACCATGGTCTCGGATTTGGAGGTGCTGATTCCCATCCCAGCCGCTTCACACTCGGCTGCGAACCGATCCAGAGAGAGCTGAAGATCACGGCCTGATGAAGCAAACAGGACAACATCATCTGCAAAAAGCAGTGACCCAATCAAACTGGACCCCCCTCAATGCCCTGGCTGCGCCTAGAAATTCTGTCCATAAAAGTTATGAACAGAATCGGTGACAAAGGGCAGCCCTGGCGGAGTCCAACTCTCACTGGAAACGGGTTCGACTTACTGCCGGCAATGCGGACCAAGCTTTGGCACCGATCGTACAGGGACCGAACAGCCCTTATCAGGGGGGTCCGGTACCCCATACTCTCTGAGTAAAACCCCCACAGGATTCCCCGAGGGACACGGTTGAATGCCTTTTCCAAGTCCACAAAACACATGTAGACTGGTTGGGCAAACTCCCATGCACCCTCTAGGACCCTGCTAAGGGTGTAGAGCTGGTCCACTGTTCCACAACCAGGACGAAAACCACACTGTTCCTCCTGAATCCGAGGTTCGACTATCCGATGGACCCTCCTCTCCAGGACCCCCGAATAGACTTTTCCAGGGAGGCTGAGGAGTGTGATCCCTCTGTAGTTGGAACACACCCTCCGGTCCCCTTTCTTAAAGAGGGGGACCACCACCCTGGTCTGCCAATCCAGAGGCACTGTCCCTGATGTCCATGCGATGTTGCAGAGGCGTGTCAACCAAGACAATCCCACAACATCCAGAGCCTTGAGGAACTCCGGGTGTATCTCATCCACCCCCGGGGCCCTGCCACCAAGGAGTTTTTTGACCACCTCGGTGACCTCAGTCCCAGAGATGGGGGAGCCCACCTCTGAGTCCCCAGGCTCTGCTTCCACATTTGGAGTCCCTGGAGGGGGTGCTAGAGGACATACCTTCTGGGGACTCCCTCGTTCTGCTGGGAGACTTCAATGCTCACGTGGGCAATGACAGTGAGACCTGGAAGGGCGTGATTGGGAGGAATGGCCCCCCCGATCTGAACCCGAGCGGTGTTTTGTTATTGGACTTCTGTGCTCGTCACGGATTGTCCATAACGAACACCATGTTCAAGCATAGGGGTGTTCATATGTGCACTTGGCACCAGGACACCCTAGGCCTCAGTTCAATGATCGACTTTGTGGTCATGTCATCGGACTTGTGGCCACATGTCTTGGACACTCGGGTGAAGAGAGAGGGGCGGAGCTGTCAACTGATCACCACCTGGTGGTGAGTTGGCTTCGATGGTGGGGGAGGATGTCAGTCAGGCCTGGTAGGCCCAAATGTGTTGTGAGGGTCTGCTGGGAACGTCTGGCAGAGCCCCCTGTCAGAAGTAGCTTCAACTTCCACCTTCGGCAGAACTTCGACCACATCCCGAGGGAGGTGGGGGACATTGAGTCCCAATGGGCCATGTTCCGTGCCTCTATTGTTGAGGCAGCTGACCGGAGCTGTGGCCGTAAGGTGGTCGGTGCCTGTCGTGGCGGCAATCCCTAAACCCGTTGGTGGACACCGGCGGTGAGGGATGCCGTCAAGCTGAAGAAGGAGTCCTACAGGACCCTTTTGTCCTGTGGGACTCTGGAGGCAGCTGATAGGTACCGGCAAGCCAAGCGGAATGCGGCTTTGGTGGTTGCTGAGGCAAATACTCGGGCATGGGAGGAGTTTGGGGAGGCCATGGAGAACGACTTTCGGACGGCTTCGAGGAGATTCTGGTCCACCGTCCGGTGTCTCAGGAGGGGGAAGCAGTGCAGTGTCAATACTGTATATGGTGGGGATGGTGCGCTGCTGACCTCGACTTGGGACGTTGTGGGTCAGTGGGGGGAGTACTTCGAAGACCTCCTCATTCCCACTAACATACGGATATAAAATTTATAAATTGGTATGCACTGTAAATCGTTAAGTTTAAAATGTCGATTGTGGTTATTTCTGTTGATTAATTCATGCTTTTTTACTTAGAGTCAGAACAGGAGCTTATTCAGCTTATTCAGCTTATTCAGCTTCTGATCTGACACTAGGTAATAGCATCAGTATAAATCACACCCAATCTGATGCTGTTCGTTTTCAAATAATATTGCATTACTTCGACTATGTTTTCTGATTGGTACTATTCGCGTCATAAAATGTTTCTTCAAAACATCACATATATTTGTTTTGAGATAATGAATAGAGCTGCAAATTTCAGGTGCTTGTTCAGTGTAATAGGAACCATAGCACAGAGAGGTGTGTACACTGCAACAAGTACACATGTCGTAAATGTAGGAAGGGCGCTCCTTAGGTGAGCTATAGCACATCTTTATGTGAAAACAGCAGTGTCAGATGGGGAGTGTCTGATGATTGCATATAGCGCTGAAGTTACTGCTCTTTACTATGCTTTCCTCTGCATGTCCTGCAGTACAAAAGGAACAGCATACAGCAACATGTGAGGACTGGCAAGACTGGGGGAAAAAAACACGCGGTCGTATGTATCGTGATACACTGCAGAGCTATAGCGCGTTTTTATGTGAAAACAGCAGTGTCAGATGGGGTAGGGAAGGATCCTTAATGCAACTGAGAGAATGAAAAGTGAATAAAAAAAAACAAAAACAAAGCTAACCTTTACAAATATCATAAATTACACCGGCTGTTACAGACTGAAATCAAATGTATCTTTTTATTCTAAAATAGTAAAAATAAGAACAGTTCACTTCTCAAAAGGGAGTCGTGTGGGATCAAACTTGTGACCTTTTGATTCCCAGTCAGCAACTGATACTGTTGCGCCACAGGGCTATCATAGTAAATAAGTGTCAATATCACACACTAAGGTGGCTTTTTTTTCTGCAGTTATATTTTTGAATAAAAGTGCACTTGTTCTGTTATATTTGTACCTTTCGTGAAAGTGTTTCTTTGATATTTGGACTTCAGGCTTCATACATTATATAGTTTATGCCTACATTTTGTCATTTACTACTAGAATATGAAAAACGTTTCTGTTTTAAAAATGTGTTTACACAGATTACTGTAGAAACGGAACACACATGAAATGTGTGTGTTCCAAATAACGATCTTTTATTTCCACTCTAAAACTCCACTTCACTCCCAGATAATCAATCAAGGCATGAGCTGGGAGAAGTTCATGCACGTTCTAAGTCGTTGGGGGGATGGAATAGTCTGTTTGCAGCTTGTCTTTATCTGCACATTTAGAAGACAAAAGACGATGGCAAAGAGGTGCGAACGGATTTAAGAAGCGATTTAAGGTGGGACGGATCTACGAGTTTTTTCGTAGGCTCTGGTAATTCTAGTGTTAAAAAAAAAAAGTGTTTACAGCGAGCGGTTCGTAAGGCTATAGCGTGAATTCTTGCAATGTTACTTTTCTCTGTTCAAGGTGTTCTCAGTGTTTTTCAATGTTTTTACATTTAGTTTACTATTATGCTGTGCATTCTATGGTATAATTAACTATTTTTGTGCTTAAAAATCTTTAAAAAAAATATATTTACATACAGTTCGTACGGTCTGGAACGGATTAATTGTATTTACATACAATCCTATGGGGGAAATTACTTTGGATCACGACCAAATCGGGTTACGACCAGAGCTTTGGAACGAATTACGGTCGTGGCCTGAGGTTCCACTGTACTCTGGTTTATCTCCCACATCCCCGAGGTCTTTAATGTGAGGTTAGGTGGAAAATCTAAATTTGCCAGATTGTGGGTATGTGAATGCCTTCTTGTCCAAAGTTATATGCTTCTTCGCTCCAATTCTGCTAGGACAGACTCCAACCCTCTGTGCTCCCAAATTATATTTTTGGGTGGGTTTGAGAAGTTATGTAAGTGTATTGTGAGTAGCAGAGAACAAGAGTGGACAAGGGGATGGAGAATGATTCCTTCCCTAGCTGGGACTTTGTTATAAATGAAAGGCTTTCCAGCTGGGAACAGGAAATCTTACCCAGCCGGGAATGACCAGGGCTATGCCCTGATATGCTAGATGGCAGCATCCCTGGGTTAGGATTCCCACACGGACACTAGTAGGGTATCCTGGGATTTGTAGTCTTGTGGGGCAGCCCTGTTGTATTCTGTGGGGGCCACCAAGTGGAGCTACTGAGAATTAATAAACTCTACTTTCAGGGACTTCTGTTTGACCTGTGAAGAGATTCCAGCAGATTATGTTCCCAAATCATAGACAAAAGAAGAGGCTCGACTTCATCATCGTGAATCAGAGTTGGGAGGCAGAGGACAACAATTGTTTAGAGGAAGTGGAGAAGGATAGAGAAGGAGGAAAAGTGTTCATTATTGTGTGTACAGGTACAGGTGATTGTAGAAGGGCTTGCAAGAGTACTGAAAAGAGCAAAATCATTATATTTGAACCTGTTTGTGTTATTTGTCTCCAGTGTTTGGAGCTCAGTGATGCCCCCTATCTTTCACAGTATATACAACAAGGTAATTTTCATTGAAAGTGTTATTCTTGACAATTTGAGGAGGATTTTCTTCTTTGCCGTGTGAAATGTGAACCTGTGGTGGGCACATACCTAGTGCTGCTAGTTAAATAAATAAAGAATAACATTTCTGTAATATTTTTTATTTCCTGTATTATTTAAATTGAAAAATTGTTTAATAAATGTACAATTAGCAAGGTGTTTGTCCCCGGATTCTTTATAAGCATTTTTTTAATATCCCATAGCTTGATAACCTGTGGTTCAATTAAAAATTTTAAGTGTATCCACAGTTCTGCACTTTCCATATATATACTTTTATGGGTTACTATGGCACTATAAGAGTTCACTTAACTCTGGCAACTTTGCCGTGCACCTTCCGAAAATGTTTTGTATGGACGGAGCTATAATCTTATTGTTTCCATTGATGTTTTTTATGTTTAGAGAACAGGCAGGTTATGTGGTTTACTCAATGACACAACATGTAACTGAATTGTCAAACTTGTAATTTATAACCAAACACCTCCAGACTGCAGCCTACCTTGGTGCTTAGAGTAGAACTGCAGGAGATGTGTTTATAACGCTATCTCTCCATACTTTTCACAGCACTTCAGCTACTTTGGAGTCAAAGTCTTTTCTGTGTCAGCTCTGATCAATCGCTGTACTGGGGTGACGAAGCCTGCTTTTGCTTATGATTTATTTGGCCTTTTTTTATCCTTGGAAGCATTGTACTATTTTCCATTTTGTTTTTTATGATCCACTAACATTCAGCTTTATAACATGTTTTTAATTTACTGGTCCACTAACCTCTGTTGCAGGATTCCAGGTTGAATGTGAGTTCTTTTATTGCTGATTTTTTAGAGGTGTACTGAAACTCTGGTAATGTTGCTCTGCTAGAGGACCAGCTTACTGAGTGAAATAGGGCTACAGCATGACTGAACATTGAATCTGTCAGGAACTATTATCCACCTTCCTGAAGAATGATTTTATAAAAGAAGAGGCAAAGTCTTGTGCTTTCACCCTGAGTGTTTTTAAAGAGAAAAATGTAGGCACGGTGCAGCAGTCTTTGACGCAATGGCTGTGATCATCTAGCCTTGCTTATGGTTATGGAGAAAGTGGACTTATGGTGCTTTGTATGCTTCACTTGGCCTGACTTTGTGGACTTGTTGCAAACACTGGAAGATAAAAGGCAGACTTAAATATGAAACTGGTGAAGGCAGATATGTCTTTTGAGTTTGCAAGCTTCAATGACAACGTCTGGCTCATTGAGATAAGATTTCCATCAAGTGCTCGCTTGTTGCTGCTGATTGTTGTGGTTGCCAAGAGAGGATGGTTGATTCGAGGCATTGCACACTTTGAACAAAGTTTTATTTTTTAATTAGTTTTCATTTCTATTTTGTTTTCAGAATTATTTCAGTGTAGTATTTATTTTCTATTACCTTCAGTTGTACATGGATTCATAAATAATATCCAAACCAACAGGCTATGTTTCACTGTCCTTCTCAAAAGCAGACAAATAGGCCAGACTCTAGAAACACTGGCAGCTTCTTTCTTGTTTTTATTTTTGTTAGATTGAAGTATCAACATTTTCTTTTCTTTTCAGACATGGCCTAGGTGTTTCTTGTTCATTTAAGTGTTTAACATTGGAACTCATTATATGCTGGGTGTCTTTCTTCTCAATGTATCTAGTGAGAAGTCAAACAAAATGACACCTTGTATTGGCTAACTATTGGCCAATAAAAGGTGTCATTTTGCTTATATTCTCACTACATTCATAATGGCTAACACGGTACAACACCATAGTACTAATTCTCAATATATCTAAAAATGTCTTAGAGGTGACATTTGAGAGCATTCAAATTTGAGGCATTATTACCTTTTAACAATATTTTTATCTAAGGGTGTATCAAATATAATATTCTTTCACACTAAAATGTCTCTTTTTTATCCACCTTATGGAAAAGGTGCTTCATATTCTCATATTCTATGGCCGTGGCTACCACTGATCTCTTTGAAGTTATGTTATTGTGTTTATAAAAATTACTTATGAACGCTTTGAAAATTACTTTAATTTTTGGTCTGATACCACTTGGCTCAGTGATATGAGAACCCCACCAAATGTGATGTCCATTTCAACTCGTTTTGATGTCAAATTTTGTAAGACTCAGACTTTTTGTGGTTTCCTCCTATTTTTGACCCTATAGACCTGAAAAACAGTGATTTTATTTCATTTTCGGAACATATTTCGTACATGAAATTACATCCTTATGACAGAATAAACCAATAGATATCAGAAGGATTTGAAGTTGTACATGCTACATCAACACACTCTGGGGTTTATCCATCCATCCATCCATCCATCCATCCATCCATTATCCAACCCGCTATATCCTAACTACAGGGTCATGGGGGTCTGCTGGAGCCAATCCCAGCCAACACAGGGCACAAGGCAGGGAACAAACCCTGGGCAGGGCGCCAGCCCATTGCAGAGCTGGGGTTTATCCCCTAATAGGATATGAAGGGTCAAAAATACTTCTTTTCACAAAACTTTGAAAAAATTGAGATGGGTAATATAGGCATGTGGAGTGTCATTTTATGCTATTTCGAGGTTGCTGACCTTGAATGTGATATTATTTACTGTATATTTAATTCTATACTGGTGGTCCTAGTCCCCTAGGAGCCACTCCCAGAAGGTCGCAAATAACAAATTTCAAAACATGGTCATGTGGTGTATTGTTTTAGACTACTTCAAGATCAGTGATTACAAAAATTATTAGTTATTTTTGTTTGTTTTTTTTTATCCAATGGATGGAAAATGTCAAATGTCTATTACAATTGAGAATATTAGACTTAAAATTTTAAATTGAAGCACACATTTTAGAAAATGTGATGTAACTGTTCTTGTGTATTATGTTCTTCTACCTCATGAAGTAACTCATTACAATTCTTATGAAAACCTCAAATTAGGACGGGTTTCACTATTCAGGCGTTCAGGCTTTTCTGTATTTAATTTTGTGCACATTAGTAGAATTCAAAACTGACTTTTCATGGCA
Source organism: Erpetoichthys calabaricus (assembly GCF_900747795.2). NCBI lineage: Eukaryota > Metazoa > Chordata > Cladistia > Polypteriformes > Polypteridae > Erpetoichthys > Erpetoichthys calabaricus. Next base: position 46,136,247 of record NC_041397.2, on the reverse strand, counting down.
GGCAAGGGTGGCACTTACTGCTAAAGTGGAGTGTAGTTGAAGGTGCATTAGCTAATAATGAACCTTTGTTAACCACCTACCTGACTAAATCTTCAACTGATTATTAGGAAAGGGACAGGTTTATAGCCTTTGTCCAAGACCATCAGTAACTACTTCTAAGGTCCGTGTGCTGTGTAGACAACTTGGAGTCAATTGCCTAGAGCAGGGGTCCCCAACCACCGGTCCGCGACCCACTACCGGGCCGCAGCCGTCTGACAGCCAGGCCGCGAGAGAACTGCTGGCAACGGAGACTCACTCAGACTTTTCAGAACGCTTGGCGGGCGAGGCTTTGCAGCGGCGCAGAGAGAGGAGAGAGACCGAGGTGAGAGAGTATTACAACAAAGTATTGTTACGGTCCCGACAGTTTCCCCATATGACGCGAGTCTATAGAAATCACGTTACTACGAAGTACATTCAGCAGATGCTTTCATTACAACAAAGTGACCTTGAAATGCCTGAATGAATAATCCACAGAGCAGTTAGATCTGTGGTCACAGCTCAGTTGTGCACGTTTGCACAACGATCCTCAAACAGAAACATTGTAAAAAAAATTCTTTCTTCGAACTTTCCTCGTACTGTTTTTTTTTTGCTGTTTTTGTTTTCTGTGGTTTTCAGTGATACCTTTTACTTATTGCTTGTCAACATTTGAAAAACGTCCATTGGAATTTAACTCATTGTCACCCTCCTATAGAAACGGCAGACACGAAAAAAACGATAACAGTGTTAATGTTTGTGATGTGCAATCTTTTGGAATGGCAAATGCAAAGCATGTCTTTGTTATATGCAAAAAAAGAAGAAAAATCTCAGGTTGCAAAAGTATGCGAACTGCTTAATAACTTAATAATAAAAGAAATGTTATGTAAATTGTGTATAAAATTTCACCCCCCCCCCCGACCGGTCTGTGGAAAAATTTGCATCTAATAAAGTGGTCCTTGCTGTCAAAAAGGTTGGGGACCACTGGCCTAGAGCACCCAGTGGCAACTATTTCTAACTAATCAGAAGTCCAAGAAAACATCAGGCAGGGGGGACACATATTACATGCTGGAACTCTCTCCTGTCACAAGTTGGTTGGGAACTCCTTAACTTCATAACCTATTTCCCACTTACTAAAATTCCATTATTTTAACATTCAAAAGATAACTTCTAAATACACTAACATGTCCGCACAAGTAGCTGTTGTCAGTGTAGTCTCTGGATTGGTTCTGAATCAATTAAAAATATCTGCATTCCCAATCGGGGCTCCTTCCAGACCCAAACATTCAGAAAAATGTGATTGATTGCTTTTGGACTCCCTGGTGTTATGAGTTTGACGATAAAATGGAACATTAAAAATACCAAAAAAAGTTCACTTCTGGGAAGTAGTCCTATTTTTCATCACACCTAGATGCTAAACCAGGAATTAACCTCCAAGCTTGGATAAGAAAGGTCTGAAACACTAAATAAGAACACAAAAACCAACTCACAGGGATTTCTTTTGAATTGTCCACTAACTTGGATAACGGGGAAGTGCAAAACGTCAGCTCCACGCACCTTTGACACTTGTTACATAGCAACACCATAACATTTGATGTTCAAAATGGTGACACCCAGAAAAACAAAACTGGTGTCAGAAAAAGTGAAAAATACATAACTACTGCAAAACAATCTCTAATAACTGCAAATCTTTAATAAAAAACTGATGCCAAAATTGGATTCTACAACCCAGAAACCTATATTCAGTTATAATAATATCATAGGAAGAGCTCCAATACATTAGTAATTAATTTAAATTGAAACCTGGTTTGTTATGAATTAATGATGAGTGTAGAATTCACACTAAAACATGATATATGGACAAAACTGGAAACATCCATACGCATAAAAAAATCCAGATACATAAAACTGTGCGTAAGCCAGGTTCCACTTCCCCTTTATAAACCCAAACGAACATGAAATTTAACGCACGTGCCTGTGCCTACAGTCCCACCCTGTCTCCTCCCAGAATTTTGCATATTTGAATATATACAGTGTAAATCATTATAAATAGCCCCTTCCATTCACCGTTTTGTTAAAAGACAATGGCAAAAGCACATGGAAAAAAGAAGAATGTGAAGTGGAGGCAATACAAAATGTACTATTTGCTGACTTAAGTAGTGGTATAAGCAACAAAAGGAAACTGATGGAGTGATAAAGCGTGGAGGAGTCACTTGAAGGTTCAAGTTCATAATGTTGCACAGTGCCTTAAATATAAAAAAATAGTCAGATATCAAAGTCAACGTGAAAAGATGAGTTGCAGCCCACTGTCTGTTTATTCTTTTTCAGACAATATTACAAAAGCTGACCCCGTGCTGAGGACATGACTCCATGCTTATGTAACCTCTGCCTCGGAAACCGCTGGGCGACCATCTGGCTGTGTGCTGACTCACGCTGTTCTGGAGTCACAAAATGCAATAGTGGATGTTGTAAGAGATGTAGCCAATGAACTAAGAAATATAAGGGCTGTACTATGTGATATTGACCATAAATTAAATGATTTAGTTAAAAAATAAATGTTACATCTAATTACCTATTTTTACATTCTCCTAATTAAATTCAAACGAAGTTGTAACGCTGTCCGATATGGCTGGTAGGTCAGGGTCATCATTCCGCCTCTCTTCAGGTATGGGCAAGCCACAATTGTGTGCCACATTATGCAGCATGCTACATGCTTGCCCAATGCGAGACACCTTCTGTGGACTATAGAGCAGCGCATTAATAGAGTGGAAATGCTTTCTGTTTACATAAGCAAATTACTTCTCTGAAGGCATCTTTTTAGTGTAGCATCAGCGCCGAACCCCACAACAGATCGATTCTCTGCTCTTTACATGGCTCTTTAAGGTGACCCGCTATCCTTAAAAGGACTGCTTGCTTTTTGCTGCACTAGTTGGAAAAAGCACCTGCGTTTTTATAGGCTCTCCTGCTATAGATGATGTGCCATCTCATTCTTTTGGTGATTCATCCCTGGCTGACGTAACTTATCCGGCGCCGTTGCAATAGCAATGTGTGTGCAGTTGACTGCTCCACTAACATTTGGAAAACTGGACACTGGGAATTGCACTTTTGATGCTTCCTTGTTCAGTCACAGTGTAAGGAAGTGTTAGATATCTGGATGACAAGTGGATAATACCATCCTATACAGCTGGCATGGAGCAACTCAGTGATGCTTGTGAAATACCCGATCGGTTAGCAAGTTCACATTGAAAAGCTCCTGTGGCTAAAAACCCAAAAGTGGACAGAACTTGCAAAAGAGCAGGTAGAGTACAATTCCTCAAAGTCTGCCTTTGTAAAGCCGGTGCCAATTTAGCACACAGCTCTAAGAGGATAGCTCTTGGAAATCAAAATCGGCTTAGAAGCCCGTCATCATCATCTATAAATTTGCACTCTCTTCTGATTCTTCCATTTGCAATGTCTTCTAACAATGCAGCTATGGTAGTTGGAATAGTTTGGCAATTCCGTGCACCATTATATTGTTACAGTATGATTACAATCAAGTGAATTAAATTTGTAAACAACATGCAATTAATTTCTGTGTATTTGATAAATCCTGTATCATTGATGAGATTCTAGAAAAGAAAGGGACATCACACAGAAACAGTAGTGCTGCGTTGACGCTGGGTGCCATCCATTTGCAAAACTGAGCAGAAATTTGCGTACGTATGGTGTGAGGCTGCCATGAAAATATATGTGGCTTTACACCAAATTTAGTTTTTATACAGCTGGATGTAAGTGTGGAAACAGACATACGCACTGTTAGACTGGTTCTCTCATAGGCAAAAGTTTTTTATTGACTAAAATAGTTTTTGTTTATTAATTTGATTTTTTTGCCAAAATTACCGAATTCAACTATTCTAAAAGCAACACCAGTGTTTCTGGCCAAACTCTTGTTATTTATGGTAATGTGATATCCTTTGTCCTGACACCCAAATGTCTTCTGCAGGCTAACATTTCAAGTTAATTTCTCACAGGACTGGTCCAACAGACTCAGATGCTGCCATAGCCACTCTTTAATTATTTTGTAGGTGATATCTGCATTTTTAATTGTTTTAACTGTTTAAAATGTCTGACTCTGAAATTCAAGCAAGTTGTCACACATTTGTTTTTAAGATGAAATGCAAGGAAAGCAAACAGCATATAAGGAGTTGGGCCTCACTGGCCTCAGTGTTGGGGTTTGTTGACTGTTGCTCTGCATTTGCAGAGACACAGAGTGTATGAGTGTCCGCTTCTCTCTCCCGCTCCCTCTCTTTCCCCACTCTCACCGCAGAGCGCATTATTTTCTTTTGTGAGTCAATGAACCTGTGTGCTTTCCAGTGATTGCTCCCTAGGTATATAAGCGAGGCTGATATCAATCAATCTTTATTCTATTAGACCTTTACATAGTGAGCACTTTCTCAAAGTGCTTTATAAAGCAATTTAACAATATGGCAATTGAAAGAGAATTGATTTATTGAAATATAGCACAAAGAATTGCATAAATGCAGAAAAAAATAGAGTTGTTCATTTTTAAAGGGTAAATTTATTCAAAGATAACAGAGAAGTACAAAATAATATTCTCAATTCTTATTAATCCTATTTGGGATACAGCAGCACAAATACAACGGTCAACACAACTGTTCTGAAACCTGAAAGTTCCCAACCCTGTAAGTCCCAAAAGCTTCCAAAAGTGCCCACTAGTGGGATATACCATCATATACTGGCTAGTAATGAGGGCAAACAAAGAATCTTTAAAACCAAAGAATTTATTCTTCAAAAAATGCTCTGAATAATATCTAAGCTCTGTGGAGCACAAGAGGCAAAAAGGAGTTGCCAGTAAAGGCAATCTAAAGTGAATGAAGTCCAAAAATGCAATCTTAAGAGTGGGTAAGAGCAGAGCAAAAAGGTCAACGATTCAAAAAATCACAACAGCACAGAAATAATCGCAAAGAAACAATCGCCAACTGCAAGGAACCGCAATGAACTGTGGGTTGCCCCCACCTTTATAGGAATGAGGGCAGTCCATTGCAGTGATAGACAGGTGGCCCCTCCTCTTGGGGAACCAACCACAAAACACAAGAAAAATAAAATGTGCAGCAGGCATACAGCAAGTAATTAACAAAAGTAACATTAACATAAATCAAAGACTCAACAATGAACCAAAAAGAGAGACAAAAAAAGAATTTGATCCCCAACCAGGGAATGACCCTGGCTGAAATATACCAAAAACAAGCTCCCTGTTGTTAAGATTTTGATGTGTTTTCACACTGGGTTTAGATTTGTCAATTGTGTTTAATTTGTTTTTTATTCATTTGATAATAATTTTGTTCTTTATTGTAGTTTTCGTATTTATTAATTGTTTTGCATTAGTAAATAATCTTCTGTCTTTTCTTATAATTGATCCTTGGGGATGTGACCCCCCAGTGACTGAGGTGTGTCGCCGTCCGATTGTCCACCTGTTGAGTCTTTTCAGCTTAATTGCTTTCAGGGCCTCAACCTAGTTGCTGGGGTACTGAGTGAGTAACTTTTCTTCTTTCTGTCTTAGCAGTGTGATAATTAGCTTATTTTATATGTATAGTTCATTTGGGTTTTTATGGGTTTTGGGGTTGAGAATTACAGATTTGAAGTCTGATTTTCTTTTAATGTCTTTTATCAAAGTTTTTTCTTATATCCTGTCCTTATTGTATATGCAATTCTTTAAGTAGTGCCACTTGACCCGTTCAGTCAAGTTTCTGACATCACAGGAACTCAACAATGTTTTTTTTTCCATAGCACATTTTCATACATAGGATGTAGTTCAAATTGCATTACAAGATGTTAAAAATAAAGTTAAAAGAAAAGAACAACAAATTTGAAAAAGATAAAAATGAGAGTCAATAAATGACATACCAAAAACAATAAATAAGAATAAATCAACACTCACTTACACTCTTGCATATACATCTAATAGGGAAAAGTAGAGACCCAGATATATAGATCCGTTTTTAAATCTCTAAAGATATGTCCAATGCTAAAGTCAGATGGCCCACAAAGACAAAAAAATATTGATGCACTAACAGATGTACATGGGCTGGGCCAGGGATAAAAGGCAGACAAAAAGGACAAAATGGATCCCTGGCCATTTCAGACAATTACTGAAGTGACAGATCACCCTACTAGCAAAATATAAGTAGTAGTAAAATGGTCAATAGGATAGCAGAAAATAGACCAAAGGAACAACATCTATACATATAAAAAAGGTATCCATACAACTACACTAATCTAAAATGAATGTGGATGTAAGGTAAACTGTAGCAAGAGCTGTGAAGTCTCATAGGAAACTGCTGTAAGATCAGATGGATTCATTAAAGACGAAGTAATGCAGCAGTTCAAGACAATAAGTATGAGCTGTGTGTCTCCAAATTCTGTTAGTAGATGGGCACCCAAGTAGCAGCTATTCCTGTCTAAGCCTTTAAATTCAAACCATGATACAATTGCATAGGTGAGCCAGTGACTGGTCACTCTGTAGGGCTGGGGTGTAGCCAGGAATTCAGTTTTTACAGTAGGGAATTGAGAAAGTGTACAAATCGTAATTCCACATATGTTCAATCAATTGGAACTGTCATAAAATATATTTGGATCAGGTGGGAAACCCAAAATCACTCTTCGCCTGGCTGTGCCTGTGCTACATCTCATTCACTGACCCTGAAATTAAACTTTAAAATGATGCATAAATTGTTGCTTCTTGGCAGAGCTGCTTGAGTCTTGAGCTATTAGTAGGGCAAGATAATAGTGTGAATACAAAAAAGGAACATGGATCACAGTTCTGTAAAGTTAAACTAATTAAAATAGCTTTAATTGTGAATAGTTAGTTTTATTTGTATTCAAGAACACAATAAAATATAATCAAATATTTTCCATCATGTCACATTTATGTTGAATTGAAAAAAAAAAATTAAAATTTAAATTAATTTATTTTGACAATATTGTTCTAAAACAGTTTAACATGAAACTATATAGTCAATTGATTTTTTAAAACATATATGTAAAGAAAACAACAATACATATTTGTTGACTTACATTTAAATTCTCTAATTAAATGGAATGAATGGAATTATTAAGGAAAAGATTGAGCAACACATGGCAAGAATGGGAGTTTTACTGAATACAATACGATACAATTTATTTTTGTATAGCCCAAAATCACACAAGAAGTGCCGCAATGGGTTTTAACAGGCCCTGCCTCTTGACAGCCCCCCAACCTTGACTCTCTAAGAAGACAGGGAAAAACTCCCAAAAAAACCTTGTAGGGAAAAAATGGAAGAACCCTTGGGAAAGGCAGTTCAAAGAAAGACCACTTTCCAGGTAGGCTGGGCATGCAGTGGGCGTCAAAAGAAGGGGGTCAATACAATACAATACACAGAACAAATCCTCAATACAGTATAAAAAATAAAAACATTTACAAGTATGGAGCAGAATTTAACAGTAGATGATAAACCCATAATATGATCTGGATTTGTTTAGAGTTCTGAAGACCTCAGCCATCAAGCTGCCTCCCCCATTTGGCTATTTCACAGTTTAATCAGCGCTGGGCCAGACAATCCAATGAAAGGACCCCTCTACCCCACGATTCCTGTGATCCTCCATCAGGGATGACTTTACCTTAGGCAGGCAAAACAACTTGGCAGGTGGGCCGTGGCACCAAGTGCCACATTTGAGTACCGAGAAGAGAAACAGAATAGGTGAGGGATAGTATCCAATTCTAACTATCATGTTACTTATGTTTTAGTGCTAATGACTAACAATAGAGATGCAGTCTGTACAGTTAATCAGCAGCTCTAGTCAGGATATGCTAAACTGAAGTAGCGAATCTTCAGCTGGGATTTGAAAGCTGAGATCGAAGGGGCATCTCTTATTGTAGCAGGCAGACCATTCCACAGTTTAGAGGCCCTGTAACTAAAAGCTTGACAAATCCCACTGTTATTTTATTAATTCTTGGAATCATAAGCAGACCGCCATCTTGAGATCTTAATGTCCGCTCTGATTTGTAAGTCATGATAAGTTCAGACAAGTAAGCCGGACCTTGTCCATTTAATGCTTTATATGTTAAAAGGAGGATTTTGAAATCTGCCCTAAACTTAACCGGAAGCCAGTGTAAGGATTTAAGAACTGGAGTTGTGTGTTAATTTTTCTTGTTCTTGTAATAATTGTAACAGCAGCATTTTGGATTAACTGGAGGCTGTATAAAGAACAGTTTGAACATCCAGTGAATACCGTATTGTAGTAGTCAATCCTACTACTGAATAGTCAGCATGGCTTTAGAGGAGGGAGGTCGTGTTTTATTGACATGCTGGAATTCTATGAGGAAGCAACAAAAGGATATGATCAGACTTTTAGAAAGCATTTGATAAGGTGCCACATAAGAAGATGGGCATCAAACTAAAAGAAGTGGGAAATCAGGGTGTAGTGTGTAGATGGGTGTAGAATTGGCTCAGACACAAGAAGCAGAGGGTTATGGTGTAAGGAACCTTGTCAAAACTGGGTGATTTTAGGAGTGGTGTCCCAGAGGAGTCAATGCTAGGACCACTGCTGTTTTTACTATATATAAATGATTTGTATAGTAATATAAGTAACAAGCTGATGAAGTTTGCAGATGATAGCAAGATAGGTGGATTGGCAGATACTCTATAATCAGTTGAATCATTACTGATGGACTTGGACGGTCTACAGGCTTGGGCAGATTTGTGGCAGATGAAATTTAATGTCAGTAAATATAAAGTATTACACATAGGAAGTAAAAATGCTAGATTTGAATACACAATGGGAGGTCTGAAAATGAAAGTACACCTTATGAAAAGGATTTGGGAGTCACTGGGGACTCAAGACTATCAACTCCCAGACAGAGTTCAGAAATCATTAAAAAGACTAAAAGAATGTTAGGTTATATAGTGCCCTGATTTGTAGAGTACAAGTTCAAGAAGGTTTTGCTCAAGCTTTATAACATGCTAGTGAGGCCTCATCTGGAATACTGTGTACAGTTTTGGTCTCTGGACTACAAAAAGAATTTTAGCAGCTCTGGAAAAAGTCCAGAGAAGAGTAAGTAGGTTGATTCCAGGATTGCAGGGAATTAGTGATAATGAAAGATTAAAAGCAATATAAGGTATAGAGAACACATGATTGAAGAGTTTAAATTTATGAAATGAATTGGTACAGTGGATCGAGACTGTTATTTTAAAATGAGTTACTCAAGACCAAAGGGACACAGTTGGAAAGTTCTTAAGGGTAAATGAAGTTTTTCTTTACACAGAGAACCACAGACACATAGAATAAGCTACAAAGTAGTGTGGTAGACAGCAGGACTTTAGGAACTTTCAAAACTAGACTTGATGTTATTTTGGAAGAGTTAAGTGGATAGGACTGGCAAGCATTGTTGGGTTGAATGGCCTGTAGCTATACCAAGATAGGTCTAATGAGGGTTTTGACACTAAGCTGTTGCTTTTTTCTACATGGCCATTCCTTCTGAGCCCAATATAAATTCTTGGCATTGTTGTTACCTCCTACCATGATCATCACCAACAAGATCATTAAAGGGCAAACCAGGAAAGGGTCAAAAGAGGAAGACTGAAAAGTGCTGAAATAAGGAAGCCAAACAGCAAGATGAAAATCGAGGTCAAAAACTAAACTAAGAGATCAAGAAACCAATTGATCACTACGGAAAGCAAGAAATTTGCCAAAGGTTTAGGAAGTTTTTTTTTTTTTTATCCACAGCCTGGATAAAGATAAAATAAAGTGGCTGGCTATTTAAACCCACTGCTGTGATTACATGTGGGACATGACCCTGAAGACCACCCAACATGCTTTAAACATATATTTAAATATTAGAAAATTATTACATTCAAATAAAATATCACTAAAATAAAATATTAATAATTAATTAATTTTAGTGTGAAAACAATAAGAAACCTATAATTGACAGCAAATATATGTTTCCAAAAAATTTTACATGACAGACAAAAAATGTCTTTAATTTTTGAATTCAGCGCATACCTGTTTTATGGATTGTGCTTTAAGATAAGCCAGCTCTTACATCTGGAAGGTGCAAAAGTGTTTTTGTACACAGGTCCATTGGTGCAGTTGGTGCATCCTTTGTGTTTGCTTGATGTTGTGTATTTCTTCCCATTATGATCAACTTCTTGTCTTCTTTTTCTAATATGAGATTACTGCTATACATACATTTTAGGCTTACTGACTACTTTGCAATGAATCAAGACTGTAAATATTGTACCTGTAATTGGTCATTCTATAAACTCACTCCAGTGTGGGAAAGCAGCTGGCCCCGATGGCCAACCAGTGGACTTTTACAAAAAAAAAAATCAAATAAGTTAACTCCACTACTATTAGCAAAGTTATAGAAGCTAGAGACAACAAAATTCAACACTACCTCAAACTTTTTCAACAAGCATTAATTATTATCTTTCCAAAGAAAAATAAGGACTTACTACAATGTGCATCACACAGACCACTACTGAATAATGATGTTAAGATACTCCTCAAAGTTCTAGTTAGAAGGACTGAGAAAGTGCTTCCTTCTGTAATATCACAAGACAAAACCAGATTTTTTAAAGGCAAACACTTAGCTTCTAATCTTCAATGTTTGTTTAATGTAATATACTCACCCATCAAATCTAATACAAACGAGATCTTATTATCTTTGGACACAGAAAACGCATTTGATATGGTTGAATGGGACTACCTATTCTCAACATTGCACAAATTTGGGTTTGGCTCAAGCATATTTTCACGGATCAAACTACTTTATACCAGTCCAGAAGCTTCTATATGTATTAACAACATTATTTCAAACAACTTCAAACTAGTATGTGGTACTCGACAAGGATGCCCTCTATCTCCATTGCCCTTTGCAATCACCATTGAGCCATTCATTTTTGAATTGTATCACAGATAAAGGGGATTGCCAGAGAAGGACTTCAACAGAAAATATCACTATATGCAGATGATATGGTACTGTATATATTAGACCTACAAACTTCCAAACCAGCAGTTCTCAATGAAGTAGTAGATTTTCAAAAGATATCTGGACTCAAAATGCTATTTTAAATGAAAGTGTGTTTTTTCCAGTAAACTCTCTAGCACACAATATTAGACTGGAAACCTTCCCATTTATTTTAGCAGATTAGTTTAAATACCTAGGGATAAACATTACAAGTAAATATAAAACTCTTTTTCAACAAAACTCTGCCATCTGCATGGAAAAATTAAACAACATGTGAACAGATGGTCTACCCCCCATATCACATTAGCAGGGAGAATCAATACAGTCAAGATGAACATTCCTCCCAAGCTTCTTTTTCTATTTCAGAGAATCCCCATATACATTAACAAATCATTCCTTAAGAAATTAGATTCAATTATAAACTAATTTATTTGGAATTCGAAACATCCACACATCCAAAGGGTGATTCCACAATGACCTAAAGCAGAAAGGGGCATGGCACTACCTAACTTTCAGTTTTATTACTGGGTAGCATATATAAAAGCTGTAAAGACCTGGGGCCTCATGCATAATGGTGTGCGTAGAATTCACACTAAAACATGGCATAAGGACAAAAGCAGAAATGTGCGTACACACAAAAAAATCCAGATGCATGAATCTATGCGTACACCATCCTCCACGTTCTTCCACTACATAAATCCCGGTCAGCATGAAAAGTAATGCATGTGCACACGCCTGCTGCCCCACCCAAACTCCTCCCAGAATTATGCCTTTTTGAATATGCAAATCAATATAAATAGCCCTTAAGCTCTGCGTTCTGTGAAAAGGCAATGGCAAAAGCACGGGGGAAAATAAAAGAATTTCAGCAAATATTTTTGTGCATATGCATCATTTATACATGAGGTCCCTGGACGTTGACACAAATTCATGAATATAAACAAGCATGCTCTGCAATAAAAATATAATCTTGTTATATTTCTTTATACAGTGGAACCTCGGTTCAGGACCATAATTCATTCCAAAACTCTGGTCGAAAACTGATTTGGTTGTGAACCGAAGCAATTTCCCCCATAAGATTGTATGTAAATACAATTAATCCATTCCAGACCATACGAACTGTATGTAAATATATATTTTTTAAGTTTTAGGCACAAATACAGTTAATTAAACCATAGAATGCACAGCGTAATAATAAACTAAATGTAAAAACCTTGAATAACACTGAGAAAACCTTGAACAACAGAGAAAACTAACACTGCAATAGTTGCACGCTACGAACTGATCGCTGTAAACAGAAGTGAAAACAAAATCAAGCCCAGTGCATTCTTTAACTGCCTTCTCTACCTTATGAGTCCAGCCCTCTCTCTTTCTCGTGCTGCCTGTGTGTGTGTGTCTGTCTCTCTCTGGCGCTGCCTGTGTGTGTGCGCGGCTCTCTCTCTCGCGCTGCCTCTCTGTGTGTGTGTGTGTGTGTGTCACGCGCTCTCTCGCTCTCTCTCTTGCTCGCTGCACAGGAAATGCACAGGGAGAGACTGAACATGTACAAACCGAAAGGGAAACTGGCTTGTTTGTATACCGAGTGTGTGGTCGTGAACCGAGGCAAAAGTTTGGTGAACTTTTTGGTCGTAAACCGATTTGTATGTGTACCGAAGCGTTCTTGAACCGAGGTTCCACTGTATTCCCTGCTTTTTGCCCCAGTAAATTCAAATTATTATCAACATACTAATAATCCAATTAATTACACAGAATATGGAAGCAATGTAGAAAGCACTTTTAGATAGAGAAGCTCTTATCTGTCACACTTTTACATGAAAATCACCTTTTTCTGCCCTCTCAAACCTACAAAGTATTTAATGTTTAGAAAATGTCTGGGATTAAAAGACTTAGAGAACTGTATATAGATGATGTCTTTGTATCTTATGAACAATTACATTTCAAATTAACTTCCCATCAACACAATTTTTCCACTACTTTCAAATCAGAAACTTCACTTAAAATTCCCACCCATTTCTATTCCAGAAGAAATATTGATCAGTCTTTTAGACTCAGACAGCTTCTCAATAATATATAAAAACATTTTAAATTCTCTTCCGTTCAAAGATTACATAGTATGTTGGGGAAAGGATCATTCAATAAATATATAATTAGACTCCAGCTCCATTTATGCAAAGCATTCAATAATTCAAATTAATATATTTTATCAAGCACATTTATCTCGGTTAAAATTGTCCAAAATGTATCCAGGGCAAGATTCAACCTGTGAGTGTTGCAGTCTTGCTCCAACCCCACTGGGCCACATGTTCTGGGCACATACCAAGTTATCATTACTCTGGACAGAAATTGTTGAATGCCTATCAAACAGCCATAGTGCCACAATCACTCCTATCCCATTAACAGCTTTGTTTGGTGGACTCATGGATGGGCTTAAATTCGAGAAGGACAAGTTGATTGTAATTGCCTTTACCACACTCCTATTACGTAGACTTATTTTGATCAAATGGAAGAATCCCGGCCCACCTGTTATAAGCCAGTGGGTAACAGCTGTTCTATACTACTTGAAATTGGAAAAAATTTAATTCTTACTTAGAAGATCTGTACAAAACTTTTATAAAATATGACAAGATCTAATGAATCAGTTCTTAGAAAAAGAATTTATATTAGGGAAAAGGACATTCTCCCTTGTAAGTTGCTTCTAAAGAGTTGTTCAGTGGTTCTCAAACTGTGGGGTGAAGTAACAAAAAGGGGGGCGCGAAGATGTGAAAAAAAGAAAACGAATCAAAAATATGAAAAATACATCAATTGAAATCAAAACAAATTAACTTAAACTACATTCTGATACTAGAAACATAAATATAGAATTAGATAAATATCGATAAAAGTTAAGTAGGTATAATAAAATATGCATCTATGATATACCAATTTGTTCTTTTTTAATTAATGATATTAGTGGGCTCCTTTCAAAAAAACGTTAGAGGGGGCGTGATTAAAACTGTTATGAAAACTCGGGTCGGTTGGCACCCTGCCCAGGATTGGTTCCCTGCCTTGTGCCCTGTGTTGGCTGGGATTGGCTCCAGCGGACCCCCGTGACCCTGTGTTCGGATTCAGCGGGTTGGACAATGGATGGATGGATGGATGGGTCGCAAATACTTAAAGGTTGAGAAACGCTGGATTTGCTCATGTTATAGTCTGTCTTCTGTTTCTCTCAGGTGGGGGTTGAATTATTAAGTTTGACATGGTTGTATGGAATATTGTTTTCTTCAAATAAACCAATAAAATTAAAAAAATAGAATGGGTCATAAAGCATCTTTAAAAGATTGAATACATTGCATAATTAAATTTTGAAGGGCCATTTATTTATGCAAATAAACTTTCAATATGAATTGAACTTTTTGATTCCTCCCAGTGTTGCTATGCTAAGTACCCTACTTGCAATAATTTAATGTGGATTAGTGCTGAACCACAAACTAATTGAACCTTTTAAATATAGTATTTGTTTATGGTAGCCCATTTTACATATAACATCAAAACACAGGTTTATTGATCATTATGAATATTGTATATATTTCAAGTTATATATTATTGCCATACGTATTTCAATATTTATTAGACAAATATTGTAGCGTTTTGAGGAATATTTTATATCATCAAAATTTTGGTGGCTTGTTTTTTGTTAAATAAAAAAATACTTATTTATTCATGTATTTATTATGCTCAAGCAAATCAGGAGTAACAGATAGGGCTTCAATAATACCAAAGATGATCTAAAATCTGCATATTTGTATATTTCTGCAGTTTGAAGTCTCCACCCTACAGCTCCAAGTAGATGGAGTTGTCTCAAATGTGTGTTTCAGGTAGGTGGAGTTGACTCGAATGGGTGCCAATAGACCTGTAGACTTCCAGAGCTCCACCCTGTAACAGTATGGTTAATGCTGCATTCTTTGTTGCTGAAGCTAGGAATGACGTCACACCAGAGTTGATTGTGTTCCAGTAAAACATTCAGAAAACAAATAAGGATGCATCCAGAAAAACCTATGCTGTGTTTGCTCCATAAATAGTAGTTGATAACCATGCATTACATGGTATCTTGCGCATCCAAACAGCATAGCAACATTTCAGCGGGTAGAAGTTACATAGTACAGTGTGTACAACTGATTTAATGAGACACAAGTAGACAGAAGTGCTAATAAACAGTATAATAATACAGCTTTCACTAAAGTTCATGGTGTACATTACAATTGTGAACTGACGTCATGGTCTGAAATCGGACTATCACGGACTTGACAGACCAACCCCAAGTTTCCAAGTTGGAAATCCGACTTAAGGGTGCATTCCAGTTTAAAATTCTGACTAGGAATTCTTAAATTCTGACATCCCACTTCAAATCAAACACAGCATAAGATTAGGGTTGTGGGAGAGTTACCTGACTCAAATAATGCAATAGAGCTCTAGGGTGGAGAGAAATCTGGCTCAAAAGCTGAGCGTCAAAGTTCAAAACGGGATCCCAGATCTGTATCCAAAGTTCAGTGCCAAAAGTTCATAATCTGTCATTTAGCTATTTCCCTAACTTATCTTTTATGAAAGTGACTTTTAGACCATGTTTTATATGACAGCACAATGACATCATGGGTTGCTAACAATTTGACTACAATAAACAATATGGCAGCACCTATTAAAAATACAGCACAAAATACAAAATAGCAGCTAACACACATACACGCATACATTTATAAAATGTCACAAAATAATGATACAAATAACATCAATAACAAAAAAATAACATTAAAGGATTCTGAGAAGTTCAAAACATGTTCATAAAACAATTGTTTGGTTTTGTCTGTCTACACTGCAAGTTGATCTTCATCATACCAAGGTCAATAAGCATGAAAAAAATAAAATATAAGTATGCGTAAAAATGTGCATACTATGTGAGTATTCATTTTGACAATATTAATTCTCCCAGTAATCCTTAATACTTTATTCTCCCAATAATTAATTCCCACCCTAAAGTAAAATAGAGGAATAACCATCTATTAACATTGTGTTTAATACTTTCTATCATATTGCAAATATTAAGAGTCTAAAGCTATTGAAGCTTTCTCGTAACAGTTATGAATACTGATGAAAAGTGAATTACTTTATTTTTGGCAGCTGGGAGGAAAACAGTCTTAGTTCAAATGACAATTACAAAATTGGCTGTAAGAGGCAGGGTGCTATATAATCAGCATAGAGAGAAACATTTTGCTAAAACCTTTCCCTCATGCTCTCTTTTATCTTTAATTACCTCCAAAGATGAATAGCTAGGAATTGCAAAAAAAATGTGATTATGGGGATTCTTGCCTAATTTTCTGTTCTAATTTGCATAAGTTGGAATTTACATTATTTATATGAACCAAAGCTCCTGGACTAGAATAAATTACTTTAACCTCCTAATATATATTAGATCCAAACAATATCCTGTTTTAAGTCTTTATACAGACTTCCTGTTTACGTTTTGGTTAATTTCCAAATAGCTGTTCTTACATGTAAAGCGTTAAATGGTTTAAGTCCTATATTCTTAACAAAATTTATCAAAATATATGTAACGGAATATACATTACAGTCTGAAAATGTCAGTCTTCTAAAGGTTCTAATGGCTAATTAAAACAGTGTGGGAGTTTGAGATTTTACCTATATGGCCCCAAAGCTATGGAAAAATCAGTCTGCTTAAGTAAGTAATGCCCCATTGGTTTCGGCATTTAAATTAAGGTTGGAGACTCATTAACTTAGTGTAGCATACCCTGATTAGAGCCACATATTAGGCTCTTCTTATTTAGAAGTTCAGTTGTTCATTATGAAGTGTTACTGACCTTTCTCTACTTTGTTTTTCTACTTTGTATCTTGCTGTAGCACTTGGTAGCTTTGCTACATTGCCAGGCTACTCCAACCCAAAGTGGATAGCACACAGAAAAATTCCTGTCATTACACTTTTCAAAATGGTCTATATTTGTGATATTGAACAGCATTTAAACATCAGAAAGCATTTTGACAAGAACAGGCCATCCAGCCCACCATAGCTTGCCAATCCTATCTGTCTAGCTTCTTCAGAATAATATCAAGTTGAGTTTTGAAGGTCCCTAAAGTCCTACTGTCTACCACACTTCTTGGTAATTTATTCCATGTGTCTATGGTTCTTTGTATAAAGAAAAATTACTTAGCGTTCGTGCAAAATTTACCTTTAACAAGTTTTCAAATGTTTGCCAGTGTTCCTGGTGAACTCATTTTAAAGTTACAGCCTGGATCCTATGTACTAATTCCTTTAATAATGTTAAATTGTTCAATCCTGTCACTTCTTAAACTCCATTTGGTTAAGCTGAAAATATTCAATGCCTTCAGTCTTTTCTTATAACTTATGTCCTACAATCCTGGAATTAGCCTAGTTGTTCTTCTCTGGACATTCTCTAGTGCTGCTATGTCTTTTCTGTAGCCCGGGGACAAAAACTGTGCACAGTGGTCCAGGTCAGGCCTCACCCGTGTGTTATAAAGCTTAAGCATAACATCTTATGATTTGTACCCTTCACATCATGATATTTAGCCAAACATTCTGCTAGAACTTATTAATGGCTTCTGAACACTGTCTAAATGTTGATAGTTGAGTTCACTATGACTGCCAGGTCCTTTTCATAAGATGTACTTTCAAGTCTCAGATCTGCCATTGTGTATTCAAATATAAAATTTCTTCTTCTCACCTGTAATACTTTTCATCTACTTATATTAATTTTCTTCTGTCACAAATATGCCCAAGTCTCTATGCCATCCAAGTTCCTCTTTAATGAATGCCCCTTGAGGTTGTTGTCAAGCAGCCATCAAAAAAGTGAGTTTGTCTGACTTTGTCTGCTATAATCAACAGGATTTCTGCTCACTGAAGTTATTGTTAACTATTGCTCTATTGTCAGTTGGCCATATTTCAATTATAAAGGACAGAACTTTATATTGTCATGGTGTGTTTTTATTAATCATTGAGATCCATTCTGTTTCACTATATTTTCATGTACAGTAAATACATGTTGTATTTTTAATAATTTATTGCATTATAGTTACACAAATATATAGATACTTAGACCCTGTACTCCGCGATGAGCATTATTCACAAAACACATTAAATACACATATTATTCAAAAAAGAAACATTCCTTTTGATCCATCTAAGTTTTAAATTGTATTGTGTATGTCTTCAGTACCTTACTGTGGCATCCTGCTGGGCTAGTTTGCCAACTTATTGTTTACCTTGCTAAGTGTGTTTGTAAATATTGTGGGGTTATGTACTGTATTTAACTGTTAGCATATTACATTTGTAAACTCAGGTAAGTACCTGTGATTAAATCACAGAGACAGATACAAATCACAATCTGATTTCTACTAGGACTCCAGAGCTGTTCAGATAAAAAAAAGATAAGAGCTGCCAGTGAGGGAGATGATCTAAAAGAGGGACACACGTCACTCTCTCAACATGTCTTCTGGAGTGCCCCACCAACATCATACTGGATATACAACAGACTGCATCCATTACTTTTTCAAACCAACTCAATAAACAGCTGGAACCTAACCTGTGCTAACCAGTTGTAAAACCCACGTGGTTGCCAGTTCATCCTAAGGGACACTTGTATGCGGTGTTCACTGGATGTTCAAACTGTTCTTTATACAGCTTCCAATTAATTTAAAATGCTGCTACAAGAATTGTTACAAGAACAAGAAAATACGAAGACATAACTCCAGTTCTTAAATCCTTACACTGGCTCACGGTTAAGTTTAGGGCAGATTTCAAAATCCTCCTTTTAACATATAAAGCATTAAATGGCCAAGGTCCGGCCAACTTGTCTGAAATTATCATGACTTACAAACCAGAACGTACATTAAGATCTCAAGATGCCGGTCTGCTTATGATTCCAAAGATTAATAAAATAACAGATGGGAGGTTGAGCCTTTAGTTACAGGACCCCTAAACTGTGGAATGGTCTGCCTGCTACTATAAGAGATGCCCCTTCAGTCTCAGCTTTCAAATCCTGGGACTCATTACTTCAGTTTAGCATATCCTGACTAGAGCTGCTGATTAACTGTACAGACTGCATCTCTGTTGTTAGTTATTAGCACCAAAACATAAGTAATATTATAGTTATAATTTGTTACTAACCCTCACCTATTCTGTTTTTCTTCTCTGTACTCAAATGTGGTACTTGGTGCCACTGCCCACCTGCCAAGTTGTTTTGCCTGCCTAAGATAAAGTCATCCCTGATGGAGGATCACAGGAATCGTCGGGTAGAGGGGTTCTTTCATCAGATTGGCTGGCCTAGCACTGACTAAGCTGTGGAATGGCCAATAGGGGGAGGTAGCTTGATGGCTGAGGTCTCCAGGAC
The DNA here is from genome assembly GCF_900747795.2 of Erpetoichthys calabaricus. Classification (NCBI taxonomy): domain Eukaryota; kingdom Metazoa; phylum Chordata; class Cladistia; order Polypteriformes; family Polypteridae; genus Erpetoichthys; species Erpetoichthys calabaricus. The sequence goes on along the minus strand of NC_041397.2, from coordinate 46,116,840 downwards.
TCTGAACAAATCCAAATCATATTATGTGATATCATCTACTGTTGAATTCTGCTCTGTACTTGTAATATTTCTGTTGCACTACTATATTGTATTGAGGATTACTTGTGTTCTGTTCTGTGAATTGTATTGTATTTACCCCCTTTTTTTGATACCCACTGTACACCCAACCTACCTGGAATAGGGTTTCTCTTTGAACTGCCTTTCCCAAGGTTTTTTCCAATTTTTTTCCCTACTAGGGTTTTTTTTTGGGAGTTTGTCCTTGTCTTCTTAGACAGTCAAGGCGGGGTTGGGGCAGCCAAAAGGCAGGGCCTCTTAAAGCCCATTGTGGCACTTCTTTTGTGTATTGTATTGTACTTGTATGTACCAGGACAGTTTAAGATAGATAGATAGATAGATAGATAGATAGATAGATAGATAGATAGATAGATAGATAGATAGATAGATAGATAGATAGATAGATAGATACTTTATTAATCCCAAGGGGAAATTCACATACAGCAACAGCATACCGACAAAAAACAATATTAAATTAAAGAGTGATAACAATGCAGGTATACAGACAGACAATAACTTTGAATAATGTTAACGTTTACCCACCAGGGGGGTGGAATTGAAGAGTCGCATAGTGTGGGGGAGGAACGATCTCCTCAGTCTGTCAGTAGAGCAGGAAAGTGACAGCAGTCTGTCACTGAAGCTGCTCCTCTGTCTGGAGATGATACTGTTACTGTTAATGGCACCAGTTACCTTCTGTATGTTTATGTACTGTGGGAGGAAGCCTCAGCACCCAGAAAAAAACACATATGAAGTTAACAAGAGGACAACATGCAAAAGCCATAGAGATAATGTTCATTCTAGTCACCAAACCTGGACTCTCAAACATTAGGCTGCATTGCAAACCAAAATGCCTCCACAGCCCTCCATACATAAAATAGCCTGACAATTTTTGAATGTTGAATTCCTGTATTTTGGTGTATCATTACTATTGAGCTAATTTCCAATTTTTAGCATTTAAATATATGTCTTTTAAAATGTATTCAATTAACTGGTGATTGTTAATTTTTCTTGTATTTTCTTCTGGGTCCTCCCACATTCCACAGACACAAGGTTTAGGGTGACTATTTACTTGGCATGAAATAATATGAGTGTGCATGTGCCCTGTAATGGACTGACATGCCTGATTCTCTTCCCCACATCCCTGTAATCAAATAGCATGAACTTTCACCAATGTCTCCATCTATTAGCATTGGTAAATTGCTCCTAGTGTGTGTGTGTGTGTTTACCCTGTGATGGACTGGCATTTTGTCCAGGAGTTGTTACTGCCTTGCACCCTATGATTGCTGGGATAGGCTCCAGCTGAACCACCACCTTGCCCTGGATAAGCTGGATAATAAGATGGGTGGATGGATGAACTTCTGAAAAGTCCACCTCTGACTATTTACCACCACATTTCAGATTTTGGTACATTAATGACAATATTCTGACCTGGCCAACTTGTCTATCTTTAGTTTTCACTTTGTTACTGTGCTAGTGGCCTTTGGTTAGATGTTAAAATTTTTCAATGAAATGATTTATCTCAAACTTTCATCTTTAATGCTAAGAGCTTTTGCCATTTTTAATCTTTTCTATAGCATCGTGTTCTTTTAAATAAATTTTAATTTGAAATCAGTATATGCATATTTGTCTTTAAGGTTTATGTCAGTCCTGACTAAACCTTACTATTATAAGAGGTGGGTGGGTTGCTTTGTCGTGGTTGTGTCCTAGCGTGACCCTATTCCCTTTATACTCTTTATAATGTACACCTTAACAGAACACCTTCTAATCTCATACTCTTACCAGACTATCAGAATGAACTCCTGCTTCAATACTTCCCTTCTACAACTCCAGGCAATTAGACAAAGTCTAAAACAAACAGGGGAAAAAGTTACACTTTTATTAATCTATACTAATAAAAGGCAAAGCCCTCACTGACTGACTGACTCACTGACTGACTGACTCACTCATCACTAATTGTCCAACTTCCTGTGTAGGTAGAAGGCTGAAATTTGGCAGGCTCATTCCTTACAGCTTACTTACAAAAGTTAGGCAGGTTTTATTTAGACATTCTACACGTAATGGTCATAACTGGAACCTGTTTTTTGTCCATATACTCTAACGGAGGAGTCGGAGTCACGTATCGCGTCATCACGTATTACGCCTCCTACGTAATCACGTGAAGTGAAAACAAGGAAGAGATTTACAGCACGAGTCAAACTCGGGAACGAAGGTAAATGACATTAATTGTTGAGTGTCTTTTAATACTGTGTAAGCATACATATTAACAGATGTGCAATTAAACGTGTGCATTTATGGGGTGATTTCTCAGGCTTAAAGCTCGAAGTGATCACTCGAGTGAAGGCAGCTTCACAAAAAGACAGATCCTTAAGAAACTGTTATTGGTATATTTTACCTCAATTTTAAAAGGTTTTCTTTTCTTCTTAATAAAAATTTAAAAGCAGAACTTCACCAGTGCCAAGCGCGGGGATTTCAGCGACTGACACATACAGATATATTCATGAGTGCAGGTACTATGGAAACAGAGCACCGTGTAAACCTAAAGTTTAAATTAAGTTCATAGACCTACAAAAGGTTGCCATTGATTTTGAGGCAAGATTGCTTTTCTCCTGTACAACTATACTTTGCATTCTTAACAGTAAGCTTGCACAGCTTGGTCATATTCTAACCGGAGTGCTGAACTGACAATAGTATGTGTATGTATGTAGATATGTATATATGTGTATATATATGTAGATATGTAAATATGTATATGTATATATATGTGTCTGTATGTGTGTATATATATATATATATATATATATATATATATATATATATATATATATATATATATATATGTGTGTGTGTGTGTGTATGTATGTATGTGTGTATATGTATGTGTATATATATGTTGATATATGTATATATATGTGGATGTGTATATGTATATATATATGTATATATGTAGTTTTGTGTATATGTAGATATGTATATATAAGTATATATGTTTATGTATATATATGTTTACATAACCTCTTTAACACACTACTTCTCCGCTGCGAAGCGCGGGTATTTTGCTAGTGTAATATAGATAATGTTTTCATAATTAAATATTGTAACTAGTACCATAAACAAAAAAGGAAAAAGAACATTGCTTTGCAAGCCATACAACCTGATAGTGCTAGATATGGAGTTTGAGGGAGCGCATACTTGTAGTTGCACTCAATTCACAGCATGCCTGTTTAAAATGGCCATCAAGAGAGAACTGGTCTTCTCAAGATGGGAAATGGCAGAGATAGAGAGAAAGAGTCAGCCTTTGCAAGCCTCCTCTTATTGTTGCTCTGTAGCCAATGACTCACCAATGGAATAATATAGCTTTGTCAGACATTTCTCCACTTTCCAAGGAATGCACAAATGTACTTTCAAAGAAAGAAAGAAAGAAAGAAAGAATGGTAATTAAGTCGTAAACTGGCCCAGGTGGTTTTCTTCTTATCAGTGAGGTTAGCAAAAACTGGCATATCCAGCTTCCATGCACTTTAACTTTAGACAGTTAGACAATTGCTTATTGTTAGACATGAATCATAACAAAATATTATCTACCTATATGCTAGATATTATTCTCTGTTATGGTGGAGCAACGTCAAAGTCCCAGGTCCAGTCACTGGCTGTGTAGAGTTTGTATGTTCTTCCTGTGTCTGTGTGGGTTTTTCATCCTCGGCTGTCCCACAGACGTGTGTTAGGTGTGTTAACTCCAAAATGGCTGGATGTTGGCTCTTACACCTTGTGCCCTATGCTGCCAAGATAGGACCTGGCCCCCAAGACTCTGAATTAAGGAGATTTTATATTAATAAGATTAGTGTTTTACTTGACGGTTTTATGGTGGGGATTGTATTTTTCTAGTCTTGATCCACAGCGAGAACTCCAGTCTTAAAAAAAATATATTGTGCTGAGTATAATAGTCTAATTTGATCCATTAATGCCCCTATTGGGGTCTGATCTATGCCAGATTTGGAACTTTATTATCGCTCTTACATTCTCTGGCCACTTTGGGACTGGATCTCCCATCCTGTGTTTCCCTCTTTCTTGTTCCCTATTGAAATGAATCTGGTTGCCCCCCAGCAAGTGTCTGCTCTTCATTTTTCATTTTTTTTTGTACTTTAAAACTAACATCTACTCCTTATTTAAGAATTTGGCTTGGGGTGGTAAAGCTTCTGGGCCCTGCTCCCCTCTGGCACAGCCACACCACAATTTTTCATAGTGATGTTCTCCCATTTGGGGGGCGCCCAGTTTCTTTTTTTGTCTGGGCTGATAAAGGAGTGCCAGTCTTTGGTGATATTTTCGATGATGCTTAGCTATTGACATTCCTGTCTTCAAAATCCCATTTTTCTCTTTCTTCTTCTTTGTTTTCTTCTCTTTCAGCTTAGTTTGGTTCTCAGGACTTGTTGAGAGAATCTCTCCTCTCCTTTCCTCTCTTCCTCATTCTCTCAAAGTGTTTTCTCTTTCTCTTTTCCCATTCTAATAAGCCAGTCGTGTTTCTTCATGCTGAGCTATATAAAGCCTCTTTAAGATCCATTCCTTTAAATTCAATATGGCAACGAGACCTTTCTCCTAATTTAAGCCCATCTTGCAGCGCCACTTTTAAAAATTGAACATTTGTATCTAGAAATCCAAATTATCAGCACACCCAATCCAAACTGTACATCGATTTCACATACCAACCCAACAAGCACTTTGCTATGGGCTTTTCTTCTGATCCTTTCTGCACCTCCAAAGTCCCTGATACATTTCTACACATGTTCTAATGCTGCACTTCCATTTCTCAATACTGGTCCTTGTTTCTTTGCTCAATTCTGGGTACAAACATTCTTCATATGAATCTCCTATTGGACCTTTCTTTTATTCTCTCTTATCTCCGTCCCACAGAAAATCTTGTCTTTGGGTGATTTCGCTGCCAAATTGGCCCTTGCATCTCACTGGAGATGGGTTGATTCTTTATCCCTGAATCTGTGGAATTCCTGCTATTCTAAATGTTTGCTTCTTCAGCAAGCAGCCATGAGATAGAATACAGCATCAAAAAAAAAAAAATTCCGAACTGGTCCACGGCAATGTCTCATATCAGGATTAAGGCGATCTTGTAACGTCATCTAGATATCTAAAAAGAATGTGCTGTGTAGTAAGGTTCCAGTAAGGCAGTCAACATTGTATTTTAATTTGTGCAGGCAGAGGTTCCTTGAGATGTATGATAATACATTTTCAAAAGACACTTTTGTATTTTTTTTATTTAGACACATTCTTCCAAATTTCACCCCTTAGTCTGAGTCATTCTGACAGACATTGGTGCTTTCCTTAATCCCAGTGGTGCTCCTTCCATGTGTGGCTTTAAAACTGGATGAAATGTGTTCAGTTAACAAGATGGCTAGGTGTCCATGGAAAAGCAAAGACTTTTGTCTTATGTTAAGGAAAGACCTCCTTTCTTCCAACATGGTCTTATTGTTAAGGTTGCTGCATTTGCATACACTTGATGGCTGTCCTAGAGGAACCTGATGAGATAGGAGTGTCTCACTGCAATGCATATTAAAAATGTTAGAGTACATGACAGTAAAAGTACAATCTCTGAAACTGTAATCAGGCCATAAAGCCTAAAATGGAAAAAAAGAGCCACTTACAATAACTAGGTGCCAGTTTATTAATTGGAGATGTTGCCAAATATAGTAAAATTACCTCAGTGGTTTCAGTATTTGGTCATAATTATCCCCCTAGAGAATATTTGTGTGATTTTCCTTCCAGGGAAGCAAATGTTCACAACCTAATTATTTAATGATTGTAAAGCTTTGTGAGGAAAGGTTGGTGGAAGGAAAGTCACACAGGAACAAAAGAGCAAAGCCTGCAGTAGAGGCGAGAAAACGCGCACCATTACTCTAGACAAATGTCACAAGGTAGTTTTCTTGGCTGCTTTCTTAAGTAGTGATTAAATGTAAAGTCCTCTTCCAGGAGACATAATTTAAAAATTAATATTCCCTTAAGCAGTATGCGAAAGTGCAAATAGAAACTGGGATACAGAAAATCGGACACTTTTGTCCAAATGCTTCACCCAACGTGTTTAGTATAGGCCAAGTCAGCATCAATCGGTCGGTCAGTCTTAATTATAAGTGGCACAGCTCACAATAAGTAAATGTGCTTTAAAAATAAAACGAGGACAAATACCAGTAAAGAGCAGCAGGAAAAGCAAAAACAGGTTACTAAATAATACAAAAAGAATCAACATCGAAGTTAAGCGCTAAAGACACCGCAAGTCTTAATAAAAAACAACTACAATAAACAAAATTGTTAACGTTAAGGAAATAAGCCCCAGCAGGACAGGTGCTTAAGAAACATTTGAAAAATATGGCAGCAGGTCTAAAGCGTAAGAGAAACGGACCTCAAGACCGGAGGTATGGAGACGTGAGAAAGAATAATGTGCTGGACAGGATCGACGTCCAGGACTCCGAACTGCTCTGCGGTGGAGCCGGGAGGCTGCTAAGGGAAGACGCCTCAAGTCCATGCGCTCGTTACCATGGCGGCAAACAGAAAGAAAGACTGCCTTTGATTTTTGACAGTAGGGTCACTTGAAAAAAACGAGACCATGGAAGTTTGTTTAATTAATGATCACCTATTGACATGGCTGACTCCACTAGTCACGGAGGCGCGTGTCAAAGAATGAATCGATAATCACGGACGGAGGTTGCATTATTTACATAAAGTAAATGAAGATATTGTATCTGAAGTATTTATGCAACCTTAGCTAGGTGCAAGAAATTTTACATTTATTACTTTAGAGAACAAACAGCCTAACATGAGTTATTGCGATAAAAGTGTAGCTGATTTAAAACAACGGCAAGACCTCCATAAAATCGGACACCGCGTGCGCGACTTTTAAAACGGCTAAGTGGTTGTTCTGGGCACTGTCACCGGGCATCCATCCACATGAAGATTAAAAAAAACCAAAACAAATTAGATCCTTAACGGGTTCCATAAATAACTATGAATTGATAGCAGATTTGTGAAATGCCAACAGGTTCGCGAGTTTAAAAGGGCTCTTGCTGCTTACAGTAACACAGGTTTCCTTGATCTGTAAGTATCCTGAGGTAGCCTATACATTAAAGATTTATTTTTTTCCACATATGAAGAACCTTTTCAAAGCTCAAAGAACCAATGTCATATGCAAATAACCCTTCTAAGAATGAAATGGTTCGTTGTCAATCAATGGTTCTATGAGAAACTGCACAAACGCCATTAGAAAAACATTTTTAAGAGTGCAGGCGACTGGTTCCATTATTCTGTGGTTGTGTGGGTGTGTGTGTGTGTATATACTGTATATATTTTTTTTCACTAATGCAAAACTAGTGAAAATACAGTCATAAATGATGAGGAAGGAAAAAATTTCAATGGCCTCCACCTGTTAAACCATCCTGTTTTGGGGGTCGTCTCATTGTTGCCCCTCTAGTGTATATGTTGTTAATTTCATTAACACCAAAGAAGCTGAAACTCATTAACAATCCCCTCTGCTACTTAACTGACCAGGTTAATTTCCCAGAAGTTTCATTGACTTGATGGTATACAGTACTCTGATTAAAAAGTGTTCCTTTAATTTTTGTGCAGTGCATATAGATAGATAGATAGATAGATAGATAGATAGATAGATAGATAGATAGATAGATAGATAGATAGTAAGTATACACACTCAGTATGTATACTGTTTACTTCGCTAGCGGTTTTTATTAGGGTCCCATACACGGCAAACGCCAGTGTTCAGTTAAATCTCGCTGTGCTAAATTTGACCGCCACTTCCAGGATTTATTCGGTCTTTGCGAGTTCTCCCCGTGTGCGCGTGGCGTTTCCCCATAAACCTCATAGGACGTGCAGGCTGCATGGGTTAATTGACGATTCCAAATTGGCACAGATGCACCTTGCCATTGGCTGGATGAGGCGGGTTTCACAATGTTTAATGTAATCGTTTAAAGCACTGCTTCAGTACACCCTGCGTTTTTTGGTTTGTAGCCGTTTGCTGATATGTTAATAATATATTTAACAGCATATCGTTCTCAATGATCATAAATCTTACTTAAATATGGCAGATTTCGGCATTCCGTTCAGTGTTCTGATTGTAAAAACTGCAGGGTCAACGATGCCTTTAGCGGATGGATCGACACGATACTCAATTTCCTTTCTTCTTTTACGTAAACTGCTGCACGCATTCTTTTGCCGGCATTAACCCTTATCTGCTGTAATAACGAGGGGATGACTGAATATATTAGGAAAGGTTCGTAGGCCCTAAATAATTCCAGAAATCTAAAAGCATGGTTCCGAATTATTCACCTGCTGATTTCACAGGATGTGCGGCATCTTTGAGTCGAAGTGGCAATCAGAAAGTTTCGCTTAAAGGAATTGCGCATATTGTTATAAGAGTTCTATTCATATCAGCTTTGAGGTTTGTGTTTGAAGTAATCTTAACATTTTTGCTGAATTGTGGATTGTCGGGGTGGCTTTACCAGCGCCATTAGGCTCAGAGCAGCAACCCGTCCCAGTCGGAGTCCAGTCCATCGCAGGCTCGCATAATGTATAAAACCCTCTTCTCACACGCACGGTGCCGATTTAGAATGGCACCTAAACGAAACGTTCCCGTCTTTGGATTGTGAGAGGAAAACCCGACCAGGGGAGGAAACCCCACACTAACAACGACTGGGCTTGGGCTTGGAACCAAGCACACTGTATCTGTGAGGACCAGCAGATTAGTAAAACAATTGTAAGGATCGTTTTTGCATCTAAACACCATCTATATACTCTGCAGATACTGTTGAGATTAATGTAATATAATTAAAGAGGCTGTAAACACTCCTAAATGTGTGCTGCTGAGTGTTCGACATCAATAAACTGGCAGCGCGAGAGCTCGTGTGACGATGCGAAGTGACCTGGCATCACTTCAGATTTTGATCTCATTTGGACGCGATGAGCTCCGTCCTCTGGAGCCAGGAGCACACAAGTTCAATGGGTAGAAACTATTTTAGTAATTCTACATTGCGGCAATATACTAGCAGCATTTTTTTTCTTGTTGCACCCTTAATTGCTCGAGAAGGCATAGATTCTCTTTAAGAGCTCGAATTTTATTTTTTAATGTGCACGATGTATTTTCTAATACTACAATATTGAACGATAATCCTTGTTTTCTTCACTAGCTACTTGATTGTGTCGTGTTAAACAATGGTTTTTATTTACCGTTTTAGTAGCCAGAACGTGTCCTAATTTATGATTAGCATAAATCATAAACAATATGTTTATTGCAACACTCATTAGTTTATTGAAACGTACGTTAATTAGGCAATGAGATCACAAAACAGTTGCTCCTTTTTCTTACAAGTTATGAATTTTCGTCCCATAGTACAAGATACTGAGTCGTTGTGATACTGAATAAACCGAACTGTCTCTCCTCTCACCTAAGGACCCTCGCTGCCCCATTTTCATAGTGTAATTTATCGAGGTGACCATAATGAAGCTTATGTTGGAAAATTACATAAATTTAAAAGTGAAAGAAAGAACAAAAGATCAGCTACAGACAAACGCCAAGACTCTGATCGACAAAAATGAGAACGAGAGATGAAAACGAAGCCCACATGAATGGAGACTCGAGACGAGTGATGCTGCGGTGATACGTCATCGCCTCGAGTCGGGATTGGCTGGATTTTCTGAACTCGCCAAACTGCATTTTTTTCGCACTTTTGCTACTTCAGCTTCTCGATGCTGCTGTAACTGCAGGAACTTGATAGATGCACAAGGTAAGGTAGATCATTAGCTGCAATTGTCACTTTTGCGTCTTTGCTCGTCTGCTGTGTAGCATAAGCAGTGGAGAAAATGTTTATCTTCGTACGAACTTAATATTAAGCAACATTCAGGTCTTTTTTTTTTTTTTAATAAATTGGCATATCGTACGGAAAAATGTGAAAGCCAAGAGCCGGGATGTCTTTTGGCAAATGATCGCGTACTTTCTTTTGTATTTTACGTTATTTGTGTATCCACTCTTGGGCTGTTTTTTGTTATTTCGGGCAGGGTAATATTGTGGATTTGTCGCTTTTTTAAATTAATACGTGTAAGAGCCATATAAAATGTACACAACCAATATTTTTTAGCTTTTTTGAAATGATTTACTTTTATGTTTTTGCAGTTTACGGTCCCTTTTTAACTGGAATGGGAATAAATGGCCTTTTTGATGTCAGTTTGCATTGGACTAAATAAACAATCACTATTACATTTTTTCCGATTATTACGCATTGGTCAGTTTGTATGATTATTGAAATAAATAAAACTTTTTTCATGTTAAATATTGTACGCGTGTGCCTATTTCCCTGCAAATTGACGCTAACTCTCAGCAGTCTAGTCGTCTCTGTAAATTAATATTCTTTATGGAGCAATTGCTTTAGCGGAGATTTTTTTTTATATACTGGACTTGTGTTGCGTGTTTTTTTCTCTGCGGGATGCTAAACACTGAATCTGTATTGGATCAATTTACAGGTAATTCCGATGGGACCAGCGGTACATCGCCTTCAGATGGGATTATCATAATATCCTGCTATCACTGAAACGATCTGAGACAAGAGGTCAGACGCGGTGTAGCCTCGAGTCGGGCTTTGCCGTTTGTTTGATTTTGGTTTTCTAGAAAACACTAAGGAATATAAACTGCTTCAATACGAAATACTAATGAGTGCCAGGACATCCTCGGCTGTGGCGCTTTCTTTGTCCCCTTGCTCTTTAAACAGAAACGTTAGTCAAAGCAACGGTACTTGTATTACTGAAGTGGATCGCTTATTTCAGACTTTCTCATCTACCATCGTGCTTATCGTACTCATCGCTGTGATCTGTGGATTGATCTTCCTTTCTCTCGTTACTTTTCATTTTCACAAGAGCAAAATGAAGAAACGCAAAATAGAAAGGGCACAGGAAGAATACGAACGGGATAACTGCACGATCAATTCAATGAAAGGTAGCCCGAAAGACAAAGAGGGCGTAATGGTGAGACCTGGGCGCAACGACAGGGGGCGCTACCAATCCGTTATCACTGAACCTTTAGCAAAAAATATGAAACCCCGGAGTGACTCCAGTCTAGCGCCAGAGACAAAAGGATCTAATACAAGCAGCAGCCAAAATGAACAGAAGACGACCAGCCAGTTATTGGAAACAGTTGTATTGTCTTGATAGGACGGATACTCCAACGAGTTTGTAAATAAAAAAAATACATGGAGACTATAGGAAAACATCATCAAACGCAGCGCATGATTTTCTTTTTTTCACTTTTTTTTATTCCAGTCATACCTAATAAGTGTCCTGGAATTATTAAGTCTACACTGGCACAGATCTCTTGAAAAATCCACACCATCACGATGCTCGATACCTGGATCTTAGTGCTGCTAGGAGACTCTGTGCACGTATTTCCTGAAGAAAACATCAAAGGGGCTGGAATTTTCAAACCCAGATTTGAAAGGACATTGCAGTACGTAATGTAAACTATATAAAACTATGATTTGTACATAAAGCTAAAAATGCATTAACACATGTTTACTGTAGCGTCCCAGACCAGAGTGCAATTTCTGAAGTATCCTTTCTGTAATAATGCAGTCCATTGCGAAGTTCATTACCGGAGCTGTCCCCGTTCTGTAGTGCTGAAAGACGGCCATGCAGACAGCGTCGGGGAAGAGCTGCTAATCTCTCATTCTGGCAGTTTCCTTGCACATTTCTAGTTTGGTGTACAATATAGTTACTCAAAGGACGATATGTAAATTAAGTTTAATATGTTGTTACAAAGGCAGCGAAAACACCTGCATATTAATAGGCGTGCACATCGAAACATGGTTGCAGTATCCTTTTATGTATCGATGTTTGCTTAGTTTCCAGTAGATTAGTACTGTTGGAAAATATCAATTTTTGTGAAATTTATTTGCCTAATACTAAAGTATCTTATTTTAATTAGAATTTGAAGTGTTTTTTTTTCTTTTCTTTCTGTTTATTTTTTGAAGGGGCTCAATAACACAAATATTTTAACTCTTTTCCAAATATCTGCACATTATTTAAATGTATTTAACTACATTGAAGTGATTATTTTTTGTATTAATGTTCACAATTTATAAAGAATCCTCTAGTATAAATAGAATGAGGGTTAAAAAAAATCAATAAAAAATATTTATCAGGTTTAAGTTTGTTTGCAATGTTTGTTACAAGAATATAAGCTTCACTACGTACATGGGTATATTAGGTTACCTAGATTCTTATGTCCCTGATTTTAAAATACAGTATATATATTTTTTATTAAAGTCATTGGATTTTTAGGATTGTTTTCCAAGACATATGAGGTAATCTTTAAACTTTCACAACATATTTAGTCAATCATGCAGAATCTATCCCAGTTTTGAACATTTATAATTAAGAATATGTATTGATCCTGCTGTTTAGATAATTATCATCATATACTGGTACCTTTTAGTATTATATATTGTTGCAGTAACCTGGATTGGACTTCACCTTTACTTAATACAGAACAAACATATATTATATAAAAATCTAATTATTTTAAGTTTGATAGATAGATAGATAGATAGATAGATAGATAGATAGATAGATAGATAGATAGATAGATAGATAGATAGATAGATAGATAGAACTTTATTTGTCAAGAGGGAAATTTGACCTTTTACAGAAACCATTGGTAACTGAAGATAAATTATATTAACGATTTGTGCCACTGTTAACAATATGGCTCAGTGGAAGGTCTTTCTTTAGATGCTGATATTTAAAACAAGCTGACCTTTTGTGCAATATAGTTTTTGATTTCCTTTACATTTAGTAATTGCTTTCACCATAGCTTTTCATTTACAGTATAATCTGGTACAGAGAATACATTTTCATACGTATTTATGAGACAAGACCTCTTTTTAAATCATCCTTCACCATGTTTCTTAACTTATGTCAGATGCATTGGTTAATGTAGCTGCTTCACATCACCAGTCATTCATATTTCATTCCCAGACTGATCAAATTCTATACTGATTTCATATTATGTTCACCCAGTATTTGTGGGGCATTTTTTATGGTACTCTGATTTCTTTCTACATGCCAAGTAAATGCTACAATCCACATCAAAATGTGTCCAATATGAGTGAGGATCAGTGTGTATATGCTTATGTTGGCTTACTTAGGACTGGCTTTACATTCAGCACTGGCTCTCCTGTTGTATCTGATGCTCTCAGAATAGCTTATTGCCTCCTGTGGCCCTGTAACGAAACAAAATAAAAAAAAAAATTGTTTTTAGAAAATGTCATTAACTTTTGTATTGTGGATTACTGAAAATTCTATGTAAGTACTTGAATTAGTGTGGTGTGGCATTGCAAAACTGTCTATACATTCCTGGGGTGTAAAAAGTACTGGAAAACCTTGTCATGGACTTGGTGGAGGTAAGGGGTTTTAATGACTTTGAAATTTCTTTTTGCTTAAAACGTTAGCATTTCAAAGATTTGTTTAGACAAAATACAATAATTAATTTAACAGAGTGTATTTGTTATCTATACTAGATTTTTAGCAATTTCAGTACCTAGTCAAGAAAAGTCAAGCAAAATGACACCTTTTATTGGCTAACTAATAAGATTACAATATGCAAGCTTTCGAGGCAACTCAGGCCCCTTCTTACATGTTGCCTGAAGAAGGAGCCTGAGTTGCCTCGAAAGCTTGCATATTGTAATCTTATTAGTTAGCCAATAAAAGGTGTCATTTTGCTTGACTTTTCTCTATATTCAGAAAATTACTAACATGGTACAACACCCTAGTACTACAGCACCTAGTCAAGATAAATGGAGTAAAAAAGAATGAATTAATAAAGCATTTTGAAACACTTTTGTTAATGAAAGCATATGCCAATGACAATCATCAACAACTGATTCCGATATTGCAGATTGAATATTACTGTGTAGATCATTGAATATTACTGTGTAGATCTGATAAAATATTTTGATCACTAAAGTAATTCCCCTTAATAAAGAACAATGTATGCATATGTGAGCATTTTAGGCAAAAGCAATTAATTAGTTCTTCTGTCAAGCTGCAACTTCTATTACATGGAATGTGCTTTTGTTAGTGGAATTACTTGGTGCTTATCAAAGCCCTAGGGAGTATTTGATGCGATCTAGGGTTATGCTGAGCTGGAGTTCTGTGGAAGGGCGTTCCAGGTTTTAATTGGAATGATAATTAAATTAGTAGTCAATAAAATACCTCGCTTGCACCCTTGATGCACAAAACAGAATTTTGAGTGCCAGTGTTGAAAGGACACCAAAGACAATGAAACACGTATAAACAAACCCCCCCCCCAACCCACCTAGTGTCCAGTGAAGCAACTGACTGGCAGACAGAGTTAAACCTGGAAAACATAATGGCAAGTGCTTCACCAGCCAGACTCAATAATGTTAGAGGGTAATATGATGACCGCTTTACCAGCTCCCTTGGGAGACTTTCCTTAACAAGCAGCTCCAGCACAATTTAAATCCCAGTTTAATTCTTGAATACTGTGTGGCAAATTATACATTAGCTGCTGGTTAGATATGCTGGGTTGAATAATAGGCTTTTTCATCAGAATCAGAGGCAAAAGATGATACTGAAACTCCTAGGGTGCCATAAAGCTAAGAGGATTAGTGATTTGCATTAATCCTTTTCTTAGAAGGTTTTTAAAAATAGTTTATCCTCTGGGAGAGCAAACACAGCAACCTATATTCACTTAATTGTGGACACATCTTTGTGGTTTGAACTGTCAGAATGTTTCACTATAGAACTTGTACTACACTGTTTGGAAAGCTAGCTTGTTGTGAATCTTCAAATAATTATTTTAACAATCACCAGTCTACTAAGGTTTAAAGATGAATTTTAAGTTGCATGTTCCTGAAGTCAGTCATTAATGTTTATAATTCCATTAAAGTGTTCTTCAAGGTAAGCTCTTGAGCACTGATGTCTGAATTACTCCAGCAATCAGCAAATTATGACATTACTAAAATACCTGAGTATTTAAAAATGGTACATTCAGAAAATGTCATACAAAAACAAGTGTGAGCGTGACATGTCATTTGCTCCCATTCTAAAATCTAAATTTCTACACGATTACTTGCAATATATTTATAGTACTGATTTTTCTTGGTTACTGCTGAACTTTTGGACGGTTATTTTAGTTACAATGCAGCATCATTTAGTTGCATTGTTAGCATCGCATGACTCATCTTCTTTTAATGTTTTTAATCTTTTTATACACCCACTTTAATAAATTTTAATTATTTCAATAATTACAGTAAGTCTGAATTGTAAACAAATGAATTTTAAATGAATTGAGAAATGAATTGCATTACTACAAGTATTTGTTCTGATCTGGATAAAGCAACAAAGGAAATACATATGGTATACAAAGTGATGCAATTAATCATTGTTTGCTGTAGTGTCTCATTTTATTAATTTAAAAGTAATCACGACTCACTTTGTGCTTTTAATGAGCACCACTTTAATTGCTACTGGACAAAAATATAAGAGAAAGATCTCTGATTTCTTCAGTCAGTCTAAATGAAAATGATTTTCAAAATTGTATAATTTGCCAAACTTGTAAGAAAGGAGTGGTTACTTATACCAAGCATCTCTTCAAAAATAATGGCTTTGTGTTGTACCTGTAAACAAATTAAACTGGAATATTGCCTCTGATGTTTAAAAAGTGCACAGAATCAAAATATTGGCACATATGGAATTGTGCTTATGTGAGACAAATGAATCAAAACATTATAAAAACAAATTCTGAATACTGAATGAGTGGTGGGTGGGTATCTTTCTCGCAGTCCCAATGACTTCAGCTCAGTTCTTTTATCCAGTCACTGCCTCCATGGAGTTGGTGTGTTATTCCAGTGATCATGTGGGGTTTTCTTCTAACATGCCAATGATGTACCTCTGAATTAAATGGCAACTCTAGTGGGGTCCATTAAAGTTAATGTGGTGTGTAGGTGAGCCCCATAATACACTGGATTTCTCTTCCGAGTTCTGGTTTTACCTCATGCTGTCGGGATAGTTTCCAGGCAGTGCCTAATGATGTTAAACTGAAACAAACAGCTTAGGAAAATTGGAAAAAGGGATAACGAGTATATCATTCATTCATTTTATCTACAGGATTACATAGGATATTGATCACTTTAAAATGACATCCATCCATCAATTATTGAACATCCATCCATTACCATCCATTATTGAATAAATCCATTCATCCATCCATTATCAAACATGCTCAGTTTGGTTCAGGGTCATGAGGGCTACACGCTACTTTAAAATGGTACTCTGCTGGGTGGTGTCACTTTCTTGTAGATCCATTGATTGACAAAGAATCATTTCATTACAGGAAGAGTTCCTTGCATATGAAAATGGATCCTTGAGCTATAAAAAGCTCTTAATATGTGGACAAATCAGAAATCTTTAATGTACGAGGGACGTTCAAAAAGTTTCTGCACTTTTTAAAAAATCTGTTTATTAAGAATTTCAACAACAAATGACATCACTTTTCTACATAGTCACCTTCCTTTGCAATGCGATTTTCCCAGCGTCGTACAAACTTTTTAATGCCATCAGCAAAAAATGTTTTTGGTTGAGCAAGTGGCAACTGATGCACCGCTGCTTTCACATCATCATCATCTTTCATCATTCCTCATGGTTGTGGCTGTAAGCTGGACATCCGAGGCACCCTGCATCTGTCACACTAGTAAGGCCATTTTCAAACATTTCAATCCACTCATAGATTACTCTACGAGAGAGAACTTTATCTCCATACTGAGCACACTTGCAGAGATGAATTTGTGCTCCTAGCACACCTGCCCACAAAAACCGTATGACAGAACTCAGTAGCCATCACAACTTTTATACTAAACTGCAAAGGCTGCCTGCTTGCCACACAGGACTAGTCACATGACACTCTCAGACACGACCGATTACTACTCCTCTCACCTTCACCGTTTCCAACAAAAATATAAAAGTGCGATTTTTTGAAAGTCCCACATACTACAGGCTACCGAGCTGGATGCCAACAGATCAAGAAATCTTGAACTTAAGGCTGTTTCATTGTAGGCTGTGAGAGTCCTTTTAAAATCATGATCTCATTGGTGTTTTACAAATCGGTTTTAATCAATTGATGATTATTTATGAGACTTGTTACTAATCTAAATAAGTTAAGGTTCTTTCTGGAACCTTCAAATGGATGGTTCTTTTGGGAATCAAAAATGGTTCCTCTATTTCATTGCTGTGAAGAACTACTCTGGCACCTTTATATACAAGAGTGTATAACTTTCAATGATGCAGGAAACAACTCTGGATGGGATATCAATGCTGTAATAGCCAAAGTACCTTAAGTTGGATATATTTTATTATTTTTTTTATTTCTCAGATGACATAATCAATTTCAAGACAGTAACCAACCTGAACAGGTAGTGTTTTTTCAGAGGACATACTCACACAGCCCCAGTACATGTTAGAGTCACTGATCATTGCACCATGCTGGACTTTGGGATGCTGCATGAAAACAGGAATACCAGATGATACATCCAAGCAGAGATGGAGACAACGTACACATGGGTGGTGTCCAGACCAGAGACTGAGCCCAGTTTCTATGAGTTTCTAGACAGCACTAACCACTGCACCACCATGCCACTGCACATTTGCATATACATTAGTACTCATATTTTATGTATTATATGTATTTTCATTTTTGGATGGGTATTATGAACAGTGTGCATATATTTTAAGATATCTTGACTAATTTTCATAAACAGGCACTACCACAGGAGAAGCCGGAATATTTAGTTATTTAACATTTATAACCTTCATCAGTATTTCCCTAAATGTTTTCAAAATGAAGTAATAAATATATTCCATCTGGTGTCCCTCAGTGTAATATGACTTCAGACTTGAACAATGCAATGAATACCAATTGCACTCTTAATGAAAGTTCAATGATAGTAATTCTTTTTCTATGTATCCATTAGAAATTCATTATAACTTTTGAAATTACCTTCCCTGCAGGCTGGAGGATGAGACAGTGTTGCCTGTAAGCAAAGAAATATGCAAATTAATTCATTTTAAAGTTTGAGTGTGCAAGGTCGTCAGTTTAATTCAATTCATTTTACAATTATTAATCCAGAAAAGTCAGTTTACCAGAAGAGGAAGTTAGAATGCTTTCATTGCATTGTTCTGTAGTATAAAGAACTTAATCAAAAAAGGAGAATGATGAAGCCATATGTCTCTATGAGTGCTTTCCTTTTTTTTTTTTTGGATTTTGAGATTCAAGAAATACTTTGCCAGTAAGTAATTTATTGAGCGTTTGTTTTAAATGTTAACTGGTGTTAGTCTGCCAATTTAGTATTGCAGAGTGTTGTCACTGAGAGTTACATAAGGAGAAATTGGCAGGAATGGAAATATGATCAAACAAATTTGCAACTTCTGAAGTGACAAAAGGTAATCAAATTAGAAGAATGCTTTGTCTAATTAAATAAACTACTAAAATACTTAAAGGAAAAATCAGAAACAACTAATAATCCAAGAAAGGATAACAGCTGTGGTAAATCAGCCCTTGACACAGACAGACGCACAGAGTCACAAGTCCAAAAGCACACGCTTTTATTTTCTTTTCCCTTGTGCCCACAAATCACCACAAATAAACTCAGTTTCTTCCTCTCTCTCTCTTTCTTTCTTCTTCTCTTTTTCTTCTGCCATCTCGACTCCTCCCTTCACAATCTCTGTCCTCCAGCTCCTAGAATGGAGTGAGACGGCCTTCAGGTGCTCATTGATGATTTTCCTGCAGCACTTCTTGGTGTGGTGGAAATGCTGTACTCCTTGGCTCTGGAATCGTTCATGTGCCCCCCATGTGCCACGGTTCCTAACAGGGTTGAGCTTCCAAGCTCCAATCCCGTGGCCCTGATACAAACCAGGGGGGCTGCCCTCTTATGTACTGGGGGTGGTATTGCCTCTCTCCTTGTCCTTACATCCTCTAGGCGTCCGCCACACAGCCTAAAGTAAAAGACTAAAGTATGACCTGTAAAAGTGAGTCTGTCTGAAAGAGAAAGAAAGAACAGTTCCAGCATTTGTCGTCTTCATTTTCTATGTGGGGTCAAAATCCCTGATCAACCTTCTCCATACAGCTCAGTCCTGTACCTCCGGCCCAGCCTTACTCTTTTCTTTCAGATCTTGTTTTACTTTTTCAACTTCCATCACTTTGAGTAAGCACAATAAATCTTCCTCCTCCTCTCCTCTGCTGAATGTTGCCTGTTGCTCACCTGACTCTGACTCCTAGAGCTATGGTAGTGGGCTTCCTTTATAGTGAACCCTGGAGTATTTCTGGTGAGGTGACATGGCCAGTTGGAAACATCTGGGTTATGTGAAAGCCAGGGAGGTCCTACCCTCTCCAGTCCCCCATGGATTCCTACTGGGCTGCACTTCCAGACTCCAACTCCCATGTAGGCCTGTGGCTGTCCAGACTGTGACTGTAAATGACAGACACTGCCACCTAGAATGGTGGGGGATGAAATGGTCTCCTGCTAGTTTCTACAGTTTTTGGGCATCCTGATCGGGACAGGAATAGTAAAGCATCCTGACTGGGTATTGCCCATCTGTCCTCTGGGGCACCTACAGCATATACACATATTAAGTACAGTATGCCTGCTTATAAACTCAAATGGCCTACTCCTGAAAATAGCCAATCATGGCTGCAGCTCAGGATATACAGCATTCAGACATGGTGACAAGAGTTTAGTTATTGTTTGGCCAAACATTACAATTGGCAAGATGAGTGAAATAAAAACTTCAGCCTGGTGTGATTATTGGTGCCAGACATGGTAACTCTTGCATTTCAGAGACAGCTGCCCTCCTGTCATTTTCACACACTCCACACTTACTAGAATTTATTACTAAATTAACAAGAATTATCCAGACAGTAGAATTTCTGTGGACGAAAACATGTTGTTAAGGAAAGAGGTCAGAGGAGAAAGGCCAGATGTGGCAGTCTCATGGCCTGGAACCCTTGCAGATTTTATTTTTTCTCCAGCCATCTGGAGTTTTTTTGTTTTTTCTATCCTCCCTGGCCATCGGACCTTACTTTTATTCTATGTTAATTAGTGTTCTCTTATTTTAATTCTTATTTTGTCTTTTTTTTCTCTTTCTTCACCATGTAAAGCACTTTGAGCTACATTATTTGTATGAAAATGTGCTACATAAATAAATGTTGTTGTTGTTGACTTCCCATGCCTTCTCTTACCCTGTCCTTCCATTTCTGTTTCGCCCACTTATTCCTTGTCTGTCCTCATCACATGTCCATACCACTTTATTCTACTTTCCTGTTCTTTCTTTGATATCTCTCCTGCTTTTGGTGTACCCCTGATTGTCCCATTTCTTATTCTGTCCATTTTTGTAACTCCACACATTCATCTCAACATTCTCATTTCCATCACATCTAACTTCTCCTGCACTTCCTTTGCTGCTCATGTCTCAGCTCCATACATCATTGCTGGTCCTACCACTGACCTAAAAACCTTACCTTTAACCTTCATCTTAATTCTTTGATCATATAATGCTCTTAATTATCTGTCATAACATAACTTAACATAACATAGCATGGCATAGCATAGCATAACATAACATACCATAACATACCATACCTACTTAATTCAATTCAAGGCTGGCACTTGTCCTGGCAACATCAGCCCTAGGCAAGGAACAATTCTGAGTGAACCCTGAATCAATAACAGACACAGAGAAATAGGAGGATGGTATACTTTATCAAAAACTAGTCACTGTTTTTTTTTTTCTGAATAGTTAAAATGCTATTCATAAAATAATTCCTCCTTTCCCCAAAACTATTAACACAATATGAAAACCGCACACTTATCTGTACAAACCTTAACTGTCCATGTCAAAATGAAACTTAACTACTGAAAACATTCACTTCTCCATCAAAGTCAAATCTTCCCATTACGTGACACATACAAAGTCAAATACACAAACACTGGTGATAAACACAACACACTAGAGAGAGAAATTCATAACACTATAACAAAAAACTTTCATGTTCTGGAGTTAATGCTTATTTCCAGATTATTGTAAACTTATTTGTAAGTGACAGAACTTATAGGTATGGCAAAAACACAGCAAATCGTTTCTTGAGGCAAATGTTTTATTTGCACTATTGAGTCAGAAATGTAAAAAACTTACAAATGCATTTACATGCACTACACACAGTATGAAAAGAAAAACAAACTGCAGTGTGCATTACAGTATTCCTTGCCTCTCAGTGAACAACATGACATTGCAGTATTCTAAAAACACACAACTGCACAGACCAGTGTAGGCTACGCAGTAAACTAATCAACGTCATCTCTATCTATTCCTTGGACACGAGACCTCATCCATATCACACTGAATGTTATCCCTTGCGTGACAGTGAGGAAAATACACTTGTGTGTGTCAGTTCTACCCTTGAATTGATTGAAAGCATAACCTTTCATATTAACAATATAGATAGAAAATACAAAAAGTACAGTGACAAACTGTTTCCTTGTCTGAGACTACAGACGATAGCTGGCACTGTGTAGCAATTTGGCTGGACAAGCCTTCCGGCCTTTGTCAATGTCATCTAACCAATCGATACATTGTGTACCACTGTGGCACATAGCTCATCTGATATAAACTGCCTGCCACCCCTTCCTCCTCCTCTTCCTCATTGTCTTGTTCTTTGAGGCTGGCTTCTGTGAACTCTCTACCTCTCATTGTTTGTAGCCATTGTTCCAAAAACAATTACAAACCTTTGACCCCATTTATATTCTCAAGTTCAGATTGGTGAGAGGAAAGGTTTGTTTATTAGAGTTTACAGCTCGATAAAGGTGTCTTAACTGAGTTCAGGTTGTGGTTTCTTGAGTTAAATGTTTTGATTGTTAGTGTTTGATGCATGAGCACAGGGTGAAATCAGAGATACAAGAGGACACTTGTTAATAGCGTTTAGATGGATGTGTTTCACAATTTAGCAAATGTGAAAAAAAAACAAGTGGATTGTGTTTATATTATTGGGAAATGTGTGGATCTACTGCACGCTGAAGGAAAACCTATAGGGAATTCTGACAATTGAACCATTTTAAGTGGGTTAGCAAACCAAAAAAACTGTAATGTAGGATTGACATGTTGTTAAGCAGATTTACATTTTTAACAGGATACATTTTATTTCAGCAAAAGCAATAACTAATATTATGTAGTACTTTTTCCTGATAGTGGATTTTTATTCAAATTGCCAAAAACTAATTCAGAGTCTTCAAATTAAAACTGGCTGGCTTGATTTGGCAGCAATTAACATCATTTGGAGTGGGATAACAAACCTAGCCTTTCTTACCTCCTTTATTTTCAGATTCAGAAGTAGCACATGCAAATAAGAAATAAGCTCTTGTTGTAATGGCTTACTTTATAAACCTGTAAGAGTGAAGTCCCTGAAAGAGGATTACCACTCAGTTCAACAATGACAGAAGCTACACGCCCATATAGCAGGGTCCATGGATAGGAGACCCCTGAAACATTCTACCTTCTTGAGGTAGGGGTTAGATGTTTAATACTAAATTACAGAATGAATGCAATCAAGTGACAACATCTAAGAAACAAACATCCCAGGCTGAGGCCTGTTCTAATTTACAGATTGCAGTCCAATGTAGAACAGATGCTGAGAGGCAGAGGTAAACAAGACAAACTAACATGTTGGTGGAGAGTGCAATCACTTTGCCTTCAGGCAGGTAGGAGAATTGGGTACAACCTCAGAGAGGTATACATCCCTTTTCTCAAAGTCAAATCATCCTAACCTGTGTCCTTGTTTTTTATTTTTCTACTGCTGTGTGCGTGTGAATTTCTGTTTGGGATTTATACATTTTATGTGATCTAATCTCATCTTTAGTGGGGCCTGTAAGGGACTGGCATCTCTATCCAGGGCTGTTTATTGTCTTGTACTCAGTGCTGCCAGGACTGGCTGTAGCCCCACTTATCCTAACTGAATTTGGTGGGTTTGACTGGGTGATTTTTTTATAGTCAATCCCAGTTATGTGATGTAGTACAACAGCTTGTATATATATATATATATTATATTAAAAAAATCCTGAGACGAGATGTGACTTTTTCAGAGAGAGATACTTTCAAGTCCCGCGAGACGAGACTTTGGTGCCAAGAGATTTAACCATGTCCAGGGCTGGAAATAAAAGACAAAGAGTAGATGGAAAAGTAGAACGTGATACAGAGGTTCCAAAACGTTGGTGCGATACTCATGCAGAGCAGGTTAGAGATAATGAGAGTACTAAAATTCAAAAGTCTCAAAAAAATGATAGTAAAGATCAATTAGCACAAACAAACGGAAATTATTACTCGGTGAAATAACGGAACAGCGAAAAGAGATTGAATATATTGTTCGGATTTAAACTTTAAGTTGGAGACTTGTACATTGTCTAATTTGTGTTGCCATCAGGGAAAAGTAGTGTTTATTCCCAATGAAGAGGCGTATCCATGAAAATTAAAAGATTTGTTGTTTGGTGAAAGTGAAATCCACACACGCAAGTGGCAGAGACGTGAAGTGGGGTTGGCAAGCGAAGCGAGCAGGAGGCAAAGCCCCCTAGTGTGTATGTATATATATATATATATATATATATATATATATATATATATATATACTGTATATATATATATATATATATATATATATATATATACTGTATATATATAATATATTTATTTTTTAAAATTGAAAGAAAGGAAAATTAAGCATATTGCTTTGGGGCACAGAATGACCGAGGGGTGTACCAGAATCGCACAGTATGCCTAATTATGTACTTTTCCTTGCTGTGTCTATTAAGTGTTTCTTTCTCTTGTACATTACCTGGTTTAGAAAACATAGAAATTTACATTTATTTATTTATTTGGTCGATGCCTTTATCCACAGTGACTTACAACATTTGAGATACAATTGGTTACATTTCTTTTGTTTTTCCAGTTGGAGCACAGGCCAGTCAAGTGACTTGCTCATTGTCACACAGTGTTAGTAGTGGGATCTGAACGCACAACCTCAGGGTTTGAAGTTTGTACCATTTATTTGCAATGGATTTCAAAATTCTACACATTTTCATTTACATTTTAGTTTTTGTTAACGTAAAGGCTGAAATCCTGACAAGTTATGACAAATCATTTCACTTAAACAATATTTAACTGATGAAACAAATCATTTTTTGGAAAATAATTAATATAACATTCTTGGACCCACTTCATCCTGTCCATTGTCACAGCAGGCTGAAACCTATCCTGGCAGCACCGAGTACAAAAGAAAAAACATCAATGCACATAAATATGTTAATATTCCCAAAATTCCTTCATCTGTTTTATTAACCTGTTTTTTCAATGCAAGGGTCACAGAGAGCAACTTCAGTTTTAAGGCAGAGATCAATCCTGGAAATTATGCCCATCTGTTGAGGGCATATGGGCTCAGGGTGGGGTGGTGGCTCTGAGGCTAGGGATTTGCACTGGCAGTCGGAAGGTTTCCGGTTCGAATCATGTAAACACCAAAAGTGACTCTACTTAGTTGCGCCCTTGAGCAAGGCCCTTAACTTGCAATTGCTCCATCCTAGGTATAACATTAATCTGCATCCAGCCCTGCATGAAGGCCCTCCAACCTGCAGGGAAAAAACCTGGGGGTTGGTGGCAGAATTGGCACTGCTGCCACCATCTGAAACTAGTGTGGTACTGAGGTGTCACCTGTAGCATGGCTGTACTCGGGTGTTATTCTGGAATCCTGAGTTGGTTTGTCATGTGGTGGGTGAGGCAATGCACTGTATCAGTGCGTGCTCCTAACCTCTCCTCTTCGTCTATTGAGGGCATTGAGGGCATTGAGGACACTCACACTGGGCCAATTTAAAGTCACAAATTACTGTAATCCATTGTAATTGTATTGTGTTGTATTGTAATGTTAACAAATACCAGGGTACCTGGAGAAAACCCAAAATGAAAAGTCCATAAAGTTACTGATTGAGCCTGGAATTGAACCTTGGTGTCATGAGGGAAATCACACTGCTACTCCAGGTTCATGATGACTGAAACATCAGTTTGTTCCTGGAGATCTAATTGACTGCAAACCTTATCTAACGCCTCATTCCATACATTATTCTTCTGTACTCTTCAAAGAGCTAGTGACTGTACAGACCACTAAAGTCAACGTTATGTTCATGCAACCAATTTGAGATGATGTGTGCTTAGTGACATGGCATATTGTCCATCAGCAAGTTTCTTTTGTAAGAAAGATTACACTGCCATCATAAAGGAATGCACATGGTGATCAGCAATGGTAAGGTACAGTTTGGCGTTCAGATAATGTTCAATTAATGAAAAGACTCTGCAAGCCAATACACTGCCACGACCAGGACAAACAGTTGACACAAGGAAGGAAAGGGTTCATGCATTCATACTGTTTATGCCTAATTCTGAGCTTACCCTCAATATATTGTAGCAGAAACCAAGATTCATTAGACCATACAACATTTTTCTAATGTTCAGTAATCCAGTATTGGTAATTCCATGCCTTCTTTATCTTCATCTTCCTGTTTATAGCTGACAGAAGTGGAATGCCAGTTGATCTCTGTTGCTGTAACTCCCATGTCTCTATGTCCAATGTGCTGTGAATTCTCCTCTTTACACCGTCATTGTAGCTATTTGAGTATTTGTGGCCTATTTAGCTTCAATGTCACAGACCATTCTCTTTTGACTTCTTTTATTAAAAGAGTGTTTTCAACCACAGAAAATGCTGGATTTTTGTACATTGTACCATTCTCTGTTAACACTACAGATTGTACATGGTGGCCCACGAAAAAGTGGCCTGCCTGCACTGAGACGACTACATTACGTGGTGAAGAGAAAAATGATCAAATTTGGAACTCACATTTACAGAAGATGCTAAAAGTGATCTCCTTGTGCATCAATAATACATTTCTGTGCCCGTTTCAGCATGTTCCTGTACACTCTTTGCACACTCTTTGCTAATGGCTACTTTATCGTGGGCCACCCTGTAGTTCATGAAAACAAGAGGAGAACAGCTATATATTTGTGAGCTGCTGAAAACACCATATCTATTACCAACAACAATGGCTCAAAAGGAGATCATGCATCTTGCCCATTCTAATGTTTAGCTGGACGCGTTAAACTCATGGCCATTTCCACATGCTATGTGTGTTGAGACGTAGCCATATGATTGGCTGTTTAGACAGGTGGGCTATTGCACACTTATGTATGTACATACACTTATGTATGTACATACATAATAAACATACAAGTAAAATGATAGATAAAATGGCAGCACAGAGTCTCAGAGATTAGGATGGCTGCAACCTCACAGCTCCAGAGTCTTTAGTGCAAATCCTGCACTAAGTAGCTGTCTGCATGGATTTAACACCTTCACCCTGTGCTTGATTACTTTGTACTTTGAGTACTCTGATTTTTCTGCAATATCCCATAAACATACTGTACGTGTTGCATTCTTTGGCAGCTGTTAACTGGTCTGTTATGAAGGACTCTAAGTGTGTGGGATGGAAAAGCATCGCATCCAGGATAGGGTCCTTCTTTGTATCTGGTGCTACCAGGATGGTCAAGAAAGGCATGACCCCCAAGACCATAAATGAGATAAAGAGTCAGTATATGAAGGAATGCATATTGATGCACTGCTTTAGATTTCATTTTTATATGTTACAGAAATGTATTGCACATATTCAATGTTTTTAATGTTGTAAAAGATTTTTTTCAAATCAATGCAATTTTCAAACTAAAGCTATATAGGAAATCTCTCTGCAATCCTGACCTGGATAAACAGCTGAAGCTGCTGTCACATTACATGACTTCTAGTCGGAGGGAATGTCAAACACATCGATTTATAACTGCGGATAATGTCAAAATATGTGACAATGGGATGACTTTTCAGGACAATTTCACATTTCCAAAGTACTGCAAGCTTGTCTTTTCTTTTTCTGACCACCAGCAAAATACTGCCTGATAGAGATGGTACTCACGTAACAGGTTTTCAGCCACAATCTCTGTCTTTTTTTCCTTTTTCTGTTTAGTCGTGGTTTCATAAAACACAAAATATCACTTGGATAAGCTTTACTTCTGATTGCAAGGACCAAAACACCCATGTTTCTTATTATTTGATGCTGCGTTATATACTACATAACTCTAGTTAAGTGCTCATTAGTTTTCGGTTCTCCTACATACACAAACCCACCGTTACAATTTAAGACAAAGATTTCGCTTGTTAGAGTGAGTCAAAGATCAGTTGGACTGAGTGATTGGGTACGTCACACTATATAACTAGAAGTATACTGACTGCCTCTGACTTGCTAATATTACGTAAGTGAAATTTATGACAGAAAATCACTGGAAAAGTCATGTAATAGGACATAGCCTTTAGAAAACTGATGGATGCTTAATGATGGATGCTGTACAATACATGGTGTCCTATGGTCCAGAAAAAGTAAAGATTAAACAGATACTTAATAATGAAATCACTGCTTTTCTTTGTATTAAACATCAAGTGTTTCAAATGCAGTTGCAAGGTTACACAAATGAATTATTATTATTTGGATCAACACCCTGCATTGTGCCCAAAGCTACCAGGATCTTTTCTAACCAAGATGCAAGAGTTGCAAGATCCCGTTATTGTCACTGTACAATACAATGAAATATCGTTTGGAGCAAGACTATAGATGCCTTAGATAAAGGTATATAAAAGTAGACATTAAACCACAAGAAGCACAAATTTAAAAGTAAACATTAAACTAGGAGGAGCACAGTAACTATTAACTGTTCCAAATATAAACAGAGTAAAATTAAAGGTAACTATGTAAGCATATGTACATAAATAATAAATGAAGTTGCAAATAATTGATGTCACAGTGAGAATTACAGTCAATGTAATGGTCATGCCAAGAAAGAGCACCACAGATGCGATGTTTGCTCTGAGGGTGTTGATGGAGAAGTATAGAGAGGGCCAAAATTGAGATGCATTGCATCTTTGTGGAACTGGAAAAAACATACAGTATGACTGGGTGCCTTGAGAGGAGTTGTGGTATTGTATGAGGAAGTCGGGAGTGGCAGAGAAGTATGTAAGAGTTGTATAGGATATGTACGAGGGAAGTGTGACGGCGGTGAAGTCTGTGGTAGGAGTGATGGATACATTTAACGTGGAGGTGGGATTATTTGCAATGTTGATGGACAGGTTGACAGATGAGATTAGACAGAAGTCCCCGTGGACTATGATGTTTGCTGATGACATTGTGATCTGTAGTGATAATTGGGAGCAGGTTGAGGAGACCCTGGAGAGGTGGTGATATGCTCTAGAGAGGAGAGGAATGAAGGTCAATTTCAAACAAGATAGAATACATGTGTGTGAATGAGAGGGAGGTTAGTGGAATGGTGAAGATGAAGGGAGTAGAGTTGGCGAAGGTGGATGAGTTTAAATATAGAGTAACAGGGACTGTAGAAGAGAAATGAAAAAGTTAGTGCAGACAGGGTGGAATGGGTGGAGAAGAGTGTCAGGAGTAATTTGTGACAGACGGTTATCAGCAAGAGTGAAAGGGAAGGTCTACAGGATGGTAGTGAGACCAGCTGTGTTATATATGCTGGGGAAGGTGGGATTGACCGAAAAACAGGAGACAAAGCTGAAGGTGGCAGAGTTAAAGATGCTAAGATTTGCATTGGGTGTGATGAGGATGGACAGAATTAGAAATGAATACATTAGAGGGTCAACTCAGGCTGGACGGTTGGGAGACAAAATCAGAGAGGCGAGATTGCGTTGGTTTGGAGATGTGCAGAGGAGAGATGCTGAGTATATTGGGAGAAGGATGTTAAAGACAGAGCTGCCAAGCAAGAGGAAAAGAGAAAGACCTAAGAGGAGGTTTATGAATGTGGTGATAGAGGACATGCAGGTGATGTGTGTAACAGAGCAAGATGCAGAGGACAAAAAGATATGGAAGAAGATGATCCGCTTTGGCAACCCCTAACGGGAGCAGCCGAAAGAAGAAGAAGTACTCTTTTGAACTTTGGTAACTGATCTGAACTCTTAGTGTATCAACCCCTGCAATGACCTGATGAGTTCTCTGGTACATCCCTAAAAGATGCAGAGGACAGGAAGATATGGAAAAAGATGATCCGCTGTGGCAATTCCTAATGGGAGCAGCCAAAAGAAGAAAAAGAAGCAGAAGAAGTAATGGTCATGAGTTCCATATGGTTCATGTATAAGGGTGTGTGGTTGATTCAGAAGTTTAGTTCAGTTCAATCAGTGGTGGTTCTGTTATAAGAAGGGGCAGTGATCGCTGACTGCTTTGGGGTAAAAGATGTTCTTCAGTCTGCTAGTAGTCAAGAGTTGCTTTTTTCCAACTTAGTCTATTATGTAAGATAAAGCCTTTTTTATCTTCTAGGGATCTTGAGATAGCTACTCATGCGTTTATTTTTTCTCGCCTCGATTACTGCAACTCGCTGTATTCTGGGATTAACAAATCTCTGATACGCAGGTTACAGTTGGTCCAAAATGCTGCTGCTCGCTTTCTGGTTGGGGCAAGAAAGTATGACTCTGTTTCTCCTATTTTAGCTTCTTTACACTGGCTGCCTGTCAGTTTTCGAATTGATTTTAAAATCTTGCTACTAGTTTTTAAATCTTTACATGGGCTTGCTCCTGCCTATTTATCTGAACTGTGCGTTTTACACCAGCCATCCAGAATGCATAGATCTTGTGGTCAGCTGTCTCTGGTTGTCCCTCGTACCAAGTGTATAACCAAGGGGGACAGAGCTTTTGCAGCTGCTGCTCCTCGCCTGTGGAACTCTTTACCTCGTCATATAAAGGAGTCGTCTACAATTGAACTGTTTAAAACAAGATTAAAGACTCATTTCTATTCACTTGCATTCCTGACCTTCAGTAATACTGATGGTTTCCTCTTTGTGATTATATAACATTGCTTTTATTTTTTATGTTATAAAATTACTTCTATTTATTATGTATTTTATTTTATGTTCATATATTTTATTTCTATTTGTTTTATGTTAATTATTTTGTTTTTCTTTTATTCTATTATTGTAAAGCACTTTGGCCACAGTATTACTATGTTGTTTTAAATGTGCTATATAAATAAATTGACATTGACATTGACATTGCTAGTGTGGGCATGGGACTCTGAAGCATCTGCCAGAGGGCAGAGGAGTAAAAATGCTATGGCCAGGGTGGGTTGGATCTTTGCAAATGTTGTTTGCTTTTCTGCTGCAGTGGGTAGTGAAGATATCTTCCAGTGATGGTAGCCGAGTGCCAGTAATTCTCTGAGCCGTTTTGATGATACACGGGAGGGCCTTCCTGTTCTCAGAGGTGCAGCCAGAGTACCACACTGTAATGCAGTATGTGATGACAGACTCTATGGTGCACCTGTAGAATTTAACCAGCAGCTGTTGTGGGAATTGTGCTTTCTTCATGTTTCTTAGAAAGTGAAGCCTCTGAAGACATTTCTTGACCATTATTATTGTGTTTGTTGTCCATGACTCCCAAGAATCTGAAACTCTGGACTGTCTCTGTCCTCTTGCCATTAAAGCTGATGGGATGGTGACCGCTGTATTTCAGTCTCCTGAAGTCCAGAATCAGCTCCTTTGTTTTCTTGGAATTGAGCACAAGGTTGTTGTTCTGTCTCCAAATTTTTAGATTCTTGACCTCTTCTCTATAGGCTGCTTCATCATTATTGGAGATCAGGCCTATGATGGTGGTGTTGTCTGCAAAATTTATTATAATGTTAATGTCAGAGGGATTAAAGGAAAGGGCTCAGTACACAGCCCTGCGGTACCCCATTGTCCAGTGTTACGGATGAATAGACTTACTTATCCATGCGCACAGTTTGTAGTCTGTTAGTGAGAAAATCTAAAATCCAGTGGCACAGGTGTGAGTTGAGACCCAGATTGTTTAGTTTAATAGCCAGCTTGTTGTGGGTAATGGAGCTGAAGACGAAGCTATAGTCAATAAACAGCATTCACACATAGCTGTACCTCTGCTCTGGGTGTGACAGCATCCTAAGTTGACCTGTTTGCCCTGTAAGCAAACTGGTATTGATTTAAGGAGGTGGGGATGTTGCTTTTAATGTATCTGAGGACAAGTTGCTCAAAGCACTTCATAACAATAGGGGTCAGGGCCACTGGGCTTTCATCACTTTAATTGGAACAATTAGGGCTGTTTTAATGCATGCTGGGCAGTTGCCTGGGGGTCCCATTAGCATAGGGGCCCAATGCTAATCTCTGAATGTGGTGACCTGCTGAGTGGTTGTGTAGGTAGGGGCCCCAGTGCACTGGTTTGACCGGGGGCCTATAATGGTATTAAGATGGCCCTGGGGACGATCGTAGTGGCATGTGGGGACAGTGGCCTGTTCAGGGAGATATTAAACAGGCTGGTGAACACTGCTGTCAGCTGTTTCGCACAATGTTTCAGGACCCTTCCAGGAAACCCATCAGGACCAGCTGCCTTATTAGGGTTAATGTAACCTCTGTGATCATGAAGTGGATTAAACAGAAATGGACTATTTTGTAAGATCAGATATCAATAGTTAATCAGAAATAAGTAAAGAGTAGGTAACTTTAAAGTTAAATATGAACGATTTAAGGGTCAGTTTAAAGATTTAATTTAACCCTGCAATTCTATTTTATAGATGTACATCAGCGTGTAAAGGAAAATATTAATGTTATTTCTTCTTTGAACAGAAGAATACAAAAATAAATATTACAATTACAATGTTTTGACTGGTTAACTTTGTTCTGGTGAAGAATCTACTAATCTTTTGCTTTTTCACTTTTCGTTGAACCCTTACATTTCTCTCTCTCAGTGCCTCTGCTTGTATGATAGATAAAGAATTTTTAGTTACCAGGCCAATTGAGGTACACCTATTGCAGCACAGAACATGGCCTAACAAACCATATTGATTCATATCCAGCTGTGTTGATGTGAGAAGGATGTTCTGCATGGCGTATAATTTATTTATGTAACTTTTCGTGATAGATTACTGCCATAATCACACTGGGCACTACAGGGACAAAGATGCATATTCTGAAAGAGATTAGCAGTTAGCTGAAGGGGAAGAAGATATGTGTTAGAGTTTAAAAGCTGCATTTTAGCTAAGGCTAATGTCAATAGTGGCACTGCCAAGCATTACCCGGCATGTGCTTCCAGCAGAGATGGAAATGAAATCCAAGTTAGTCAGATGCGCTGATGACACAAAGCTTGACCATGCTGCAGACAGATAAGAAGCAGTGTAAATTATTCACTAAGATTTAGACAGAATACGCCTGCAGCACTGACAAACAACATTACCTGAGACCACAGGGTCTGAAATTAGAGATTTATTTCATGCAAATGGAAAAAATCAAAAACATAGTGTTGTAGAAACAGCAGACACCGATTTCAGTATTTTATGGGAAGGGATTACTTTTTTATCAGCATGCATATCTGAAAGGCTCCCTTCTCCACCTGTGTCACACTTGTTCTCCCTGCCCCAATGTCCTTGGCGGAAGATGACATCTCGTACTCAATCTCATTCATCAGCTCCTGAATTGCACTGCTGAAACTTTGCTGCACTCATAGCCATCCACAACCATCAGCCTCTCTATGCCCATAGGAATGAAAAATAAAAAAAGAGATCTTCTTCATATCTTTTTGGTTTCTTCTAGACAACAGTGAGATCAGAAACAAATAAAATGGAGACATGTTCTTTTTATCTTCTACTTCTCAGATTTTTCTCCAGGAAAAAAAATAACAACCTGGTATTCTCATAAATTCCTTCCCTTGAGTTTCAGCAGAGATCGCAACAAAGTTATACAATGGGCTTAGATTTTTTCCAAGTAGTTTATTGATATTTTTTTTTATAATCTGAAAGTATTTGCATTGTGTGGGCAGTAATATATGGTGAAATGTATGGACAGTTATTTGTGGTAATAAAATACTTTACTACAATTACAAAACTCTAGTCCCTGCTTCTGAATAATTTTATTCGTTTCTCTAATTTACATTTCTGCAGTCCAATCAGACCACACTCATTTGGTAAAAAAAGGCAAGCAGGGTGGCATAGTGGTTAAGATTTTGAACTTCAAATCCCACTTCTGACACTATGTGACCGTGAGAAAGTCACTTCATCTGCCTGTGCTACAAATGGGAAAAAAATAAAACCAGAAGAAATGTAATTAATAGTATTTCAAATGTTGTAAGTCACCTTGGACAAAAGCAAGTGTCCAGTAATAAGTAAAAAACAAGAAGCCTTAAAAGAGTTTAAAACAAGACCAGAAAGAGACCTCACAAAATCAAACTAAATTCCCAATTTGGACTCCTTTTACCTCAGTTGTATCTTATGTTTCCTTTTTGACTAAAGCTATTTCTCCTAAGGGATTTTAAGATTTTGATTCTTAAACGAAACATGCATGAGAATCTCATTTAGGTCTCATGAGCCATCAAAGATCACCCTTTGAGCAGTACCAGTTTCCCATGGGTGGATACACCTACTCCTATCTGTAAAAGATAAATACAAACACAGGCAGGCACTCCAAGGAAATGCACTAGCATTTGTGGGATGGATATGGATAACGGGGATGCACATCATCAATATTCTGGTGATGGACTGGTGTCCCATCCAGAGCTGAGTCTTGTCTAGGATCTAAATCTACCAGGACTCTGGCCCCCTGCAACTCTGAATTAGATTAGATAGGTTTAAGGATACTAGAATGTTCTAAACTTGATTCTTCTTTTCCTTCTACTCCACCTTAAGTTACTTCTAAATTTTGTTTAAGGTATTTAATAATGCTCTATGGGACAACATCTTCATACAGGCAACTAAGTTATGTCAGCTACTGTGGACGAAACATTCCTGATGCCCACCATTATGTTACAACACCTTCTGCCCCATGTTACTTCATGCAGGTTCCTTTATTATTTCATGGGGCACTCACTTGCCCTGCAGCATTGTTTTCCCTCTTCAAATTCTAGCCACACCTCACCATTACTAAAAGTAATGACAAACAAATCGAGGTGGGTAAAGGTGAGTGTGGAATATAGGGCACAGAAATGCAGTGTGTGACATTCACAGATTGCTAGCTTTCTCTCCTCAGTAATGTAATAAATGTGAGAAGATGATACCATTACTGTGTACTAGAGGGCCATCTGTGCAGCACTCTGGCCAGTTTGTTAGGAACAGATCAAACCATGTCAAGATCATTTAATTCTAACTTTATATACTCCCATTTGCTACGTGCTTTAAAACGCTTCAAACTGACACGTGGATTAATACAGCACCCAGTATTATTTCACACCAAGCGATTAGTAAAAAAGTAAGTTTAAAAAATAAACACTCACGTTTTAGATGTAACACGCTGTACAGAAAAAAAAGCCCCATCTTTTATTTTTTAAGTCTGCATATAAAGAAAACATGTGGCATACCTTACTGGAATTATGCTAAAGGGTATTCAACATAACAGTTGCATTTCAAGGATTCCTATTGTTATTCCTTTACAGCTAGGAATAAGACTGTCAAAGGACATAACAACAGCATGCACTTATCCACCAATTTAGTGAATTGGCTTTTTTATCAGTATTTGGGTCATAAGGAGCCAAAGTATCTCAACTGTTTTTGGCACAAATTATGAACTCACCATGAATCTCACTGGGCCAATTTAGAGTCATCAGGCAAACTAACTTGCACATCAACTAGGATTTGGGTGGAAAACTGATTATTAAAAGTAAGTCCTTGCAAGGATTTGAACCCAGGACTCTGGGCCTGTGAGGCAACCTCTGTTTAGCCAATGCATCAATCAATCAATCAATCAATCAATCAATCAATCAATCAATCAATCAGTTAGTCAATGCTAATTTTTTACGCAATTCTTGACAGCTCTGTCATAAAATCATAACAAAGCAGTTTAAATTATTTTCAGCACCAATGCTGATGTTTGTATGTTTATTTTATTAAATTTATCGGATTGTGGCCATCCAAGGGAAAGACAATCCAAAGGCCTGGATTATTTCTGTTGCTTTATCAGGTTGTGTGTTCCTCTTAATGACTAATATGACTTCTCTCTTTCCTCATAAAGTTAAACAGGTTGTCTACAGTTGTGATTTCTTCTTGACTCTGGGTATGGCTTGGCTGCCAAGGTGAACTTAATAGTTTTTTTCCCAGTCTCTCTGCTGAACGATTACTTGATTCAAGATATAAGTCAATATGTTTACCTCGATTTTTTGTTACTTCCAAAAAAATATACATTCAAGTGATCATCATTAAAGTCAGCCTCCGGCATCAAAATTGAAGGATGCTATGCAGAAGATCACATCATTTCACATATTTTAATTAAAAAAACAGCATCCCTAATAAATTTGCATGATAACAGATTTCTTTCTTTCAGGATCAAAGGTCTGAAGTGCACTTGGACTCTGTTCTCTGCCCCATCTGGGATTAATAAAGTATCTATCTATCTATCTATCTATCTATCTATCTATCTATCTATCTATCTATCTATCTATCTATCTATCTATCTATCTATCTATCTATCTATCTCTTGTTTGTATACTGACTGCACAGGCTGGCAGCAGCTTTGAGTGAAATACGAATCAGGAAATGCCGCAAAGTCAACAGTTTCAAGACAAGGGTTACAACTAGACAGAAGAAAAGCAAACAGTGCTCAGAGCGTATAACGTCAATCATAGTCAAAAACAGCATGGAAAAGTTCAATAAACAAAAATAGAAGGGAACATATAACCAGAGCCAAATTTTAAGTCATAAATAATAGTCATAAACAAGGAAAAAATATTTAAAAACAGTAATTTAATAACACCAACGAAAGAATATAAAGGTCGTTTTGGAGAATCCACAATCTTGGACAACCTGGTAGAGGCCAGCTTAACTTTTATGCAATAACAGACGCGTTTTATTTTGGTTTGTTAAATTTAATACATATTTGTATTTTGGTTTATTTAATTTTTTTTAGCATGGACTTAATTTTAGTGGTTTCTGCTTACTTTGAATTATGTTTAATGAAGATTATTTCAATTACATCAATTTTATTTATTTACTTGATGCGATTTTGTTTGTCACATGACCATGATTGTCACTGAATATGCCACAGGATGTGATGATATAAATACAGCAGCAATTAATTTATTTTTTTAGTGTGTCCTTCCATGCACATCTCTACTAATGGTCGTTATTGTTAGTTTTACTTATTTTTGTCCTTGACTTCTGACTTTCATTTTGCTATTTGGTTTGGGGTGCCAGGTGCTTTGATCTTCCAGTTCTGAACTTTTGCCTGTCCCTCACTATACATTTTTGCGTATGTTTTAATCTACTGGTCCTTTTTTTCACTCACAATAATCCTCGAAGACTATTTGTCTTGGAACACTTTACACCTAGCAGCAGCACAGCAACTATCAACAAAGAACTCTAAATGGCATTGCCATAAGAAAAAACAAAAAAATCATTAAAGAATGTTATTTAATTTTCAGCATTATTAAATACAAAAACAAAAGTGACCATCAACAAGATTCTTTGACCTTTAAAACCCCTCAAATGAAGTCTCAATAAGAAGAAATTATAAAAAAATGAAAACCAATAGCCTGCTAATGCTAGCCTGCATTTTAAATCTGGCCCCTCCTGCTAGTGTCTGTTGCTAAGCAACATTAATCAGGTAGATGTCACATGATGGGAGGGTCAAGGTGGATAAAATCGAGAGTTTGGCAAAGGATGTTTTGTGATTCTTGTCTCTGTAAAAGACCCTTGTTAATATTCTATTCTATTGTGGGAATCTAATTGCCAGTTTTTGATTGTCTTAAGCCTGCATTGTTTTGATTTCTGCCTGTTTTTTGACTTGCTATTGGAGTTACAGAGATAAATAAAATACCCATCATATTTATTTGTCTACCATGGCTCCTGTCCCACCCGCTTGTCTAACTCGGCTCCCTCAGTTTGCTCCATGCTGCTGTCAGCCACACTTTACAGCACAAAGCTATGCTCTGCAGTCCTCCAGCTTAGGTTTAAGTGCTGCATGGCTTTACTGGTGCATGTGCTTGTCTTTCCAATGGCTTGTCAGGCAAGCAGAAGGAACATTTCTGTTTCTTCATTAAATAATTTGGAAAGGGCAGTTGTTTCATTCTTCCAGTGGGGGATTTTTTGCCTGCCTTTTCCAGCTTGTTGATATCAGAGGGTAATTTTAAAGATGAATGTTTAAGTCAGTGAGTGTTCTGGAACTGCTTTGGAACTACCTGAGGAAATCAGAGGTACCAAAGTCATAAACACATGACTAATTATCCAATTAAGACTTAATTACTGCATAAGGTGCCCTTACAAGGAGAAAAGGAGAAGACAGCATCAAGATAAGTTGATTTATGATTATCTGAGGCTTGAGGCAGTGTTAATATTCCTACTGAAAAAACACATTGTTACAAAATGGTTTATTTTCTAAGTATTCAAACAGAATAGATGTGTAACATGTTTAAGTTAAAAAGGGGCTCAAGCAGTCGTTTACTGAAATGCATTAATTAAAATATGAGGACTGCTGCCTTTAATATCAACATAATATTCTCAGACGCGGTTGCATATCCTGGCAGCATTAGGTGCAAGGCAGGAACCAAACCTGGATGGGTTGACAGTCCACTCTGGGCCCGTTCAAACATTTTTTCAGGACAGGATGGATTTGGAATCACTTGTTGACCAAATCTGCATGTCTTTGGGAGATGCAAAAAAAAGTGGAGTAACTGGAGAAAACCCCACACAAACACGTGGAGAAACTTTAGCGATAATGCTAAGGGCAGCAAAGTACGTTCGATCTATGAGACAACAGTGTTAACAACTTGGCTACTATAAAAATGATTTCTGGTGTGTAACACCATGTAAACTCAGCACTATGCATTTCAGTTGTGCAAATAAAATAATGCAAAGCATTTTGTCCTTAAATTAAAGATGAATTCTGTAAGACTTGTCCTAAACGTCGATGCCACTGTTTCTGTTACGTCATTACTGAGATGTCTGCGCACACAACACTGTGCTATTTTTTTCATTTTTTTTTCTTTGAAAACTCTCTTTGCTTGGTCTAAAAGAGACAATGGCAGGATTTCTTTTGATTCAACAGTTTTGTCACTCAAAAGAAGTATTCAAAATAACCTTATGCCTTCATTTTCCTCAAAACTCTTCCAATCATGTCTAATTGGCTAACATAATTTTACCCATGTTTTGCATTATGCTGGCAGGCCATTTTTCAAAATATCACAAATGGCTTTAATAATCCTCATCACCAGCACACACAATTTAAAATTGTCCAAAGACAATACCCTACCCTCCAGAGAAGTCATCTAATGGGACTAGAACTAGATCCCCTATGCTATCTTTGCCCTCTTAACCCTTAAACTGGCACATACTTGGGGGGTTAATGCACCCCTGGATGCCAAATACTTTTTTGCTGCACTTTTTAAGGTAACGTCACAATTCACTGAAAAAATGTGCAATTGTAATTGAACACATATTTTTTTCATGCAAAGAGCATCACAATTACTGCAATGCTGATCATTTTACACACTGTCAATGAACTGTAAAAAACTATTAAAAAAACTACTGCAACAATCTGTTATTATATGTACAAGGTGCAACTGGCACCATTGATGAAATTCAGTAAATCACCGAGCCAATGGCGCTTGTACTGGCTGAACGCAAGCACACAGAGGCCAACACTGATGCTTGCAGGCTAGTCTAGTGCAGCAGCTGATTGCAGGCTAGTCTAGTGCAGGGGGCAGCAGTGGTCATGAGCTGGCTGCTCAACGAATGTACAGCACTGACTGATCAACTCCGGCGTGCTGGCAAATTGATCTGGGAACCGAATATAGCCGGTTCAGGCAGTTTAAGGGTTAAAGTCCCTTGTGCCTTCCTCCAGATGTTCTGGAAATGTCTTCCAGCTGCGAGTCTCTAGTGGTATGTGGCTGAATCCCTCTCCAGAGGCCTCATGTATAAACGGTGCGTACACACAAAAATGTTGCGTACGCCCATTTCTACGCTCACATCACGATGTATAAAAACTAAACTTGGCATAAAGCCACGCACATTTTCACGCCAGCACAATCCCTGGCGTATGCAAGTTCTGTGCTCGGTTTTGCAAACTTGCGACACCCAGCGTCAAAGCAGTGCTACTTTTCCTGTGTGGTTTCCCTTTCTTTTTTAGATTCACATCCCAGACCTCCAGATTTTGTTTTTATTGTTTTTTCTCCAGCTTAACTAGAGTTTTTGTTCTGTTTTTTTTCTGTCCTCCTGGTCATCTGACCTTATCACCGGGCTCACCATTAGTGACTTACATCATGACATTGTATATAAGAATGCTACTCTTCTACTAGTTACGCACCTATTTTATAAAGTTGAATAGATGTAATTTGTTTTTTTCTTTATTACTTAGTCATTAATATTCTTACCTAATCTTACTTGTTTTTCTTTTCTTGTGACTTTCTGTTTGATTTCTTTTAAAGTGCTTTGAACTACATTGTTTGTATGAAAATGTGCTCTAGAAATACATGTTGTTGTTGAATCTAATGCTCTCCCAAAAACATTTTGACACACATACCTCAAAACAGTCAATAGAGGACAAAACACTGAAACATTAAATTAAAGTAGCACTAAGCACTGACTTCTACAAGTGATCAAGTTTCTTAAAACAAGCAGTCATAAAACACCTCATCATGTAAAAAGTCTTTGGCATAACAGGCACAAGGGTGAGCTGCTCGTCTGAAGCTCTAGTTTTGTCTTTCTGGCTGTGTGCAGATGAACTTGGTGCAAAGATTCACAAACTGGATGGTTTAAAGCGCCATGAGAGGTCCATGAAGAGGAGAGCAAGCAGCAGTGATGGCCTCTTATTATCTTATTCCTGTGTGACCTACAATATTTGCCCATTAAATGATCCAATACAATTCCATTTACATATGTCTCTTCTTCTCTCTCTGTGTGACTAGATTGTTCCAGCATGTTCACAGCTATATGAGAGGCTGGGTCCCTGGCCGTCAGCTCTAATCATGTTTTCTAGTTTCTTGT
Organism: Erpetoichthys calabaricus; assembly: GCF_900747795.2. Taxonomy (NCBI): domain Eukaryota; kingdom Metazoa; phylum Chordata; class Cladistia; order Polypteriformes; family Polypteridae; genus Erpetoichthys; species Erpetoichthys calabaricus. The sequence goes on along the minus strand of NC_041397.2, from coordinate 46,076,635 downwards.
GGCATTTCAATACAAGCTATAATACTGTTATGTGAATATACTGTATATGTAGACTAAATCTGTATGTACTGTAAAGACAGCAACAGAGACTAAAAAATGAGAATGAAAAAGCAGTTGTTCTATTTGTGTTGTGCTAGATGAGCTAGCAAAATAATAAGAGAATGCACCCAGGAGAAAAGGCATAGTTAAATTTAAAAAAAAAGGATTGAAACCAGGGATGAAGGCACACTAGCTTCAAAACTGAAATGAGAGACAAAAAAGTCAAAGTCAAAAAATACAGGCAAAGTACCAGTACCAACAAAAAGCAAACATAAGGTTTTACTTTTGAAAATGAGTGCAAGGAACATTAGATTTTACAAATTCCAGATTGCTTTGTCTCATGTGGGTGTGGAAGAGATAGTGTCCTGGGAAGAATGACAGTGATGTCACTCTTCTATTTGGAGGACATTGCTGATTTTAGAAAGGGAAGCAGACACCGGGTTAAGATGGTGCTATACTCATCTTCATCCTCAATGTCTCTGCAAGACACTCACCAAGCTCAAGGGTTTGACACCATTTAAAATAGAAATCACTGTGACTAATTACTGATTAAATATACTAGTGCCAGGAAGAGGTAAATAATTTTTTTCATGTGTTTTTAAATCTTAAATACATAATCAAAAAATGACAAATACAAAGACTGTAAGCACTAACTACAGGAAGTTCACCCAGGTTTTGTATTTTTTTAATTGAAAGGACCTAACAGCTCAGATGAGTATTGCTGCATGCCACTATCTTAAATAAACTTAACATGATGATGTCACATGCCACACCCATGTGATCAGCAATGGGCTTCATTGCCATCGACTGTAGGGTCTTGTCCTGGAATCAAACACACAAAGTAGCTCAGAAAAACGAAACTAAAAATGGCCACAATACAATGCCACAGTTAAAAGTCAAAAATGAATAAAATGAACATTAGCCCATGTTATATGTTTATCAGTCCATGTTTATATGAAAACATAACAAGAATAACAAGAAATAACCAAGGAGGATCTTCAAAGAAGCTGGTTCATTCCTAATGACATAGAGAAAAGCTTTTAACCAATGTTGTGTATCGACTAATTTCACCAACCATTCTGTATCTGTCTCCGAAACAAAAGAATTTTACAAACTCTGCCTCTAGCAATATATTTGTCCCCTGGGACTTCACGTCTGTGTCTCTGAACCCATTACTAAAAATAAACAGAAAACTTCACAAGAAACTTGTGTTCAAGCAAAATATAGTTAGGTTCAGAATACTTTCAGAAATTGTAATTTTATGGGTAATGCTATACTTAAAGTTATTTTAATTTTCTCCCAGTAACAATACAGTATTTATAGACAGTAGATGTTATGATGTCTTGGTGATTTTAACTTGCATTGGTAATGAGAAATGTTCTCTGAGATTTTTCAAGGTAGTGAAGACAGAAGTTTCATGGGAAGGCATTTATACTCAGCAATCATGGAGTCGGAGAGTGGCGACAAGTTGCATATTGTTCATGCGAAGTAAGAATTTCTGTACACGTGACAATAATGACCCTCTAAGCCTATTCTGGTTTTGATTATCCATTGTAATTTTATCTTTAGAGAGAGAAGAGGTTTGATGATGTGGAGGTAGTGAATCAGGAAGTGCAACAAATTAGCAAGGAGGAAGTAAGGACAGTTATGAAGTGGATGAAAAATGGAAAGGCCGTTTGTCCAGATGACATACCTATGGAAGCATGGAGGTGTTTAGGAGAGATGGCAGTGGAGTTTCTCACTAGATTGTTTAATGGAATCTTGGAAAGTGAGAGGATGCCTGAGGAGTGGAGAAGAAGTGTACTGGTGCTGATATTTAAGAATAAGGGGGATGTGCAGGAGTGCAGTAACTACTGGGGGATAAAATTGATGAGCCACAGCATTAAGTTATGGGAAGGAGTAGTGGAAGCTAGGTTAAGAAGTGAGGTGATGATTAGATAGATAGATAGATAGATAGATAGATAGATAGATAGATAGATAGATAGATAGATAGATAGATAGATAGATAGATAGATAGAAGTGAATAGCAGTATGGTTTCATGCCAAGAAAGAGCACCACAGATGCAATGTTTGCTCTGAAGATGTTGATGGAGAAGTTTAGAGAAGGCCAGAAGGAGTTGCATTGCGTTTTTGTGGACCTGGAGAAAGCATATGTCAGGGTGCCTTGAGAGGAGCTGTGGTATTGTATGAGGAAGTCGGGAGTAGCAGAGAAGTACGTAAGAGTTGTACAGGATATGTATGAGGGAAGTGTGACAGTGGTGAGAGTCTGCAGTAGGAGTGACGGATGCATTCAAGTTGGAGGTGGGATTACATCAGGGATCGGCTCTGAGCCCTTTCTTATTTGCAATGGTGATGGACAGGTTGACAGACGAGATTAGACAGGAGTCCCCGTGGACTATGATGTTTGCTGATGACATTGTGATCTGTAGCGATAGTAGGGAGCAGGTTGAGGAGACCCTGGAGAGGTGGAGATATGCTCTAGAGAGGAGAGGAATGAAGGTCAGTAGGAACAAGACAAAATACATGTGTGTAAATGAGAGGGAGGTCAGTGGAATGGTGAGGATGCAGGGAGTAGAGTTGGCGAAGGTGGATGAGTTTAAATACTTGGGATCAACAGTACAGGGTAATGGGGATTGTGGAAGAGAGGTGAAAAAGTTAGTGCAGACAGGGTGGAATGGGTGGAGAAGAGTGTCAGGAGTAATTTGTGACATACGGATATCAGCAAAAGTGAAAGGGAAGGTCTACAGGACGGTAGTGAGACCAGCTATGTTATATGGGTTGGAGACGGTGGCACTTAGCAGAAAGCAGGAGAAAGAGCTGGAGGTAGCAGAGTTAAAGATGCTAAGATTTTCACTGGGTGTGACAAGAATGGGTAGGATTAGAAATGAGTACATTAGAGGGTCAGCTCAAGTTGGATGGTTGGGAGACAAAGTCAGATAGGCGAGATTGCGTTGGTTTGGACATGTGCAGAGAAGAGATGCTGGGTATATTGGGAGAAGGATGCTAAGGATAGAGCTGCCAGGCAAGAGGAAAAGAGGAAGGCCTAAGCGAAGGTTTATGGATGTGGTGAGAGAGGACATGCAGGTTGATGGGTGTAACAGAACAAGATGCAGAGGACAGAAAGATATGGAAGAAGATGATCCGCTGTGGCAACCACTAACGGAAGCAGTCGAAAGAAGAAGAAGCACTCTTTTGAACTTTGGTAACTGATCTGAATTCTTAGTGTATCAACCCCTACAATGTTGAGTTCTCTGGTACATCCCTAAAAGAGAGACTAACAATAGATCTGTGCCACTCTTCTAATGCTCTTCTAACACATCTTTAATGGAATGTTCTCATTGGTCACAATAACTAGATGTACTGTATATTGAATGATGGCATTTCTTTTGTGATGAAAGAAAGATGGTCTGTGGTATGTTCTGTCTACTGCACACCGCAAAGATGACAACAATGTCCATTGCCAGTCCTGTGTTTTGGCAGTATCATTAAATTTAACATTTTTTATGTGACAATATTTAAAATGGCAGCGTGATATTGCAGTCTTAGTGTAAGAAATACACAGCCATTCAAATCTGCATGCAGCAGGTGTGTGGAAATTAGGAAAAAAAATATAGTTGGTGTGCAGTGGGCTGCATGGTGCAGCACAAAAAAGCAGAGCTACTTGTAATTCCATTAAAGTAGAGTTAAGTTCAGTTTGCAATTCAATGTTGAACTTGTTATGTGAACGCCGCATGATCATTTAATAAAGAATGCTGGAAATTACGTTCCTGCTGGTCTTCGATCCCTGAAGGTGCAGAGCAAGTCTTCCTGAAACATCTGTCTATTTAAGTGACACGCTATCGTGAATGAAGTCAGCGTCCTAAGTCGGGGTCCTGAGTCAAGTGAGTATCCTTCCCCACACTTAGTATTAGATAAAAATGCAAAATACAGTTATATATGTGGTTTAGTTATTAAGGGAAAGGATTTTTAATGTAGCCAGGAATTATTGCTTCATTATTTTGACCTCATTATTTGTTTTGTATTCAAACTTGTCAATCAGTAATTGTTTTCTTCCTTTTATTCAGTCTTACCCCCTAACTTCCTTACTTGACAATAACCTTCAATTCTTCGTCCACATCTCCTTTGAATGATTTTTCCACTCAAATCATAAATGTCCAGAATTTATCTTGGCCTTAAAGCTAAATCTGCCATAATAAGCCTCTGCTACTGTTGGCCTGTAATGGATGGTATCAATGCCACAGAGGTTGGACGGACATACCGGCCAGAAGAGAGGAAGAAACCAACCAGACACAGGAGAGATGGCCAGAAGGGATTGATGGACAGCCCATCAGTTGTGAAAGATGCTGCAGGGGATGTGTTATTCCCTCAGGACACTAGATGGCTGCAGCTCTCCAAATAGGTGCCCATTTGGTAACTAGCAGGGAATACTGGGAGATGTAGTCTGGCAACACAGCCCTGCTAGGGACCATGGGTGCAGCAAGGGGGTGCTGCATGGAGATGGGCCCCCTGATAAGTTGGACTTCCATATGACCTGGAAATACATCCATCAGGCAGTGGTCCTGGCACCGGAAGTACTCCCGTGTCCTTAATTTAAGGGACCATACTCCCTTGTCTAGGGGAGTCAGAGCTGGTGGGACGTAGAGCAACACTCAACTGGAGGAGGGCAGTGCAGTGGTGAGAAATATTGTGAGGAGAGGTATTATGGAAAGAAATTAATTGTGTTTGTGCTACTTTGATAATAAACACTTCTTTATTTGAACCAGGGACTCTGTGTGATCGTGTTTGGGTTTGGGGCTCACTGACGCCCTGGGTTCCATCACAATGGATATATGGGTAGATGGTATTTCATGCTCTTAGGTCACTATTTTTAAATCTGTTCTCATAATATTTCTATTTTGGGAGCAAACTTTCTATGTTTTTTGTAGAATGGTCAAAAGTTAGTTAATGTTGTTGTGGTTGGCTTTATGTATTGGATATATTCCATAAATCTTGAATTTCCATGATATTTGGGTCATTCAGTACAGAGCATTTATCAGCTTATTGCATAAGATGATATAAAATACCAAAACAGTTACTCTTTATAAGAAGGTACTGTATTCTTCATCTTGTACGCTTGAAGGCACAGTGGGGCAGTGATTAACACCTGAGCATCATGAATTCTTCATTCTTAGACCAAATGTCATGTCCAATCACTGTCTTTGTGGAGTTTGCACATTTAGTCCATGTCTGTTTAGGTTTTTGTTGAAGTTTTCTGGTTTTCCTCTCACATCCCAAAGATGTCCAGAAGAGGTTGATTGACCCTGACAATAAATAAACGTGAGAGGATCAGCAGATTAATATGTTATCATTTCTAACCTGCTTTTGCCTGTGCCAGAGCCTATCCCAGCCAGCACAGGGTGCAAAGCAGGAACAAATCCTGGACAGGGCAACAGTCTATCATAGGGTGAACACACACACACACACACACACACACACACACACACCAACTCACCAAATACACACAAGGGCCAATTTGCTGTTGTCAACTCACCTATACTGCATGTCTTTGGACAGTGGGATGAAACCCAAGCAAAATATGCAAACTCCACATTGGAGGACTTGGGATATGAACTCTGGTCTCCATACTGTGAGGCAGCAGTGCTACCACTGCACCACCCTGCTGCCCCTTAATACACTGTGTAAGAAGCACAAAACACAAAGAAAAAGATTTGGGGATCCACCCCATATATTTTTGGGAAGAGTAATCTCAAAAGACTAAAACTGATGGTCTAGCTTAACAGGGTGAATAGGTGAATGGAGTGGTTTTATAGCTGGAGAGAAGGAAGGGCGTGTTGTTGGACATGAAGTAGCATGAGGTCATCAGAAAGCACCGGAAGTGAGCTTATCTGAAGGAGTCAGAAGTGATGTCAGGAACAGGCGGAAGTGCAATGTTTAATTTTTTTTTTCTTCACAAGGTCTGTGGGAAGAAAAAGAGAGGCATTAGTACTCAGTGCCAACCTCTGGTCTGGCATGTCAACACCCTGATTCAAACCCTTCAACTCTGTCCTAAGCACATGTGTGTGCCAAAAGCCAAATGAAAGCAGTTCTCATAAAGGAGTAAATCCATCCATCCATCCATTTTCCAACCCGCTGAATCCGAACACAGGGTCACGGGGGTCTGCTGGAGCCAATCCCAGCCAACACAGGGCACAAGGCAGGAAACAATCCTGGGCAGGGTGCCAACCCACCGCAGGACACACACAAACAAACCCACACACCAAGCACACACTAGGGCCAATTTAGAATCGCCAATCCACCTAACCTGCATGTCTTTGGACTGTGGGAGGAAACCGGAGCACCCGGAGGAAACCCACGCAGACACGGGGAGAACATGCAAACTCCACGCAGGGAGGACCCGGGAATCGAACCCAGGTCCCCAGGTCTCCCAACTGCGAGGCAGCAGCGCTACCCACTGCGCCACCGTGCCACCCTAAAGGAGTAAATAAAAGTAGCAAAACATAGAGGCAAGGGTGCAAGGCTGTATACATAATAAGAAATCTATAAAAAAATTAGAACATTAGGAAAACTGTGACACGAACAGACCACTCAGCCAAAAAAAGCTTGTTTATCCTATTCACTAAATTGTCCAAAATTTCATTAAGTCAAGATTCGGAGGTTCCTAAAGTCCTACTCTCCACCACACTACTTGGTCATTTATTTCATGTATCTATGGTTATTTGTGTGAAGAAAAACTTTCTAACATTTGTGCAAAATGTCCCTGTGTTCTTCTTGAAGAACTTGATTTAAAGTAATAACTGGGACCTACTGTACTAATTCATTTAATAATTTAAAACACTTTAAATCATGTCACCTCTTAATCTCCAATTGCTTAAACATTAAAGGCTGAACTCCTTCAGTCTCTCCTTATAGCTCATACCTCTCAATCGAGAATTCAACCTAGTTGATCTCGGGAGCTGCTCTAGCATTTCTGTCTTTTTTGTAAAACAGAGACCAAAACTGCATACAGTACTGCAGAGGAGCCCTCAGTAGTGCTTTATATAACAGGCATAACCACTCTTGCACTTGTATGCCATCCATCATGCTATATACCCCAACATCCTATTAGTGTTCTTAATGGCACCTGTAGACATTCTAGAGATAGACAGTGATGAATCCACTATGACTGCTAAGTCTTTCTCATAATGTATACTTTCATGTTTCAGACCTCCCAATATGTAATTACACTCTAACATTTTTACTTCCTAGAAGTAATACCTTACATTTGCTTACATCAAATTTCCTCTGCCACAAATCTGCTCAAGTCTGTATGCCGTCCAAGTCCCTCTATAACATTTAGCTGATTCAATATTACCTGCCCTTCCACATAGGCTTTTATTGTCTGAACACTTAATGGTTATGCTGATTATATACTTGTCTTGATCGTTGATACTGTATATATTAAAAAGAACAGGGGCCTCAGCACTGCTTCTTGTGGAACACCATTTTTAATATCACCTAATTCTGAATAAGTTTCTCTTGCTTTTACCCTTCCTGTGTATGTGCCAATTTTGCACGCACCTCCTGAGCCCACCTTGATTTCCCACTTCTTTTAGTCTGAATACTAACCTTTCATGTGGTACCTTATGAAAAGCCTTCTGCAAATCAAGATAAATACTACCATAATGCACCTCTCTGATCGTATCCGTCTTCATAGGTTTCCAGCACATTAGTGAAACACGACCTTCCTTAGCTAAGTCCATGTTGACTACTCCTATTCTTGCTATGTGCTGCTGGATCTTTTCCATAATAATTCCAAATAATGCACATTACACCTACTGGTTTATAGTTACTTGGATCAGCCTGATTACCCTTTTAATACAACGGAATAATATTCATTAGCCTCCAGTCTTTATGAATTTCCCCAATTAGCACAGATTTTCAATCATACTTATGTATGTATTCAGTAACTTCCTTAAGTACTTGAGGTTAAATGTTATCTGGATCTGGTAATTCTAACCTTCAAAATGTAATACTAGTAAAACCAGTCTTGTCAGGTGAACAACAAATCTATTCTGACTTTACAGAAGGACAGAAAGTGGAAACTGTTAAGAATTCGACAAATGAAAACTACACCATAATGTGATGCTTCCAATGCTCCTCTCTTAACATTACTGTCAGACCTTCTAGTTAATTTTACTCCGAAATATACACTTTATTAGGCGCATAAAATAATACCTCACTCCACACCCCATAAGAGTGTGTGTGTGTGTGTGGACTCTGACATGGCCTGCTGCCTTATCCAATGTAGGTTCCTGTCTTCCTGCCAGGGAGGCTCCAGTCCCCCACCAGGCTGAATAGGACTAAGTGCGTAAGTGTGTTTGAGATTTGAATGTTACTTTGTGCCCTTATGAGCTGTGTTGTAATTATAATACAGTACATGATTTATGCTTTCTCATACTTTCTCATAAATCTCTGCTTTGATATTTTCAGTACTTCTTAATTTCAGGCTTCTCTACTTGTTTTCAGTAACATGTTCAATAATGTACAGCTAATGTACAACTGCCATAAAACTGTACTTGCTTCAAACATTTATGCATGTAACATCTGAGCAGACAATAAATATAACCAGAGACATCATTCTGTGGATTTTTTTATCTTTTTGACAGCACAACTGAAAAACAAACACATTTTCAAGATGATTGGTCTGTTCTTCTGACGGCACAATTCAGTTGATAAACATTAGGCCTTGGCTTCATGCTGACTTAGTCACTTTCACTTTTGTAACTGTGTTAATGTTATAATAACAACCATCCACCTATTTTCTATACCCACTTTTTCTAGTTTAGAGTCTGAGCAAACATTTTGATGAAATGGCATTAGGGGTGTTAACATGTCCTATGATAAATGTTTAGCACATAATATTCTGTTTGAGAAATCAGATTCTTAAAAATAAACACCTTAACATTATCACCAAGATAAAAAGCAGTCTTTCCTTTGCATGACTGGGATTGCTCAAAGCTCTCATGCTTCACTTAGTGGGTGATGACCCTTGTCTGTATCTCCATACAACTGTTTGGGACTGGACTACATGGCTCACCTGGCCTGCAGGCACTTGCCAGCAAACACCTCTCCGAAGCCTGGCCCACACGTTGTGTTCTTGCATTTCTAATCTTGGAACAATTTACTTTGATTTAAGCGAAACTATGCTGAAGTTTATTTATGGATTGTTCGGTGTCTAATACTGCCCATTAGATAAATTTGCTGTGGGTATCGCTATCAGGAGCACATACTGTATCTCCAGACAACACAGCACTAAGGATCAGAGGTGGCCTTAGGGGTGTGCGGGGCCTAGGGCTGACCAAGCCCCCACAGGACCGGTAAGGTGAAAAGCTATTACCGTTATGTGTGGATGAGAATTTAATAAAAATAATGTTAACATTTACCCTAGAGTTTCTCATTACAGTATTCAGCTACATTTTTTCAAGATAACACGCAGACTTTATCAAAATACAACTGGAGAATATAACTTGACAAATCCACTCGAACGGGACACGTGGACCTCAAATAGCGGGGCCCCTTTAGGAGCGGGGCCTGGGGCGGTCACCCCACTTGCCACCCCCAAACTCCGCTCTTGCTAAGAATCATTGAGTAAAAACCAGCCCTCCATTTAACCAAGGTCTCGATCCTAGGTGGTCGAGTCATAGACCTTGAAGGGGAGATCACACTGGTACTTGGACACTTCCCTCAGCATTGGCCTCCTGGTAGAAGACCTGGGAGTGAGCTTGGCAATGCTGGAGGGTTATTACTTCTTGATCGACCTGACAGCTTCTGGAAATCCCCAAGAGGTGATGGAGGAAGTTGTTAGGGGTAGGGAGGCCTGCTCAGCCCAGCTTAACGTTTTGTCACTGCAGTCATCCCCAGGAAAAGCAGAATAAAAATGATGATGATGGTAAAATAAGTCAGTTTAATGCACAGTTGAAGCTGGATTTATATTTAGAAGGTGTAGCTGCTGGTAAGGCAGGATCAAGCATGGGTCAAACACAAGTCAAGTCAAGTTGGGGAGCATGCACTGGTACACTGTGTTGCCACACCCACTACACAACAAAAAAATTCAGGATCTTGGTTTTAACCCCCCAACCCCCCAGGCAGACACGCGGTCCAGTCCCATCCTCTGGAAATGACCCTCTACCTGCCGCAGCCAGGTGTTACGAGAGGTGACCCTTTAGTCTGGTCCAGCCAATCGGGTCCCCAACAATTAAGATCTTATGACCTGGATCACCCTCCCGGAAATGCGCCACATGGCCATAGTGCCGTAACTGACGCTCCCTCACAATGCAGGTAATGTCAATGCAGTCAAACACGTACCAAAAGAAAGGAAGTCCAAAAAGGTTAGTTTCAAAAGCGTTTAGTGAAAATTCAAAGCAAACCGTCCACACAAGAATAGAGAAAAGTGTTACACACGTCGAACAAAAGGCAAAAAAAAGAAAAATGTTCCTTCTTGTTAAACTTCAATTGTTTCCATACTTAAGGATGGTTTATTTCACTATGCTTTACTTCACATTCGGTACATTCTAAACATACGGCTCTGCACATACAACTGAGCATGTTAAGGAACGGCTTGAAACTGTGTGCCCTCCATGCCTTACTCACAGCAAGGCAGGTCACTAACTAAGACTACTCAATGGTCAGAGGGACAAGAAATACTTAGAATATACTAATTCAATTCAGCTTCTGGGGTTATAAGAACCCCCTATATGCTATGCACTAATATATAGGCAAACATTTAATATAATGAAGAAAATACTTCTCTCAACTTAACATGACCTAAATAACTGGCAAATGGATCTTACAGAAGGTATGTTGATGTTTATTTCAATGCTATTCAAATATGATAACCTGCTGCTACACACATTTCTGTTTAAAGGCAAAGTAGTGTTCTGAAATCTTAAGCTGCACAATGCAATATTTATTACGTTATCTTTAATTGCATTATTTCTCTCTAAATGGCACAATTTTTATAAAACCCAAGGATACAGACAAAATTAAAAAATAAAAAGTATTTACCCCTTGGAAATTTTCACATGTTATTGTTGTACAACACTGAATCCCAGTGGATTCATTTTGGCTCTTCTGACTCTGATCACCAGAAAGAGACTCTTTAATGTCAGAGAGAAAACCAGTCTCTGCCAAGCAGTCCAAATTTATTACAAATATCAAACAAAATAATTATAAGCATTCACCCCCTCTCAAGTCCGTAATTAGCAGCCATGACAGCCTTGAGTCTGTGAGCACAGGTCTCTATCAGGTGGTACAGCCAATTGATTTTCAAAGTCTCATAATCAGTTCATGAAGATCAGGGGGTTAAGGTTAGGGTTAGGGTTGGGGTTTCCATTGATTGCAGTATAAATCTACCTGAATGTGGAATATTCAGCTTGTAGTAAGTCAGTATGGTACCCAACATATGCAATGAAGACACAAGAATAGCCTTTCAGTGAAAAGGTGACTGAAAAGTACAAGTCAGGGGATAGAGACAAGAAAATCTCCAAGTCGCTGAATATCCTTTGGAGTCCAGTTGAATTAAGAATGGACAGCCCAGCATTGACTCTGCTACAGAATGTTCAGGAGACGGTGGGTGGCAAGTTGCCTAAGATCTCCAGGACTGTGTCACTGTCTGACTTCCCATCTTACAATTGACCGTGGAACCCTCATAGGTGTTAGTTTCTTCAAGGATGCTGCTCACTGTAGTTTTTGTTTTCATCTTTTCCGTTGTCAACTGGCCATAGTTCAACAATTAACTATTTGACCGATATTGTTGGGTTCCATTTCTGCTAATCCATTTTTATTTTGTTTTCAGTGTGTTTTACCAAATCTATGTTGTTTTATGTGTACTACTAATGTATTTAGTAATTTTTATATTCTATACCGGCACTCAGTGAAGAGCACTATACAAAAGCAAATTGGATGAACTGAAATGTAAAAGTAAGGCAAAGCTGTAAATCTGCCTTGAGCAGGCCATCTACAGAAACTGAGAGATCAGGCAAGGAGAAGACTAGTGAGCCTGTGATAACTATGAGGGAGTTACAAGCTACCACGGCCAACATTGGAGAGATTGTGCAGACAACATTTGTTGCCCAGTTGCAGTTTTATAGGACGGTGGCAAACTGAAAGCCATTGTTAAAAAAAACAAAAAAAGAAACACAGCATCTCAGGTAGAGTTCACCAGGAGACACAATGGATACTTCGAAATTGGTTGAAAGAAAGTTCTATGGTTTGGTGAGGCCAAAATTGAGCTTTTTTGGCCATCAGACTAAACACTGTGTTTGAACACAGCACATTATCAAAAACACACCATCCCTACTGTGAAGCATACTAGTGGCAGCCTCAAACTGTGCAGATACTTCCCTGCAGCAGGCCCTGTAAGGTCTGTGAGCACAGAAGGTAAAATGAATGCAGCAAAACACTGGGAAATCCTGGAGGAAAACCTGGTACAGTCTGCAAGAAACAGTCAGCACCTTGGGAGGAGACTTGCAACAAGGTAACAACCCCTGCACAGGAATGATTTCAATGTCCTGAAGTGACCAACTCCAACTCCCAATCACAATCCAGTTGGCAATCTGACAGAGCGTGAGCAGTTTTGCAAAGACGAATGGGGAAAAGTATACAGAAGTACAAAGGTGATAGAGACTTATGCACACAGACTCAAGACCGTCATGGCTGCCAAAGGTGTATCTTGTAAATACTCAGTTGAAGGCAGTAAATACTTATATGATCAATTATTTTGTGTTTGTATTTGTAAATATTTGTAAATATTTGTATTTAATGTAGATCACTTTGCAGAGATTTGTTTTTACTTTGTTGTATAACAATTGAATGTGAAAATTTAGAAGTGGGTGAATAGTTTTTATAGGCAGTGTATATTTTCAATGTCTAATATACACTTTTTTGTCATTTTCTCCTGTTACATATGTGTTTTGCAGGATGCAAACACTCCCTGAAAATGAAATTTGCATTATTTAACAGCTTCAGTAGATCCTTCCCCAAAATTCATTCTTCCTCGAAACACTCAAACATTAGACAAAAATATCTTTTAGATTAACTTTAACGATGACTTAACTTCTTGAGACAGTTTATGCTCAGAAAGGGAACACTTCATCAGAACAAAAAACTCTGGTACACCAGGAAAAAAATGGACCTTGGGCAAGTTTAATGTCTGCTTCTGAGTCTTGACTTTTTGATTTGCTTAATAAATTCCAACAGGACGGCACTCAGTGTTAAAGCAAGCAGCAGGGTGTGTTAGCTGCTTCTTTAGTCGCATTGTGTTAACATCATCACCAATGAACCTTCAGGAAACGCACACAGACTTGGTGACATCATGCAAAATGCATGCAGACAATGAACAGACACAAGATCCAGAGCCAGATGCTGGATCCCTGAGGAAGTGGCACTAACCACAGTGCCACTGTTTCTCCATTTTGTACACTCAAAAATAAATGAAAGCCAAAAACAGGATAACAAAATGTCTTTGAAAAAATATTAGCTGCATTTTGGAATTGACTTTTTTAATAAAAGCATTGAAGTTCATTCATTCATTAACCTGTGTGCATATTCTAGCAGAATCAGGTGTCGGCCTGATTGGGATGCCTGTCTACTGCAGGGCAGAATTATTGAATTATAGGAAACGAAAAACTCATATGAGAATAGAAGCTTGTTTAATAGCCTAAATTTTCCACTAAGCCCTTTTTACTGTAAATGGAGCCCTTTGGCTAGTAATAAAGTAAAACTATCAGAATTAGTTGGGTAATTCCTGGAAAAGTTACAACAGATTATTGAGTATATTACCTTGCTGAATGCATTGCTAATATTTTTCCTAAATGTATTTTCTTTTGGTTACATCCTGTCACAATATTTTGTTCTCTTTAGTGTCTGTTAGTCTTCTTTTTTGTTTAAGTTTATCATGGCATTTGTTTTTTATTGGTGCAGCTGTCACAGGCTTCAAGTCTGATGATCCTCAGCTGGACTAAGTGAGCTCAAGGAATGAACTGATAGATTATTCTGTGTTTTCGTTCAGTCAGTCAATGGTGATATGCTCTGTCTGTGCAAAAGATCATTAAGTAATTTTAGTTGTAGCAGTGGTGCAGAGGTTAGTGCTATTGTCTCATGGATCCAGCATTCTAAGTAACTGTCTGTGTGGACTGTTCTGGATTTCCAAACATGTGTGTTAGATTAGCCGGTGATTATAAATTGTCCCTCTGCATGTTGTGTGTGATTGGATATAGCAATGGACTGACATCCTATTCAAGGCTGATTCCTTCCCAGGTTGAATCCTGCTTAAATCAGTTTAGGCCCTGGATCACCATATCTCTGATTTGGATTAAGTGGCTTTGAGAATAGTTTTGCTCTAAAATATTTCACATGGTTGGTCTAAAATCTTTTATTTTAGTTTAATTAAATTTAAAAATGCATTCCTTCCAAGGATGAATTCTGCCAGTATAGGCTTGCAACCCTGACACATTGGCCAGATGGATGGAAATCAGCAATACAAGAAGGCAAATGGTTAATAGAATTAGATGAAAATGTAGTTGTTCCCAAGTAAACAGTGTCAAGCTTGGGTCACAAAGTTCCATAGGAGAGTACAGTAGGATTTCCAAGGAGTAGAAACTTTATTGCTGTTCAGGCAGATACAAACACAAGTCTCTTTCAGAAGCGATTTGGCCACACAAGGAACAGCTGTCAAACTTGATGCCTTTGCCCCGACTCCTGGTCAAAAGAACACAAAGTCTTCCTCTCCAAGAAGGTACGGTGGCTTGGAAGCAGCGACCAGAGCAGAGGGAGTCTTGGGGAAGAAGGACAGAAGAGTGAGACCATAGGATATATACAGCACGGCCTTTTAAATGTTCAAAGCCCTGTGTGAGGAGCATGTCGCGCCGCAAGCCAGCAGCTGATCCCGCAAAGAGGAGATGTAAGAGTATGTTTGTTTCCCATTGAAATATAATTTAAGAGGGAATTTCTGAAGAACAGCCGTGTCCTCTTGTCACAGCACTCACAACAGAAAAAGGTTTGAGGATGGCCACCCGTATACTGAAAAATCAGCAAAATAAAGAAACACATCTTTACAGAAGCTAGCAGGGTGATTCTGAGCTATAAATAAGATGAGTAAGTGGAAGAGGTGGAGTCAGGTTGGCCAGAACAGGAACTGATGTGACAGGAAGATTCTGGGTACCGGAAATTATGTCATCAGGGTTCACCGGAAGTGACGTCAACAGTGAGTGGACCAGTGATGATGTCATTGGGAGGCAGGATCTTCGGCTGAACTGCAGAGAAACAAGAGAAGAGAGGATCAGGTGAGAGCGCCAACTCCCGGTCTGGCTGACGAATAATACTATTTGAGCCTGTAAACTGTCCCCCCATGAGCATGTATGGGACAATACATAGATAAGGTGTGATTAATGATAGATAGATAGATAGATAGATAATCACTATAGTCTAAACATACACAAGAACAACTAAATAAGGTTTAAGGTTTCTTTATTTAGACATGTTTACACGAGAAAACATGAAATGTGCCTTCTCAGTTGCATCTAATAACAGACAGAATGAAATAAAACAGACAAATAGAGACAAGAAAGGTTAAGGTAAGGCAGTTAGATGATACATATTTATACCAAAAAAAAAAGGTTACAGGATGTATATCAAAGCCATAATCATTATCTCCGATATTTCTTATTGAAAGTCGTATGGCACTAGGAAGAAAGGAGTTTCTGGAGTGATTTGTGTGGGTTTTCAAAGTGACTATCCTTCCTGATTTACTGAACTTTAGTTCTACATGTAATGGATGTCTGTCATCAGTTGAGATGATTTCCAGTTTCTTTAACATTGCCCTCTGACACACACTAGTCAAATCATCTACATCAGCCCCAATAACTTTAGCTGCATACTTCGTAATCTGCTGGAGGTTTTTGAGTTTTGGTTTGTCAGACTATTAAACCAGGCAAAGAAACTGAAAGTGATCACAGACTGGATCATACTGCGGTAAAAGGACAACATGAGGTCCTTGTCTACTTTAAATAGTTTGAGTTTCTGGAGGAGAAATAAGCGCTGGTTGCATTTAGAGAATAATTATTTTGTATTTGTATTCCAGTTAAGATTGTTATCTAGGTAAGTTCCTAAGTATTTATATTCATTCACTATTTCTACCTCCTCTCCCAGAACTACAATAGGTGAACATACAGATTTCTGTTGACTGCACTACTGACTACATCAACCTCTGTATGGACATTGTAGTTCCAGTAAGAACTATACGCTGCTATGCTAACAACAAGCCATGGATTACAAGTGAAATCAAGGGCCTTTTGAACCACAAGAAAAGGGCTTTTAAAGACGGTGATCAGCATGAGCTCAAGCGTATGCAGAAGGAACTCCGAGTCCAGCTCAGGGCGGCGAAGGAGCAGTACAGGAGAAAGCTGGAGCAGAAGTTGCAGAATAACAGCATGAAGGAAGTGTGGGATGGGATGAAGATCATCACTGGCTGCAGCTTGAAGCGGGGTACCACCATTGAGAGAGACGTGAAGAGAGCAAACCAAATGAACCACTTTTTTAACAGGTTTGACCACCCTAACCCACTCTCACTCTCAACTCGGAGTACTGCACCCTCCACACATCCTTCTGCTGATACCATCATAGGAAAGACATCCCCACCCATAATTACAACAGCACAGGTGAGCAGGGAGCTGAGGAGACTTTGTGCCAGCAAAGCAGCGGGTCCAGATGGAGTATCGCCACGACCGCTGAAGGTCTGTGCATTGGAGCTGGGGGGTCCTCTACAGCACATCTTCAACCTGAGCCTGGAACAGGGGAGAGTCCCGAGGCTTTGGAAAACATCTTGCATCACCCAAGTCCCAAAGGTATCACATCCTAGTGAGCTGAATGACTTCCAGCCTGTTGCTCTGACATCACATGTGATGAAGACCATGGAGAGGCTGCTGCTTCACCACCTGAGGCCACAGGTTCAACACGCCCTCGACCCCCTGCAGTTTGCATATCAAGAGAAGGTGGGAGCGGAGGATGCCATCATCTATATGCTACACCGATCCCTCTCTCACTTGGACAGAGGCAGTGATGCTGTAAGAATGATGTTTCTAGACTTCTCTAGCGCCTTCAACACAATCCAACTTCTGCTCCTTAGGGAGAAGCTGACAGAGATGAGAGTAGATTCATACCTGGTGGCATGGATCGTGGACTATCTTAAAGACAGACCTCAGTATGTGCGTCTTGGGAACTGCACGTCTGACATTGTGGTCAGCAACACAGGAGTGCCACAGGGCACTGTACTTTCTCCGGTCCTGTTCAGCCTATATACATCGGACTTCCAATACAACTCGGAGTCCTGCCATGTGCAAAAGTTCGCTGACGACACTGCTATCGTGGGCTGCATCAGGAGTGGGCAGGAGGAGGAGTATAGGGACCTAATCAATGACTTTGTTAAATGGTGCGACTCAAACCACCTACACCTGAACACCAGCAAAACCAAGGAGCAGGTGGCGGATTTTAGGAGGCCCAGACCCCTCATGTACCCTGTAATCATCAGAGGTGACTGTGTGCAGATGGTGCAGATCTATAAATACCTGGGAGTGCAGCTGGATGATAAATTAGACTGGACTGCCAATACTGATGCTCTGTGTAAGAAAGGACAGAGCCGGTTATACTTCCTTAGAAGGCTGGCGTCCTTCAACATCTGCAATAAGATGCTGCATATGTTCTATCAGATGGTTGTGGCGAGCGCCCTCTTCTACGCGGTGGTGTGCTGGGGAGGCAGCATTAAGAAGAAGGACGCCTCATGCCTGGACAAACTGGTGAGGAAGGCAGGCTCTATTGTTGGCATGGAGCTGGACAGTTTGACATCTGTGGCAGAGCGATGGGCGCTGAGCAGGCTCCTACCAATTATGGAGAATCCACTGCATCCACTAAACAGTGTCATCTCCAGACAGAGGAGCAGCTTCAGCGACAGACTGCTGTCAATGTCCTGCTCCACTGACAGACTGAGGACATCGTTCCTCCCCCAAACTATGCGACTCTTCAATTCCACCCGGGGGGGGTAAACATTAACATTATATAAAGTTATTGTCTGTTTTTACCTGCATTATTATCAATGTTTAATTTAATATTGTTTTTTGTATCAGTATGCTGCTGCTGGAGTATGTGAATTTCCCCTTGGGATTAATAAAGTATCTATCTATCTATCTATCTATCTATCTATCTATCTATCTATCTATCTATCTATCTATCTATCTATCTATCTATCTATCTATCTATCTATCTATCTATCTATCTATCTATCTATCTAGTGTTTATTGACACACTTCTGCTGAATAATTTGTTGGCTAAAAGTACTCTGTGTACCAGAGAAAGAATGTACAACATTGTTCATTATGGCTCTCAGTTTTGACTTAACTCTCTTCTTTGCTACTACCTTGAGGGGTTCCAGAGTGACTGAGCTTGCTCTTTTAATTAGCTTTTTGATTCAGTGGGCCTCTCTTGAATAGATGCATGGAATATCACACCAGCCATTACAGAGTTGTTGAAGATATGAAGGATGTAATTTCCCTCATTAAAGGAACGCAGTCTCCTAAGTAAAAAGCACCTAAACTGCACTTTCTTATATAGCTCCTCTGTGTTTCGAGAGCTGTCCAACCTGTCATTGATGTGGACCGCCAAGTACTTGTAGCAATACACAACCTCTGCATCCACTAACTGAATAATATTTGGGCATAGAGGCTTTTTGTTACAGTGAAAGTCAATAAGCAGTTCATTGGTTTTTCTTATGTTAAGGTGCAGACAATTCTCATTGCACCAAGAAACAAAGTGATCCACCTGACTCTTGTAATCTGTTTCACCCCCTTTATCAGTATGCCCAATAAGTGCAGAGCCATGTGAGAATTTTTGCAAGTGACATGACCTGGCATTTTATTTATAGTCGGAGGGTTACAGAGTGAAGTGAAAAGGAGACAGGACTGAATTCAGGAGGACCAATTATGGCAGACCTGCAGTGGCCCTCCAGTGTTACCCATCAATGATGTGTTGCTTTATGAACTCATTTTTAAATATCCTGGTTTACACTTAGCTTACTGTAACACTGCCCCAAGGAAATAGAGCATTGCCATTTCTTGTCAATCCCATATGAATGTTCTTGTAGGTTCCTAGTGAGCTTAGTTGAAAATTTAGGAGATCTATTATCTGTGATTTGGGAAATAGACATGACAGCATTGCAATATTGATTAATAATTTCAGAGGCTCAAATGTAATCATACATTATATCTTTACATCTAACTAACATCAACAAAGTCCCAACCTCAACCATTCTTCAAAATTTTGCATATTTAAGATGTAAATTTGATTAAATTTTTTTCTGAAATGATTGAAAATAATTGTAATTTTCACCCTTGAAGGGGCATTAGTGTCTGCACATTGTAACACTCAACCTTCTTGCCACTCCTTAAATTACTAATAACAGTCCCCGTCAGATCTTCCAGTAGCTTCAGTAGGTAGCTGCTTGTTTTTTCCTATGGGAGTGATGCACCCTGCTAACATCAATTGAAACTGATTGCTTGCTTCACAATTGAAATCCCGTAGCTTACAAACATCTGTTTTGCTGTACTCGAAATGCTTTCTCTCTTTTTAATTCCTTGTCAAATCACAGAGCACAAAATAAAAAATGAAGCCTATTACACACCTCCTGAAATTTCCCGAGTTTGGTTTATTTCCCTTTATCTCTTCTATTTCTACGCTTGTGTCAAGTGCAGTATATTATTGTTTGCCAATGCAAAAGGTCAGGTTCAGTCGATCACAATTTAATGTCATTTGCCCTGAGTGTAAGTCAAACATTTCTGAATTCCCTACAGTGTGCCAGTTTTGTGTCCTCTTTTATTCACCACTTTCCACCTCATTTATCTTTGTTACCTTACCAGCAAGAAGAAAAATTTACTCCACAGACTTCTCAATTATAAAAAATAAGCTAACCAGAAATCCAGAGCTGAGGTCAGAAACAGTGTGCTCTGAGAAAATGTCAACACCCCCTCGAAACATAAAATCTCAGTCTTGCCATCAACAAAGAATACCTAAACATAATTATTAATCAATTTCTAAAAGTAGTTGGTGCCTTTGGGATTATAGGGTTCTTGGGCTTGTTTCAGTAATAGGTGTAATGTATGATATGATCTCTATTTGCACTCAGATTGCACATTTATTTGTTGAGGGTGTGAAATGATACACCTTGACACGTCAAAAAGGTTTGGGGCAGCCACCCGTATAGTTGAACAAAGGCTGTAACAAGTGAAAATTGAAGGTGCAGTATTGCACAGTTTGAGTCCACAACAGAACTGATTCATAGAAGGAAGTTGGCTGGGTTTTAAGGTAAGGCAGGGGAAGTGATGTCATCGGGTCCGGAACTGGAAGTGACGTCATCTGCCCCAGAACCGGAAGTGATGTCATTGGGTCCAGAACTGAAAATGACGTCATCATGCCCAGAACCGGTAGTGACATCACCAGGCCCCCCGAACCGGAAGTGATGTTGGAGGTTCCAGGCAGAATTTCCTGTGTTTGGTCTGCAGGGATGAAAGAGAAATGGCTATTGCACCCTGCCACCCCCTGGCCTGGTGTGGATTCACCTTCTTTTGGTTCTTCTAGCTGCCTCCCATGCGCACGTGTGTGACAAGTGTTATCATCATCATGATCATCATGTCATTCTGTCTTACTTTTTCCTAAGAGTGAGGTTTCCTTCTATCTATGCATCTATTCCTTAATTTTATTCTTATTCCAATACCAAGTTGCAAGGTACTAGAACCTGTCCCACCAGCAACTGAATACAAGGCTGAAAACAATTCTGAATTGCAAGCTTTGTCCTTTTTTGAATTACTAATCAACCTAACCTGATTGTCTTTGTGTTGCATGAGAAAACAGGGCACTGTAAAACATAATTTGGAAATGGAAGGAATACAGAATGTTTGAAGACCATGAGCAAACTGGACAGGAATTCAGGTCTCTGGAGTAGTGAGGCAACAGAATCAATGTGAATGTCATTCTTATATTTTAAGACTGTATGATCTTCCAAAGCTAGATACGCTGTAGTTAAAATTGAGAATAAAAGTGGTGGCTAGTGGTGAACAGAAGATGGCTAACAAATTTTCTTTCAGGGTAGCTTATGTAACAGAAAAAAAAATCATCAATTGATAATTTGCCTAAAATGTTTGGATTCTGTCACCACCACTGCATGCGCAACCCTATAGCAACACATTTAAATTAAATACACTTTTTAGAGCACAAAATGATATCTAACTAAAAGTATTAATCTCAGCAGCAGAAATCAAGATTTGTGCTAATATCTGGAAGGTTGCGGGTTCAAATGCCATTACGGCTAGAAGGGATCCTACTCCGTTGGGCCCTTGAGCTAGGCCCTTAACTTGAACATTGCTTCAAGGTTGCTGTACAATGACTCATCATGTGCTCTGACACCCAAAGATAATGTGAAAAGAAATTTTCCCCTTGGGGATTAACAAAGTATATCAAAAAAACATCTGATGAAATTAACATTTTGGTTTTCAGGTACTCCATTTCTGGTAAGCATGCTGTGAATCAATTGGAATTTGTCTGAAACCGTCCTAAACATGTCTGATGTGTCTAGTAATGAGCAAAACAGGCACGTTTTGATTCTCATACAATTTTGTGAAATTAATACTAAAATTCATTCATAGGCAATTTGGCAACTTCAAAATGAGAAACTCACTGGAACTAATTTTTTGGAAGTTTAAGTGGAAAACAAGAAATACTGCTCCGTAAAGCCCCATTCACAAGTCTGTGTTTACCTGTGTTCTTTTCTGCAGCTGCTTAATGCGTGTAATCTGGTACACAATTGTCAAATCAATTTTCTTTTTGACTCACTACATGGGAAGCCACATTTCCCATCCCACAATGACCAACAACCTCCCTCTCCTGTTTCTTGATCCCTGTAAATGAAGTTGATGAGATGATATGCACTCTTCAAGCATTGCAGGACTTCAAGCTTCTTTCTTGTCTCTGGTGCATCTTTAGTATTGCGATTGCCAACACTGCCATCATAATTGGTAAAGTGGGAATTATACAACTTGAACACATCTTGCAACTAAAAATAATGCCTACACTTGAACAGGAAATAAGTCTATTTACTTTTTTTCTATGCTGTTCTTTATTTAAATACAAAATGACAAGCAGAAACATTAATGCATGTAAATGCTTACAAACAACAAGTGAAATAGAGTTTATAAATTTATTTGTAGACCAAAACACAGAGATTCACTGCAAACTCAGTTTTGTGCAAATTGTTTTGCTCATCACTTGACGTGTTTTAGTCCAGTATGTTATGAAGAAAAAAAAAACAAACTATTGAAGAATCTCAATGTCTGTCTTCTTTAGATCAAGTGACTAATCGGGCTTGTCACTGCAAGTGTGTCTCTTTTACGCAGCAGGCTTGTTTCACTTGCGCCTTGGTAAACATATAAATCTGGATGTATTTATAACATTTCCAGAATAATGGATTGTGCTCCAAATTATGCTCAATTTACTTCATTCTTATTTTGCGCAGCTCTACTTAAAAGCATAAAGCAGCAGTATATGTAATCAAAAATAATAAAATAACCTCCAAGCATATTCAATACAATGCTGAAAACAAAGAAACATGGAATATTTATGTACAAATAAATATATATAAAAAAGCTCAAAAAAAATGGAAAGGAACACTTTGAAAACACATCAGATCTCAATGTGAAAAAAAATCTTGCTGTGTATCTATACTGATATGGACCGGGTACTGTGTTAGGAACGAAAGGATGCCACATCGTTTGATGAAAATGAAAATTATCAACCTACAAAGGGCTGAATTCAAAGACACCGCAAAAATCAAAGTGAAAAAATGATGCAGCAGGCAGGCTAGTCCATTTTGCAGAAATTTCATTGCAGCAACTCAAAATTGTACTCAGTAGTTTGTATGGCCCCCACGTGCTTGTATGCATGCCTGACAACCTCTGGGCATGCTCCTAATGAGACAACGGATGGTGTCCTGGGGGTTATCCTCCCAGATCTGGCCCAGGGCATCACTGAGCTCCTGGACAATCTGAGGTGCAACCTGGCATCGTAGGATGGACCAAAACATAATGTCCCAGAGGTGTTCTATTGGATTTACGTCAGTCAATGGCATCAATTCCTTCATCCTCCAGGAAGTGCCTGCATACACTCGCCACATGAGGCTGGGCATTTTTGTGCACCGGGAGGAACCCAGGACCTACTGTATAACCGGTCTCCACCACACGCACCATACTGCTGCGTCCTGGCCTTTGGATTCAGTTAACCCTCAAAGTTTCTGCATTGTAATATGCATGCAATGTGCCGAACAAACTGCCACGAAGGAGTAATACAAACACCATTTATTTTTTGATGTTTTCTTTTTTATTAACAGTCTGAAATATTAAAACAGAGAACATAAAAAGTGGAGGCAGCATGGTGGTGCAGTTGTAGCACTGCTGTCTCACAGTAAGGAGACCTGGGTTCGCTTCCTGGGTCCTCCCTGCATGGTTTGCATGTTTTCCCCGTGTCTGAGTGGGTTTCTTTTGGGTGCTCCAGTTTCCTCCCACAGTCCAATGACATGCAGGTTAGGTGCATTGGCGTTCCTAAATTGTCCCTAGTGTGTGGGTGTGTGTGTGTGCGCCCTGCGGTGGGCTGGCTTCCTACCCGGGGATTTGTTTCTGCCTTGTGCCCTGTGTTGGCTGGGATTGGCTCCAGCAGACTAACATGAATTAACAACTAACTAATTAACATAACTAACAACTAATCGTGACCCTGTGTTAGGATATAGTGGGTTGGATAATGACTGACTTACATAAAAAGTGACTATTCAAGCTCTCTGATTCCTCCTCCTCTCACAGTAACACAATGGATACTGGGATCAATGCTAAATTGCAACAACATACATGTCCATGCACAACTTAATATATAAATAAAAAAAAATAACAAACCTGAAATATTAAAACAGACAACATGACTATTCATGCTCTCTGATTCCTCCTATTAATTATTATAATAATTGAATGCTCACATTAACACATAACCAAAATTAATAGAAAAGCATTCAAAACATTTCAAAACAGCAACTGTATACTACAAAAATCATATTACAATTACTGTCACATACAAAAATAACTCAAGAAATGTAAAATAATTTAATTACTTCTACTAACAGCGTGCTTAACTCCTCTCACAGTAACACAACGAATACTGGGAGAGGCTCACACTGATGATGTAACATAACACAATAAATGGAATAGGGAAACATAACAAGAACACAACAGGAAAAAATATAACACAATGAATGTTATCAAGATTTGGTGAAGCTCCTAACAACTAAACTTATTATTTTAAACACCTGTTACAACTGCACCAGCATAGCATCTGACAATGAGTCCAAGGATTTCATCATGATACCTAATGGCAGTCAAGGTGCAGTTGTCTAGGTTGTAGAGGTCTGTGCGTCCCTCCACGGATATGCCTCCCCAGACCATCACTGACCCACCACCAAACCAGTCATGCTGAACTATGTTACAGGCAGCATAACAGCTTCTCCAGACCCTTTCATGTCTGTCACATGTGCTCAGGGTAAACCTGCTCTCCTCTGTGAAAAGCACAGGACACAAGTGGTGGACCTGCTAAATCTGGTATTCTATGCAAATGCCAATCAAGCTCCACAGTGCCAGGCAGTGAGTACAGGGCCCACTAGAGGACATCGGACCCTCAGACCACCCTCATGAAGTCTGTTTCTGATTGTTTGGTCAGAGACATTCACACCAGTGGCCTGCTGGAGGTCATTTTGTAGGGCTCTGGCAGTGCTCATCCTGTTCCTCCTTTGCCAAAGGAGCAGATACTGGTACTGCTGATGGGTTAAGGACCTTCTATGGCCCTGTCCAGCTCTCCTAGAGTAACTGCCTGTCTCCTGGAATCTCCTCCATGCCCTTGAGACTGTGCTGGGAGACACAGCAAACCTTCTGGCAATGGTATGTATTGATGTGCCATCTTGGAGAAGTTGGACTACCTGTGCATCCTTTCTAGGGTCCAGGTATCACCTCATGCTATTAGTAGTGACACTGACTGTAGCCAAATGCAAAACTAGTGAAAAAACAGTCAGAAAAGATGAGGAAGGAAAAATGTCAGTGGGCTCCACCTGTTAAACCTTTTTTGTTTGGGGGTCGTCTCATTGTTGCCCCTCTAGTGCATTATTTGCATTATTTGACAGTAAACTATGTAACATTTTATGATCTGCTTCTCGCAACTGAGAGGACCCCGTGGTGGATGTTTGCAGACTTGCAGACCAACCACATGCGTTACCTGGTAGGTAACCACCCATACAATCAGATCGAGATTCAGACTACGAATGCTATGAATGTAATTACTCCGATCTCCAGGCTGTCAAATAAATGAACCACACGCCGTGGTGCAGTGTAAAGAGGCTTTGCTTCTGAGGCTGACGTCCAAGGTGCAGTGAGTGTGTACGCCTGATGAGCCCAAATAAGGGTCAAACACATGTTGCGTACTCTTTGCATCATTTGACAGTAAACTATGTAATATATATATATATATATACTGTATATATATATATATATATATATATATATATATATATATATATATATATATATATATCCATTCATCCATTCTCCAACCCGCTGAATCCGAACACAGGGTCACGGGGGTCTGCCGGAGCCAATCCCAGCCAACACAGGGCACAAGGCAGGAACCAATCCTGGGCAGGGTGCCAACCCACCGCAGGACACACACAAACTCACCCACACACCAACCACACACTAGGGCCAATTTAGTATCGCCAATCCACCTAACTTGCATGTCTTTGGACTGTGGGAGGAACAAGGGGAGAACATGCAGACTCCATGCAAGGAAGACCTGGGACGTGAACCCTAGTCTCCTTACTGTGCGGCAGCAGCTCTACCACTGCACCATTGTGCCGTCCTCCAAAGAGAAAGGAAATAAAAACAAAAAACCCAACAAACTTCTTTTTAAATATAATCAAATGATTAATGACATGAGAGAGTCAATCAAAGGCTCAGCATATTAATTCTACAATAATATTAATAAATTCTTGCCATGTTTTAAACAATTTGGGACATTTCCTATAGTAGTGAGTTTAATTTTTTTCTAATTTGAGATAATATAGAACATCACCTGCAGTGGGTTGGCGCTCTGCCCGGGGTTTGTTTCCTGCCTTGTGCCCTGTGTTGGCTGGGATTGGCTCCAGCAGACCCCCATGACCCTGTAGTTATGATATAGTGGGTTGGATAATGGATGGATGGATAGAACATTACTTACCCAGTAAGTTATAGGGCAGGGAGTGTGGTGTAAGATATTACAGTTAATTTCCCCCTAAGCACTTTAATTCCATCAGGGAGTACACTAAATATTGCTGATAATAGATTTGGAGTGATTATAACACTGAGGCTGTCTGAGAACTATGCCAAGAATTTGGCCCAAAATGATGTTAAAGGATAAGTTGGTATTTTTCAAGTCAAAGTTATTTCTTCACAAGCATGCTATATAAGCATTTGCCATGTGAAATTGTGTTCTGAAGTCAATCACTTTCTATGAATTAAAAATAAATAAATAAATAAAACTGGTGCTTTACAATGGAAGGTATGGGGCATGGAGTAAGAAGCTTAAAAACTTACCAAATATGTCAATTGTTTAAACCAAGACAGTTGTCAAGTATTGATCTGCATATTCCGTATTTCCAATACATGTTTGTGACAACAAAAGGGATCTGAAAAGAATATTTTTATTGCATATTCCTGATTCCTTGTGACAGGGATATATTTTCTTTTAACTTGTGAGAATTCTCATGTAAATATGGAAATATATCTAAAGAAAACCAACCATGTACACAAAAAGTTTATTGTGATTTGGTCTGTTAGATGGAAAAAACCCCCGGATGAGTGAAAGGCTGTTGTGCAGGAAGACCAAATGCTAAGCTATCATGCACAGGTGGTCTTCTTTTAAAATGGCTGATTTTATCATATTGGTGTTTTTTTTTTGTTCAGAAATTACATGTATGAACTATTTTACAATGTGTAATTGCAAGACGCGGATATACACTCGGCAGCTATCTTGGCTTGAACAATTGATGTATTTAGTAAGATTTTAAGCTTTTTCTCCATGCCCTTACAAACTGGGCAGAGTGGTGGCTCTGACACTAAGGATCTGTGCTGGCAATCAATCCCGTAAATATCAGAAGTGATTCCACTCCATTGGGCCCCTGAGCAAAACTCTTAACCTGCAGTTTCTCTGTCCTGGGTATGACGTTAACCTGCATTCAGCCCTGCAAGCAGGTCCTCCAACTTGTAGGGAAAACTCAGGGGTTGGTGGCAGGATTGGCACTCCAGCCACTGTAAAAAAACCTCACACTGTTCCACTCCATTCATATTAGTGTGGTGCTGAGGTGTCACCTGCTGCACGGTTGCACTTGGGTCTTAATTTGGGATACTGAGGAGGTCCGTCGTGTGATGGGTGTGGCAATGTGCTGTATCACTGCACGCTGCCAACCTCTCTACCTCTTATAGACTGCAACGTAAAGTGCTAGTGCAAGCAAGATACTTTTTGAATTTTATAGAAAATGATCAACTTTAGAATAGAATTTTGCCTGACAAATGCATATATAGCATGTTTGTGAAGTAAAAAATGCCAACGTACCTTCTAACTGAGTGCATTCCCAACACATATGGCCTAGTGCTGCTAGAGCTAGATGGTAACGCTCACAGCTTGCCCATGGTGCATTTTAGACAATTTTAAACATAATAAGTGTAATTGATGAAACATCTTTAGATGAATTTTGCAATATTTGGCACATACAGTGCTTGAGTGTGTTCTATGTATGGCTGAGTTTCACTCACACTTTTCTGGGATGTCCATTGAAATGTCCTTTCCCGCCATAAATACTTTAAAATATTTTTAGATATTGTTGAAATGCTCTCTGTCTCTTTTTCAAAACTATCCAGTATGGCCCCTGGGACTGATATAGATAGATAGATAGATAGATAGATAGATAGATAGATAGATAGATAGATAGATAGATAGATAGATAGATAGATAGATAGATAGATAGATAGATAGATAGATAGATAGATAGATAGATAGATACTTTATTAATCCCAAGGGGAAATTCACATACTCCAGCAGCAGCATACTGATAAAGAAAATATTAAATTAAAGAGTGAAAGAAATGCAGGTATAACAGACAATAACTTTGAATAATGTTAACGTTTACTCCCTCGGGTGGAATTTAAGAGCCGCATAGTGTGGGGGAGGAACGATCTCCTCAGTCTGTCAGTGGAGCAGGACATTGACAGCAGTCTGTCGCTGAAGCTGCTCCTCTGTCTGGAGATAATACTGTTTAGTTGATGCAGTGGATTCTCCATGATTGACAGGAGCCTGCTCAGCACCCATCGCTCTGCCACAGATAGATAGATAGATAGATAGATAGATAGATAGATAGATAGATAGATAGATAGATAGATAGATAGATAGATAGATAGATAGATAGATAGATGTCAAACTGTCCAGCTCCGTGCCTACAATAGAGCCTGCCTTCCTCACCAGTTTGTCAAGGCATGAGGCGTCCCTCTTCTTTATGCTGCCTCCCCAGCATACCACCGCATAGAAGAGGGCGCTCGCCACAACCGTCTGATAGAACATCTGTAGCATCTTATTGCAGATGTTGAAGGACGTTGAAGGGTATGAGATGTGGAAAGTTTGTTAAGCTTATTTATTTGCCATTACTAGCTTTCATTTGAATCCTAGGACAACCATGTTTTTATTTATTTATAAATGTTGATCATGTTGTGTCACAATTTTACAAATAGAGGATATACATTCTGAAAACAATATGTCTATGATCCAGTTTCCTCTTCAAATTGAGGATCAAGATGAGCTGAACTCTAAACTCCAAACTTGGGCACCAAATCCAAACACAATGCCAGGCCACCAGAGGGCACACTCACTCACTCACACACACACACACACACGCACACGCACACACACGCACACACACACACACACTGTCTTTCTTTCTCTCCTTTGTCTTCATTCCTTCAATGCCATTTTAAAATCAAAGTAACAGAATATGAAACATGACAGGAAAACATATGTGCCAATTACACCCAGATAGCTTTACAGGGTCTTTGTTGGCACATGTGCAACATAGTAGTACAGTGAAATTCTTACTTGCATGTGTTAATCAACATGCAACACATTTTCACACTTTGCCACCATGATCAATAAGTATAATAACCTTATTTCTAAACTTTTGTCTTCCTTATCTGATAAATCCCAGAACACAGTTGGCAATTCTATCTACCATCATAAGACATATCAATTATTAATATAGCAGATTTTGGATAGTGACCAGGCTGGAATTTGAACCCAGAACTACAGAGCTGTGAGATGGCAGCCCTAACCATTGCACCAACATACATTTTCTGAAGCTAACATCCCTGGCACTATTCAAAAGACAATATTTGTGTTTGCTCGATATTTACCGTATATGAAATTTAGATGAATCATGACACCTTTGAAATTCTGTAGCGTTGTGTATAAGTGTATCTGCTTATTTGCAGAAGCATAATCAAATGTAGTGCTGCATTAATCTTTGCTGGGAACAACATAATGTGCCTGCCACCGAATACTAGAGGGAAAGATCAGTCATTGTTTTAAGACATCAAACAGCAGAGCCATTGAAATGCACAGGGGCTGCAAATGCACGCTGACAAATGCCAGCAACAATAAAGAAACATCGTCCAGCTATTCTATTCAGTAAAATCAGTGAAAACAAAGAATATATTGTTTCCTTTTCAATTATTTATTTCTTCAGTAGAAACCGAGTTTAGAAGCAATTCTTCAATTTCTGCTGTAAACCATGCTTACTTATGCCTCTTATTGTTCTTTAACTCCTTTCTTTATCCCTGTTGGCAAAAAGGCCATTTTCAGCTTGAGTCTCTGCAGCATTTTTCTTGCCTACGGGAGTTAAAGACAGATGTGTCAACTTTTTGTAATGCATTGACCTTAGAGGTGCATGCTGAGTCAGGAGAGCTCAGGGACGGCCTGCTGATTTACTTCTCCCTCCACCGGGCAAGTCCCAACACAAATAAAGCCGGCACTCGGTCTCATACCTTATGCTGGGTCTCATCTTGTTGTCTGCCAAAATTATTTACTATATATTTTCATGTAGCTTAAGTTGTTATTTTTCTAAATCCCTATGTATTTGTATTTTGCTACCTTGTCTCTGTAGTCCTTTTGTTTTCCAAATTTTATTACTTGTTTTATCTTAGTTGAGTAACTTCAGTTTATTAGTACATTCCAAACACTATGCAAACTGTAAGAAAAAATATTTGACCATTTAGAATTAGATTTTTTTTTACTGTAGCAACCTACCCCTAGTTAGGAAAATGTCTACAGTTCTGCTGCACTGTAATGCATTGCACTGCAATGACAGAGATGGGAGTAGATTCATACCTGATGGCATGGATCGTGGACTATCTTAAAGACAGATCTCAGTATGTGTGTCTTGGGAACTGCACATCTGACATTGTGGTCAGCAGCACAGGAGCGCCGCAGGGGACTGTACTTTCTCCGGTCCTGTTCAGCCTATATACATCGGACTTCCAATACAACTCGGAGTCCTGCCACGTGCAAAAGTTTGCTGACGACACTGCTATCATGGGCCGCATCAGGAGTGGGCAGGAGAAGGAGTATAGGAACCTCATCAAGGACTTTGTTAAATGGTGCGACTCAAACCACCTACACCTGAACACCAGCAAAACCAAGGAGCTGGTGGTGGATTTTAGGAGGACCAGGTCCCTCATGGACCCCGTGATCATCAGAGGTGACTGTGTGCAGATGGTGCAGACCTATAAATACCTGGGAGTGCAGCTGGATGATAAACTGGACTGGACTGCCAATACTGATGCTCTGTGTAAGAAAGACTAGAGCCGACTATACTTCCTTAGAAGGCTGGCGTCCTTCAACATCTGCAATAAGATGCTGCAGATGTTCTATCAGAAGGTTGTGGCGAGCGCCCTCTTCTACGCGGTGGTGTGCTGGGGAGGCAGCATAAAGAAGAGGGACGTCTCACGCCTGGACAAACTGGTGAGGAAGGCAGGCTCTATTGTTGGCATGGAGCTGGACAGTTTGACATCTGTGGCAGAGTGACGGGCACTGAGCAGGCTCCTGTCAATCATGGAGAATCCACTGCATCCACTGAACAGTATCATCTCCAGACAGAGGAGCAGCTTCAGTGACAGACTGCTGTCAATGTCCTGCTCCACTGACAGGCTGAGGAGATCTTTCCTCCCTCACACTATGCGAATCTTCAATACCACCTGGGGGGGTAAACATTAACATTATTCAAAGTTATTGTCTGTCTGTATACCTGCATTGCTATCACTCTTTAATTTAATATTTTCTTTATCAGTATGTTGCTGCTGGAGTATGTGAATTTCCCCTTGGGATTAATAAAGTATCTATCTATCTATCTATCTATCTATCTATCTATCTATCTATCTATCTATCTATCTATCTATCTATCTATCTATCTATCTATCTATCTATCTATCTAATGTCTACTTTATTTTATTAATATGATGAGGGCACTGTGGAGGAGGTCTTGCTTGGGAATGACATTGTATACAACTAAAAGAGTCGGGCCATAAGACCTCCTAATTGATAGTTCACTAGCAGAATTAACCCTGCAATTGCTTCGTCCTGGGTATGATGTTAATCTGCATCCAGCCCTGCAAGAACGTCCTCCAACTTACAGGGAAAAATTGGGGGTGTGGTGGCAGGATTGGCACTCCAGCCACTGTAAAAAACCTCACACTGTTCCAGTGTGGTGCTGAGGTGTCACCTGCTGCACTCGGGTCCCAATTTAAGTTAAGGTGGACTGTCACTAGTGGGGGCCATAGCAAGAACCCAAAAAGTAGACTGTAGTGTGTGGAGCAAATATAATCAATAGTTAGTTTGTTAATGTGATTTATGATTCAACAAACAGTAAGTGTACATTTTTAATACGATGGGGAGTCAAACTAAAGTTAGAAAATGGGATTTATATGAAAATGGAATGAACCTTAACAAAACTGATCATGTCATTTCTCAATGTAGTCTCCACCCTTCTCAATGCACTTGCACCACCTGCCTAGAAGTGGCAAGATTCCAGCAGAATAAAAGGCTTTATCTTGTCCTCGCCAACCACTCATGCACCGCTTTCTTCATGTCATCGTCTGTCTTGAATCGATGACCACTCAGATGTTTTTTAGACGTCCAAAAAGGTGGAAATCACACGGTGCCAAATCTGGTGATTAAGGAGGATGTGGCGATACCTCAAACTTCAGTTTCTGCAGACAAGCCTTGATGTTCTTAGCAATGTTTGGGCGGGTGGGCATTGTCTTGAAGCAGGACTCCTTGAGAAGGCAGTCCCCGCCGCTTGGATTGAATAGCAGGCTTCACATTGGTCTCCAGCAAGTTACAGTAACTTGCACTAGTGACTGTAGTGTTCGACATTAAAGTGGTGCACAAGTGGTTGCGAGGCCAAGACAAAACCTTTTATTCTGCTGGAATCCAGGCAGGTGGCACAAGTGCATTGAGGAGGTGGGAGGCTACATTGAGAAACGATGTTATCTGTTTTGTTAAGGTTTGTTCCATTTTCTAACTTTAGCTTGATTTAGATTGCATTTATGCAAAAAGACAGAAGCATTTTACCTTGCACTATAAATCCTAGATGCTATATATGGCAAACAAAGTCCTTTTTAATTCTAAACATCAACCACAGAAAATTGCCACAAGATTTTGAATTTAGAGAGAGGAAAGGGAAGAAGGGCATCTAGGATAATGGTATCTTTATTGAAGTAATTCTTGCAAACAATATTTTAATCAGATGATCGAAAAGAGTAGCTGAAGTTGATGCTGCATTACATGACTTCAAGGCTGAGAGCATATCATACTTAACAACTAAAATTGCATTATTTTGTTTCTTTATCTAAAGAGTTCCCAAGCACACAGAGTCCTGAAAACACTCAAAATTCCCACTAGAGGGGCCAAAAACTGTAACATAGCATCTTTAAAAATAAAACGATTTATTTTCACAACAGTGCTCCATTGCAAAAATAAAACTCCAAGGAGCAAACAAGACAAAATGAGTTGCCTGAAAAGGCAAAGTCAATCCATAGGCAAACAGGTCCCAAAATAAATCAGAGGATGGTCAGAAATGGAGCAAAAGGTCAAACAGGAATCTCTAGAAGCACTAGAGAGCTCACCACATCACAAGTGAACTACAATCAACCACAAGTGACTGGGGTTTTCTTTAACCTTTACAGGGCTAAGGTGATGAGCAGGCAGCCCCGCCATTTGAGGGACCACCCACAAAACATACGGAACATAGCAGAATATACCTTGACATATATAAACTAAATAATCAACACTGTTAACATAAAAATGAACAAAATAAACATAAATGAACCCCATCTGAAGGTAATCCTGCTTGAAACATGACACCTTGAGGATGTTAGAATGATATGACTAGGAATTGCAGAGGAGGATTGATTATACGACTCCTTCACATTAATTCAGACCAGTTTCAAATTTCATACTGCGCTAATGAAGAATTGTGAGATTGGAATATTTTGGGAGGTAACCAACATGTAGTGTCTTTTATTCTTTCTCTATTCCCTAGAATAGACATTTACACAGCCTCAAAAGTTCCATGAGCATAGTCTCTGTTTGCGCAGTCCAGGATGCCCATTTTCCTTTATGTTTTAAGGACACCATTGTTTTAATTGGACTCTTCTGTGCTTGTAAGTACTGTATACCTTGTCTTTTTTCTTTCTCCGTTTCATCATGGTATTACAAGGATGAGACACTAAATAAATATTTCTACTGCCTTCAGTGTTCCATGAAACTATTCTGTGTTTGCACAATCCAAAACTCCAGTTTTCCTTCATTTCTTGTCGCTACCATTACTCTTCTCTGTTGTTCATTTCCTTGTAGATTCAATTGGACTCTTCTGTGTTTGTATTGTATTGCATACAACTTTTTAGTTTCTCTGTTCTGTCATAGCATGGTAATGAGAAGACATTTGTGCTGACTTCAGAATGTCATGCACCTCTTCTCTATCTGTGTAGTACAGAACACCCATTTTCTTTTATTTCTTGAAGATTCATTGCTTCACTCACTTCTTGTTTTAGTCATAGATTTGACTGGGCTCTCCTCTATTTGTGGATGTTATATATGTTATACCTTCTGCTAAGTGGTCTTTGGTTGTCGGCTATAGCACATATTTTAGCCCATCTATGACTCTTGGCAGTGCATTATTAATGAGTTACTGAGACTGCCACACTACCCAACTACTTGGCTGTCTATAACTCACTCAGGTGATGTAATTGAGAGATAAAATTGAAATTGCCAAAGTAAATGCAATAGGGGCTGTCTGTCTATTACAATGGTTAACATATGGTGACCTGTTGGATTTCTTCTCTGAAACTGGACAGAGCTTAAGAACAAAGAACTTAGCGACAGATAAGAGACATGCACTACATTATTGATATATCTGAGACTCTTGTTCTGATGAAGTGTTGCTTTACTGTCTGTGTTTCTTTATCTTTTTGGGTTATCCATAGGTTGTTAGATAACAGAAGAAATCAGGGATTGTCTGGCCCCTGCAAAATACACAGACACTTCCAGAGTAAGAGAAAATGGAAGGATACTGGGAGCCACAGTGATGTAGAGTAGAAACTCTTTCATGATGATAAATAACATCAGAGCATCTCCCTGCTACCTGTTAGTGTGGCTGAGCAACTTGAGGAATGCATAGGGTTCAGGCTTGGACAGGCACCTGAGGACACTAAGGGAGATGCCAGGAGGAAGACCATAAGTGTTCCAGAGGTGTGTCCTTATCTCAGAAGCCAGAACCCCTTTCAGTCATCTAAGGTAGAATTTGGAATCAGATGGTAGCAAGACAATCAAGACAATAGCTTGATGGGAGGTAGAAGAAAAAGAGAGGTACATGACCAGTGAAAAGTTTTAGAACAACTCAGTTTTTTCCAGTTTCAAATGTAATTAGTTCAAATGCAAAGAATGACCTAAAATTGTGAAAAGGTAAGCAGTAAACTGCCAGAGGTTTAATTTAAAGTTTAGGTTAGCAAAAACTGAAAATAGAAAGTATCAAAATATTAGAAATGGGCCTTCTTCTGGAAACAACTAATAGACTACAACCTACAGATGTTCTGCAGCAATTAAAGTCAATTAAGTCTTGCTAGTTGAAACAAACAATTTGTACAGCTGTCCCAATTTCTGTTGATTACTTAAAAACCCTCTGTCTGTCTTAAAGCAGAGTTGGAACAGATGGCAATTAACAAATGAAATGAGACACAGCATTATTACCCTTAGGCATTTTATTTAGAGAAATTGAAAAAAAAAATCGAAGTGTCATTGAGTATAGTGGTGTCCTACACAATTCAAAGGCAATTAAAAACTGGAATAAGCTCTGATAGGAACAGATCTGGCAGACCCAAAGTCACAACCCAATCAGGAGACAGCTTGTGTGATAGGCGCCTCACAGCACAACTGCTTCAAGCACAGCTTAATGGTCATCAAAAAAGCAAGTCTCAGTTTCTATTGTGAAGGGGAGACTTTGTGCTGCAAGTTGTTTGCTTCAACTTGCAAGGCTTCACTATTTTAGGTCATTCACTGCATTTCAACTTATTAAATTTAAAGAAAAACTGGAATAACTGAGGTGTTCTAAAAACTTTTGACTGGTAGTGTACTTTGGTGGAAAGTGGACCAATTATCCCATGTGATAGATAAGGGAATCATCCTCATTTTGTAGAAAGGGCCAGAAAAGCAGTAAGATTTCTTGTTGGCTGTTCATTTTTGTACAAGAATCATTCCATATATAATAATCTTGTGTTCTTCATTTTCTAAAATGTTTTTGAATATTTTGTTCTCCTTAGCCTTCATTCTGTGTTTTGGGATGACACAATACTGCCTCCCTTGCTCACAACAAATAATTTAGTTTGAGGTGTTTTAGTGTTCAGGTTCTTATTATACAGGTGTGGAGCAAAAGGAAATATAGTACTTTTATAGTGTTTTTCTTGTGTCTAATTCTCAGGACCTGTTTTTAATCCACCCATCCATCAAATACTGAACTCTCGTTTCAATTTAAGGGGAGTCAGAGATTAATACAGAAGCATTCAACCCACCCATCCACTTATTCAATCTGTTTATCAAACTCAGGGGCACAGGGAGCCAGGACTCCATGCAGAAGTGCAATAAAATTGCAAATTACGCTTGAGTCTTGATAGTTTGTGTACCCAAGCTGCCGTTTCTCAATCCAAATATTGTCATGGTTTAGCTATGATTTTATCCTCTGCTTAAATAAATTTTTATTTACGTTTTTATTTTTATGTTTTGTAAAATATTACTTTACACATTATGTTATTAATTTTATTTTTCATCTTTGTGTTTATAATATTGTTTTGTTTTATTATTTAGTGTTTATGTATTGTGTGTGTCTGTTTATAGTTTTTTCAGTCTTATACCTCATGTTTTGTGGGTGAAACCTTTTGAGGTGGGGCCAGCATTTATATGCCAGTGGGACCATGCCCTCTGACTGCTGTACCACATACCCTTCAGAAGAGGTCTTCCACCTGAAGCTGGGGATATTTGGGCCAAACCAGTATATGAATAAGAGGAAGAGCGTGGGTTGCTACTGGAAAAGGTGTTGACAAAGCTAGCAGGGGGCATTTACCCAGTGGTCTGAATGTGGATTCCAGTTCCCCAGTGCAGTGATTGGAACACTGTGCTGTAAAAATGGAGCTGTCCATCAGATGAGATGTAAAATCAAGGTCTTGACTCTCTGTGGTCATCCTTTGTAAAGAGCAGGGTGTATCCCAATGTCCTGGCTAAACTGCCCACCTCAGCCTAGTCATTCTGATCCCCTAATAATCCCCTGTCTCTAACTGTCTATCTCTCATCCCTTCACCACCTAACAGCTAACGTGTGCTGAGCGTACTGGCACAAAATGGAGGCTGTCACATCATCCAGGTGGTTGATACACATTAGTTGTGGATGAGTAATGAGAAAAGCACAATATAAATGTAAGTAATTATTATTATTATTATATACTAGCAAAATACCCGCGCTTCGCAGCGGAGAAGTAGTGTGTTAAAGAGGTTATGAAAAAGTAAAGGAAACATTTTAAAAATAACGTAACATGATTGTCAATGTAATTGTGTTGTCATTGTTATGAGTGTTACTGTCATATATATATACATATACACATATACACACACATATACAGATATATTATATATACATATACACATATATTTTTTATATATATATTTTTTATATATATATATATATATATATATATATATATATATATATATATATATATACACATACATACATACATATACACACATAGATGCACTTACAATAACATAGAAATCAATATAAACAACATTAACATCATTATCATATGAGAATATGAAGTAATATATAAGAAGCACATTTCATATAAATATAAATTATTAAACAGTAAAATCTTCTTCAATAATTTGCTACCGTGGCTTTTCGTTGGTCTGTCCAGGATTTTAAATCACATGTAGCTTGCAAACCGTTTCACGTATTGACTTGAAATGTGGTACACATATAATACGTCACGTCTGCTATCCGCTTTATGGGTGATGAATGTATTACTCTTTTTATGTTTATTTTATTTTAGAATCAACTCCTATCTGCGCACACCAGGGCGGCCGTGGGCAGATGCGTATGGTGTATTCACTCCATGTTATCGTGCATTGCGCTGTCACTGGTATTTTCATAAAAGAATTTGAACAATATATAAGAAGCGTATAAATTATTAAACAGTAAAACATTAACATTTAAGAAGTAAAGTTACATTGAGTACTACTGCAGTGCCTTCGGGTATACCTCATTTTTTCTTTGCCCATTACATGCTTAAATGTATAAATTTTTTGGTGTACCTACCCGAGAACACGCGACATATAACCGACCGTGGGAGAAGCATGGATTTTAAACACGCGTTGAGTTCATCTGCTGGTCTCCCTCGTGGAATAACTGGTAATGTTTGACTAAAATCTACAGCGAGTAAAACGACATTACCTCCTTTTTTTTTTTTACGATCTCTGAGATCTTGCTTTTTTCGGTTCAAGGCTTCATAAGCTCTTTTATGTTCAATGTTGCACTTAATAAGTACTAATTATCCCAAACCATCATCTTTGAATGTTGCAAGACTTTCGCCTTGTATGTAGATCGGGGTAATTACATTCATTGCATTCCTAGTCTGAATCACAATCTGATTGTATGGGTGGTTACCTGGCACTGTAGGGTTGCCACCCGTCCTTTAAAATACGGAATCGTGCCGCGTTTGAGAATGAAATTGCGCGTCCCGTTTTGAATCAATACTGGACGGGATTTATCCCGTATTTTTTTTATCATTTTTTTTTTAAAGCAGCGTCTCATGCAAATCATCCCACACGCATTTTATGAAGATGCCTCCTTTCCTACTTTTGATTGGGTAATACTTGATGTCATCGTTAGTTTGATTGGTGTTTTTAACTGTCCACTGAGGAGGGCGTGTCTTTTAAGTACAGTCTGCAAAGTGTTGGCACTGAGATGTTGCGTCAGCGCCATAGTTGAAGCCCCTAACGTTGCGGTCAGCAAGTCGGCTAACATCCGCCATGTGCCGTCTTTCAGTTGCGAGAAGCAGATCATAGAATGGTTGAAACTGTTGCCCCTAACGTTGCGCCACGGCGTGTGCTTCGTTTATACCTCGTGTCTTCTCATTAAACTTTTATCTCGCGAATATGTTATTGCAATCCGCAGCGGGAGCGTTTCTATTAACTTAATTTAAACTTACGTTTTACACCGTGCTTTGTTTCCCTTATGAACACGCTTGTATGCTTAACTCGCTCCGTTCTCAATTGTTTAATTAATTTTTTGCTCTTCGCTGTTTGCGGCTGTTCCTCCATTTCCCCCTACTTCGTTCTTTTATCTCGCGAATATGTTATTGCAATCCTTAACGGGAGCGTTTCAATAAACTGATTGAAAATAGTTTTGCATTTACCTTTTTAGTAAAAGGCGAGCTTTTAAGCCTGAGAAATCACCCCGTAAATGCACACGTTTAATTGGATATGTGTTAATATGTATGGTTACACAGTATTAAAAGACAGTGAACAACGTCAGTTACCTTTCTTCCCGCGTTTGATAAAAGGTGAGCTTTTAAGCCTGAGAAATCACCCCGTAAATGCACACGTTTAATTGCACGTGTTAATATGTATGCTTACACAGTATTAAAAGACAGTCAAAAATTAACGTAACTTACCTTCGTTCCCGCGTGTGACTCGTGCTGTAAATGTCTTCCTTGTTTTTAGTTCACGTGATTACGTAGGAGGCGTGATGACGCGATACGTGACTCCGCCTCCTCCATTACAGTGTATGGACAAAAAATATGTTCCAGTTATGACCATTACGCTTTGAATTTCGAAATGAAACCTGCCTAACTTTTGTAAGTAAGCTGTAAGGAATGAGCCTGCCAAATTTCAGCCTTCCACCTACACGGGAAGTTGGAGAATTAGTGATGAGTGAGTCAGTGAGTGAGTCAGTCAGTCAGTGAGGGCTTTGCCTTTTATTATTATAGATATATATTTGTAGAGAGATCACTGGTCCAGATTGGCATTGGGAATTGTAGTGGTAACTTCCTTTTGGGAGTTCCTTTGAAGATTTAAAGTTTTTTTGATTCTTTTTTTTACTTGGGTTGCGTTTTAGACAAACCTTGTGTTTTGCTCTTATTTCTTTCCTTTTTGATAAATACGTTTTCTTATTTTCCTAAAGCTGGAGTTTTTACAGTTTTGATTTAATTTGTTGTTAATTTGTGGTTCAGAAGGCTATTAAGTCTTGTTTTTCAGAAGGCTATTAAGTCTTGTTTTGTTGTTGACTTTCTCCTTTTGTGCCTATGTAGTCCAAACCATATTTAACATTTTTGGTAGAAGCCACTTTTAACAGTAGGCTTCAAATCTAGATTTTTGTCAGGCTTGGACTCATTTTGTTCATTAAAGCAAAATTTCACAGCAAATATGTCAGCAGCAGCCAATTAAGGTTAGGATTACGGTTAGGGTTAGGGTTAAAAACTTGTTTTCAATTTTAGGCATTCATATAGAAAGTCACTGCCCAAGACAAGAAGTAATTCTCTTTTTTGTAACACACATGCTCACTTATTAAGATATATTTAGGATGTGGAAGAAAACTGGGGAATTAAAATAAAATATAAATGAAAATGGAGGAATACGTTAACTCCACAAACCTATTATTTGGGCCAAGATTCACTCCGAGAGCCTGGAGCTTTGCAGTAGCAGAACTACTGTGATGTCCCATCCCTTATTTGTTGCAGCAAATAAATGATACTGAATATTAAATCAAAAACAAGTTGCATGAATAAGCATTCCCTGTTTGTATCAGATGCAAAATGCTTTTCTTGTTAGCCTTGTATTCCGTTGTGCTGAACTTGGACGTTTATTTGTGTTCAGGGTTTGCATGTTTTGCTGCTCATAGGTGAAATGCAGTGTTCATCCATCCATCCATCCATCCATCCATCCATCATCTTCTGCTTATCCGAGATCGGGTCGTGGGGGCAGCAGCTTGAGCAGAGATGCCCAGACTTCCCTTTTCCCCGGCCACTTCTTCTAGCTCTTCCGGGGGAATCCCGAGGTGTTCCCAGGCCAGCTGAGAGACATAGTCCCTCCAGCGTGTCCTGGGTCTTCCTGGGGCCTCCTCCCAGTTAGACGTGCCCAGAACACCTCACCAGGAGGCATCCTAATCAGATGCCCGAGCCACCTCATCTGACTCCTCTCGATGTGGAGGAGCAGTGGCTCTACTCTGAGCCCCTCTTGGATGACTGAGCTTCTCACCCTATCTTTAAGGGAAAGCCCAGACACCCTCAAACTCGTTTCAGCTGCTTGTATTCGCAATCTCGTTCTTTCGGTCACTACCCATAGCTCATGACTATAGGTGAGGGTAGGAGCGTAGATCAACTGGTAAATTGAGAGCTTTGCCTTATGGCTCAGCTCCTTTTTCACCACGACAGACCAATGCAGAGCCGCATCGATCCACCTGTCAATCTCCCGCTCCATTCTTCCCTCACTTGTGAACAAGACCCCGAGATACTTGAACTCCTTCACTTGGGGCAGGATCTCGCTCCCAACCCTGAGAGGGCACTCCACCCTTTTCCGGCTGAGGACCATGGTCTAAGATTTGGAGGCGCTGATTTCCATCCCAGCCGCTTCACACTTGGCTGTGAGCCGATCCAGAGAAAGTGCAGTGTTATTTATTAAAATTGTTAATACATCTACAGCTGTATAACACAGTAAAGCCATGGTAAGATTTTTTGGAGTGTTAATACATTGTGACTGTGACCCCACAGCAATTGTAACTTCTATAGTGATTAGCACAGCTGTCTCACATATCCATTCTCCTGCGTTTGAATCCCACACCCAGCAATTGTCTCTATGGACTTTGCACCAAGTCCTTCCATCTGTATTAGTTTTCCCACATACTGAAAGATTCAACCATGTTTTCCAACTTGGAAAACTTCCAGCAGTGCCAAGGTAGGCTTCAACCCTACAACCCAGAATTGAATTAAGATGATATGTTAATGTTGTGTTACATTATGTCATGCTAATTTGGAGGGATTATCATGAAATTGAGTACGAGTCTCCTAAACCTACTTTCTACTGCCCCTTTAATGGGGAAATTGGGATTTCAGGAGACACCATTAAGGGGAGATATGGGAACAAGGTCACAGAAATGCCATAAGCTATTGATATTGCTATTTGAAAGTCAGCTCAACAGTACTCCTTACAGGCCACGTCATTTATTAACTGGAATGGACTGGTGTCCCAGTAAGGGCTGGTTCTTAGATAGCACCATATGTTACCAGGAAAAGCGATAGCCTCCTGTGACAATGAAATGGGTTAAGTGGGTATGAGAATGTATTTATGTATGTATGTAAATATTTATTAACATATCCACATAATTTGACTGTAGACACATGTCTATGATTTCACCTATGACTCCCTGTTGAATACAAAATTGACTGTCATCTCCAGCAGGCCACATTACCTTTCCTCACTGATTTCCCATTATACTCATTCACCTTCAAGGTTTGTCTGTGGGTCTCCGTCTGCCATATCTTTTAAATTGCACCTGAAAATGCACCACATATACATTTTGTTTTTCAATACCAGAGCGTTTTATGTGCATCAAAGTTTGTCTGTGACTCATCTTGATTTTTGAATTATCCTGTAATCTTCATTATCTGTTTTTGCTTTCTACTGCATTCTCATCTGGTTTTTAAAGCAACTTGTGATTGTATTCACTATGAAGGGCACTATATTAAATATAGGCTGATTAATAAATTCTGGCTTACAGAGCATTTTAGTTAAATAAGGTAGTTTGATGAATTGAAATCCCTATGAGACTAGACAACTGCCTTTATTGGTTCTTTGTTTCTGTCAGCTGACTATTCCACTGATTATGTCTGAAATGGATTAAACTGGGGCCGAATTTAAAGTAAAAAAAATGAAATCTATCTATCTATCTATCTATCTATCTATCTATCTATCTATCTATCTATCACGCAGCGTATTTCTATTTACTTCCATATACACATACAAATATTGTACTGTATATAAAAAAATATTAGATGTGTCCAGCTTGTGTCTTTCTTTTACATAAAGCTCTGATTTTAGTAGGAAATATTATACAGCAATTTTCTATTATGTGGAATGTAATGGAAAACCCATATCCTGTTCAAAAATGTATATTGTCATTCCAATTGTGCTGTCTCTGGTGTAGAAAATTCAAAATCATTATTTCAGCAGGACAAATTCTTCTGGACCTATATTGTGGAAAATCTGGCATCTGGTTCTCTACAGTGCTAATAACAGTGCCATGCCTCATTCAGAATGAGAGTTTCAGTAATGAGTTATGAAGTTCATAGATTTTAGCTGTCAGATAACCTCTCTGCTCCAACACCTCAGCTAAGGCTTTTCCAGGAAGGCTGAAAAGTGTAACTGGCTCACACCCTATTGGCCTCTTTTTAAAAATGGCAACTAGATTACTATGACAGTTTGTCAGTCCTAAAACACTATCCTCATTTTTCACACTGCATTCAAGAAATGTGTTAGCCAAAACACCTTCTAGATAGATAGATAGATAGATAGATAGATAGATAGATAGATAGATAGATAGATAGATAGATAGATAGATAGATGGCACATTTCCATTTGGATCTCATCCACCCTTGTGGTCTTGTCACCACAAAGCTATTTAAGCACTTCTGCAAACTCAGCTGCTGAGTTAGACCCAACTTTAACAATGCTTCTGACACTGCTTCCTCTGAGAAAGGCATATTCACTGGGTATATGAATTCCTTAGGATGTTTTTTGCACCTCTAAATTATATTTCTAATTAAGGTCAACCCTTGCTGAGAATATCCTGGACAACATCCTGAGTCAATTTTTGGCTTGCCAAGGCATCTTTTTAGCCATGCAAAAGTCATTCTTCATAACCTCACCAAAATGTACACACTAATAGGCCTCTGCTCTAGCTGCTG
The DNA here is from genome assembly GCF_900747795.2 of Erpetoichthys calabaricus. Taxonomy (NCBI): domain Eukaryota; kingdom Metazoa; phylum Chordata; class Cladistia; order Polypteriformes; family Polypteridae; genus Erpetoichthys; species Erpetoichthys calabaricus. Next base: position 46,032,858 of record NC_041397.2, on the reverse strand, counting down.
CTGCAGCTGGCACCATTTTTGCTCACCAGTACCTGTTAGTCAAACCAACTGAACGCTTCTCTCTAGTCAAATTGACCAGATCCCTTACTGCTGGTCTCCACCAACAGATCCATGGCTGGAGATCCTTACAGCTGACCCTTGTACTAATGTCTTCAACAGTCTCCATTGGAACTCTACAAGTCTGTCCTCTCCCAAGATGCAGCAAAAGCATCTGCTTATCATTCCCAGCACACCCTCAATACTGATTGAATATTTGTCTTTCTAAATCCAGTGTCAAAAATGGCTGAATACTTTGAAATGTTGTTCAGATAATACACGTAAACAAGAGTCATAATATTTATTTTCTGCAACTCAAAATTACATTGAGGTGACAGTGATGCTATCCTCCACCAGAACAAACCATACAGCACCCAGCAAGAAGCTTTTGAGTAATCCCACAACATCCCTGGCCTTTCCCACGGGGCAACTGTGTAGTTTTGCTAAGAGCCAATGTTGTGTGTAGAGGTAAGTGTGACCATGTCTAGCCAGTAGTTTTCAGCATCCTGCATGAGTTCCATCTTCCTAACATTCAACGTCACAACAGACATTTCCCATTGCCAGGTTCTAGCATACTTAGGTGTGTACATTCCTTGCCTATCACACAACTGGCATTACCATGTGGATGTTGAGCAGCTTCACATGGAATTTTTGGGCTGAGCAGAATTACATGTGTCACCCAGCCACCAGGTGGTGACATGTGAACACCAATTCTGGGCATGTTCCATAACTGGATCTCCTGGATTTAATTAGAACATTCATAACGGATAAGTTATATTTTTGTTGTTGTCCTGGGAGCTTTTGGGTATTTCAAAGGAACTACAGAAGAAAGTTGCTTGGGACAGGGAGACCTGGTCAGACCAGTTCATCATGTTGTTCCCATGTCTTTAAGCAGAGAAAGTGGAAAGAAATGGTATGTGTTCACAAATAGACAAACAGACAGACACACACAGAGGCATCACTCTGAAAGTGGTCAAATTATATTTCAGGATGATAAATACGTGTAAATTTGTTGAACATGGCTTCCTACACATATACGCATGCAAGGTCATTGATATTGTAGAGCTGTGCAATGCTTGCCAGCACTGACACAGTAGATTTTTGCTCATGTCATCGCTCTTTGTTTCTACCCACAAGTCATAAGGTTGCTGAACAGTCAATCACATGAATTCAAATATTGTATATATGAGAGATCACTTTTGTGATCATATTGTTTGGATTGGCTGTACAGTTTTTCCCACAGAAAATAGTGTATCTGTGGTCACATGTTCTCTTGGTGTTTTTTAGGAGTAAACATGTTTGCTCCAGTCTCTCTTTGCTCCAAATAAGGGCACTGTGCAGAGATCCACTTTTTATGGGCTGACGGTACACCAGGGGCCGAAATCCTTGTCAGTTCACCAGAATCATGGACATTCTCAATATTATCATTGGGAGTGAATATGGGTGGGCATCCTGCTCCTTCTTCATTCTTAATAGTTGAACTTATTGATCCATTCATAAACTCATTGTGGTAAAACACTATCTCCATATTGTGCAGAAAGCCTTCTGTGAAATTTGGCCCATGGTACACCTTCAGCTCACAAAAAGCATATCACTACTACCTGCTCTTCTTTGGTGCAAATATAGAGCAGGGAGGTCATGTTTACTTCTACGGAACAACAAGAGAAACTGTCTGATTAAGGTGGAAACTTTACGACTGTAACCACAGACACACCGTTTTTTCCACATATGTGAAGAGAAAGCTGCACAGCCAACCTAAAACAAAATGATCACAAAAGTGCATATAATTGTTGACTTATTAACTAGTATGTGTTGCATGCTATGTATACGTTTTATTATTTATTTATTTGTTAATTGATTGATTGACTGAATATTTGTCAGCTGTTCTGAGCAGACAAACAAGTAAGAATTTCATTGTGTTATGCACACTTAATAGCAAACTTGACTTGACTATCCTTAATTGGATGGCTCACTTTAGACACACCTGAATGAATGTTGTGTGACTTTGGCAGGCTCACTCTTTTTACACGCTGTCCTGCAGTTGGTACTGAAGCTGCTCATTCAAATAATGGAATGCCAGCTCACACTACTGCTGACTGGGTGCTGATATCATCCCTGGCTGATTAAAGGTCAGTGCTGTTACAATGTATAAATATTACTAAAGAGAGTAATAGTAGCATTTAGAATGAGGCTTTAGTGAAATGCAAGTTAAACTTCTGGCAAGTCATTAGACATTTTTTCCTCCAAGCCTGAGTTATATGTGTTAGGGACTCTTCCTAACCCAAATACCCTCATGCCACCTTCAGCAGAGATTTTCTCCTCTTGCAGCCAGAAGTGAGCTTACACCCTTCTGTCTCAGGCTGTTTTTATCATTGTCCTGAGCCAAATGACTGGAAGGCGTTGTTCACTTCTTTCTGACAATCTTACTAAGAACATAAGAAATCTGACAAATGAGAATGTATCAATCTTGTTTAGCTAATAGCTCTCCCAAAATGTTATCCTGCTGCTTCTTAAAGGCTGTCAAGATTTCTGCTTCAACTACATGTGTCAGTAGTTTGTTCCCACAAGTCTTTGCGTAAAGAAGTGCTTCCTGTCTTCAGTTCTGAATGCCATTCTGCTTAATTTCTGCTGGTGTTCTTTAAGTCCTATGATGCACTTGGTTGCTCTCCACTGCACAGCTTCAAGTGCTGCTATGTCTTTCTTGTAGCATGATGACCAGAACTGAACAGTACTCCAGAAGTGGTCTCACTAGTGCATTATATAGTCTAAACATAACTGTTATGTGTCTACCAGTTCATGTTCTGTACTTTCTGTTTATGCTTCTTATTTACTGTATATCTTTTCTGTTTAATAATAACAGATATTTATTTTAGATACATCATATTTCAGTTTTGTGTAATGTTTCTTTGTGGAACTATGTGTTCTGTTATGTACCTTGTGTTTCGTGGGAGGTTCCCCAAGAGGTGGGGCCACCTGTCCATCTCTATCTAGGAACTGCCTGCAGTCTATGAAGGCTGTGTAGACAGGCAGTTCAATGGTATTCAAAGTTTGGTGTTGGTGACTTCTCTGTTGTGTTTTGCCCTAACATTTTTTTTACGATTACCGGATTTCAAACCTTTTGCTCTGTTTTGGACTAATCTCTTTGGATTACTGTATTGGGGATTTGTTTGCTGTTCAGATTGCCCTTTGGACATATCCTTTATGCCTTTTTTGCTCTCTTTAGAGCAATTTGTTGTCACAGAGCTTTTTAAAAATAAATATTTTTATTTTACAAAGAGTCCTTGGTTGCTTTTTATTAACAACCCAAAGGTTCACAGTCATCCTTCCATTTGTATTACTTTTGCGATATATTCTGGACTATACTAGTTGTTTTGCCAGTTTACCATTATTAGGGCCTTCTCCAGCTAAAGCCAGCAGTTTTCCTTTGGGCCTGGTTGAAATTAAGGTTGCCTCTGCCGGGTAGACCAGGTAAGATTCTGGCATGCTTTCTGACTTCTTTTGGAAGTATAACCTTATTATGCCTGGAGGAATCTCTCCAGATCATGAAAATAACATCCCTTGATTTATATTCAACAGTTTTTATGATATAACCTGACATTTTATTTGCCTTTTTAATCACTTCTGCACATTGTTTAGATGATGAAAATGTTGTGTCAACATAAATCCCTAGATCCTTTTCAGAGGTTCCTTACTTTATATTTGATGTTCCTTTTGCCCACATGTAGCACTGTTCTACATTAATCTGTGTTTTCCAAGTGTTTGCTCCAGTTCTAAAGCTAGTCCAAGTATTTGTCCTCAGCAAATGCCCCCAGTGGGCATTTTTGAGCATTTTTGGGACTCTACGGTGTCACAACACCTAATTGGATCACAAGTTGGTTAACCGACAGGAGAAAATGAGTACAAACATGAGGAAAATGCTACATGTGAAGTGAGGTCCTCAATGGAGTCTTTCAGGGATCTGCCCTAGATCTGTTACTTTTTAAAATAATATTAATGACATAGATTCCTGTATAGTTAGTAAACTTGTCAAATTTATAGATGATGATGGCAGACACTGAGGAGGCAGCAAAACAATTCAGATGCTGGCTGTTATTTAATATGTTATTTTCATATAGGTACTTTTCTAATTTATTTGTTATTATAGTTTCTATAATTTTGCATGGCACATAAGTAAGACTTATTTGTCTGTAATTATCAGGTTCCATTTTCTCTCCCTTCTTGAAGACTGGCGTTACATTTGCACCTTTCCAGTCCTCAGGTATTTCTCCTTGCTCAAATGACTGTCAAAATATTCCAAATAAGGGTTCATAGATGTTTTTCATTTGTTTCAATACAATTGGTAAAATCCCATTGTCAGTGGGTTCCTCCACTGGCTGGAATTCAAATTCATGTTTAATGTCTCTTTCGTTTATTTTTGATTTGTTAATTGATGTACTTAATGTTCATTCTTTATTTTTGGCTTTGTCTGTGTTGCTATGTAGCCTGTATTATGTACAATGAGTTTTAAAGGGTGGTTCCCCAAGAGGTGGAGCTACCTCCCAATCACTGCCAAGAACTGCCCTTCACCCTTTAACTTGGAAGGCTTTCCACATATCCTGGTGGTTCATTTCGAATGCTCTATGGTATAGAGGATAGGGAATGTGATTTCCTGGATTTTGGAACGTGTTCTGTTTTTGACTTCACCATGGGATTCTCTATTGGGATTGTGTTTGCTGTGGATTGCCTTGCCTTCTCAGGCAATTCCTTTTGTGGTCTTAGGAGCTTCCTGTGCTTTAGAGTTCATTTGATAAAAAGTACAACTTTTATTTTATAATGATTCTTCAAGGCCCCTTTGGCATCCAGTCAGGGTTTTGATGGTAATCCTCGCTAGAGGGCAATTTATGAACGTATTCATGTGACTTCCATGCTTTTGGGACTCCTTGTTTGTAACACCCATCAGATCCAAGGATTTTACCAGTCTTAATTAAATTGAAGGCTTGAACCCCATCTGAGTCTTTTGTTTTAAACTGTATAATCTCGGAGCTTGATGTTTCATCATTTACAAATACTTTGGTGAAATACTTTGGTGGATTTACGTCTCCTTTTCAATGATTGGGCTGAGCAACCTCCCTGAAATTCCTAGTGTCTTTCTGGGGTGTCTTGCTTTAAGGAATTTCAAAGAGTACACAGTGTGCTATCTGGAGTTCCTTGCCATTTACCCTACAGTTTTTCCCTGTGCTCCTCTTTTTTTTCTTACAGGTAGGCGGGGTAGACAGTGACAACAGATACAGTATATACAGTACATACACATTTTTTCAGGGAAGATCTTAAAACTACTTAATAATATATGTTGAACATTTTAGCATTCCATGTAATCACAATATGCATCAAGAAGCAATGGGCCCAAGTATTTTACATCTACTTGCCATTTAACTGACTATACTGTACATGATAAAACTAAGCACCAGACACTTATCTATGTGTCTTATTCTATATCCATCTAATCATGCTTTATGAAACATGCTTAAAGCATTTCATTTTCACAAGGTTAGGGTTAGAGTGTGATAAACTGACTTTAGATGGGACTTGGTGCCAGTCCATCACATAGCACTCTTAGTCAAACAGGGACAATGTTGTGCCATTAATTACCCTAACTTGTAAGTGTATGAGATATATGAGCAAAAATGGAGTATCTGAAGAGAAAGCTGTGCTGACACAGGAAAAATATGCAATCTTATCAAAATTTTGAACCCAGGACTCAGGTTTGGTGAGGAAGCAACACCATTGTGCCACCCCATCCCTAATTTGCTCACGTAACTAAATAACACTGAATATTAAAGCAAACACAACACAGTAAATAAGTAAACACCTGCTGTACTGCAGCTGATGAAATAGACTTTTCTTATTAACCATAAATTGAGCTGTGCTGAACTCCTGTGTGTGTGTGTGTGTGTATGTGCGTGTGTGCGTGTGTGTGTGTGTGTGTGTGTTCAGCCTCTTGGCAGCACTTTGCTTTCTGGGTGGATGTTGTCTCAATATTTGTACTGTTAAATGCATTTAGTATGCAAATACAGCAGAATACACAAGGCTGAATCATTTTGCATGATTCCATATTTCATGAAAAAAGATGCCCATATTTTATTTTCTTTGCTTACTGCATTGATTAACACCAGACATTGTTTTGTTATGTTAAATGGAGAAAAGCAGCTTGCCACAAGTAATTTATCTGCATATCAGCGGCATATGGTAACAGGGGGCACCAGTGCCAACAATTATGAACATCGTAGGTTTAAAATTCAAACTCTTATTTTCTCATGCACCACTTCAGGGTGAGGTAGTATGAGAATCAAAAATTAAACCGGTGGGGCAGGCATGGTAATGGGTGGTTAGCATTCTTGTCACACAAATCCAGAGATTTGGGGTTGATGGCCAGGCCAGGCTTTCTCTGGGTACATTGGGTTTCTCCAACATGTCAAAAGCATGTGTATTGAGATAATGGGCTCAAATTGTGAGTGTGTGTCCATTAATGGACATTAGTATTTTCTATTTTACGCCTGACTCCGGGATGGAACACTGTGAAGGAAAATGGGTGGACTTCTTAAGCAAAAATTGACTTTATTTTTAATTCCTCTATTCTGTTCATTCTGAGTGTATCTATTCTAAACCATGTCTTCAAAATGTATTTTTATATTCCTTCCCTTCTAATTAATCCTTTTAGGGCGTTCCAAAACCTGCGTTTAAAAATGTTTTTGCTGGAGAAAGGGGATTTGAATATGACAAATAGATGGAACTATATAGGTATATTAATGTCTGGCTTGTCAGATTGAATTTTGCTTTGGTAGTTTAAAATTAAAAAATATGTGCATAAAAATGAATAAGTAATAAAAGTCCAAGGTTAATGCAAATGCACTGAAATTAAATTAAGGCCAGTTGATCAGGTGTATTATCTTATTTCAACAAAAGTATACTGTCATTGGTGAGAATCTCTCTTGGACAGAGCCAGTCTTGGTTGCACATCCTCACTAGGAGCTGCTGAATGAAGACTCAGGCCTTCAGATTCAGAATGTAAAGTAAAGCCATCTTAGCCAGCTGAGCTAAAGAAGAACTCCCCCTTCAGTTTAACTTCTGACTGTGAGGATGTCTTCTTTTTGTGGTGGTCTTTCTCCATTTCAACCTTGTTATATTTACTTTTTCCCACTAAGTGAATCCTTAACACATTCCTAAATGAGAAATTGGCTCAGGACTGCACCCCGCTTGGCCGGATGTCCTCTTTTTGAATTGCTAAACACAAACTCAGGTCCCTGGATTTAGAATGAGGAGTACAGCCATCTTAGCCAGTTGTGCTAACGAAGGACTACTCCTTCTCCAATGACCAAGAAGACTTCTGAATGCAAGGGTGTCTACTTTTTCCACTGGGCTCTCACTACATAAACATACTGTAGAGAGGTATTCTTGTTACACAAATGAGTGTAAAACATTTAAAATCTTTCACAACTAAATACAGGCATGAAACCCAGCAAGGTTCAAGGAAAGACGGGGAAGCATACCTTGACTGTGATGAAGTCCATTATTAATGCTATGATAGAATAACTAACATCACCAGGGACAACCTTCTTCTTTTCCTCTTCATTTTTTCCCACTTCTATTTACTTAATCAACCTTCTCCAAACAGCTCAGTCCTGCACCTTCTCCCCAAAGACCCTTTCCCTTCGAAATTTCTTTTACTTTATCCATCCACCTCTGCTTCGGCCTCCCTTGTTTTCTCATCTCCTGTACTTCCATTCCCCTCACTCTTTTTCCTTCATCTTCATTGTCTTTCATCATCACAAGTCCATACCACTTCAATGAACTTTCTGGAACTTTTTTAGATACCTCTACTTCACTTTTGTTGTACTTCTGATTGTCTCATTTCTTATTCTGTCCTCTCCACAAATCCATCTCAACATTCTCATTTCTGCCACATCTAACTTCTTATTCTGTGCTTCCTTTACTGTACATATCTCAGCTCCATACATCATTGCTGGTCTTAGTACTGTCTTAAAATCCTTATCTTTAACCTTTGATTTAATTCTTTGATCACACAATAGTCCTGATACCTTTCTCCAATTGCTTGAACCATACTGCACTCTATGTGTTATCTCTGCATCTAATTTTCCATTTTGGGCAACCATTGATCCTAGATATTTAAACTTATCCACTCTTTTCAATCCTGCAGGCTAATTGCTGAATCCTGATCATCATTAAACCTCATATATTCCTTCTTCTTCATATTTATCTTCTATCCTCTGTCTTCCAAAACCCTTCTCCATTCTTCCAACTTCCTCTTTTCTGATGCTACACAACACAATGTCATCAGCAAAAAGCATGTATTGGGTGATTGGTCTTTTATCTCACGACTCAACACATCCATAACCAGATCAAAGAGGTAAGGACTTCAGGAAGATCCTTGACACAAATCTATTCCACCTAGGATCTTATCAGTTACCACAACAATGCTTTATACCAGTGGTCTCAAACTCCGGTCCTGGAGGGCCGCAGTGGCTGCAGGTTTTCATTCAAACTCTTTTCTTAATTAGCGACCTGTTTTGCTGCTAATGAACTTGTTTTTAATTCATTTTAATTGACTTGTTCTTGTCTCAGACACCTCAATTGTTTCTTTGTCCGTATGTAGCAGGCAAACAATAATGAGTTATAAAATGAGCCAAAACATGACCAGCAAACTGTGTCCATCATACAATATCTGAAAGTAAAGAAAGATGAAGGTCTCAGGAATACTGATTTGCTCAGGTCCACAAAACATCTTAATAGTGCTTTTAGAAAAGAGAAAATCAACAATTTTGGAAATGTATGCTATTGCACAATGAGAGCAGCAACAAGCCATGGAATTAAAGAATGGGTTTAAATAACAACAAGAATTGGTTCCTAATTAAGCAACTGGTTGGAGTGAAATCAGTTAGAGTTTGAGACCCAGACTTATTTGGTCTTCTGTTTTGTAGCATTTGGATGAATCTGAGTAGACAATATAGCCACATACACTTCAGAATTCATCATGCTGCTTCTGTCAGCAGTCATATCATCAATAAACACTAGTGACTGACTTCCATTCGCAGTCATGCATGATCTTGCCATAAAACCGCGTCCACCATGTTTCACAGATGATGTGGTATTCATTGGATCAAGAGCCATTTCATCTCTTCTCCATACTCTTCTCTTTCCAACATTCTAATATATTCTGATATGTATTCCTTTGTCCAATGAAAATTGTTCCAGAACTGGACAAGCTTTTAAAAAATATTTTCTGCCAAAGTCTAATCTGTCCTTCCTATGCTTGAGGTTTACCAGTGGTTTGCACCTTTGATAAACTGTCTGTCTTTAATTTCATGAAGTCTTATCTTAATTGTAGACCTTGGCAATGACAGGTCTACCTCTCTGAGAGTGTCCTTGGTTTGGCTAAATGTTGTGAAGGGGGTTATCTTCACCAAGGACAGAATTCTGCAATCATCCAGCACAGTTGGCTTTTCCAGTTCCTTGTGTGTTGCTGAGTTTGCCAGTGTGTTCCTTCTGGTGTTGCTGAGTTTGCCAGTGTGTTCCTTCTTTTTAAGAATATTCCAAATGGTTGATTTGACTACTTCATGTGGTTCTGCTATCTCTCTAAAGGGTTTGTTTTGTTTTCTCAGCCTAATGATGCACTGTTTTTACTTACATGGCCATCTCTTTGGGCCTCACATTGAGAGTTCACTGTGACAGCTTCCAAATGCAACCTCCACACTTGGAATCAATTCCAGATCTTTTACCTGCTTAATAGTTAATGGAACAATGATGGACCTGCTCCCACCTGGCAACTGAACAGCTTGTCAGTCAAATGTTCATACTGTACAGTTATTGGGCCCCTAGAAATGGGGGGTGGCTTTGCACAAAAATGGTTGACATTCCTAAATGGCTCATGCAATATTTTTGATAAACCCCTTAAATTAAAGCTGAAAGTCTTCTCTTCAATCACATGATTGCTTAATTTCAAATCCATTGTGGTGGCCAAAATTGTGAAAATTGTGTCATTGTCCAAATACTTATGGATCTGACTGTATCTCTGCCTCACTTGTGAAAAAAATATGAGACAGGTGTCTGGTCACACTCTCAGGAAATCTAACTTAGACACCATTAAAATATCCGACTACGCCACCCAGTTTTATTAAGAGACTGGGATCTCTTTTGAGATTTACAGAAAATAGCACACAGGATTCTTTAAATTGGGCGGTGAGTAAACACACAATGAAAGACAAAACAGTAATTTCAGGAAAAGCAACAGTAACTTCTATTAAACAAGGCAATAAAGTAAATTTTAAAATAAACAAACATAACAAAAAAAATCTAACAATGTCAGGTACGAAATTCCTTTTTTTTTTTTTATTTTATTTATTAATTTTATTGTAATCATTCCATACAAATAGATCAATTTATACAAAAAAAAAGAATTGAAAACAAATCAAACCCCACCCCTGAGAAAGAGAGCATGGCCAAAGGAGAATTGCTTAGGGCTTTTTAATAGGGCAAAAATAAACAAAAGAAAGGAAAAAATATATATAGGTAAATAAAAAAAATGGAGAAGGGAAAGAAATGCAGAAATAATTATTTCTTCTTATTCTAAAATATTATTGATTAGATCCTGCCAGGTTTTGAAAAAATTCTGTATAGATCCTCTAAGAATTTGATTTTTTCCAATTTCAAATAATATAAAACATCGGTTTCCCACTGACTTATCAGAGGAGAGTTAGGATTCTTCCAATTTAACAAAATAAGTCTGCATGCCAAAAGTGTAGTGAATGCAATCACCGTTTGCTTGTCCTTCTCCACTTCAAGTCCGTCTGGAAGAACACCGAACACAGCTGTTAATGGGTTAGGAGGGATTGTGATACCAAGGCTGTCTGAAAGGCACTTAAAAATTTTGGTCCAAAATGATGTTAATATGGTGCAGGCCCAAAACATGTGACCCAGTGAGGCAGGAGCTTGGTTGCAGCGTTCGCAGGTTGGATCTTGCCCTGGAAACATTTTGGACAGTTTTAAGCGAGACAGATGAGCTCGATATATAATTTTTAGTTGGATAATTGTATGCTTTGCACATATGGAGCTCGAGTGAATTCTCTGCAATGCTACCTTCCACTCCTTTCCTGATATATCGATTAAGAGATCTTTTTCCCAATGTCCTCTTGGATCTTTGAAAGGAAGGGACTCTAATAAGATTTTAAATAATGCGGAAATGGTGTCTAATTCCTCAAAATTGAGCAGTATTTTTTCCAGCATGGTGGAGGGTACGAGATGAGGAAAATCAGGCAGTTTCTGTTTAACAAAGTTTCTAATTTGAAGATAGTGAAAGAAATTTCTAGCTGGAAGGTTGAATTTGGAACGTAATTGTTCAAAGGATACAGAGATATTGTCTATATAAAGATCTCTGAGCAATTTAATCCCAAATCTTTTCTAGGTATTAAAAACTGGATATGTTTTTGAGGGTTGAAAGAGGTAGTTTTTAAAAAAAATGAAAGCACACAGTCCACACTCTAGAAGTCTGTTAAAAACAAGAATTGGAGGATACAACCTTTAGTGGTGCAGAGTCCAGTTTGCGCACTGTGTTACCCCAACACTTAATTGTTCAACTGTCCACGGATGCACTCTGTTCACTGGACACTCGTTTCCCAACAGAAGTTTTGTCAAATTGTTGAATGCTTGTCAGCGTCTCTTCATCGTTCCTTTTTTTCCACTCTGGGCTCCTTGTGTTACTGTGACCTAGGCACGCCTCATTTCTTGTCTGCCAGCTTTGCTCAGTCCTTTCATGTGGCTTCCCTCTCTCGCTGGACCCATAACCGTCTTCTTGTGGAGCTGTCTCTTCCTCCCTCGGGGTAAGTGTTGCCGTCCGTGTCCCTCACGTCGCACCAGCCACGTACCCCAGTCTGCCAGCGAGCCCCTGTGCTCTCTGCGAGTATCTTGGCAGAGTTCTCAGTGGACCGTCCCTCTGTGCCTTCTCCTGCCCAGGAGTTTAAATCTCCTTCAGTCCCTGCCGTTGTCAGTCCTGGACAATCGGTTTAAACAATGGTAAATCTAAATTTCCTGGGTTTAACAATTAATGAAAACACAAGTTAACAAAATGTATTGTTACCAACCATTAATAAGTACAGATCTGCTGATTAGAAACCAATATTGTCAAACATGTTAATTTCCAAGTCAGGCAAATACAGACATCCTCCAAGGAAGGAGCAGTTCTGTTATCACAACTTGGTATTGTTTGTAATCTCAACCAGCCATAAACTTCAAAGTGGTGACTCCTTTGCAATACAGCAAATACCTACATTCTGTAGACAGCCTTTTAACTTCTCACCCCCAGTCCCAACAATGGGTGCCTAATGGAACCACCAAGTGCACAAAAAAATGTCCCCCTCTGACATATATCCACGTTTTTGTTCTTATTTTATAGAAGGATCAAGTTGATCACAAGGCAAAAGCTCATTTGGCATGAGGGACACAAGCCAGGAATTCTCAGCGTAAGGTTTTAAAAGAGAAAGACAGGAGATGAGAGAAAGGAGAGTCACGTTATGTGGTATTTTGAGGATAGTTCTCTATGTTTTCCTCCCATTGATTATTTTCTTACATACTTCAGCCTCCTCGGTTTCATTCTGTGTTGGGAGCTCCGTTATTAGAGCATCCCCTTAGGGAATGCCAGTTATGTTGGCTAGGAATAACAAGAACTACACCCCATGAGATTTTTTATCTCCCTGTCACAGCTACAAGCTATGCAACTCAGTAGCACATATTTTACAGTTCCTGATATGTACAGAATTTTGAGTGCCAGCAGAGTAATAACATAATGAAATGTGATGATCCAGAAAAATTAAGAAATACAGAGAAAACCTCCTGCTGCTTGTATGAGACTGGGTGCTTGACAGAAGAGCCAAACTCATACTGGCATGGCCTAATAGCAAAAGGCAGGCAGTGTAGCCCAATGGCTGTACTTCTGGTTCAGTTTCCATATCCGACTCAATGTGTGATCTTAATCAACTCTGCTAAACTGCCTGTGTGACAACTGTGAATCATTTTTATTATCATTATGGTTATAAAATGGGATTTGCCTGGAATAACCCTGTCAAATGCCAGGCTTTAATCCAATAGTAGAGAGAGAGAATGCCTCACTCGATGTCAGAGAGTATTGGAAGATGACCCCTACAAAAGTGAAACATACTGCAATATACTCAAAAAGGTTTGCAGATGTATCTTTCAGTATAATGTAAAATATACATAAGTAAAAAAAATGTAACATTATATAATGAAAGATACAGAGGATTCAAAAAATATTCAGACCCCTTCTCTTTCTGCACACTTTATGGGTTTAATTTTAAATGAATACATTTTCTGTTTTTCTGAAAACATTTTTTTCAGAAAGCTTTGCACATTTATTCAAAATAATTAACTGAAATCACTCATTCATGTAAGTATTCGGACCCTTAATTCAGTGATTAGTAGAGGACCCTTTGGCAAGTAGAGGACCCTTTTAGTTTCTCTCAAAATGTATTAGATTGGTTGGGAAGTGTGTGTAAACTACCATCTTCAGTTCTCTCCTATAGATGTTGAATGAGATCAGGGTCAGGGCTTTGGATAAACCACTCGAGGACAGTCAGAGACTTGTCTTGGAGTCAATACAGCATTGTCCTGGCTCTATACTTTGGAATATTGAAATATTGAAAAGTGAACGTGAAAAGTGAGCAGATTTCCTTCTCTCTGTGTTTGGCTGCTTTCATATATCCCTCAATTCTGATGAGACTCCCTGTCCCTGCCGTTGAGAAGAACCATCATAGCATGATGGTGCCCGTGCCTCATGCTTTACCATAGGGATGGTTCTAGGCAGGTGATGAGAATTGTCTTGTCTTCACCAGACACAGTGCTTGAAGTTCTGCCGAAAGAGTTCAGTTTTTGTCTCATCAGACCAGAGAACATTAAAACGGCATTTGGCAAACTCCAATTGGGCAGTCATATGCCTTTTACTCAAGAGTGGATACCACCTATCACAAATACCTGATTGATGGGGTGCTGCTCTGATGGTCATCCTTCCAACAGGTTCCCCCATCTAAGCAGAGATCTTCAGAAGCTCTGTTAGAGTGCACATTGGGTTCTTGGTCACATCCCTGACTAACGCCTTTCTTCCCTGGTTACTCAGTTTGGCTGGAAGAGTTCTGGTGGTTCCATTTCACAATTATTAAGGCCACTCTGTTCCTGGGAACACTCAAAGCTTTAGAAATTGTTTTATACCCTTACCCTGATCTATGCCTCACCAATTTTATTGTGGAAGTCTAAAGAGAGCTCCATGGACTTTGTGGCTTGGTTTATGTCCTGAAATGCAGTGTGAATTGTGTGACCTTATATATACACAGGTGTGTGCCTTTTTAAAAGATGTCCAATCAATTCAGTTTGCCACAGGTAGATTTTAACCAAGTTCTAGACACATCTGAAGGAGGATTAAAGCAAACAGGATGCAACCTGAGCACAATCTGGAGTACCACAGCAAAAGGTCTGACTGCTTATAGACATGAGGAACCACAGGTTTTGAGATTTAATAAATTTGTAAGCCTTTCTGAAAAATATGTTTGACTTTGTCATTATGGGTTACTGAACGTAGATTAATAGGCAAACATGGCAGATTTATTCATTTTAATTTAAATCTTCAACACTATAAAGCATGTAGAAACTGAAGGGGTCTGAATACTTTCTGAAACCATTATATATTTCATTTAGTATATTGTAACAAACATTTTTCAAAATCTATTGTACATATGTGTAAGACATTGTGATGGACTGCCAGGGCCCTTAACTGGCCGGGATGCCTTTTAAAAAGGAAGGACCGAGGTAGAGCGCGTGCATTGGGCATTATCTCCCATGGATCGCTAGATGGCAACCCCCTGCGTTGCTACAGTATTGCAGATTCCCCCAGGGCTCCATGGGAATTAGAGTTCGGTATAGTCCTGCTGGGTACCGTGGGTGCTACCAAGGGTGCTGCATGTGCTGCAGAGATTGAACCAGAAGTGCTTCCAGACCATGCTCACGGGCCACCAGCTACCACTGCTATGGGAGCCAGAGTCGGGAGAAAGAGGAATGAAGCTTGCTGGAGGAGGAGTGGAGGCAGAAGGAGAGACAGAGAGAGAAAGAAGAAGAAAAGAAAGGGCTGTGTGCTTTATTCTACTATTAACATTGGAGCTGTAATGTGCTTTATTGTGGGAAATGATAGGGAAGTGTTTCCCAAAGGGAAATAAAAAGCCTGTGTGATTTGCTGGGCATGTGTCTGCGTCTGTCTGTGTTGGGTTTGGGGAGCTGGTACACTCCCTACAGGCCACAACATGCAGTACATTATATTGTGTGTGTAGGCCCATGTTTCAGACAGATCATCCTTTTACTTGGAAAAAATTAAACCCAGTCTTCTTAATTTATCCAGTTTTTACAACTCTGAGTAACTCACTAAGTATAATTCAAGTGGATAGCTACAGCAGCATATTGGCTGCAATTTATTCCAAGCTGAAACAATTGTGTATACTTTTTTTGATTGTGAGGAAACGCCTTACTAGTACTCAAACTGAACAGTAAGTTATATCAATTAATGATATAAAGGGACATGAGGTGAATTACAAAGGATTTTACTATATCCCATATAAGATAAACCATTTTTGTTCCAGTAATTGTTGGCAGAAAATGTATTAAATTTGAATTCTCTTCAATATTCTCTCTCTAAATCCACTGTTGGGCTAAAAAAAAAGGTCTCGGCATATTAGAGCATTTGTTCTTAAGCAAATGGTATATTAGTGAAAGGTTTTACATTCTCATGTAGCACATCAGTTTTTAATTTGGTTTAGGAAATGTCTCATACTTACAAAAACACTTAGGAGACTTATATTGAATGATATTTTCAATGTCATTCGAATATATTTTTAAAATATATTGCAATATACAAAAATGTCAATGGAGTAGTAAAATATATAGAAACATACAGTATATTATACTAGCTGTGTAAGCCCGTGCTGTAAAAAGCCTGGGATCCTAGAAACCATGGATTCTGGCACTTTAATCAATCAATTGCATTGGTTGTGTATTAGCAGTTAAGGTTCTCTTTTCTCTGCAGTTTTGTTTTGCCGACGTGCTCACCTCCATTGTCTATCCGCAGCTAAGTGAGTTACTCTTTTGTTGGCGGTTTCACTTTGGTGAAAGAGTCGATTTCTTTGAGCCTCATGCTGTACCCTGGACAGACACACACGCACACTTCCACGCATAGACATTTATATATAAGAAAATATATTGTACACTATATTGTAACTAGTATTTATACTATCTTAAAAATAAATTAAAATTGGTTGTCTAAAATACATCTAACAGTGCATTATTCTTTATATTTAATTTTTTTATGTTTTGGAAAATATATTGCAATTAACAAAAATGGCAAAAACCATCCCTAAGGTGGTCCACTACTGCACAAAACTTTATTCAGGCATTTTTCTGCAATGCTGCTGGCATAAGGCCATTGTCTTTCCCTTGGATTTCACCTGTGGAGTGGAGCGGCGAGGCCTGCTACATGGGCTAGAGCTGGTATTCCATATCACTTCAGCTGAAGCTTGCGCGCTGGAGAAGAAACTCCAGTGTCACCTCATAACAATGGCAGAACATGGGGGGCAGCAGTCTACTGGCTATAAACCATGCTCCAGTGCCACAAAGCCAGTGCCAGGGGTTGCTTCTGATGGTTGAAGATGCCATTGTGTCTCATTGAACAGCTACTGTCTGCCCAAGCTGGGCAGCCCCCAGCCAGTAAGGTAATCAGAAGGTGGTTAACAAAGACAGAGACAATGCAGCCAAAGCAAACAGTAAAAAACTGTGAAATCAGTACTGAGCAACTAGGCCCAAAAGGACAAGACCTTACAGAAGCAGAAATCAAAAAATAAAATAAAGACAATACAGAAGCAGAAATCACTAGGCCCCACTTAGAAAAGAAGCTAACTACGCTAAGAGAACTTTTTTGCAGTGTATCCATTGAGGGATAATGGATGATGTGACCATTTAGATTTTATAGCGTCATTCTTGTGAAATCATCAGGGCAATGAATGTGGGCATCTGACGCTTCTAACCTGCATCATGTAAATAAAGAAAAACAAGAAGTGAATAAAAATAAACTTTGTAAAACTAAATCAAAGTTTAAAACCTACCTTAAAAATGAAAACTTGTTGTTAAGAAAAACATAAAATATCCAAAAGCACATACAGTGGACCCTCTACTTATGAACTCAATTTGTTTATGAGGGCTGGTTGTAACTCAAGTTGGTTGTAAGTCAAGACTATTTTTCCCATTAGAAATAATGGAAATACCCATAATGCGTCTGCATTTATAGCCCTAGCTTTTTTACAAATTATAGACTCAGATAGGCTATCACCTGCTATCTGCCTTTCTTTTATCCACATTAATAATAGCTTTTCTACCTCATCTAACATTGTTGATCATGACTTACTAATTTGAGTAACACCTTTAGCAACACTAGCTTCCTTATACAAATCTTTTCTTTGTAAAATTGTCGAGATGGTGGATTTCGACATGCTGTAAATACTAGCGAGATCAGTCACACGAATGCCACTCTCATATTTCTGCACAATTTCGTTCTTCGTTTCGATTGTGATCACTTCCTTTACCTTCGTTACCTTTTCTTCCTTCCTTAGCTTCTTTTCTAGCTTTTTTGGGGCCATTTTGCACTGATCAAAATTACATCCACAAACACACTTATCTGGGCTCAGACTGATGCTTACGAATGCTCTCGGCTGTTTGTTTAAAATCGCACAAGTGGATAAACGTGACCACATTCGGGTCGTATCTCAAGATGTTGGTCGTAATTCAAAACAAAAATTTTGGTCGTAAACCAAGTTGTTCGCATGTCAGGCCGATCGTATATCGAGGGTCGACTGTATATATATAAAAATGGGCTTATTTAACATCTCCTCCACCTGCTCATGCTACTACTACTACTAAACTACTTCTACTAGTCATCAGGAAAGAAACTGTCCTGGCTTAGTAGGAAACAAATTACTCATTTTTGAGACACGGGAGATGCATGAAAAAGACAAAACAAAACAAATAAAATATAAATGAAGCAACTGAAAACCAGTCCAGAGTCATGAATCAAAGTCAAAAATCAGACAAGAGGTCAAAACCAGGCAAGATCAAGTAGATAAGAGGGTTTTTTTTAAGGATTCATTCATAGATTGAAGAAAGCTTGGTGCATAAATTAATCTTTTAACGCATCGCACCCATGAACTTGAGGTCACAACCTCGGAGACCATGAGCCTAAAAATGCACAACACGACCCTAACGATGGTTATGCAAAATGGCATCTTATGTACAGAATAGCAGTAGGTCCCTAAAATTGGGCCCTGATCATGACATCTATGTAAAAATTGCATTCCATGGACTGGTGGGGTGGGGTGGTGGTTTGGGGGGTTGTTGGGGGGCAGGATTCTGAGGATTCAGGTTGGGTTTGTAGGGAAGTGTTACACACAATTTACATTACATTTATATTATTATTAAGTTATTAAGCAGTTCGCATACAGTACATTTGCAACCCGAGATTTTTCTTCTTTTTTTGCATATAACAAAGACATATGCATTGCATTTGCCATTCCAACAGATTGCACATCACAAACGTTAACACTGTTATTGTTTTTTCATGTCTGCCATTTCTATAGGAGGGTGACAATGAGTTAAATTCCAGTGGATGTTTTTCAGATGTTGACAAGAAATAAGCAAAAGGTATCACTGAAAACCACAGAAAACAAAAACAGCAAAAAAAGTACGAGGAAAGTTCGAAGAAAGAATTTTTTTTTTTACAATGTTTCTGTTTGGGGATCGTTGTACAAATGTGCACAACTGAGCTGTGACCACAGATCTAACTGCTCTGCGGATGATTCATTCAAGCATTTCAAAGTCACTTCGTTGTAATGAAAGTATCTGCCGAATGTACTTTGTAGTAACGAGATTTCTATAGACTCGTGTCATATGAGGAAACTGTCAGGACCATAAAAATACTTTGTTGTAATACTCTCTCACCTCGGTCTCTCTCCTCTCTCTGCGTCACTGCAAAGCCCCGCTCGCCAAGCGTTCTGAAAAGTCTGAGTGAGTCTCTGTTGCCGGCAGTTCTCTCGCGTCCCGGCTGTCAGACAGCTGCGGCCCGGTAGTGGGCTGCGGACCGGGGGTTGGGGACCTCTGCCTTAGGAGACCTACATTATAGATTAAAATGATAAACTTTTTCATTTTTTAAAGTTATCAGTTTGTATGTAAAATTAATGTTTAGGGACCCTGCCAACACACAAACAGTTAAGACTGTCTCCAAGGTGAAACTCATGCCATATGTCACTACACTTAAACAGACATCTTTTGCTTAGACAAGGATGCTTGCATGTCAACAACAACAACATTTATTTATATAGCATGTTTTCATACAAATAAAGCAGCTCAAAGAGCTTTACAAAATAAAACAATAGGAAATTAATATAAAACATAAACAAACAAGATTAGTCAGTCAGTCATTCTCCAACCCGCTATATCCTAACATAGGGTCATGGGGGTCTGCTGGAGCCAATCCCAGCCAGCAGAGGGCAGGAACAAACCCCGGGCAGGGTGCCAGCCCACCGCAGGGCTCACGCACACACACACCCACAGGATTGCCAATGCACCTAACCTGCATGTCTTAGGACTGTGGGAGGAAACCGGAGCACCAGAAGGAAACCCATGCAGACACGGGGAGAACATGCAAACTCCACGCAGGGAGGAGCGAACTCAGGTCTCCTTACTGCGAGGCAGCAGTGCTACCCACTGCACCACTATGCCTCCCCAATCAAGGTTAGGCAACAATATTATACAGTATGCAGCAAAGAAAAAAGGTAAAGTCAAATGGCTAGGAGAACAGAAAAAAAAAATGCGGTTAGGCTGGAGAAATAAAAATCTGCAGGGGTTCCAAGGCCAAAAGACCACCCAGCTCCCACTAGGCATTCTACCTAACATAGATGTTCAAAATCAGTCCTTATGGTTTTCAGGCTTCACAAGGAAAAATTGAAGATACTAGTGGTCATGTGGACATTTGCGGCACCCGCCATTCAATCCATAAACACAGGTGGCAGCATGGTACTATGATCAGGTGGTGATGGCACAGATTGCCACCACAGAAGAACCAAAAAAGACATCAGAGAATAGTAAAGATTAGTAGGTAATTGCACAACCCAGAGGAATATTATGATATAACGTACCATCATATAGACTAACAGGGATACAATTAAAATGTAGCTATGGAAAAGTCCTTTTAAAATACAGTAATGGGTTTTTTGCAGTTTTTAAAATTGTTCCACAGTATTAGCCTTGCAAATTTGTTTTGGTAAAGTATTCCAAATTTTAGGTGCATAACAGCAAAAAGCCGCCTTACCATTTCTTTTCAGTTTGGCTCTTGGAATTATAAGAAGATCTTCATTTGAAGATCTGAATTTATGACTTAGAGTGTAAGGGGACAAACTTTCCAAAATATATAATGGGTTCAGAGTATTTAAGGCTTTGTAAACCATTAGTAATATTTTAAAGTCAGTTCTAAATAGATAGATAGATAGATAGATAGATAGATAGATAGATAGATAGATAGATAGATAGATAGATAGATAGATAGATAGATAGATAGATAGATAGATAGATACTTTATTAATCCCAAGGGGAAATTCACATATTCCAGCAGCACCTTACTGATACAAAAAAAACAATATTAAATTAAAGATTGATAATAATGCAGGTAAAAACAGACAATAACTTTGTATAATGTTAATGTTTACCCCCCCCCCCGGGTGGAATTGAAGAGTCACATAGTTTGGGGGAGGAACGAACTTCTCAGTCTATCAGTGGAGCAGGACGGTGACAGCAATCTGTCGCTGAAGCTGCTCCTCTGTCTGGAGATGACACTGTTTAGTGGATGCAGTGGATTCTCCATAATTGATAGGAGCCTGCTGAGCGCCCGTCGCTCTGCCACAGATGTTAAACTGTCCAGCTCCATGCCAACAATAGAGCCTGCCTTCCTCACCAGTTTGTCCAGGCGTGAGGCGTCCTGGGCCTCCTAAAATCCACCACCATGCTGGTGTTCAGGTGTAGGTGGTTTGAGTCGCACCATTTAACAAAGTCATTGATTAGGTCCCTATACTCCTCCTCCTGATGCAGCCCACGATAGCAGTGTCATCAGCGAACGTTTTCACATGGCAGGACTCCGAGTTGTATTGTAAGTCCGATGTATATAGGCTGAACAGGACCGGAGAAAGTACAGTCCCTTGTGGCGCTCCTGTGTTGCTGACCACAATGTCAGACGTGCAGTTCCCAAGACACACATACTGAGGTCTGTCTTTAAGATAGTCCACGATCCATGCTACTAGGTATGAATCTACTCCCATCTCTGTCAGCTTGTCCCTAAGGAGCAGAGGTTGGATTGTGTTGAAGGCGCTAGAGAAGTCTAGAGACATAATTCTTACAGCACCACTGCCTCTGTCCAAGTGGGAGAGGGATCGATGTAGCATATAGATGATGGCATCCTCCGCTCCCACCTTCTCCTGATATGCAAACTGCAGAGGGTCGAGGGCGTGTTGAACCTGTGGTTTCAGGTGGTGAAGCAGCAGCCTCTCCATGGTCTTCATCACATGTGATGTCAGAGCAACAGGCCGGAAGTCATTCAGCTCACTAGGACGTGATACCTTTGGGACTGGGGTGATGCAAGATGTTTTCCAAAGCCTCGGGACTCTCCCCTGTTCCAGGCTCAGGTTGAAGATGTCATGTTAAATGACACGGGTAACCAATGTAATGTCACTAGAACTGTTGAGATGTGCTCAGATCTTCTTTTTCTAGTTAAAATTGTTGCTGCTGCATTCTGCACTATTTGTAACCATTTGACATCTTTCTTAGGTAGTCCTGTAAGGAGTACATTATAGTAATCTGGTCAAGTGAAAACAAAACCGTGAACTAATTTTTCTGTGTCCTGTAATGTTATAAGAGGACTAACTTTTGCTGTATTCCTTAAATGAAAGTCAGTCCTAGTAGTCAGGTTAATGTGTGATTTAAAATGTAGGTCAATAGTTATCCCTAAATTCTTTACCTCTGCCTTGACTTTTATTGCTAAGGGTTCAAGTTTATTTCTAATGCCCTCGCTATATCCATTTTTGCCAATCACTAAGACTTCTGTTTTTTCTTTATTTAGTTTGTGAAAGTTGATGCTCATCCATTTGGAAATACAAGTAAGACACATGATCAGAGAGCCAAGACCATCAGGGTCATCAGGCGCTGTTGATAAATAAAGCTGTGTGTCACCTGCATAACTGTGGTAGCTCACCTTGTGCTTTGAGATATCATCTTTCCATGAGGGGCCACACATTTTCAAAGCTATCCTTGAGCTGAAGCATGTTATCACTGATGCCACTCTTTGCCTTGTTTCTTTTTCGAAATCCCAAATGTTGCTATCAGAGTCCACCATAGCACTGTGTCAATCTCTATTGAAACAGCATATATATTTAATATAAATAGGTTATGTACTCAGTTGCGTCCCTCTACATTGCTTTCAACTAGCAGATGACTGTTTTCAGAACTCTCCATTTATTTGCCTGTCCAGCTATTTATTGAATCCAGAACTCCCAACAGTGTTACAGAGTTATGGGAAGCCAAAGTCTACCTTGGCTATGCTGGGTTTAAGGCAGGGATGAAGCCCAATGTGTTATTAGTCGAAAACAAGAAAGTAATTTATTTTGCACTTAATTATGGGTAATTATTTCCTATGATATGATGCTTTTGTGTAATCAATTACTTTTTTAGGTAAATCTGTCATACATGTTTCCTTAAAACTTGTTTCTATAACACTTAATGAGACTACAATAGATTTATCTTCTTATATAATATATACTTAATTTATTGTGATAGAGATCTATCTTATTTAATTGAAATTATTTGACATGGAATAACACAAATCAAACTTGGTTTTCTACATTTTCATGTTGCGGTGCCACAATATTATCATGAGAATCACCTCTTTGAGGACTACTAAATGGAATAAGTATACTAAAGTACAGAGAGACAATTCTCACTTGAACCCTTCCCTAAACAGCAAGCACATTAATACATAAATTAACTTTATTAATAGAAATAAAATCAGAATATGCTAATGTAAGATTGAAGAATCTCACAAAATATCACGTTTTTCAAACCAAACTCCTTTTACCTCAGTTGAATCTCATGTCTCATTTTTCTCTAAAGCTGTTTCTCAAAAGGAATTTTAGGAGAAACATCTGTGACAAAGTGGATTATTGAATGAAACATAAATGAGAATCTCTTTTAAGTCTCATGAGCCACCAAAGATCAACCTTTCAGCGGTGCAGTTTTCCTGCTTCCTTACATTACATGGTCTATTCTATTAATTTCAGTTTAGTTTTTTTTACTATGATTTTTTCTTCTTGATTCTTGTCTAGTCTTGTTTTAATCTCTTTCAAGACTCCATATCTTTTGCTTATTATTGGACTGATGCCTTTATCCTATCCAAGGTGACTTTCAACATTTGAGATATGATCAGTTACATTTCTTTTGTTTTTCCAGTTGAAGCACAGGTAGATGAAGTGACTTTCTCATGGCCACATGGTGTCAGTAGTGGGATTTGAACACACGACCTCAAGGTTTGAAGTCCAGAGTCTTAACTGTTATGCCACACTGCAAGCCCTTTCTTCTAGAATGAGTGTGTTTTAATTGGAGCACAGCAATGTAAATTAGAGTAACTAATCGTGTTATTCAGACACAAGAAAAACAGCTTTGTAATCAAAGTGAAGTGTTTTATTGCCACAAACAACTGTCCATACATTTCATCATTTATTACTGAGCACACAATGCAAATGCTTTTAAATTGAAAAAAAATATCAAGACACTACTTGCAACATCTGAGCCTATTGTATGACTTTGTTGAGATCTCTGCTGAAACCCCAGAGGAGACACATGTGAGAATACTGGGGTATTCTGTGTTAGGAGAAAAATCTGAGAAGCATGATACAAAATAACATGTCTCCATTTTATTTCTTACAGATCTCATAGTTGTCTAGGAGAAACCAAAAAGATATTAAGGAGATCTCTTTTTTGATTTTTATTGCAGTATCACTGGAACAAGGAAGCAATCAACCTAGGTTTGGTTTGTAAGTGGCAGGACCCTCCGTCACACATTCACATTCACTCAAAAGGGCTAATATAGGGTGTCCAACATCCTTGAGAGGGTGAAGGGAAACTAAAGTCCCCAAGGAAAGCCAAAAATGGAAATGTTTAGAATGTGCAGTCTAGTATTTGAACCCAGGCTGAAGGCTGAACTAAGACTGAAAAACAACAGTACTAATCAATAAGCACGTATTTACCAGCACAATTTAATTAACAAAGGAAAACATTTCACTCAGTTATACAAGTCCAATTATTACGTAGAAAAAAAATGCAGAACTAAATAAGTGATAGTAAATGTGCCTGTTTGCTGTCCCTTAAATCTCATGTAATCCTGTTTCATACATTCTCCTTTTCATCATATTTTAATTGCCATTCATTTGGATTGCTGCCATGCTTCATGCATGCATTTCTTACACAAATCTTTAGGTAATTAAAACTGGTTTAACGTAATGTCTGCAGAGTCCAGAGTGCCAGCCATTGAAATCAACAGACCTTTAGTGCCACAAACCCAGTGCTGTACAAAAAATTGTCTTTTAAAAGTATGACACATTCAACAGCTATGGTGACAGATGGTACATTCTGATGATTTTGTACTGGGCCATTGCCTATGCTGCATTTTGTTATTTTCAGAAACTAGATAATCTGGAAAATAAATTGTATAGCTGTTGATGATTTCATATATCGATGCATGGTATTTTGGCTAGAGCTGACCGGCTGGCTTATCTATCTATCTATCTATCTATCTATCTATCTATCTATCTATCTATCTATCTATCTATCTATCTGTCTGTCTGTCTGTCTGTCTGTCTGTCTGTCTGTCTGTCTGTCTGTCTGTCTGTCTGTCTGTCTGTCTGTCTGTCCATTTCCTAACCCACATATCCAGGGCAGGGTCACAGGGAAGCCCTATGCCTTTTAGATCCCATCTGAGCAGCATAAGGGCATAAGTTAGAAACAAATTCTGCACAAGGCACTGGTCCACGGCAGAGAAAACACACACAAATACACATCAGAAGCCCATTTAGTGTCGCCAATCCACCTAACTGCCATGTCTTTGGTCTGTGAGAGGAAACCAGAGCACCTGAAGGAAACCCATGCGGAAGCGTGGGAGAAAATGCAAACTCCATGGACAGAGCACCCAGAATGTGAACCACAGTGTACTTGTTTTAAGGAAGCAGTGCCACCACTGTGCCACTCACTAGGTCATTATAATAGCTGTAAATTTAAAAGCACATTTCCCTTTAGGCATTCTATCATTTTCTATTATGGTAACTGGAAATTGGTACAGGCCTGTTAACACTCACTGGGACAGTTTTTACTCACAGATTCTAAATGTACTATGCAGTTGCATGACCTATTCTTGTATATATTATCTGATGTCATATTTAATGTATGGTGCTATAATAATTTTCCTTTTTTGCATGTTGTTGGTGATATACTACTGTCACCAGTCTGAGGGCAGCATTCAAGTAGGAATTTTATTGTACTGTGTATACACGCCAAAAAATATGAACTAAGGTGCCAGATGTGCAAAGCTATAGTATGCGAAGTGCTCTAAATACTCAAATACTGAATATTCTATTTTTCTGGTGCAGCATTTTCTTCTAAAAGGTGGTTGGAGTGACATAATGTAACCCAATAACACTGGTTTCAGTGCTTAGCTATGGCTAGAAGCCAGCCAATGCATGTACAGTTTAACAACAACACAAGAATTTATTTCTTGCATAGCCCAAAATCACACAAGGAATGCCTCAATTGACTTTAACAGGCCCTGCTTTTTTGACAGCCCCCCAGACAAGAACAAAATTCCCCCCAAAAAAACCTTACAGGGAAAATAAATGGAAGAAATCTTGGGAAAGGCAATTCACAGACAGACTCCCTTCCAGGTAGGTTGGGCATGCAATGGGTGTCAAAAAATGGGGTAAATACAACACACAAAATCAATGTAGGGCGGCACGGTGGTGCAGTGGGTAGCGCTGCTGCCTCGCAGTTGGGAGATCTGGGGACCTGGGTTTGTTTCCCGGGTCCTCCCTGCCGTGGAGTTTGCATGTTCTCCCCGTGTCTGCGTGGGTTTTCTCCGGGCGCTCTGGTTTCCTCCCACAGTCCAAAGACATGCAGGTTAGGTGGATTGGCGATTCTAAATTGGCCCTAGTGTGTGCTTGGTGTGTGGGTGTGTTTGTGTGTGTCCTGCGGTGGGTTGGCACCCGGCCCGGGATTGGTTCCTGCCTTGTGCCCTGTGTTGGGTGGGATTGGCTCCAGCAGACCCCCGTGACCCTGTGTTCGGATTCAGCGGGTTGGAAAATGGATGGATGAAAATCAATGTATCCATCCATTCATCAACTGAACCCGCTTTATCCAATTTGATGTTTGCAGGGATCTAGAGCTTTCCCTGCAGCAATGGTTTGTTGTCTTTTTTGGCACATTGTCATTCACTTTGGATCTTGCTTTGCCCCAAGGTGGTGGTGGAGTTGCTCATAAGTTAATTTATGATGTGTCAGATGCCACATTACTTATACCTGACAGGTTGCATTCATAGCTTGTCCAAACTTTACTTAAAAGTAAGTGAAAGACTTTCCCTCTTTAGAAAGAACACAAGAACTGTTTTTGCTTTTTGCTTGAACTTGCAGGTTCAGGTCGCACTTTCTTGACTACAGTTTCTAGTTTTGCCATATTCTGAAAATTTGCCCAACTGATTGACCACTACTTGTCTTAAGATTGCACTTAAAACTTTGCTGCCTCTAAATCAAAATAAATAAATCTACGGTACCAACAATACTCTCTTTCTGTGACATTCACTCAAGTCATTTTTATTGATCATGGCCAGTCCACCACACACACATTCATATCAGGCTAGTTTAGAATTTCCTGTTTACCTAACATGCACATCTTCAGAATTTACACTAAAACTGAAGTTCCTAATGGAAGTCCACACAGACAAGTGAATTGAACCCTGGACTCTGGAAATGTGAGGCATCAAGCCAACCTGCCAGCCATGTGACATTATATAATTTGTAAAAACAACAGAATAGCTCAGCACCCTGAGATGGAATGGCTATTTCCCAAGTCGAAGATTTGTACATAGAGGTTATATACTTTCCTGCCTCAATTTCAATTTTCTAATACCCCACATGCAATATGTCCAGGCATTTCTGTAAAGGTTTAAAGTGCATATAGAATGTGCTTTTAATAAATCCAATACACCTTAAAGGTAGAAGTGTAGTCACATTTCAAGCAATCATCCCAGGAATGGGGTGTGTTTGCTGAATTTGGAGTTGCCTTTTCAATCAAACTATGGCCCCAAGCCTAAAAACATTCAAAATGTGGATTTTTTGTGTGATGGATGGCATTTAATGCCCCTAGGTGAGACGCAAGCTTTTCTTGGCTGGATCTCTTAGAGTATTTTTTTATTATCTGATGCTGACACGAGATCAGCAAATGGGAAGGCAAGTTTGTGCGTCTCTCATTCCAAACCACATGTATAAATTGAGGTTGTTCGGCCAAGGCAAACTGCCTTCCTGGAGGATTCAAGTCATAGATCTTACCCCGTTCTGAGCTAAAATGAATGATTCAAAGTCTAGAATTCAAGGAGGAGCGGTGAGGTTCGGTGCCACATATTCCGGCAACCGAATCTTCTCCGGCAGCCGGAGTGGAGGAGGAGGAGGTGTTACTTCCTTTGGGGTCTCCAGAGCATTAGGGGCTGGAGCGGGAGCAGGATCTGGACTTGGCCTCAGAGGAGGCCTTGCCCTTGGTGGAATGGGTGGTGGCTTCGGTTTTGGTGGAGGATTAGGTCTGGGAGCAGGGGGTCTTGGCCTTGGCATTGGATTGGGATCAGCAGGTGCCCTAAGTGGCCGAATGGCTAGTATGAGAGCAGGAATTGCCCCGCTGAAGGCTCGTCTTGGAGGGCGTAGTTTTAAAATAGGCAGCTACGGCTTTTCCCCATCTTTTCTTGTCACTTCAAGAACAGTCGAGACAGGAATCTCCGACATTCCTTCGATAGACCCCTCTTTGCCGTCTGTGGATGCAGTCCAAGTTACTCGGCTGAAAGAGAAAGAGGAGCTGCAGTTTCTGAATGATAAGTTTGCATCTTTTATTGACAAGGTATGTGCCACATTCTCTTTGACCTCTGATTAAACAGTCTTATGTGGAAAACATGATAACAGGCAAACATGAAGCAAAATGGTTTTAGAATTGAATGCATCTGTAGTCGTATGACCCCAATGATAATACAGCATAACCCTGCGTGTCTTTGAATAAAAATGTTTATCTGTTCAGTCAGCATGCACTAAAATGTTTAAAGTAAAAGAAAGAGCCAGGCTCATCTATCTCTTAAGACATTTTTTCATAAAGATTCAATAACTTGCAATTGCAAAATATGTGTCAAAAACTGTTTATAATGTTTATATATACTTGTGGAATCAAATGACGAGCATTTAAACTGCTCTTTGTGAGGATGAAATCTGACACGAAAATGAAGGTGTGCGATTTTATTGGTCTGCAGTAACATAATGTTCC
Organism: Erpetoichthys calabaricus; assembly: GCF_900747795.2. NCBI lineage: Eukaryota > Metazoa > Chordata > Cladistia > Polypteriformes > Polypteridae > Erpetoichthys > Erpetoichthys calabaricus. The sequence goes on along the minus strand of NC_041397.2, from coordinate 46,004,082 downwards.
TGGGCTAGGAGCATATTTTATCTGTGATCGCTGAATTGCAATCCTTACTTTTGTCTTACTAATTGTGTGAACTGCTAGCCTGACCTCCTGTGCTGCATTTAATTATTTAAATTCAGATTATTCCAAAGATTGCTCTAATCTATCTTCATTTATGACTGTTAGTAGACCATTTAGTCAGTGAGTCACATTGCACTTCTGCAGCACTGCAATAATGACTGGCTGAAAGTGCCAGTGGGAGACCGACACCTCCGGGTATGAGTGTTCCAAACACAAAAGCCGACCGGAGCCTTGCCAAGCTGGGTTTGTGGAGCAGATGAAGCTAAGTCAGATTGTTTCCGATGGAATTCCTGGCAGTAGCAGTATCTCCCTCAGCATGCTCCCTATTTAAAAGGCACAAAGAAAAATCCTTAAAGTGCTGCAAAAATAGAATTTAAAGGAAATTTGCTGAAGATTTACCAGTGAATTTTGTTTCTAACAGTAAACAGGCGGCATTTCCCAATGTAATAAAAAAAAAGGAAGAGAAAGAGAGCAAAAGCCACAGCATCACCCTACGGCATGCAAGATCAGATCACAAATTGTCATGCTTATTACATTTTAGCTTTCTCTAATTTGTGGGCATGTCATGTTACAGTTTTGATATATGAAATATAGCTCTGCATAACCATAATCATAATTGCTCCTTCCAGCTGCCAGAGTCAATAGTGTAAACTGACTGAGGTTTCCATAGAGCTCTTTATAGAAAGACAAACCGGGAACAAGTAACTGAATGGAATTCGAGCATCACAAAGAGATGTCAAAGATACTAAACAACATTTGTATGTTGATCATACTGTAGGTCCGAAACTTAGAACAACAGAATGCCATCCTTAAGGCTCAGATCACAATGTTCACCAACCCTGAGCAGGCAGGAGCAGGCAACTCCACCATAATTGTGACATCAGCCATTGGAGGCTACAAAGGACAGATTGACAACCTGACAGCCACAAAGGAGGCGATGACTGCTGAGATCAATCACTTAAAGGGAGTGATTGACGATGTTCAAGCCAAGTAAGTCACTCTTTCACATCTACTTATTGTAAATGAGAGGTGACACTCTCGAGGAGCAATGTGACTACTATTTCTAAAACACCATGTATCAGTATATGTATCAGCTATATCAGGGGTGGGCAAAGACATTCCTGGAGGGCCGCAGTGGCCGCGGGTTTTTGTTCCAACCCAGTTGCTTAATTAGAAAACAATCCTTGCCAATAATTACATTTCATGGCTTGTTGGTGCTTTAACTCTGCTATGTCAAGTCATTCTCATATCCTATATTTTTTTTCCATTGTAAGGATATCATCCAAATACTTTGAAGTGTAAAACGGATGGGTAATTCTGAATCCTTCACTTTTTTCTCTTCTCTTTCCTTCCATGTATTTAATTAAACCAAATAGTGCACGATAAATACACACAGGTGTAAAGGGTAACAAGCAAAATGGATAACTGCTGGTTTCTTTTGTCATTTGCATCTTATTGCTAATAAGGAGCAATTAAAAACCAAGAATGAAGCTGTTTAAGACTTAAATAAGCAATAAGGGTTCAAAATCTTAACGAGGGAGATAACTAAAATGAAGCAGAAGCGTTTCTTGAGCAATAAGTGCTTCTTATTAAGCAATTGGGTTGGAACAAAAACCTGCAGCCACTGTGGCCCTCCAGGAATGACTTTGCCCACCCCTGAGCTATATAGTGCTTTTCATATGTCTCTATTTGGCTGTAACCCTACTTACCTAGTAGTGTTGGGTATGTAACAACACACCATAAGGAACTCCATCAGTTGATATATTCTAAATATTCAGCCATTCTCTAGTGATTTCTTCAATTTCTTGTTTTTATTTCTAAAGAGGTATACCTGAAACAAAGACAGAAAGAAAGTTTGACTAGTTCTACATTTGAAATGTATGTATTGTACACATATCTATCTATCTATCTATCTATCTATCTATCTATCTATCTATCTATCTATCTATCTATCTATCTATCTATCTATCTATCTATCTATCTATCTATCTATCTATCTTTATAAATAATACGCTAGTGTGGCTGTTCATTTGTCTGTCCAGGATTTTAAATCACCTGTAGCTCGCAAACCATTTGAACTAACCTGAAATTTGGTACACATGCACTACATGACATCTACTATCCACTTTCAGGGTGATGATTGACCTCCAAGGTTATTCCTCTTTTTATTTTTATTTTATTTTATTGTACAATCAACTCTCAGCAGAGGCCATCAGGGTGGCCATGTGGCACTTGCGTTCAGGCGCCATTCTCATCCCTACCACCTTCGCCGTCACTTTCCCAACCTCTTCATATCTTAAATCATTCTTGAGGCAGATTGAACACTTCAGTACCTGTTTAAGTGAAAAATTAAGAAAACATACTAAGTAATTGCAACACAAACACTGACTTAATCAGTTTTAACGTGAAAAGATGTGGACGAAAAAAGAAAAAAAGCAGGCTGCTAGGGTGGAGGATAGAAGAGCTGCTCAGGAAGCAGCAAGCCCATCATCCTCTGAGCAAACGAATGCTAAACGTACAGAGAAAGAGGAATGAAAACTTGGAATGCTCAAGTCAAGTGTATTCACTGTACGTTTTTGTGTAGTGTGCTGCTACTGGTCTGTCTATAATTAATCACACCTTATCTCTTATACTGTATATTACTGTTCATATCTATCTATCTATCTATCTATCTATCTATCTATCTATCTATCTATCTATCTATCTATCTATCTATCTATCTATCTGTTAACTTTATCTATTAGTTTATAAATTATTATGAGGTGCTGGACAGATATTGGAGAATTAGAACCAGTCAGACTTTCTCACCTAAGGCTCCGGCTTCCTAAATATCTTTCAAATGGAGCTTACACTGAGTGAGTGTGAGCACCTTGAAATCCATCTCTGTAAATATATTACTAGCTGAAACACAAATTCAACATAAAATGGATGGAATTCAACCAATGCCCCCCAACCTTATACACTATGTTTATCAAAATGCAAGCTACAATTCTGGTGTACTTGTCATTTTCACGATAAGTCATTATTCAAGAATTATCTCTGATCTAAAGGACATAAAGGTTAAGTGACTCCTCTGTGATCACCCTATGAAGCAGAATGCGAGTGCCATCATTCTTAATTTTATTCTTTAGCCTGAAGCGTTTCCTTCTGACAGGAAGGTATCTCGTGGAAATCAATCAGTCAGTTGGGCTATCACTTAACTGATTTGTCTGGCTTTTTTATTTGTGATAATGATTACAATAATATGGAAAATACAAATTAATAATACAAGTATTTTTGTTCTCTGAAGAATAAAGACATGAACGATGTTTGTCCCCTACTAACCACACCTACTACTAAGAAATACATTGATGTATTATGATGTATGTAATGTAATTTACTGGACCTGTATTACAGATATTAAAAGAGTAAAGCTTTTTATCAGTGCCAGGATATCTTACAAATTTTATTTACAGCTGATGGCCAGCACTCTTTGCACAACAAAAAACAATAATGTCATTTAGAATGATATGAAAACATGTCTCTGTTTCTGCTACAGGGAAGAAGTGATACATCACTGTTCTAATCAGAACCATGACTGTGGAATTAAATTGGCTCTCTAATGCTTTGATCAGATTTGGTCTATTGCTTATAAGGTTGCCTAGATCACTACTGAAAATAATTATAGGCTCTGTTTTTTAGACTGAATTTGGCTTTTACATATAGACAAGTGCAGAGCAGCTGTCTGCCTCACGGTTTGGCCCTCAGTTCACTTAGCTGTTTAATAAGTCTGGGCCTGACTGACAAGAATGACCCGCCGCACATTGCATCTCATTCGACTGCAGACAATGCAATTACATTTGCAGATGCAGGTGCCACAATGGATATTACAAATCTTTAAGAGACATTTTAGAGAAAATAAATGACAAAGAATACATTCACCAAGTTCAAACTATGAAAATTTGTTGTGCTATATATAGCAGAGAGTGTTTTCCTTTTGCTAGCAAAGAAGTCATTATTCACAACACAAAAAACAATAATGTAATGAAATGAAGCTGTCATCATTAAATTTAATAGCACAGCAGGAAAATAGCATTGATTTATTACTCAAGGATACATTTTTTGCATTATGTTTATATTTTGCAACCTGTTTGCAGGTATGAAGAAGAGACCTCTGCTACTAAGGCTCTGGAGGCTGAATGGACAACACTGAAGGAGGTAACAGTTTATCAAATTAGTAATGGTCATATACTAGATCTGAAACACCATGGCTCCTTCATTCCTATTTATTTAATTCAGTCAAGTTAACATTTCATAGCCTCCATGACATCTTTCTGTTACAGCACTAAGTAACATATTCTCATATATCCCATGTCCAATGTGATTGACTGCAGGGGCCTACATCAGTGATCTTTGTGATGGGATCAATTGGTTTCTATCTTAAAGTATTGTCCATGTATATCATGTAGATTTTACATGGTGATTAGTGCCTCCTCACGGGCTATGGCCATTTCTTAGTGCTGTTGTTGCCATAATTGAATTTGGACTCATATGACCTTAAAATCCATTTTAGTAGCAATAATAAATAAATGGATGAATATACAGGGAACACTATGTTCAACAAATTCCTTTCACCTCCTGCTTTCTCTTAGATCTAACTGTGGTCCTCCTTCAAAGCCATGACCATTTTTCCATTCAGACATAAGCAGCTTTCGGAAATTCAGCATTTGTTTTCACTTATTCTCTTTACACAGATGGGGATGGTCAGAATTCCACTCTAGAACCAATAGTAAATTTACACAGGCTCATATTTTCTTGGCATTGGTGTGACTGCTTCCTCCTTCAATATGCTAAAATAATGTCCAATCAGGGTATGATTGGTGGTGACACATAGCACTTTGAGCTATGTAGCATTCATGATGTCTTGCTGATGCATCTTCTTCTTAGAGGTAGTCCACAAAAAATGGCTGTTTGACTGTACTGCTACTGTAGCAAGTACTGTAGTACTTTATTAGTATGCTGCTGCTGGACTATGTGAATTTCCCCTTGGGATTAATAAAGTATCTATCTATCTATCTATCTATCTATCTATCTATCTATCTATCTATCTATCTATCTATCTATCTATCTATCTATCTATCTATCTATCTATCTATCTATCTATCTATCTATCTATTATCCAACCCGCTATATCCTAACTATAGGGTCACGGGGGTCTGCTGTAGCCAATCCCAGCCAACACAGGGCACAAGGCAGGAAACAAACCCCGGGCAGAGCACCAGCCCACCACAGGGCACACAAACCCACACACCAAGCACACACTAGGGACAATTTAGAATCGCCAATCCACCTAACCTGCATGTCTTTGGACTGTGGGAGGAAACCCACGCAGACACGGGGAGAACATGCAAACTTCACGCAGGGAGGACCCGGGACACGAACCTGGGTCTCCTAACTGTGAGGCAGCAGCGCTACCACTGCACACCGTGCTGCCTCTATCTATCTATCTATCTATCTATCTATCTATCTATCTATCTATCTATCTATCTATCTATCTATCTATCTATCTATCTATCTATCTATCTATCTATCTATCTATCTATCTATCTATCTATCTATCTATCTAATGAATATTTTGACCTGTCTTTTCAGGAAGTGGACACTCTGTACCTTACAATTTTTGAACTTCAGACTAAAATAACAGGCATTGAAGATCAGATTGTTCTTTCCAAGCAGTTATACGACTCTGTAAGTATACAATATAATGCATGTATTGTACATGTATATTATTTGCTATGGCAACTTGTGTTCTAATGCTTTACAAAATAAATGAAAATATATTTTAAAAGTTTGAAACAACATATTAATAAACAAAGAAAAGAAGAAAAGAAATGTACTGTGTATAGAAGGCTTCAGTCCAATAGTAAGTAAAAAATATGAAGTCTTGAAAGAGGTTAAAAGAAGACTAGAGAGAGGTCTATCAAAATATGCCATGCTTTTCAATTCAAATTCTTAATTTTCATTCCTTTTACCTCTTCTATATCTCAGGTCTACTTTTTGTCTGAAGCTATTTAAGGAATCTGTTGATTTAAAAAAAAAAACATAAATGAGGATCTCTTTTAAGTCGCATAAGCCATCAAAGATCAACTCCTGAGCAGTAAAGGTTTCCTGTGGGTAAAGGGATAATGGACAAGGGGCCACTCAAATGCAAAATTAGCAATGAGACTTTATGTCCTTTATTTTTTTTTGGATAATTTCTTGTAAAGCACTTTGAGCAGTATATCTTGTATGGAAATGTGTTATAGACGTAAATGCTGTTGTTTTTGAGTACTCCAGTACAATCGTGAAATACAGTGTCGCAATAACGACCATGAGACATTGCGAAGGTTTGGGGCAGCCACCCATTTAATAGTTCCCGGCTGCAAAACTGATTCAAAAGTAGCGACATATTTATTCAACAGAGTCCACAACAGAACTGAACTCTCTTCAGGCAATATGGCGGCTTTAAAGGCCAGCAAAGGAAGTGATGTCATCAGCACCAGAACCGGAAGGGACGTCATTGGCTGCCCCAGAGACGGGCGGGATTTCCCTAGACTGGTCTGCAAAAGATCGAGAGGGAAAGTTAGTGCACTTTGCCACCCCCTGGTCTGGCATGGAATTACATGTATTCAAGCCCTTTGGTTGTCTCCAAAACACACGTGCGTGACAACAGTTATTTACAATAAATACAATTAGTGTACATATTTGGAAATGTGGGATTAATGGCTTTATTTAATCAGGATATCTTAAACAAAAAAGTATCATTTTATATTACACCATTCTTTAATGTATACCAATTTTCAATTTGTATTGCACCCTTCAGATAGCGCCCTATTACAAGGCACTACATAAAATAAAAAAGAACAATTAAAAAACAAGATAGATTATCCATCCATCCATCCATTTTCCAACCCACTGAATAAAAACACAGGGTCACGGGGGTCTGCTGGAGCCAATCCCAGCCAACACAGGGCACAAGGCAGGAACCAATTCCAGGCAGGGTGCCAACCCACCGCAGCAAGATAGATTATCCAATGCAAAATAATCTGCATATTTTATGATGGCAGAGGGATGACAAGATGGAATAACAACACAGAAGGAGTACTTTCAGCACAGCACAGTTTGGCATAGAAGGTTAGGTAATAAAAGTACAGCCTGATTAAAATAAAGAGAAACAAAAGTTTAGTTTATAAGCATGAGTTGAATGTGAGCACTGATGGAGTTTCACAAACAGACTCGGGGGGCCTAATTTAAGCACCGATCAGAAGATTAAATGTTTTCTTGTTTTGTTTTACAACCGGAGCATAGCCAGGGGAAGTGACCATTTATGATCAGTTGTAGGTCACAACTAAAGAGAAGCTCATCTCACATCAGACATCAGTTGTTCAATTATTGTGCAAGCACATGATATAATAACTGAGCATCTGTAAATGGCATGATGTTAAGAATTACAATGCTCTAAAGGACTCCTGCCTAACAGGCTTCTCAACTGTGATGGTTTTCAAGCACTAAATGTTTCCAAGCAGACGTACAAATATCTGTTCATAGATTAATTATTAAATGTACTTAATCCTATTCATGTCGGTTGGAGATGTGATGGAGATCGTGTCATGGCACATTAATGCATGTACTGACTCTCCCCTGTTCAAAATAGTCATTAGTTAAAAGAATGGAGGACAACTGGAGCACACAGAGAATAGCCCCTGCATTCTTGAGAATACGTGAAACTAAACCCAGGACCCTGGAGCTGTGAAACAGCATCTCTGTTCACTGTACCACGATGCTACCAACTTAAAATATCCATCCACCCATCCATTCATCTACATGATTTCCTAATCCACTCTAGGGTTGTATGAAAACAGAATAGACACAACTGGGTGCCAGGTGGAAACTAACCATGAACCAAATGTCAGAGCACACATCCATACTCACTCACGCTGAGCTATTTTCGTGTCATTACAATATATGTGATGTACTCCATGTAACCCTTTATATACTAAACTTAGCATGTTATTGGGTGCACATATTGTTTCTGTGACTGAATATTCTCTTTATAGTGGGAGACATTCAAAATATACCTTTGCATTTATATATTGAATATCACTTTTATTCTTGTCATCCCGGGTTTTCTGAAGGTAGACTAGATATTAAGATGATGTCTTCTCACACTAAGCTGGTAACACATTGTGTAAAAGGAGAAGCCAGTAAAGCCAAAAATGTAATAAGTTTCCAGGAAATGCTGAGAACAGACATATAGCAGGAATGGCTAGTGGTCAAATGAAGAAATCAAGGCATGGAGCAAAGCCATCCACACAGAGCCAGTTTAGGATGTTGCAAATATAAGCAACTGACAAAACAATGGGAGCATTCTTTCTGTTCTCAACAGGGTTTATTATTCCTAAGTCACATTACGCTATCTAACTGGCCATCAATTACTCCACACTGGGCTTGCAAGACTGGCGAAGTCGCCATGCACAGCTGCCTTTCATACTGTATGTATTGCATTTATTTGAATTAAATGAGAGTTCTTTGATTCCCCGTGATCTCCTCCTTAAACATTAAATGCATTTATCACATTCCCAGTTTCTACTATTATCTGTGTTGAAGGATTCTACTGTCTTATATGCTGGAATAGGATGGCACAAATATTTACTTTTGGTAGGCCATTGTACTGTCAGAAAAGCTGCATTAAATGTGCTTTTTGTAATATCCATGAGGAGACCCTGTTTACAAAAATTAGTCTTTGAGCACTTTACAAATGGTATACAGTAGCTTCCCATAGGGATAAAAGACAAACTCATTTGCTTACTGCCCATATCGTATCAGTGTTATTTTCGAAATGCCCTTCTCAGGAGCTCTGAGTTGACGTAGTATATGTTATTAGAATGTCTTTTCATCAATCATGGAAATTCAAATGATCTGAAAGCCTTTCAGCACCATCTTCTGCCTTGTTCAGCTAAAATCAATCAGGTAGCTACAGGGAATGGTAATGAAGGTGCAGGCTGTGAATGTTAAAGAGCTTTTAAGTGATACTGTTAAACATTCTGGTGAGTACGTCTCGCAGACCTGAAGTGTATTAACTCCCCCACTCTCTGCAGCCCAATGCTAATTCGTAGCAGTAGGAAATGTGGTTAATTAGCCCAGACAAAAATCTTCATGAAAGAGGCTTTGTTTCTTTAGTTATCTGCGATCATTCCTCTAGTAGCTCCTAATGCCCCTGAAATGGGCCAAGCGTCCCAGTTCAATACTCATGGTGCGTCATTAGATCAAATCTGCTGTCTCTGATGGGAAACAAGAATGAATATTTAGCAGCACACACTGTGCCATCTTTCCCTTTTTTTAAAAAATGTGCTGAAAAATGATAATAAAAAGACAAGAGGAAAGAGCTGGAGCTGAATAGATAGCACTAGAGAGAGGCAGAGAAAAATGGAACCAGCTTGTAAAAAATCCTTTAGCCAACTGCAACAAACTCACCAGTGAAAAAATATACGTTCATATGCAGTGTGACATGTCAGAGTCAGTTCTTCTGCCAAAATTAAAACAGCACTGAGTACAGGGTGGCACGTCTATTTCATATCAGGTGTTAGAGGCCTACTGAGAAAGAAGATAGGCGGTTTCTTTTTTATTAGGACTTAACAGAATGCTCTTTTTCTTCCACTAAATAAAACTGGTTTAAACTTTCATGCCCAATCAACCATTCAATTCAAACTTTACAAATCAAACAGCTCAGCGAATGTATTTTTAACACTGGAGACCCAGCTCAGTTGTGTCTGCTTGCGTGTTTTTCTGCGTTCTTTGGTATTCTTCACTACTTTCCAAAGCCATGCCTGTTAGGCCAAGTGGCAACTTTAAACTGGTGCCATGTGAATGAATGCGAGTGATTTACGCTCTGCTGGACTTGCATTTTGCTCCTGATTAGTTCATACATTATGCCTGATGCTCCTAGTAAGACTCTGAATTAACCAAGTATGATAATGAAGGATTTATAGTAAGTATTATGACAAGGTGCTTTAAAGAAAAGGGCATATTACAAATTAAACAGAAAGTAAGATCAATTACAAGCCAATCAGAGGCCAAATCTTGGGGTTAAACACTGGAAAGAAACTGTAAATTTAATTGAATGTTTTGACTTTTTATCATTTTCTATGCATTTTCCTTGATGTCAAAAAATGATTAAACTCAGGTCTAAGGGTTTCAGAGCTGAAGAAATCCTGCAATCACATATATTTCCTGATTTGATGTATTTTTAAAATCATTATGTTTTTTTATTTTCAAATAGTTATTTTTCACGGTTCCTTGTCATTGTTAAGCAGGACGGTCGGGAGTGTTTGATGTGTGACATTATTATCAGGTCAGCATAAAAGATCAGCGTTGTGAGTTTTCTGGTTTGTCCAAGTTTGCGTGGATTCAAAGTACATAGTCTCTAGCGTAATTCTTTTCTGCATATTTTGATCTCTGGTTATGAAATCTTTTCTCTCTTTATGAACATATCTTTTATCTTATATTTTGCACAGTTTACATGCATATTCTGGTTTTTGAGTCTCCTGCTACCACCCTGACGACAACGTTAGTTTTGGACTCTTAGTTGGTTCACTAAATTCTTAGGCTCACAGTAGCTAACCTTAACTAGTTTATACTTTTCTCCTGATTCCATTTCCTCCCAAAACTGCTGTTTCCCTGTTCAGTCAGCGCAGTAGAGGGCAAAGTAGAATGAACATGTGAATGAAAGGTACAAAAAAGTCAATATAAAAATAAATGAATACATATGAGCATATACTGGAAAGGAGACATTGTTCTTTTTATCCTTGAAGTTCACCTTTTAAGTACTGGTCAGGTCTCACTCATTTTTAAAGGCCTAATTAGGCAAGTAAGCATGCTATTCTGTTTTTAGGATATAGCAGAAAGGAAGCCTTTAACTATGCAGTGGTGATGTCATGGTCATGGTTTCAGTCTGTATCATTATGCAGATGAAAAAACACTTACCAAAACACTGTTTTGAGCAATGAGATATCCCAAGTGCATTAGACCATTGTAGCTTGATTGATGACAATGTCCATTATGTGACTTCTGCAGTAGACGACTTGAAAAATCTCTAAGAAGAATATATATAGGTAAATATGATAGAATCTAGAGTTCAGAATTCACTCTATTGCATAGATCTGCATTCCTCAATCTATCTTTCAGTGATACATCACACACCCATCTTATCATACAGATCTGAGACACAACTTCTCTAGGTGATCAGAGCACCATACCATACAGGCTATGAAGTCACCTTGGAGTTTATAGTAATGGTAGTACTTTTCTAAACTTTACCACCCTAGTCTGATGATCACTGTTAAATCTGCTCCCCCAGTATAGCTTAACATATCAACAAGATAGCAAAACTTACCAACCCACTTTAGTTTTATATTACCTCCAATCACAAAGTCTTCAGGGTCATTGACTGTCTGTGGGGTTCCACTGCTGAATCTTCTGCATTCGAAGGAGATGTGGATCTTTGCCAGCTATTCCTTTATGCCCTTGCACGTTACGTAAGCTTTTATCTCACATTCTGTTCACTTTAGAGTTTGAATCTACACCTGTAACACAAACACTACACTGCATGGCCACCTTCCAGATTCTTCTACAGATCCCATCATTACCTTAGTTTTGTCCAGGTTGTCAGTTTTAATCCCATCTCACCCAATCTGTTTTTTCATTCAAGTAACTTTTCTCTTAATTCTTCCTCACTATAAACAATTAAAACCAAGCCATCTGCATATAGGAGTTCCATTTGGAAGTTCTTGTCTTATTTTTTAGTTACTTCTTCTGTTACAATAGCAAACAGCAAAGGGTTAAACCTTGATGTACTCCCAAATTCAAGCTAAAGCTCTTGCAATCTGTCTCAGCACCTGCATACATGGACATGACCACTTTTATAAGATAGTCCTCCACTCCCATATACCACATTGGCCATCTCATAACTTCTTTTGGGATATGGTCAAATGCATTTTTCTAAATCCACAAACGTGAAAAACACTGGTTTCCATTCCTCTAGAAGGGGCCTGAGTTGCCTCGAAAGCTTGCATATTGTAATCTTTCTAGTTAGCCAATAAAAGGTGTCATTTTGCTTGGCTTTTCTCTACATTCATAATGGCTAACACGGTACAACACCCTAGTACTACTGAACCTATCTCCTAATATAAACTGCATTGACAGTTCCCTTTTCTGTATTTCATCTGTGTTTATCATTCCTCTGATTCTTTGCTTGATGACCCATCTGATGAACTTCACTCAGTGTTCAAAGAGCCTGACCACTCTATATCAACCACAGCTCATGCAATCCCCTTTTTTCTTGTACACTGACAGTGACATACTTCTTCTTCACCTTACCTCTGGCACCTTGGCTTCTTTTATGATAGCATTTCACAATTGTAAAAGTTTGTTCCAATCCACCCCAAATGACTAACAAGACAAAGGAATCGGCCCTTTCCTATTATCTCTCTCCATAACTTCTAAACATTTTGTTAACATTTCATTAGGCATATCACTGTTTCAAATGGAACCAAGTTAGCTGAGAAGATGGTGGTTCCAGGTCATTGACATCTCATTATAAACTGGGGGTTGGTTAATAACATAGGAAACAATTAAAACCTGAATGCAGTTGTAACATAACAAGTGTGCTATTAATGAAAATTAAGCTAAAAACATATTCCTTTAGCAGGAAATAATTATATTTTAATTACAAAACTGGTTGAAGCAAAATCCTGCAGCCACTGCGGCCCTCCAAGCACATAACTGAGGACTCCTCCTATAGGATACAAAGCACAGAAGAAAATAGTTCACCAACTTATTCTTATTCTACCATTTTTGGCAATTGACGCTGCTTTTATTTTTTCAAAAGGTACAAATTAAAAGCTATGTTAATTTTATCCAAAAAAGAGTTCTTAATTAATTAATAATGAAAGCAACAATAAGCACATATTGAAACTGAACACTTTCATTCAATTTTAAATGGTTTGGTACCTAGAATATTTAGTGTCACACGTAATCACTACTTGGCTCTAACACACCAAAAATTAATGGAGGGATTATGCCGTTTAAACATTCATCCATTTGCTTTCTATCCTTCTGGGAAATGAATGTTAATCCAGCCGCAGAATTCCTTTAGATCTGTCGAAACACTTTACCTATAAAATGAGGCTGGGAAAAAAGATGAAACAAGAAGCGTATTGATCTATTGCCCTCTCTTTAAAGGAACCAAAATACCTGAAACTCCCATTAGATGAGTTTCAGTGTATGCTGTGGTCATTAGAGAGATGCCTTGTTTTTCCTTTTTCTGCCAAAATTAGTTTGTTATATCAGCTGATATCTAGCATGGCTGAAGTTCCACTAATATTTTCAGAAAGTAATATTATTTAAAAATGTAAATAAATGTGGTAGCCCTCTACTCCTCATCTGTGATAGGAAAAGCTTGAGCAACATTTGTAATGGGTATACATATAATAATTAGTTTTGTCTTAAATGGTAGAATGAAATGGTTCCTTGTTTCTTTTTGTTTTCCTCAGAAAGTCAAGGAAGTTAGAAGTATTGTAACTGGAGGCATGAAGGCTGCATTCTCCATCTCAGTCGATAATGCCGCCCAGGCTTTGGACCTAACAACAGCTTTGAGTGATGTAAAGGCTCATTATGAGGCCTTAGCAGAGCGAAGCAAGCAGGAGTCCTTCACAGCCGTGCAAAACAAGGTATTTTGATTCATTGGTGATTAAAGTGATTGCATTCTCACACATCTTTTTAACACCTCTTTTAGAAGGGAAGACCCGAGGGAGATGAGTAACACTTTTCATGAAATGATTTTCATTGCTGTAAACTGTCATTATGTCACCTCTTCCGAGATGTCTTGTGTTTTACATCTCTGTTTTGATCTTACATTTAACAAATAGAGGATATGTGGTTTAATCTTTAAGTTCAATTTCAGGCTCAAAACCAGTTAATGTGGTATATTAAGCTGTTTTCTTTGTTTTCTGTATACTGTGGGAAATACTGTATCATGCTAAATTTTAAATCTTTTTTTACTTGCAATGGAATATGGTGAAGATCTACACTTAATGCTGCAAGCTGCACATCTCAAACTTTGGTGTTTGTATGTCAAATGCCAATGGATAAGGTACAAAACAGTGTAATGTCTGTTTAAATTAAGTCTGTTGTGGTGCCAGCATAGAAGACGCTTTAGCTTCAGTGTACTATAATCAGTTGCCCTATTGCATGACAATCATGTTTTACTACATTTATTCCATTCTACTGTATGTAAGTTGGAAAGTTTGTCAAATAAACCTGACATGTTTTCTTAATTTTATTTAGTTATCAGGGGTACTGATCAATACCACCATAAAATACCATAGCATCTTCTAACCCTGCTAAATCTTGAGGGTAGAAGAAATACTGTCTTCCAATAAGGAATACATAGGAAGTTATTTCTACACTTTCTCACTCACTTTCAAAACGTTCAGCCCCCAGGATGACTTTTCTGCCTCACTCTGTGCTGGTTGTGCGGCATGGCCACAAGGAGCTTAAACAACTCAGCATATTTACATAAAAAGTGACAAAAGTGAGCTTTCTTGAAGGCTTTTACTGGATTTACCTCATTGTACACTGAAATATATACAAAGGAAACATACAGGTATTTACAGGTGTACAACCAAAGACAATAAATAATGATTTAGAAAGCAATACATAGCAGAAAATATACATTAAACAACAAAGCTTTAAAATTCACTTACAATGCGAGTGATTTCCACAGGCAGGTCGTGACAAAGAGAGGTGTGTAGACAGAGGTCCAAATTGCTGTGTACCACAACTAACCAGACCCAGGGGTTTATGTACCTTAAAGATACGCTTCAGACGTGACTGAAACAAGAGATAAAGGGGTGCCTACATGGGGTGCATTGTATTTCAATGTTCATTATGGGACCTACGTGCTTTACACAAGTTTCATAGACATTTATAACACCACTGACCACTGTGAGTGTGGGACGTGACTGACATGCGTGTTAATAAGTGACAAGACAAAGGGGGAGCACAGTTCAACAAATAACAGTAACAGTTAATACGTGGGGCAGAACAGTGACTTATGGAAGGTTTGGGAAAAGGGATATTTTAATCAGAATTTCAGATAAGCAGTCTAATTTGGTTATTCACAAGACAGACCCCTCAACAATCTATGCAAAATGTCACATAATTCATCTAAAAACTGTACACCACCTACATTCATCTCGACTTAAGATCTTTAAAATGTGCCCAGGCCAAGACCCTAATTGTCAGTAATGTTGCCAGGTACCCAGTGGGGTGGGGGGGGGGGGGGGGGGGGGGGGGATTTTGTCAGCTAGCAAGCACTTACCAGCAAGGATTTCAGAAGAGCATGTCTACAGCTAAAATCTATTGGCATGGGTGCATGGCTGCAAGCGAGACTTCAGAAGGATCCTGGCTTGGATCAGCTTACAGGGTTGAGGAAAATGAGTGCAGATGCTATTACCAAGTGAGGTGTGAGGTGTTAAGAATGTGCATACAAGTACTACACAAAGTAGATGAGAGCTTGTGGAATTGCATGGTAGGAGTCAGGGACGATCGGGGCACCACTGGAGAGCAGATGTAGAGTGCAGAGAAATCATTTGGGAGCAATGTTCCTTTCTTTCTGCCCCCAAAAAACTTTAAGAACCCCCAAAACATAATTTCAGTAGATTTCACTTTTTGAAATTGTGAAATCACCTGCAAAATTACATTCAGAGTTAATCTCACAAGATTGTATGCAAAATATAACAGCTGTATTCAGTCATCAATAGTTTATACTTTTTTTTAGCTTTATCTACAGATGAATTAGGGTAGTTGTTGAAGCACAATTTGATAGAAAATATGGTCTTACTTAATATAAGTCAAATATTCTCTATCACACTATTTTTAATGTAGTTATGTAATGTTAATAAAGGGAAAATAATTAATTTGTTTTTACTTTTGGTCTTTGATAATGGCCTGCTCTTCATATGCCATCTTTCAACAATGACATTCTCTTTGAAGCATTGGTATCAGTTATTAGGAAGTGACAGCCTTTTTATGACTCTGTGGATCTTTGTTCTTCATGCATCCTACAATAAGTTCTGCAACAACTTAGAAACTCACCAAAAAACATCTCACTGTATTTTCATTTAATTTTCTTGCAGATGAATTTTGACCTCATATTTGTTTTTTTCCTTTTGATTTTGGTAAAGTAAAGATTTCTGTTTGAACTCAGCTAGTCTGATTATATGTACCTCTGGAGAATTCTCTGTAAATTATGTCTTTGAAACATGAAAAAGATCTAAAATGTTCACTGGGGAGAGACTGAATAAAATAAAATCATTGGGGACCATGTCTTCAAGGTCCAATATTTACATATCACAAAATCAGTAAGATAAGAAATCTGGCAGTATGAGATGACATTATTGATAATCGCTGAACTGATAGTTGAAACTGTAGCAACACTACAAAAGTTTTACATCTGAACAAAATATTTATTACATTTTTTAAAATTTGTATGTCACAATCAATATGCATTTCCTTTAACTGATCAGGCATCATGGTTCCCATGATCATCTTGCTTTAAATTTGTTAACTTTCTTCTTGAAGATCACAATGGCATCAGGAGCTTCACAGCCTAATGTTCAAGCCCTCACTTCAATAAAAGAAGAATTACGACTTTACAAGCTGCAGATTGACTCCATCCAACGAGAGATTGATCGAGTGAAGAATGCGGTAAGTTTTTATGTGCCTGTTAACTGCAGTATTGGGCCACTACTTGAGCGTGGACAGTTATTAACGCAAGCTGTGGTTAGTGGCATCTCATATTTCGTTAGTAGATTTTTTTTTTCATATATTAAACATACAGTGTGAGGCATTCAAATTTAAATCTAGTGACGATCACTGGAAAATGTGATATCAATTAAAATATAAAGGTGGAAATGAATAATGTATATAATTTATATTTTTACAACTGTTAAACTACTTATAGGGAAAAGGATTAAGGGCTTGCCCTGAAAAGTAAGGAAAATCAAAGTATATCATTCTTCTTTGGTGAACACTTACTTCTATAAATGGTTTTGTGCATAAAAAAACAGCAAATATTTGCGATCTGTGAATGGTCTTTCAATTAAGTTAAAATTAATTGTAAATATGTTTGCATTATAAGGATTGTACTGAAATTAATGCCTCTTGGGACATAACTCTTTTATTAACAACACAAGACACGTGCAACTACATGCATGTGTAGAGTAACTCTTTGTCTACAACATGGTATAATTCAAAATTGTCTCCGCCAATGGCATTGCATTTGTACCACCTTTGAAACCACTTATCATACCCACTTTGGAAAATCTCCAGTATGCGTGAATCATGTCATCCACTGTGATTTGGTTTTCCTCTGTAACTGCAGTTGATGGCCTTCCACTGCATGGTCTGTCTTCACCACTGGTTTCACCTTCTTTAAGCTTTTTCACCCATCTTCACACATTACTCTCATCAACCATTGCTTCCCTGTACACATTTCTGAGCCTTCTGTAGATGTCGGCAGCAATACATCCTTCTTTGGTCAAGAACTGGATGACTGCTCATTGTTTCCACTTCATATCCATAATAAGAAATAATGCCAGACATGCAATATCTGGTGGTGTAAAACCATCACATTTGGGTTAATAGTTTTGGGGGAAATTACTTTTTATTTTTATTAAACTAATATAGCATCCTATTGACACAACAAATCAGTTGTAAAGTGAGTAAAATAAATAGTAATATAAATGATCCAACAAAGGATATTTAGCCACTAGGAAAAGAGTAAAAACATAACAACTTTTATATCTATGATTTTTAAACTTTTTTTTTTCTACCAAAAGCAACATAATATGCACACATTTATCACAAGCTATTTGCCAACTACTTCTGATGTGGTGTGATTTAAGGAGTGCACACCACTACAGTAGGCGGAATAAAGCTGCTGGCTCAGTCTGTTGTGAGTGATTTTAATTAGACACTGCTACCTGCTCTGACCTCTTTAGACAGATTGCAGTGACTGCTATACGCTTGGTCTCTGAGGTGTAATTTACTCAAAGCTTAGCTAAGGTTTTATCTCTGCAGCATCTGTTTCTTTAGGCTAGTGGAATGACTTCAGAGCATCTTCTCTACTTTTCAGGCTTCCACATTATTAAAAGTTTCACATGAAAACGAAAAGTGTAATCCATTTCATACATTCTTTAAGACAACTACTTCATTATGAGCAGGGCTGAGGGGCACCACAGCCGATCCCAGCTAAAATGAATAACTTGTTTGATGGAACACCGGTTTGACTTAACCTTTATTATGAAAAACGTTACTCTTTGTTTGCATGCAAAATGAGTAGTGCATCTTATTGTGCTTCTCTCTCAGCAGACACTTTTGGGGGGAATTCTGTGCCACTATAAAAATTACTTCAAGTGCTCTACCAGTTAACAGCCAGAATAGCCTCTGTTGCCACAATTGGAATAACCGCACTTGAGATCATTAGGTTATGTTATTCTTTACTGGTTCAAAGGCTGGTCAGTTATGGCACTACAGCCATGTGGCACGTTTCCCCGAGGGTGATCCAGCTCGTAAGATCCTCATTGTTGGGGACCCGAGTGGCTGGACCAGGCCAAGGGGTCGCCCACGTAACACCTGGCTGCAGCAGATAGAGGGTCATTTCTGGAGGGTGGGACTGGATGGACCTGAGGGGTTGCCAACTGGGATCCCGAGTTGTTTTGTCGTGTAGTGGGTGCTGCAACGCACTGTACCAGTGCATGCTCCCCAACTTGACTTGACTTGAGATTGTTAGGTTATGTTATTCTTTACTGGTTCAAATGCTGGACTTTACTCTACCAACAGTTAGCATGATGGAGAAACTGAACCCTGAATGGAATTCACAGTGCCAGGCCATTTTAAAATAAACAGTTCATCACTGTGTCTTTAGACAGGCATACCAGCCAGGGATTGAATCACACACCATGTTCTGCAAGGATTTAAACCATAAAAAGATCAAAATAATGTTAAAGAGGAAAATGAAATAACATGCATTCATTCATTTTCTGAATTTAATTATTTCAATGCAATAGTGAGGGGGAAGCAGATATTTTCCTGGAAGCATGGAGCACAAGGAGCCAACGCCTGACATGGCATTAGGCCATCACTGAGAAGACTTACTCACTTACTGAGACAGGGCCAAATTAGCGTCACCAATTAACCTAACCTTGGGATTTTGGAGAAAAACCTGCAGGGATGTGGGGAGAACATGCAAAGGCCACTCAAACTGTGACTCTGCTGGAATTTTATACTCAATCGTGCCCCTAGTATCCTGTCGGCAAGGGCATAAAGAAGGAAAGTGACATTTGTAGACAAAAACAGTCAGAGGACAAAACTGGGAGATTGAGCTAATCAGATTGTCTAACTACAGGAAACAAGATGGGGGACAGAAACCAAGAAATGAGAGGACACACTCAAATACCAGGATATTAAAAATAAAAAAAATTGCAAGAACAAGGTACAGAAAGAGTTTTGGCATCCAAAAGTCGGTGTTGTTTTGGACGATCTCTAAACCAGTCTCCAATTAGAACGCTATCAGCGCTGCGTCTCCTGCAGAATGCTAGGATTGTTCCCATAGATATGGAAGACGTGAACAACAGAAAACAGTGGCGCCCATCAGAATGCAAAATGGCTTGGAGTTATACAAAAATAAACAGTCAACTTTAAAACAAAGCGTTAAATTAGAAAACTGAAGGAATTTTCAGATTCCTTAATCTAGAAAACCCCCCAAATCCATATTTAGATCACGGCTAGGGATGTAACAAAGAATGAGGAAAATAAAAATAACTAACATAACACCTGAAATGTTGTGAAGTGAAACTTTATTGATGTAAAAGTAGACCATTAGGAAAAAGAAAATCCCTTGAAACTCACAATCAAAAGTTTGTTGCCTCTGGCTAAATGAATGTCTTAGTTACTCAGTGAAAACCTATTGGGGTTCCACTTCTGGCATAAACAGACCTACAAACTTTAAAAAAAATCTCAACACACAATACTCTCCTTTCTAACTTCTGTCCAGTGCACGATGTTTTAACATTGAAAATTCTGCTGAATCTCCTCAAAAAAAACCAACAAAACTCTAATAACATGTGTGGTTATGCCTGTTAACGTGTAGGTTTAGATAGTTATAATCAGTATATAAAATGGTATTAAATAGTTATGCATATTTAGCCATTGTTATTTTTGCATGCTTTTGTTATTTAACTAAGTCTGTAAAGTCACTCTCATTCTGTTGTCAACAGCAATTGTTCCCAAACTCACTCCTGGGGACCCTCTGTGGTTGCAGGGGGTCCTAACCTAACTAAGTGAGCTTTGGTTTTTCAGTTTCTGTGTTTTGGGGTCAATGTAGAAATTACAAAAGTAAATCTGGTAAATGTTTATTTGAAAATGTACTAAGCATTTATATAGGGCTAATTTAGTTGTTTTTTTTACTTTTTTAAACTGTATGTTCATCATAATTTTCATTCTTTTTTCCAGGCATTCTGTTTATTTAATCCATTATTTACTAATAAGCACATTAATGGGCCTGAAACTGAAGTAGTTGCAGCTTTATATCATTCAGTGTCTTCTGCAAAGATGTCTACTGTGCTTGTTGTTAGTTGTCACTGTTAGGATAAAATGAAGGGGGCAAACTACACAGAAAAAGGGTAAAATAATAAAATCAACAAAAGAGAGGTAGAGAGCAAAAATGGAAGTACATCAAGTGACGTATACATGTAAAAATTACACTGCTACACTTTTATGAATGCAAAACAAGAAAAGAGAACAAATAAGATCA
Source organism: Erpetoichthys calabaricus (assembly GCF_900747795.2). Taxonomy (NCBI): domain Eukaryota; kingdom Metazoa; phylum Chordata; class Cladistia; order Polypteriformes; family Polypteridae; genus Erpetoichthys; species Erpetoichthys calabaricus. Next base: position 45,983,132 of record NC_041397.2, on the reverse strand, counting down.
ACTAATATCGTTTATTATTAATGATTGTGAATTTGGTTGGCACAAAAACCTGCAGCTACATGGGGTCCTAGTTCTACAGTATAAGATACATTTCTGTTAAATTAATTTATTATTTAGTAGTCCTGTGAACAGCTCGTTTTCAGTTGATCTATTTTCTTGCTCCTTTGTTTAATAAAATGACTCTAAAACATTAACCAACTGAAATGTGCATCTGACAGAGATTGATCCCAAGTTCACAGACCCCTGGGTCCAACAAAACATTGGGCCCCCTTACAATCACACTTGTCGCCAGCAACAACTAACCAAGTAAAAGTGTTATTCAACCAAATGACAATGTTTATTTATATTTATAAAATAGAAATCATAACCTAATACCTTCATTATACTGTAATAGCTGTGTAGATGTCAAATAACATGTAATTTGCAGAACAATAGTTTATATTGGGATTAGCATGCTGCATATGCAGAGCTGGTAATTAGGGAAAAACACAAGAGCCTACACAAGTTTTGCATTCAATTATTGAACACAAATAGAACTTGACTTGCTTGTATGGAATGTTATTTGATTTTTAAAAAATTCAATAAAATGCAAAAAAAATAAATAAATAATATTTGAACACAAATACAAAAAACTCTGCAATAACAGGCACCACTATAAAGCAAATTGTGAAATAATGTGATAATTGTTTGGCTATTTTCTTTTCCCATTAGCAATGACAAAAATAAGAGTTTCTAGATTTCTTATACTGAGACTGTCCTCTCGAAAGCCAAACAAGCAAGGCAGCTCTGGATTTTGCTAATGCGCAGTGTGTGGCACTCCAACTGGCGACCTTCACAGCTTGTTCTCTTAAACATCTAGGACTGCGATGGCAGTGAGGTGTGCCAGACCAGTTTTGTACAGCTACAAAAAATAACATTATAATCATCAACAATATTTTGTGTAAAATATCCTAATACAACCAACCACTGTAAGAACAACACATATCACAAGTTCTAAATACAATAAATAGAAAGCAAAAGAAATATAAACTAATAATTCACAAATCCTACCTTACAGAGGTCTCCGTCTTGCTTTTGTCCTCACAGATCATTACCAATGTCATTACAAGTTGAGGGATCCATGTATGGTAGCAGGGTATAATAGCAATAGCCATCGTCATGGAAGAAATACACAACTTATTCTTCTGATTTGTATTGTAGAATGTTCTGCTACCTTTGAAGATCCCTAAAGTATTATTATCTGCCACCCTAACTAATAATTTATTATAAATATCTTTGATTCACTTTGTGAAGAAAAACTTCCGAACATTTGTGCCAAATTTACCATGATCCAGCTATTATCTTGGTTGCATTGTATTTGACTTGCTGTTTATTTACTTATTATTTTGTCTTTAATTTTTTTTTTAGAACCTGCAGTTGGAGTCTCAAGTAGAAGATGCAGAGTTAAATGCAAACAGCCACACCGACCAGTATCAAGATCAAGTGAACACACTGAAAGCACAACTGGATGATCTCAGAAAAGTGAGCATAAGCTGTCTTTTATTGTGCTGTACTTGAGCAGCTTTGCTTCCTCTGTTTCTATCATTGTTTTTTTTTACGTGCAGAACACATTAAAAAATCTACCCCGCTCTCTTTTTAACACTCTGTAATTGCAAAAAACTGAAGGTAGATTAACTTGATATTATCGAGAGGATAGCAGTGTGTTATATTGGACCTCAGCTTACTGAATGGAGAGGGATTTCATTGGAAAGAATTCCAGTCACATTCACCCCAATGAGCCAACCTAGAAAAGAAGTGGCAGCATCCCCTCTGCCCATAATGCACTCTGTTAACTGAACGGGTGGCCAGATACAGAATTGGGAATAACTTTGAAACTGTGTCATTTCTAAATTAAAGGTTTGCAAGTCTTTTAATCAGTGCAGTATTTCAATTGCATTTGGTATTATGTTCAGAAATTTGCATTTATTCCTTTGATAAGTTAAGAGTAAACTGAGCCCACTCCATGAGGACACTTTTATTTATTTATTTATTAGGACTGGTACACTTTTATTTATTTTTTGTTTAACTATTAACACATTGATAGCTTGGGCTATGTCAGATTCATACCTAAAAGATTACTACCTTTCCACATTCAGGTAACTGTTGACCCTACTTCCTCTGCTGTGTAGTGGTTAATGAGAAACAGCTTTTACTAGTGGTTGAACTACTGAAGCAACATGTCATACTTCTTTTTACTTTCTTGTATACAAAGTATAGGGAAAGTACTGCAATCGTCCAAAGATTTAATGTCGAAATTTTGATGAATCTCAACGTTTATAGACATCCCTGACTTTCTCATATACGAAGTGTAGGGAAAGTATTGGAAACCTCCACAAATTCCATTTTGAGATTTTGATGAATCACATCGTTTTAAACCTCCCTGAGTCTGAGTTACCATTTTTGGAATTATGTCTGTGTATCTGTGTGTGTGCGTGTATGTAAACACGATAACTTGAGTACGCTTTCACTTAGGTCAACCAAATTTTGCATACAAGTATTGGTACAAAACATAGATTTCTATTAACTTTTGAGCTATTTCCGCTAACCAGAAGGGATACTTCACCTTTTATTCATGCAGCTGCAGAGTCCGATTTATTCAACTTTACTTTTATAAAAATTGCTCAATATACAGTATTGTTAATTTGATTTGATTTGTTGTTGATGGTTCTTTAATGTACATACAGTCATATGAAAAAGTTTGGGAACCCCTCTCAGCCTGCATAATAATTTACTCTACTTTCAACAAAAAAGATAACAGTGGTATGTCTTTCATTTCCTAGGAACATCTGAGTACTGGGGTGTTTTCCAAACAAAGATTTTTAGTGAAGCAGTATTTAGTTGTATGAAATTAAATTAAAGGTGAAAAAACTGGCTGTGCAAAAGTTTGGGTCCCCTTGTAATTTTGCTGATTTGAATGCATGTAACTGCTCAATACTGATTACTTGCAACACCAAATTGGTTGGATTAGCTCGTTAAGCCTTGAACTTCATAGACAGGTGTGTCCAATCATGAGAAAAGGTATTTAAGGTGGTCAATTGCAAGTTGTGCTTCCCTTTGACTCTCCTCTGAAGAGTGACAGCATGGGATCATCAAAGCAACTCTCAAAAGATCTGAAAACAAAGATTGTTCAGTATCATAGTTTAGGGAAGGCTACAAAAAGCTATCTCAGAGGTTTAAACAGTCAGTTTCAACTGTAAGGAATGTAATCAGGAAATGGAAGGCCACAGGCACAGTTGCTGTTAAACCCAGCAGGTCTGGCAGGCCAAGAAAAATACGGGAGCGGCACATGCTCAGGATTGTGAGAATGGTTACAGACAACCCACAGATCACCTGCAAAGACCTGCAAGAAGATCTTGCTGCAGATGGTGTATCTGTACATCGTTCTACAATTCATCACAATTTGCACAAAGATCATCTGTATGGCAGGATGATGAGAAAGAAGCCCTTTCTGCACTCACGCCACAAACAGAGTCACTTGTTGTATGCAAATGCTTATTTAGTCAAGCCAGATTCATTTTGGAACAAAGTGCTTTGGACTGATGTGTCAAATATTGAGTTATTTGGTCATAACAAAAAGCGCTTTGCAATGAACACCGCATTCCAAGAAAAACACCTGCTACCTACTGTCAATTTTGGTGGAGGTTCCATCATGCTGTGGGGCTGTGTGGCTAGTTCAGGGACTGGGGCCCTTGTTAAAGTTGAGGGTCGGATGAATTCAACCCAATATCAACATATTCTTCAGGATAATGTTCAAGCATCAGTCACAAAGTTGAAGTTACGCAGATGTTGGATATTTCAAAAAGACAATGACCCAAAACACAGTTCGAAATCTACAAAGGCATTCATGCAAAGGGAGAAGTACAATGTTCTGGAATGGCGGTCACATTCCCCTGACTTGAATATCATCGAAAATCTATGGGATGATTTGAAGCAGGCTGTCCATGCTCGGCAGCCATCAAATTTAACTGAACTGGAGAGATTTTGTATGGAAGAATGGTCCAAAATACCTCCATCCAGAATGCAGACACTCATCAAAGGCTATAGGAGGTGTCTAGAGGCTGTTATATTTGCAAAAGGAGGCTCAACTAAGTATTGATGTAATATCTCAGTTGGGGTGCCCAAATCTATGCACCTGTCTAATTTTGTTATGATTTATACTGCATATTTTCTGTTAATCCAATAAACTTAATGTCACTGTTGAAATACTGTTTCCATAAGGCATGTCATATATTAAAAGGAAGTTGCTACTTTGAAAGCTCAGCCAATGATAAACAAAAAATCAAAGAATTAAGAGGGGTTCCCAAACTTTTTCATATGACTGTAATATACAAATGTAATCATTGTCTTGCAGTTTAAAAAAATCCATCCCCATATCTGAGTATACAAGAAAGTCTACAGGAGACCACTCCCGATTTTTTATATACTCAATGTATCAAGAGACAGCACCCCAGAGACATTGACTCGGCAGACAGAAAAACACGTCTGATGTGTATCTTCTCTCCTGCCTTGATCTTTTTCTTTAGAACTCACAAACCTGCACTTTTTGTTTCATTTAATTTTATATTTCCAAGTATATTTTCTTAAAGAAAATTTGATTTTTTTCAAAGAATGGGTTTAATCTGTGTCTTGCAGCAAATTGCTCACTATGGGCAAGAATACCAGGAGCTGCTGGCTAGCAAGATGGCACTGGACGTGGAGATCACAGCATACAAAAAGCTTTTGGACAGTGAGGATGCCAGGTATTAAAATTCAAATACCAGCTAGACTTCCATGGTGTTTTATTTTTTTGAACTAAAGGATTTCAGACGTATCAATGAGGTTTGTTATTCAAGTATTTGTAGTACTAGGGTGCTGTACCGTGTTAGCCATTATGAATGTAGAGAAAAGCCAAGCAAAATGACACCTTTTATTGGCTAACTAGAAAGATTACAATATGCAAGCTTTCGAGGCAACTCAGGCCCCTTCTTCAGGCAAGATGTAATCATTACATCTTGCCTGAAGAAGGGGCCTGAGTTGCCTCGAAAGCTTGCATATTGTAATCTTTCTAGTTAGCCAATAAAAGGTGTCATTTTGCTTGGCTCTTATTCAAGTATTGAAAGTAAATTACTGTCTAATAACAGTGAACAACACCGTGATACTATAGTAGGACTTGAATCAAAATACTGGTGCTTAGTCCATCACCTCAGTCCAGAGGCTACACTACCTGGACACGTTCATAGATTTGCTGTGATGGAACTCCTAACAGACACTTAACAATATGTTGCTAATTAAAAAAAAACTAAACTAAACTTCAGTTCAAAACACAGCAGATGGGTTATTTTACAATATGAGGAAGCATAAATCACAACCAAGGTCAGAACTGCTATAGCATGGGATATGTAATTGAAGCTAATTTAAGGAATGACTTGTAAATAATTAATACAGAGTGACTTTAAACACAAAAGTCAGCGCAGTCTGTTTTCGTATAGGGAAACACATTTCTTCCAGTCATGTCTATTCTGTGATTTGTAAAACCAGCCACTGTGGAAATCTAGTGATATGATCAATAGGTCAATCCATCAATTTCTATTTGATGCAGCACATTTCAGAGTTTGCAGTATTCAGTACACTGGGAAAGGCAGATTATGTGAAATGTTTGTTATGTATCTGCAGTACTTAAAGAAGCAAATGTCACTTCTATATTGGTTTTATACTGCATATCTTACACATGTTCTGGCTTAACTGGCATTGGAAAGATAAAAATCGTGAAGCATTTTCCAGTTTTTAAAGCTTGCCAATAGTGCTGAATTTTAATTTAAATAGGACAAGTATTTTTACACATAAGTTCAGAACATTGAACTAACCCTCTTCTGGTATAATTGCAGGCTGAGCTCTGGAGGTGGAATTACAGTTCATATGTCTAAGACCACTGTTAGTGGAGGCGGAGGAGCTGGAGCTGGAGCAGGTGCTGGAGCTGGTCTTGGAGGTGGACTCGGCCTGGGCTTAGGAATTGGAGGTCTTGGAAGAGGTCTTGGAGGAGGCCTTGGAGGTGGCCTTGGAGGTGGCCTAGGTGGAGGCCTAGGTGGAGGCCTGGGAAGTGGTCTTGCTCTTAGTCTTAGTGGAGGTGGCTTCGGAATGGGTGGAGGCGGCGGCAGCAGCAGCAGCAGCACTTTCACTTCCAGCCTTAATGCCAGCTCTCGTGAGTATAACTTTTGGTAATTGATTTGTATAGTTTATTGGGATAATATTCAAAGAGAAAATTATGCACTCCTGTTTTTTGGAAACTACTGCAATGAAATAATGCTGCATATTTTATGGACTCTTTTTCTTGGAATCAGGCCTGTGTGATTTTAATTAATCTTATGATACAACAAAATTAGCATTTTTAACTACCTTAACCAAGGAAACATTCCATTAGCTTGACAAATTAGCAAAGGACTATGGGGAAAGTTGGTACAGTGATATTAGCTCTTGTTAGGGTCTCTCTATTTGACTGTTAACCTACACTGAAAATTTTGTTTATTTTAAAGGTTTTTCCATACACCTGTCCCTGGTCACCCATCCCATAACCTGAAGCCAGTCTTCCTGCCAATGTAAAAAATTAGTGACCTACAATTCTGGCATTGTAATGTATTGTAGTAGTAGTGATATTGTGACATGTACAAACAATAGTGACATTCTCACTTGCAAGTCCAACCACAAAATGGCAAAAAGGGGTGATAAGGCCTCAAGAATCACACAGGCCAGACCTGAACTTCAATAAGTTTGTCTCGAAAATAGGCTTCACCCTAGGTAGCCAGACCCTAAACTGAAAAGGCAGGTTTTAAAGGTTCAAAATGGGCCTCAGAATTTAAAAGTTCAATGAACACTTAACAATATAAAAATACCCTGGGGAGAAGAAATCTTCAAACTTCTGGCTTTATGACAACACAAAACAAGGTTTTATTATACTTTACAAGAGAAGGAAAACAGAAAATGTAAGCAAAAACGGCATCATGGTGGCCCCACCTTTTGGGGTTGCACCCAAAAAATATAACGAATATAGCTTTAATGCAGAAATTGACAATAATAATAATGAAACAACATTTACATAAAGCAATATAAAAAAATTATATGAAAAATAATACAACAAAAATCACAAATGATAACAAAAAGGAAAAAAAACATACGCTTTGGAACAAACCTAAGCTGAAACATAATGGCCACTCTCTGGAGTCATGATAAACAAGAATGTATTATTAGAAATGTAAATATCAAAACAACATATAAATTATTTTCAAAAATACAAATAGAATTTTTATATATAATCTTCATTTGGATCTTGATCTTTGTTTGTCCGCGAATTCCACGCATGCGTAGACCACCTTCCAGTTTAGTACATTGTTGTTACTCACGAATGTCAACAATGTTCCGGAATAACGAAAGGGGTGGTGGACAGTGCTACGCTGGTTAGCTCCTGAGGCCTGGTTAGAGAATGAGATTGCCGAAGATAAAAGGTACGTGCCTACGTAACATGTGAATGAAAGAAAGACAGTGGGTAAAATGAATGACAACGTAACAGCACATTCTGGAAATTATTATTGTTACGTTGTAGCCAGTGAGTGCTGCGCGTCTCACAGCTGTACCGTGGCTTGCTCACATGTCAGTGAAGTGATCCCTATTTATGCTTTAAAGAGCCTGGATACCTATGTGTCCCCCTTTTATAACCATTAATAATAATAATTCTTTCTTTGCATTTATATAGCACTTTTCTCACTACTCAAAGCGCTCAGCAATTGCAGGTTAAGGGCCTTGCTCAAGGGCCCAACAGAGCAGAATCCCTACTGGCATTTACAGGATTCGAACCGGCAACCTTCCGATTGCCAGTGCAGATCCCTTGCCTCAGAGCCACCACTCCGCCTGTCAACCATTGCTCCGTGTATATTGCCTTACTCTTTGGATTGCCACAAAGCAACCTGCAAGATTGGATTAAGGTTGAGAAGAGATCGTAAGAGGAAACGACAGCGTCGTGAAAATGAGACGGACTGTGAACGGAGAGAAGCAGAAATGCTCCTCCACCACCACATAATTACTATTCGGACAGTGATTCCAAGTAGGCCGTTCCTATCGAATCAATATCCAAGGGTTTTCTTTTGTAGTTTTGTTTCCCTTATAAAAAATCATAATGTTGTGCGACGAAGGGCCCAGTTCACGACTGGCAGCCGCGTTTAAACAGGGAGCCCTTCACAGACAACTTTAACATGCGCAACGTAGTTGGGCGCACATGGCTAGTTTCTATATATTCTTATACAGTATATATAGGCGGGGGGTCATAAAATGTTCTGTGTTCTATATGATCTGTACCCTCAACGCCACATTTAAACTTTATTTTTATTCTTCTCCAAAAGATTACTAAATTCATGACAATGACTTCTAATTCTAATAAACATTTATTCATTTTATACAAGTAGGTTTATGGAGTTATACCTACTTTAAATGAGACATCTGAAATAATAACAAGAAAAGGTTATAACAAAAGTCATCAGCAGATAAATACCCTTTTAATAATGAACCATTAGAAAATGGTGTTGTGTCCTCTGAATATCAAAAGGCAATAGAAACACACGCCTGACAAAATCCTGAAATTGTAGATATAATGTATAAGAGACATGTATGCTAAGTCTGTGAGTCATAATGTCGTCTGTTAGGCTGCTGTACTCAGATGTGTATCTGTCAGTTAACTGAATAGGCCTGTTCTGTGAGTAATACAGTAAAGAAGGACCGAATTGAGACCTTTGTTCTATAAACATAAGAACCTTTAATTTCATTGCATCAAAATATGATAAATTATATAAAACAAATTAGACAAATGCTTGAGAACAGTTGTAAGAGAAAAACTACAGGTTTGAAGATAAAAATTTTGATATGGGTGAAAGAGTTATAATAAACGGTGATATATAAAAATATAATAAAGTCAAAAATGAACTTAAATTATAGTATTTAGTACTTGTAGCAAGACTAAGGTTAAAACAATATAATAAAAGTCAAAGGTAAACATTTAGTTTTATAAATAGTACTTGTAGTAGAGCAAAATTATACAACACCAGTGACGGTGCACTGCACGATAACGTGCAGTGAATACACTTGACTTGACCATACTCCATTGACCCTTGAGCTTGACCTTCATTGAGCATATGTGTGTACCAAATTTTAGGTCAGTAGGTCAAATGGTTTAGGAGTTACAGGTGACTGTAACAGCACACTGTAATCTGTGTCTACTTACCACATTTTGTCTTAAACAATATACTCTCCGGTCATTGGTCTTGCTCGTTCTAGCTATTGTCACATGATCAGCATCTCTTTGTCATCTCTGGATGGCATTTTGCTGTGTCTCATTTGCCTTTGCAATTCTGGCATGTTTGACCACTGATTGCAGACGTTGATTAGCCTCTTCCTCAGTCTAAATTTGCTCTTGTGATTCTCTTTCTCTCAATGTCGGCCTGTCTTTGTTGTATGGTCTGTTGTTTGCTCTCAGTTGCTCAAGCAATTCTGTTTCACTCTGCATCAGCCTGTTATAAATGCTGAGTGCATTCTTCATAGTTTTCGTCCTCTTTCTCTTTACGTTTACCATTCGTTTGCTCAGAGGTTGATGCGCTTGTTGCTTCCTGAGCAGCTCTTCTTTTCTCCACCCTAGCGACCCGCTTCTTCTCTTCTTTCGTCGGCATCTTTTCACATTAAAACCGATTAAGTCAGTGTTGGTGTTGCAATTACTTAGTATGTTTTCCTTAATTTTCCACTTAAGATGGCACTTAAGTCTTCAATCTGCCTGAAGAATGATTTGAGATATGGAGAGGTAGGGGGAGTGACAGTGAAGGTGGTGTGCTGCTGAGAGTTGATTCTACAATAAAATAAAATAAAAATAAAAAGAGCAATAATTCCAAACCTCTTCACTTTTAATATAAAGCTGTAGTGCAGAGTTTCAGCGTAGTATATGTTAACCAAATTTCAGGCTATTTGATTTTTGACACTGACCTTTCAGGGTTCACCTTTGACCTTGGAGGTCAATCATCACCCCAAAAGCGGACAGTAGACATTACATAGTATATGTGTACCAAATTTCAGGTCAATAGATAGATAGATAGATACTTTATTAATCCCAATGGGAAATTCACAAACGGAGCTGCTGAAAAGGCTGCCACTCTCGGCAGCGCCGGATGTATATATTGTCAGCCGGTTTGCGAGCTACAGGTGATTTAAAATCCTGTACAGACAAACAAACTGCCATGGTAGCGTATTATATATAAGGATTTTCAGCAATGTATTTTCTAGTCAGTTACCTGTAGTAGTGCGAGGTCAGTAAAGTGAGTTATGTGCTATCTGTATATAGATAAAGGTTAACTGTCGTGTGCATAATATGAAGTCAGATAAAAATATTCCAAGATAAAAAAGTTCAACATTACTACATACAATTTCAGGAAGGCACAGTTCTTCAAATGCCTAGGACTGAAATTCTGGTCAAGTTGTAGTCTGCATTGACCTCCTCCCCATATATGTGTGGGTTTTCTCTAGATACTTCACTTTCCTGTCACATTTCATAGATGTACATGTTAAGTTACCTGTTGAGCATAAATTAGCTTTTGAGTGAATGTGTGGATGAGGGTGCCATGTAAAAGCCCCTTTTCGGAGTTGGTTTCCACTTTTCACCCAGAGCTGTCAAAACAGGCTGCATCTCCCATCACCCTAAGAATGGATGGATGGATAACCACTTTTGTTTTTATCTTTGTTCATTTCACTGACGAAAAGCTTAGATCACACCTATACAACTTTATAAATATAATAAAACATCAGTAAGTTTATACCTCTGTTGTGATTATCTCAGTTAATTTAATCTTATTAAAATGGTCATATTGAGGCATTTTCAATGTAGAATATACACAACTGTTTTTGTCAAACATAAGCAGTTATATTCCATTAATGCAGACGTCATCTGTGATACCAAGATGAGACTGACAAACGTCATGGCTTAGTGGCCTAGGTTAACCCTTGACTTGCTTATTTTGAGGCAAAGTAGCATTGGCAGATGACTTGCTGATGGTGCTGTCCATGATGGCTTGCTTGTTGGTAAGCAAGATGAACCCTCAGCTTTTCATATGGCCTATATTATTCATTGTAACAGTAGTCACTTCATTATATGTGACAGATGATAGTGAATACGCACTCAGATGCTGGAGTCTTAAGCCTTTCTCCAACCACAAGAGCAAAGAGGAGAAGTACTTGAATTCACACGCCTGCTCTTGAGCGTTCAGTCTGAAGGTGTCAGGTGGTGGACTGTTGTACCAACCAATGAAGGTCTGCAGCAGCCTGATATGTACGAGGTTGATTAGAATGGTTCATGTATAGTCTGTTTCAAGGTGGCAACTTGGCGGGGTTCGAAGGCACATTCATGTATGTACATTTACAAGATGACTGTGGTTTGCAAAGGGTAAATTGCATAGAAATGTGTGTATGCCATGTTCTATTAATCACATTTTTTTGTGTACACATTTTTTTTTTGTTGTATTCATTCTTTCACAATCGAATCCACACAAAGTTTTATAAATGAGACCCCCGGTTACACCACCACTCTGTAAAATCAGCCTGCAAGCTATCACTTTGACAGACATCACTTGGTGGGATGTTCATGTGAAATTAACCATTTGGACAGTCACATTTCTAACATCTACCATAGCTTATGAAAACTGCAAAAGCACAGCAATGATGCTTGTCGTTCCTGATTCTTATGGACAGCTATATCTTGTTAATGCTAAATAATGCTATTGGTTACAGTAGGTCAAGACAATTAAATATTTTCATTTGTAGTTCTTTTTATTTAACCATGCTTATGAACAGTGGAGGGCAGCACGTTGGTGCAGTAAGGAGACCAGGGTTCATGTCTTGGGTCCTCCCTGCATGGAGTTTGCATGTTCTCATCGTGTCTACATGAGTTTTCATCAGGTGCTCCAGTTTCTTTCCACAGTCCAAAGACATGCAAGTTAGGTGAATTGGTGATGCTAAATTGTCGTAGTGTGTGGTTGGTGACATTGAATTGTGTTTTTAAATTAGTCCCACTTCAATTTTCTGAACCATAATAGACTGATCCGTTTCTGGAGGCATAGTGGCAAAATATCCCTGGAGGCGCATGCATTTTGTAGCACAGGCCCAGCAGCTGTTGTTATGCTGTGGGGTGCCATTGGCTTCCAGTCCAATTCTCACCTCATACTCATTGATGGCACCTTGACCAGGCAGCGATACATCACAGGAGTGTTACAGGCTAAAGTTGTTCCCTATATGCAGAGTTTCCTAGGTGACATATTCCAGCAGGGCAATGCTCGGCCACATGTCCTGTGTATTGTACTGTATTGTAGTGACCCCCTTCTTTTGACACCCACTGCACGCCCAACCTACCTGGAAAGGGGTCTCTCTTTGAACTGCCTTTCCCAAGGTTTCTTCCATTTTTCCCTACTAGGGAGTTTTTCCTTGTCTTCTTAGAGAGTCAAGGCTGGGGGGCTGTCAAGATGCAGGGCCTGTTAAAGCCCATTGTGACACTTCTTGTGTGATTTTGGGCTATACAAAAATAAATTTATTGTATTGTATTGTATTTAGCATGACACATCCTACAGTTCCACCATGTGCCTCTTCTTCCAGATTTGGTCCTCATTCCCCGAGCATGTCTGGGACACTGTCAGACAACAACTGGCATGCCAGAGACCACCAGCAGTTACCAAATATGAACTTTTGGCAGATATAGGGTATACCATTTTAGAAACACACAAGTGGTTCCTTCCAAGCAGTTAATCCCATCTGGTAGATACACCAAATACTGATTATTGTGCATTCCACACGTTAACCGAGCTAAACCTTTAATCATGTATGCCATGTATCATAAGTAATCTGCCATATTAATATCCCTTTGATATCGCATATTATTTTTGGGTGTTGAAATTTTAATGGCCAGCAGTGTACCTTGAGCTTTAAACTCAGACGTTGTCTGCTTCACTTATCACATATTTCAGAGTCATAATTACATGCAGTAATAGAAATTCTTGCAATCGCCTTGAGTCCATCTGTTTAAGTGTCCATTTTACATAATAGACACCTCATTTTTTGTGCTATAGACGCCCCACTGAAACCATTAATAACTGTGAGATTGTGAATATGACCTTCTGTTTCACTTATATAGGAATTAATACAATTTATGGCTGTTTATTTTTAAAACTGCATCTAACCTCTTTAAAATGCAGCCCAGCAGTACTTGATGTGAAATGTGACCTTAATTTATGATCATAAAGCTGCACCGTAACTGTGCTGCAGTCTAACTTAAAAGCTTTACCATTGCAAGGATTTTACATCCCAGTAATCGAGTATGTCAGACTTCTCTAACCTTATTATACTTCATTTTTTTCAGTTTCATCCTCCGCAGTCTACTGAAAAATACCTGAAATCAAGCAAACTGAGAGAACTTTTAAATCATCTACTTTTCCCACTGACTCGATGACCTCATTTCTGGCAAGCAGTGCAAAATGGGACAATGGCCTAAACAGAAATGCTCTCTTCCTTTGTGGAGTAAACTTCTAGTCATCCTGCTTTTATAAAAAAAAAAAAATTGGATTATCCTCATACATAAGTCACATTTAGCTATGAAAGCATCTGTACTCAAAAAGATTTTTTTTTCCTGTTGAATGCTTTCTGATGAGTGTTTCTGCATTTGTCTCCCTTTCTGATGTTTCTGCTTTTGTCAAAACCCCTGAGCAGTGAGAAGAATACCAGACAGCTCAAAATGTCTACTCCATAAAAGTAACGCACTTGATTTTAAAACAGGACTCATTTCTGATACAAGCTTGTTAACATCAAATAGCATGTCATTGTTCAATAAATTACAGAAAAACTAAGAAGCTGCATTCATGCTCACAATACTGGCTGTAAGCTCCGTGCTCAAACATCAACGTGATAAATACAGTAGAATGATCTGATGTCACTTTTTTTTTTTCTGAGAGAAATCTATGTGGAGAGTAATGTGAAAAAAAATCCCACTGTAGGACTTGACCCAGAAAGAAGAGTTCAGAATGTAAGGAGTTGAATCCAGTGTGACTGTCCAGTGTTTTGTGATGTGCAATAAATACACACCATTGCTCACCCTTATGCAGCCTGTGATTGTGTTTCTTTATTAAGGGACAATAAAACCTGATTTAATACTTGCAATGTTATTATTGGTTAAAAATAAAACTGAGTAAAAGTTTACCACATTTTTCTACACTTCTAAACTGTCATAGTCTCAAGTAAATGAACAACAAAATAATGCTGAAAATGCATTGAGGGCACAAAATAGGAGATTGTACTGACTATATGGCAATTTTATGAACAAGGGTACCATTACCTGGTTTTGCAATTCTTAGGAAAAGTACTTTGTAATTAAAGTAGTTGTGGGTCACCGTTAACAATGAATTCAAAATGGACGTGTCCTGTGGCAGACGACCAGGGACCTTGCCCCACCGGGATGCCTGGAACAAGAAAGGACCGGGAGAGGAGCAATATATTCCCCTAGACGCAAGAGGGCAGCCCCCCTGGATTCCATCAGGGCCACAGATACAGAGCTGGGAAGCTCATCCCAGTGGGGGTCCGTGGTCACCACCAGGGGGTGCCTGGATGGTTTCCGAGCCATGAACTTCAGCAATTCCGCCACACCAGGAAGTGCTGGTGGAAGAGCACCTGGAGCACATACGGGTGTGCCATAAAAGGGGCCGCCTCACTCCATTCGGAGAGCCGGAGTCGGGTGGAAGAGGATGGAGCTTGAGACGGGAGGAGTAGAGGCGACAAAAGGAAAGAAAGGCAAAAGGACTGTGAGCAATATTGGGGGTTTTGTGCACTGCATGTGTCGTGTAAATAAACGGGTGTGCATTTAGACATCTGGAGTCCGTGTCTGTCTGTGTCCGAGGCTGGTCTTTCACAGTACATTCATCTACATAGAAACTGATGAAGCCCTCCACGTGCACTGCTCAGTGCCCTGTGACATATTAATATAACAAAGCAGCTAACACGGTCAAAAAGCATTTCAGTTTAAACACCAACCAACAAATTGATAAATGGTCTATTCTTATAATATGCCTACGTCTTTGTATTATCTAAAGGTCCCAAAAATAGTTAAACAGATTAAAAGTCTTTGGCAAATATCTGATTCATTTAATATTTCTTTGTATAGTTAAATTCTTATAGAGAACCAAACAAAATGTTAAATGTCATATGATGCGCTGGTACAAATGAAACAGAATGTCTTAGTTAAACAGGCTGGCATAGTTTAAAGGGCATGTAATAAATCCATACAGTAAGTTTTTCCTTAAAATTCTTCCCGTTTGGAATAACAGACTCATCCAAGTTTTTACTTAGGTTTTTAACATCATCATAAAAGTCACCAGATTTATTCCGAGTCTCAGTTTGAAAAGAGATTTCACCAAGTATAGTTCTGACATAAAAACAATCACAAGAAGAATAGCATTTGCTGTTATGAGCAAGCCCTGCTCCTGTCTAGGAATATAAGCATCATCTTTGCTTTTATTCTCTGAGAGCAGTGGCTTAATATTAAAGGTCATACCCAGTGTGGAACTGACTTTATAGTTGCCTTTTCCTTCTGTAACAAAGTGACAATAACAGTTCAGAATGAACAGTTAACAACAGTTAACGCAAACAAGAGATGCTAGTGACTATATGGTACGCTTTATATATAAGGCTACCATAACTTAGTTCTGCTATGAGAGTCTAAAAGTTTATCTGGGAAGCGTGGAGGCAAAGGGTTTAAGCTCCACATAATCATAGATCCAGTGTTTCAATTTGTTGTCTGTGCAAAGTTTTCATCTTCTCTGTCTGTCTATGTGGGTTTTTCTCTCACATCCCTAAACGCATGTAGATCTTGATAGTTGGCAGCTCTAAACTGAAGCCTTGTGTGGGATTGGCCTCTGCATGGCTCTTACCTGCCTTTCACCTGATGCTGCCTGGATAGGCTCTAAACCCCATCACCCTGAAATGGTTGAATCAGGTTTGAGAATGTGATGATATTTTGCTCTGATTTTCCTTCAGTGTCACTAAGTATGTGACTGACATATGTGTGTGTGTGTGTGTGAGAGAGTGGTGCCAGTGATTGGACTGATGTCTTGGCCAAACACGGTTTCTGCTTTGTACCCATCGCTGCCAGGATAGACTCTACTACCCCGTGATCCTGAATTGCATTAAGTCAGTTTAAGAGCAGTTGCTACGTGATTTTTAACGTGGGCGTGTGGCTTTGGAAAGGATATTCAAATGAGGCTGTCAAGGGGAGAAGCAATGCATTAAGTGTGTGTGAGTTTGCTGGAAAAATTAAGAAAAAACTTAAATGGTCTTTTTGACTAAAGAAGCACAAACAACTGGGGAAAGCGTCTCGTGAATATGATATAGAAATGACAATTCTGACCTCAATTTAGCAGCATCAGCTTTGTATTTCTGAGGACTTCTAGCCCCTTCTAATTGTTTCTGTACTCTTGATTAGGTTACTTCTGTTTTAGCCCATACAAATTAATCATGATTTGTTTTATGGAGCACATTTCACACTGCACCTCACAAGCCACTGAAAAGCAATTTAAAGGTTAAAATATGATGCACAAAACAAGATTATAAAATTGGGGCTTATACACCTGAAAAAATGTGCACAGCAGGAGATGGACAGTAATGAGAGGTTGGGAGTACACACTGATACAGCGCTTTGCTGCTTCCACCACGCGATGAACCACGTGGACTGTGACTCGAGTACAGCAGGTGACACCTCAGCACCACACTGAAGGTGTGAGGTTTTCTTGTTTTGTTATGGTGGCTGAAGTGCCAATTTTTCCACCAACCCTCAACTTTTCCCTGTAAGTTGGATGACCCGCTTGCAGGGCTGGATGCAGATTAACGTCAAGCGCAGGAGGAAGCAATTGCAGGTTAAGGGCCTTGCTCAGGGGTCCAACAGAGTACAGTCACTTCTAGATTCAAACTGGCAACCAATTGCCGGCATAGATCCCTAGCCTCAGAGCCACCACTCCGCCCCAGTAATGGGTTAAAAAAAATTATCAAAATGATTCCCTCTTAATTTGAGTTAAAAAAAAGTCACAAAATAACTTTTGTTTTGCTTCCAGCGGAATGCATCTCATTCACACAAGAAGATAGGTGTCCTTAGCTCCTGTCTCGAAGCGTTTTCATGAATTAACTCCATGTTTGTCTGCCTGTCCCTTAGTATTTTAATAAAGAACTCTAAGGATGATAATGGAAAAACACTGGAAGTGTGCCTATCCTCAGCTAGGACAAGCAGTAACGTTCCATGTACTGAGCTTTCCTGGTGAGAAAATGCCGTAATTAGAATAATGGTGATGAGAACAGGCCATTCAGCCCAACAGGCCATCCTATTTTCCAAAATAACATTACGTTGGGATTTGAAGGTCCACCCCACTGCTTTGTCGCTTACTCCATGTGTCTGCAGTTCTTTGTATGAAGAAGAACTTTCTAACATTTTTGTGAAATCTGCCCTTAAGAAGTTTCCAACTGTGTTGTCGTGTTTTTTCTAAGGAATTTATTTTAAAGAATCCAGTGTCCTAATTGTTTTTGTTGTGCACGACAGTGCATTTTAGTGTATCTTCTTGTGGAAAATATGAAGCATGTCACATTAAAAAAAAAAAAAAACACACCACACTCATCTGAAGTGATGTAAATCCACAGGCACAAACAGATCTGATTTTACCATGGTATGGATTACATGCTTTATGCAACTGCAGAAAAGAATAATGATGTAGGAAGCAGTATTCCTTCTTTCCCATCCCAAAAAACATTGAAAACCCCAAAAATTCTTTGCAAACTGCAAAATCACCTGTAAAACTAATTTTAATGTTTTGCAAAACTCTGTGTGAATCAAAACTTGCCTGCTTTGCTCATCATTGGTCATCATCAGTATGGTAGGTGAACAAAATGAACTAGTTACGTCATGTTAGGTGACTCTAAATAGGCCTAGTGACAATGAATGCTAGGGAGCTCATACATGTGCTTTGTCTATCACTGGGGCCCAATCCATGCCAGTGTTAGACAGATATGGCAGATATTAATGTGGCATGTGCCTAATGCTCCGTCCCTCAGCAATAGTGAAATACAATTACTGGATCGATAAAAGCAGTTACAAAGGATAGCTATTCAAATGTGAATTGAACATTAACTCTAATGGAGCCTTGCAGACAGTTCGTCGAGTCCACAAAGCTGATAAAGTCCTCATTTAGAGTTCCATCAAGAGTCTATGGAACAGAGGCAAGCCGCTGTTGTCAGTAAAAAAGAGGTTTGCAATGCTCAGCTTTTTAAGCAAGTAAAGAATTATGATTTATGCCCAGATCTTGAAAAGGTACTGCCAAAAAGCAAAGAGGGAAACCATCAAACATTGGCTCAAATGTAAAACTATTCTTATTTAATAAAATGTATTGAATTAATTTAAGAATATACTAAAAACAATCAAATAATTCCAAAAGATATCCAGTGCATTCACAAATTCCAAAGCAAAACAACAAATGCTAATTATTCAAAGAATACAATGTAACAAAACAAAATACTAAATAGTGACATTATACAATCAATAAAGTAATGGAAACAAGTCTGTAAATCCAAGAGCAACACTTAGGATCAAGATGCAAAAAATCAAGAAACCAGAAATTCAATACAAAAATCATAAAAGACCAACAAATTTACCATAAGAAAATTACGAAGAGAGTAGAAATGACAGAAAACACTCAGCCCCTCACAAGAGGCCTACTGAGGCGTGAGACCATTCATAGGCCTCATTAAGAAGCCCACTGAATGCACCTGAGCCCTGCAGTGTAATCAAGAGCCGCATCGCCCCACCATCAAAAATAATTAAACAAGTCACAAACAAGAGGAAATTATCTGAACGTAACAAAAAGGGAACACTTAACAAGTAATTCACACACACACAAAATTAAATGTGCAGAATTCAAAGAAAAAATACAAAACCAGCAAAAGAGACGAGACCCATGATGGTGAAAGAGTTTCCAAAATTATTAAATATCAGGAAAAAGGTCAGGCTTGGTGTGTTCAACTTGTGCACTCCGTGTTTTGATTTTCAAATGCTACACACCACATGATCTATGCTTGTCATGGATTAGCCAGGGTTTTATTCTGGCTCAAGCATGTTTCTAATAGATTTGTTGCTTTTATTTTTTTATTAATTACCAGTGATGGTGCACTGCAAGATAATGTGCAGTGAATACACTTGACTTGAGCATTCATAGTTTTCATCCTCTTTCTTTCTCTGTACATTTACCATTCGTTTGCTCAGAGGTTGATATGCTTGCTGCTTCCTGAGCAGCTCTTCTTTTCTTCACCCTATCGGCCCGCTTCTTCTCTTGTTTCGTCCACATCTTTTCACCTTAAAACTGATTAAGACAGTATTTGTGTTGCAATTACTTAGTATGTTTTCTTTAATTTTTCACTTAAGCTGGCACTTAAGTCTTCAATCTGCCTCAAGAATGATTTAAGATATGAAGAGGTAGCGGAAGTGACGATGAAGGTGGGAGGGATGAGAATGGCGCCTGTACGCATGCGCTGTATGGCCGCCCTGCTGACCGCTGCCGAGAGTTGATTCTGTAATAAAATAAAATAAAAAGAGGAATAACCTTGGAGGTCAATCATCACACCGAAAGTGGATAGAACGTCACGTGGCATATGTGTACCAAATTTCAGGTCAATAGTTCAAATGGTTTGCAAACTACAGGTGATTTAAAATCCTGGACAGACAAACGAACAGCCACGGTAGCGTATTATATATAAATATTATTTTGTATATTATATATAATTTAATAGATTTCTGATGTTCATGTTCTGAATATATTTTTTATTTGTTGTTAATTATGCATGTATTACGTTCTTTGTTCTGCTAATGTATTTAGTTATGTGCCCTGTCTCCTTTAAGTGTAGATTTTAGGCCTACATAGTCCAGGCAGTGAGTCAGGCCCGACATTTAACTTTCTTGAAGAATCCTCTTTGTGAATATGTTGGTGGATTTCCTGATTTTTATTTCATTGTGTATTGTTTTCATTTTTGGTATTCAAACTAGGTTTTTCTATTCTGGGTTGCATTTTTAGGCACACCCTTTTTGCTGTTTTTGATATTTGTAATTTCATTTGTCATTTCATTTTTTTTTCTTTGTAATAAACCTTTACTATTTTTAAAAAGCCAGAGGTTTCATGGTTTTTCAATCTCTTTGTTAATTGTTAGTACTAAAGATTATTTAAGATTATTCTGATTTTGGATTTTCCCTTGGATTGAGTCAGTGTAGCCCGGAGTCTATTTAATATCTGGGAAAGAAATCACTGTGAACATGAGGTTTTAGTAGAATCTGGACCTACATTTAGGGGGTAAGGTCTCACATTTTGGTATTTGATGGCAGGAAACACAATAATTCTATGCTGCCTGGTAATTCAAATCATGAAGGCAACTGATCGGCAGAACAAGAAACATCTACTTTTTAAGCATTTGTGGAATCCACTCAATTGCTCTAGAATGCATTTAACCCATTGCCTGTTTTGGAAAGTTTCTTTTGGAACTGTAATCTTTAATAAAAAATATAACCTTGTCTAGATTTACAGAGGCTCATCTAAATGTAATTGTTAAACAAAAAACTAGATTATACAATGTACAAAAATTTCCTTTTAGCCGCTGCCAAAATACTCCCCTTGAGATACAATGCATTTGTCTCTGCACTTCTTTCCTTCCTGGAAACATTTTTTTCATGGATTTCTAACACAGTAGCAAATCCTCTTCTCTTCATCCTCAATTTTAATTTCAGGGACAAAAAAAGTCACTTGTAGTGAGATGTAGGAAATACAGAAGGTGTGTAGCCACAACCACATTGTTTTTTGCCAAAAACTTTGATAATACAGGGAGTGTACAATCATGGTGTAAGACATAGTTTTACTTTTGCCACTGCTCTGGACGTTTTTTCCTGATGCTTTAACAAAGATGCCTTAGCAGTTCAGTGTAATGTTGTTTATTAATAGTCAATTCAGGGGGAGACTCTTTATTAGCAAGCCTGTTAATGTCAGAAAATATGATCATAATTGTTTAGATGTATGATGACCTGACATGCATTTTTCGAATATTAGAAAAAAAGTCTCCAATACCACACACACAATGATCGCACAAATGTGAGGACTACACATCTTGATCAACTCGGCACAGTGCCATTTGGCAGTCTGATTAACAAGACTGTAGGCATGCAAGACCTAGTGGCATTGCTGATAACTACACTCTACTCCCGTGCTATTGACCGATTCTGGGAATTTTTGGTTCCCCTCTCGTTTTTGTCTCTTCTGTGTATCCTGCTCTCCCTTACAAATTTGGCCTCCATTGTAGACTCATTATTGCAAGGCATCTTTCCTCTTTATGACTTCATAAATCTGTTCCATAAAAGTCTGTGTTTATTACTCCGAGAAAGTCACCATTTTTTCAAGCATAATACTAATTTGGGTAGGTTTAATCATACAAGATTGGGTATGTCCACCATTGTGAAGTTAGGCTTTCAGGGTCATTGCAGACACTGAAGAATCAGGTGAAGCTGTGTATGTTTCGTATGTTGCAAATGATAAGAACTTCTTATAAAAATTTAAACACACAAATATTAATTGATTGGCAGAGATTGAAGATGAAGAATTTTCAGAGTCAATGAAGTGCAGGAGTACAAAGAGTGATATTAGTAAGCAGAATGCAACGCTAAACTCTGCATCATCAAACAAAACAAGAGTGGTAACCAGGAACACAAAGAAGTATTACTGCTCAAAAACAAAAGTCTCTACGTCTTTCTTATTTATTCACAAAATTCAGATGATTTTTCAAGGCCACAAAGCATTGTTGCATAATATAGAAACCTTGACCCAATACATTATAATCTTAACTAATTAATTTTTTTTCTGTTATTCCTTAGCGGAACGACTCAGTGTTGATATTGTCTTTTCTCCAATAACAACAAAAAATATTTGAAAATTTTAAAATTCTTTCAGAGTATCTTTAGGTTTGCATGGCAGGAACATGGGAATATTTTATTTCTTTAGTGCCAGAATGCATTTTAAACAATTAATATTTATATTTCTTGTTATTTTAGTGATGTCATTTCATCACCATATTGTGTATTTATTTTTCATGGGTGTCATCATATTGTGTTTCTGTATTTCATGGATGCCGCCATCTTGTATGTCTGGTCAGAGTGATACTGTGTTGTTTCTAGGCATATGATGCACATGATCTGTGATATGTATCTATCTATGTAAGATGGCTACTTTCATTAAAATGCATCCACACTTTATGTAAACTTAGGGGAGATGGTGCTAGAGACTTGTGCTCAAGCAGAAAATACGTTTAGGTTTAGTTTCTGGTTTTGACTTAGCCTTTTGCTTTGTGTGAGATTAGTGTAGACCTATAAAATCTCGCTACCCTTCTGAATATTCCTAAAGAAAGACTCCTGGATTTTTGCCACTGTTGTTTAAAAATTGCCTAAGAGAATGGCATGACATTGAATAACAGCCCAAATCAGTTATCAGCTTTGTTATTGTATGGCATGTTACTGTTATTCCATTAGCATGACTAAGTTATTCTGTCTCTAAAATATTTTCTAAAACTCTGGTTGTTTATCATCATTTTTAACATCCTTGTAATTTTTGTCTTGCTCTAATTATTTATTTTTATAATTGTTTCTCTATAAATTAATTAATTTTAAGACTGTGTTTATTATCCCGCCTTCACCATTAAGGTGAATTAGGCATTCACCTAGGCCCCAGATCATAAAGGGGGGATCCCAAGCGCACAGGTTAGATACCAAACAGTTGGTTGGCACACTAAATAACCCAGCGCCAGCACTGATCAGCACTTATAGCTACTACTTATTGTATTTTGTGTCATGCTCTAAGAAGGGTTCCAACTACAGGTCTCAGTTTCATTTATTTTAATGTGTATATCTTGCTTTTTTCTAGATTATTTTGTGATTTTTTCTATGTTACATTTTTTATCAATTTCTTTTATTTGATATTTTATTTTGTCTTTATTTTTAAAATTACTTTGTAATTTTTAATTATGTTTAGTCTGCTTCTGTCTGCATCAGTTGGTATGTTGAGTCTAAGGAAGTGGGCCTATTTGACAGAGCACTCCCTGAGGTGTTTAAGCCTTAGGTCTTTTTTTTTGTGTTTTTGGTCCTTTGTGAGGTTTTTCAGGCCTAAAGTTATAATATTTTGCTCCTTACTACTTCTATATTTTCTTAACTAATTCTTATAATACTCCTGTGTTGTGTGAATTAAAATTTATTTTTAAAAATCCCATTAATAAATACGCGATCATTTACAAGTGTTAACTATTGACATCTTTTCTTAATAACCAACAATGCTACTGAGTCGCCCATGATAAGAAATCTAGAGTTTTCTGAATTTTTCATATTTTACATTTGTGTTTACAAAACAGCTTCACTATTTCATTACAAGATTATGTCTCTCATCAGTAAGAGAAAATAAAAAAAAAAAACACTGGCTACATAATTTATTTCCACAAAATACATATTAGACTAAATAAAGAGAGCCAAAAAGACCAGTGACACACACTACAAACACACACACACACCTATACAGTATATGTATAGTTTGTTGTTAACATGGATGCTTTGATAATTGTGTATTGCTTTAAGTCACACTGTTACACCACAGAGACACATACCTGTAAAAGGTAGCTTCATAAAAAATCAAACTAAAATTGTATGCATATCTTTTTCTTTTTGATTTCTAAGTATTTTCTGTGCCCTTAATGCACATGCTCTCAAGCTCTGAGATGGTTTCCCTTTCATCATTTATATCTTGTCGACATTTGGTGAACCAGTGGCAATTTCATATAAATTGCAAATACTTTTTGAGCTTCTTTTATTTCATTTGTTGCAGATGGAGAGGATTTTAGTCGGGTGTGAGTTTTCTCAGTATTTTAATTAGCGCATGGTAATTAACAACAGATATGATTGGAGCAGGTGTGGAAAAGTAGCATATAGTAGTCAAAGTGAGAATACAAGCTGGGAGGACATAAGGTGAGACAAAGGGTACGTATTATATATTATAAATAAATCACAGAAGGAAATATACTGCCTAGACTATATGAAAAATGTTTTTCACTAAGAGTCTAGGTTCAATACAAGCAAAGAACACACAGAACGTAATTCAAATTAGTCAAGTCTCCACAGTTTAATGAAAACAAAGCTTTAGAATATATTATTACAATAATGAAAATAATAAATATAAATAAGTAATAATAATAACGATTTATTACAATAATCAGTCAGTCATTAGGGCGGCACGGTGGCGCAGTGGTAGCACTGCTGTAAGGAGACCTGGTTTCACTTCCCGGATCCTCCCTGCGTGGAGTTTGCATGTTCTCCCCGTGTCTGCGTTGGTTTCCTCTGGGTGCTCCGGTTTCCTCCCACAGTCCAAAGACATGCAGGTTAGGTGCATTGGCGATTGTCCCTAGTGTGTGCTTGGTGTGTGTGTGTGCCCTGCGGTAGGCTGGCGCCCTGCCCAGGGTTTGTTTCCTGCCTTGCACCCTGTGTTGGCTGGGATCGGCCCTGTGATAGGATATAGCTGGTTGAAAAATGAATGGATTACAATAATTGATAAATACAGTATGTTCACACAGTCAATTTATAATCATTTCATGAACAGATCTAGGTGTGCAATAGGCATTTTTCCTACTCTTAAAAGTCAATCACAAGGATACAACGAGGGACATTCAAAAAGTTTCCTGGAATAGTAATTGGGCATTAAAAAGTTGGTACGACGCTGGTAAAAATTGCATCGCAAACAAAGGTGACTATGTAGAAAAGTGATGTGATTTGCTTTTGAAATTCATAATAAATAGAATTTAAAAAGTGCAGAAACTTTTTGAAAGTCCCTCGTAAAAACAAGACAAATAGTAGAATGACAGATGTACATTTTGGAGTGGTAGTCCAGACAATTGATTTATATGATTTTTTCTTTAATAGTATCACAATTTTAACTATGTGGATTGGTTTATGAATTTGTACATTAGACTTTTTTATATGTTTGCAAAGGTTAATTATTTAAATGCACAAAGCTCATTTATAAATCTGTAAAATTCTGTCTGTAGCTGTTAAACCTTAATTGGTCTTTCCTTTCACTGGGGTAGTTGTTGATTGTAAACTTTAAAACCTTAAATCAAACACTGCCTCTGAAGTTCCATGTAACCTTAAGTAGGTCACTTAAACTGCCAGTGTTTGTAAAAATGTGTGTAGTTGGAAAGCAGATAAAGTCACTATATAAAATAATGTATAAATAATAATAATGGATGATCATTGTCACATATGTACACATGCATAGGGGACAGGCTAAGGGCACTGGTGATGGTAATTCTCCACTGCTCCAGGGGTTGACGCTGTGTGTTAATGCCTTTTCTTTTCCTCCCCTTGCAGATCAGAAGACTGACGGCTTTTCCACCCCTGACGTCACTTATGGTGTCTCTTCACCTGGACCCACTTCTTCCTGCAAAAAACCAACACAACCAGAACCATTTTGAGCAGTCAGAACCAGATTCCTGTCTGAAAAGATGTTCTCTTTAACACTGTTCAATGTTGTTTATTTTCTTTTTTAAATTTCAATTTCATGGGGTTTGTCTGTGGATGCTCCAACACTCCTTATTGTCTCTGCTTTGTTAATGCAGTGGTGTAGTCAGCAGGCTTTCTGAAGAGCTGTGAAATGACAGAGTGCCAACCCCTGGAGCAGAGGAGAATTACCATCAGCAGAGTCCTTAAACTGCACATGACAAGATCCATCATGGGGAATAGTTCTACTCACTGTGTGCAATGCCCCATGGTAATCGTCGGTTCAATCAGTGCTCCACTGTTGGCTGAACACTGAATTTTCTTCTGGTATGAATTATGCCATAAATTAGCTATGTAGAATGCTATCACTTAAGATATGCATATCTTAAATTGAGGAATTAAATCACTGAAATCTGCCAACTAAAGCCACCCCACCTTGTACTTCAGTCCAGCATTGCACATTTCTGACACTTTTTGTAACATATACTGCATACACATTGCACTGTGGCTATTTCACCTTGCACATGAATTTTCCACCTTGTCACAATGCTGCAGCTCTGGGTATTTAAGAGCACAGAATGCAGAAGCACATCTTCTCAAGGGTAAAGTTTGCAGACCAGGCAGAACAAGTCATATTGGACCCATGCAACATGAACACTGTCATCATGATGATATCAACAATTTCTGTAACATTCTACTATCCACTGCCACATTCTTCAGCATCACTAACGTCTAGACAAACGCTAATGGCAGTAAGGAACGAAGAAGACAGTAGTGCAAACAGCTTCACATAAGAAATGTCAAAACTTGGAATGCATCAAAAATTCATGTATGTTACATGGAGATAATTGTTTAATCTTAGTTTTCATCATCATCATTATTGTAATTCCTATTTGGCTTTTCCAGGTGTTCTGGTTATTTAAGCCATTATTTACTATACAAAGGAGTCTGAGGTAGCTGTAGCTTTTCAGCACTCAGTCTCATTTAACTCTACTTATTGTTAAATGTCATTATAGTTTTATAGATTTATTAGCATAGTGAAATGTCTGATTATAAAACAGGTACAATGGTAAGTCTGTCTTTTTCAATCACATCATGCATTTAGGAACCTCTGTTTACTGGTTATGCAAGCCATTATGTCCCTTGTTGCCTTTGATACATCAGACATTGCAGCCCTCTTGAGGACGCCCGATGACATTATGCACAGATGCCAGACAGTTCGTAGTTTTGCTGTTTTATATAAGTACAGTAGACAGGGTTATTGTCATGTGTATAGAGTACATGAAAACTCTTACTTGTAACACATTGGCATTGATTATCAGTGTTGCATGCTAGCAAACTAGAAATACTTTGTTACTTTATGTTTTGAGAATATTTTTACTTTATTCAAATGTAAATATTTCTATATACTTTCACTTTTACTTCACTTCGTTTTCAAATGTAAATGGATGTTTTTACTTCAGCATATTTTGCTAGACACATTTGTTAATGTAATATTAAACCAGAAAACAAACATACAGCTTTACTCAGTCACGTATCTAAAATACGGTTATTGCCTTCCTGCCTGAAATAGGATACGATCATTATGATGTCCAGCTCACGCTGAATGTCACTTCTTCAGGTTGCAGTTACTCGCCCAGTACTTCAGTAGGTATCATACTTCTCATCGGCATACAGAAGGTAAGTTTGTAAGACCTTCTTTAACTATATATAACTACAGTAATCCCTCCTCCATCGCGGGGGTTGCGTTCCAGAGCCACCCGCGAAATAGGAAAATCTGCGAAGTAGAAACCATATGTTTATATGGTTATTTTTAGAATGTCATGCTTGGGTCACAGATTTGCGCAGAAACACAGGAGGTTGTAGAGAGACAGGAACGTTATTCAAACACTGCAAACAAACATTTGTCTCTTTTTCAAAAGTTTAAACTGTGCTCCATGACAAGACAGAGATGACAGTTCTGTCTCACAATTAAAAGAATGCAAACATATCTTCCTTTTCAAAGGAGTGCAAAGCAAGCAGTCAAAAAAAAAATCAATAGGGCTTTTTGGCTTTTAAGTATGCGAAGCACCGCCGGTACAAAGCTGTTGAAGGCGGCAGCTCACACCCCCTCTATCAGGAGCAGGAAGAGAGAGAGAGCCACAGAAAAACAAATAAAGTCAAAAATCAATACGTGCCCTTTGAGCTTTTAAGTATGCGAAGCAACGTGCAGCATGTCCTTCAGGAAGCAGCTGCACACAGCCCCCCTGCTCACACCCCCCTACGTCAGCGCA
Organism: Erpetoichthys calabaricus; assembly: GCF_900747795.2. Lineage (NCBI taxonomy): Eukaryota > Metazoa > Chordata > Cladistia > Polypteriformes > Polypteridae > Erpetoichthys > Erpetoichthys calabaricus. Next base: position 45,955,196 of record NC_041397.2, on the reverse strand, counting down.
AGAGAGAGAGAGAGAGAGAGAGAAAGTAAGTTGGGTAGCTTCTCAGCCATCTGCCAATAGCGTCCCTTGTATGAAATCAACTGGACAAACCAACTGAGGAAGCATGTACCAGAAATTAAAAGACCCATTGTCCGCAGAAACCCGCGAAGCAGCGAAAAATCCGCGATATATATTTAAATATGCTTACTTATAAAATCCGCGATGGAGTGAAGCCGCGAAAGGCGAAGCACGATATAGCGAGGGATCACTGTATTGTGAAAAGATTGGACAGACACAGGAAGAAGTTTGGGGGTAGCCGCCCATATACTTGAATTAGGCTGCCAAAACTGAAAGTTTTTTTCCATAGAACAGGAAACTTTTTAACTTTTTATCTTTTTTTAACTTTTTTACGATTAACTTACAATCTAATGGACTAAGCAGCTGTTTTCATTTTCATTTCGGGCAGATTTATTTGTTTAGTTTTATTTTTCAATCATTTAAAGCTAGACTGATTTCTAGCTTGACTGCTGATTTGGCTGTGTATGGACTATTCTTAGGCCTATCCCTGCTTTGAACCTTACCTGGCTCTGTTCTCCAGACATCTAAATTGTCTGCGTCTTCGCTTAACATATGGACCGGTAGGATATTTATTTGGTTCGTGTTTGTTTGGTCCCTCCTGTAGCTCGCTATCTATCCTACCTGCGACAGGCCTGCTTCAGTACTCAGCTGCCGAGCTCCTCCGACTGCACTTCCACCTGTCCGAGCCTCCGCTGACTGGCCTGTATCTCCACCCAGACATCGTATTCCTCCCCCGTCGGAGATACATCCATATCAGGTCCCACCAGAGTATCCAAGCTGACAGTTCGAAAATAATAAACTCCATCTGATCCAGTTCTCAATGTCTTCCACGTAATTTAGGTAGAGTCGCTGACCACAGTGTGTTAGCCAGCCTAGCCCGGTCGGCTAACACCATTGCTAAATGCGATAACACCGTTGTCAACTTCGGTCTGCTGAACATCCGCTCACTCACAAGCAAGGGGCCTCTCATCCACGATCTCCTCACTGATCGTAAGTTTGACTTTTTCTGTCTAACTGAGACATGGCAACAACCTCATGACTTTTCCCAAGTTAATGAATCCACTCCCCCAGGGTTTGTTTACATCTCTCAACCCCGTGGCTCTGACCGGGGAGGAGGTCACACGTTAATGTATCGTGAGAAATGGAAAGTCTTGCCGTTGTCTGTTCCTGCCTTCAGTTCTTTTGAATCTCTTGTGTGTCAATTAACTGGACCTATTCCTACTATTATTGCAACTGCTTACTGGCCCCTTAAACCAAATAGTGACTTTCTGAACAACTTTGCTGTTTTCCTTACACACTTACCTACTGTTTCATCAAACATAATACTTCTGGGGGATTTCAATATACATATGGATAATATCAATGTCCCTATTACTAGAGACTTTACATCCTGCCTTGAGAGTTTTGGATTCCAGCAGCATACTGATGTTCCCACTCATTCCAAAGGACATATCTTGGACTTGATTTGCTGTTCTGCAGTTACCCCCGTACTGTGGATGAACTCCCCATAACTGATCATTTTCTTATTGCATTCAATGTTAAACTTGCACTTTCCAACACTAAGCTTTCACGTCTCATGTCTTTCCGTAATATTAAGAATATTAACTTAGACTCTCTTTCCTCTAGTATTGATTCCCTTATGGACATTCATAATTTATCCACTCCAGAAGAACTGGTCTCACACTATAACACTGGACTTAGTGGTATTCTTAACTCTGTCGCTCCATTAAAAACTAGATCTGTTTCTTTCTCCTTTTCTGCTCCCTGGTTCACGCCTGAATTTCGGCGTTTGAAAGCCCAAGGCCAGCAACTTTAACAGTTGTATAAAAAAACTGGACTTTTTGTTCACAAAGTGATGTACAAAAACCATATACTTTATTACAAGGACTGTATTGCCCAAACTAAATCTAACTATTATACTCACATTATTTCTTCCAATGAAGGCAACACTAAGTCATTGTTTTCACTACTTAACAATATCACACAACCCCTGGATTCTTTACCTTCTCACCTTTACTCAACTGAATTTTGCAATTCCCTTATGTTCTTTTTTAATGAAAAAATCCAGAAGATTCATCAGTCTCTCTGTGCGGATTTGTCCAGTACTTCATTTGAATTTCACCCACCAACTAACTCATTTTCCCCTTTTCAGCTTCCTACTTTCTCAGAAATCTCTGATCTTGACTGTAAGTCTAAGCCATCCACCTGTCAACTGGACCCCCTCCCTACAGTTCTAGTCAAAGCCTGCATCCCCTCTCTGGTCCCTGTTATCTCTGCTATAATCTACTCTTCTCTCACTACTGGTACTGTTCTTTCATCTTTTAAAACTGCTGCAATAACCCCAATATTGAAAAAACCTGGTGCCGATCCGACTAATTTTGACAATTTTTGTTGTATTTCTAATCTACCCTTCATTTCCAAAATTCTTGAAAAAATAGTGGCTATTCAACTTCATTCTCATTTATCTCAAAATAATCTGTATGAACAGTTCCAGTCTGGTTTTCGTCCCCTCCACAGTACAGAAACGGCACTTATAAAAATTTTCATTATTTACCTCCTTCCCATTGGCAATATCTTTCATAAATATAACATTAGCTTCCACTGTTATGCTGATGACACCCAGCTTTATCTCACTAGCAAACCTACTGCTTCCTTTCCACCCTCCTCACTTATTGATTGCATAAAAATCAAAATCAAATCCTGGTTTTCTTAAATTAAATAGTGACAAAACTTAGGTTCTGCTCATTGGTACAAAATCAACATTATCCAAAACTGATCATTTTTCATTTGTTAATTAATAATTCCTCTGTCTCCCCTTCCCCACAGGTTAAGAGTCTGAGTGTCATCCTTGACAGTACTTTATCCTTTCAGTCCCACATCAGTAACATCTCCCAGTCTGCATATTTCCACTTGCGTAACATTAATCGTATTCGCCTTTCCCTCACTCCCACTGCTATCCTTGTTCATAGCCTTGTCACTTCTCGTCTGGATTATTGCAATTCTCTTTTCTTTGGTCTTTCTCACAAATCTCTTTATAAGCTTCAACTGGTCCAGAATTCAGCTGCCCGCATCATTACTAGAACCCCCTCTATTCACCATATCACTCCTGTTTTGCAGCAGCTTTATTGGCTTCCAGTTCAGTTCCGAATTCAATTCAAAATTATCCTACTAACTTTTAAGGCTCTCCAAAACCTTGCCCCTCCATATCTGTCTGACCTCCTCCATGTTGCCATTCCCTCCCGTACCCTTAGATCCTCTTCCTCCATCCACTTGACTGTCCCCTTCATCCGTTTTACCACTATGGGGAGCACAGCATTCAGTTGCTCTGCACCCCAGCTTTGGAACTCACTACCATCTGAGCTTAGAAATATGGAATCATTTTCACTTTTCAAATCTAAACTTAAAACTCATTTGTTTAAGTCTGCTTTTTCTCTTTAATTACAATTGCTCTGTCTGATTTTAACTTTTGTATTTTACTTTTGTTTATAATCTGTGTTTTGTCTATTGTTCGGTGTCTTTGAGTGTTTAGAAAGGCATCTACAAATAAATAAAATGTATTATTATTATTATTATTAAGATGGGGGTTTTAAAGACTGGGCAGGGGAAGTGATGTCTTCAGGGAAGGAACCGGAAGTGATGTCATTGGACTCAGAACCAGAAGTGATGTCCTCGAGTCCAGGCAACATTTCCCGTGGTTGGTCTGCCGATGAAAAGGAGGGAAAATTAGTGCACCCTGCCACCCTCTGCTCTGGCATGGAATTATCCCTTTGTGAGCCCTTCAGCTGCCTCCCATGCGCATGTGTGTGACAATCTATAAAACTACAATGTATGTATTATATATAGGTATATATATATATGAGCTATATTGTTGTATGAAAATGTGCTACATAAATAAATGTATTGTTGTTGTATGAAAAACCTCCTACACTTCCTTGAACATTAGAAACTTAGGTATATGTAATATCACATACTTTAAAAAACCTACTTTAGTAGATTTCTCATGGGCAAATTTTGCTTTAATTTGAGACATTTTCTACAAAGGTAGGTCTATTTTTATTGAAGTATGGCTGCGGGGTAATTTATATAACACTGATGATTAGTGGCTATAGCAACCTTACGTCAAAAACTTCTGTTCTCCTTACCTGAAAAATCTCTATTACTAAACAATAAAGGAAGCAAACTCCACAGAAAGAGGCAAATTGATTAATGATAAAAGAGAGTTAAGTGCTTTAAACCATAGTAGAAATACAGTATTTTAAAATTTCTTATGAATGTAAATTTATAAATATTCTGCACATTTCTGAATGCAGCATAAGAGAAAAGAGACCAGATAATGAAATAATGAGATCATTTACAGGTAAAAACTAGTTGGTACAAAAATCTGCAGCCATTGGGGTTCCTAAGGACTGAGAAAGGAAATTGCAGGACTCGATGCTGATCAGCTACAACTGGAGCAGTCACATATCAATATTTCAGCGCTTTCTCTTTGTGAGAGACATTTGGTCTCATATAACTTTACAAATATAAAAAACAACATAATTGATCACATATGTATTCTTCACTTTTAATATGACACACCTAAATTTTCTGCCAATTGGTTTTAGAAGTCACAGAATTAGTTCAATGGAGATCACCTGTCTGGGGTTTCAGTTGATTGTAATATTTTAGATACTTATCGGGAAGGTCCAACTTGCAGTGAGTCAGTATGGTGGCCTAACCTACACATTGAAGACAAAAGAACACTCCAAGAAACTCCACGAAAAGATCACTGAAAAGCACAAGTCAGGGAATGGAGGTAAGAAAATATACAAGTTACCAAATATTTCTTGAAGTCCTGTTAAATTAATCATTAAGAAATGGAAAAAGATGTAAATTTGCCTAGAGCAGGCCAGCCAAAAAAAACTGAGTGATTATCTAAGAAGAAGACCAGTGAGGGAGGCCACCAAGAAGTTACAAGTTAGACGTTACAAGCTACATTAGATGAGATTTTAGAGACTGTGCAGACATTGACTGTTGTAAGGGTGCTTCACCAAGTGAAGGTGTCATAGGACAGTGGCAAAGAGAAAGCCATTGTTATTAAAAGCACATGATATCTCGGCTAGAGTTTGCCAGAAGGAATATGGGAGACATTGACCTCAGCTAAAAAGAGGTTTTGTGGTCTGATGAGATCAAAACTGAGTTTTTTGACCATCAGATTAAGTGTTTACAATAACCCAGCCACAGGGGATGCACAAACCAGTGTGTTTCTTCGTGATGGTCCCAAGCCCGGATAAATGGGGAGGAAGGGCATCTTGTGTAAAATTTTGCAAAGTCAATATGCGGACAACAATACAAATTTCCATACCAGATCGATCGAGCCCCCGGTTAACAACAACCGCCACCAGTACTTTTAGCCAACAGGGTGCTGGCGGAAATTGGGCTACTGTTGGCCAAAGAAGGAGAAGAAAAGGGGGGAGACTTGTCCAGAGGAAAGAGGAGAGGAGGAAGGTAAAGAGAGTGGAACTGAGGGTAGGAACTTTGAATGTTGGCAGTGTGACTGGTAAGGGGAGAGAGTTAGCAGATATGACGGAGAGAAGGAAAGTTGATATATTGTGCATGCAAGAGACTAAATGGAAGGGGAGTTAGGCCAGGTGGATTCAAATTTTTTTATCATGATGTGGATGGGAGGAGAAAGAATCTGAAGGAGATTGAAGACTGCAAATTTATGGCAGGAGAAAGTGTAGTTAAGCACCATAGGATGTTGATCAGGAGGAGAGTGAGGGCAGAGCCAAGGATCAAATGGTGGAAGTTGAAAAAGGAAGACTGCAAGGTCTTTTAGGCTTGACATCTGGACAGAGGAAGCAGGAAAAGGAAACCCAGTGGTGGAATGGGGAATTACAGGAGAGTATACAGAGGAAGAGGATGGCGAAGAAGAAGTGGGATAGTCAGAGGGATGAGGAAGTCGGGAGTGGCAGAGAAGTATGTAAGAGTTGTACAGGATATGTACAAGGGAAGTGTAACAGTGGTGAGGTCTGTAGTAGGAGTGACAGATATATTCAAGGTGGAGGTGGGATTACATCAGGGATCGGCTCTGAGCCCTTTCTTATTTGCAATGTTGATGGACAGGTTGACAGACAAGGTTAGACAGGAGTCCCCGTGGAGTATGATGTTTGCTGATGACATTATGATCTGTAGCAATAGTAGCGAGCAGGTGGAGGAGACCCTGGAGAGGTGGAGATATGATCTGGAGAGAAGAGGAATGAAGGTCAGTAGGAACAAGACAGAATACATGTGTGTGAATGAGAGGAATGTCAGTGGAATGGTGAGGATGCAAGGAGTACAGGTGATGAAGGTGGATGAGTTTAAATACTTGGGATCAACAGTACAGAGTAATGGAGATTGTGGAAGAGAGGTGAAAAAGAGAGTGCCGACAGGGTGGAATGGTTGGAGAAAAGTGTCAGGAGTGATTTGTAACAGATGGTACCAGCAAGAGTGAAAGGGAAGGTCTACAGGATTGTAGTGAAAACAGCAATGTTATATGGGAGACGGTGGCACTGACCAGAAAGCACAAGACAGAGCTGGCGGTAGCAGAGTTAAGATGCTATGATTTGCACCGGGTGTGACAAGGATGGAAAGGATTAGAAATGAATACATTAGAGGGTCAGCTCAAGTTGGACGGTTGGGAGACAAAGTCAGAGAGGCGAGATTGCCTTGGTTTGGACATGTGCAGAGGAGAGATGATGAGTATATTGGGAGAAGAATGTTAAGGATAGAGCTGCCAGGAAAAAGGAAAAGAGGAAGGCCTAAGAGAAGGTTTATGGATGTGGTGAGAGAGGATATAAAGGTGGTGGGTGTAACAGAGCAGGATGCAGAGGACAGAAAGATATGGAAGAAAATGATCCACTGTGGCAACCCCTAACAGGAGCAGCCAAATGAAGAAGAAGACAAAGTGTTTACAATGCGCCAAATGCCACAAATCATCAAAAACACACCATCCCCACCGTGAAGCAGGGTAACAGAAGCATTGTGTTGTGAGGATGCTTCCCTGCAGCATGCCCTGGAAGGCTTGTGAAGGCAGAGGGTGAAATGAACACAGTAAAATAGAGAGAAATCCTGGAGGAAAGCCTGAGGCAGTAAACCTGCACCTTGTTATGTTAATGTTAATGTCCTGTAGTGACCAGGGGCCTCTTGTATAAACGGTGTGTACGCACAAAAATGTTGCGTATGCCCATTTCCATGCTCATATCGTGATGTATAAAAACTAAATTTGGCGTAAAGCTACGCACATTTTTATGCCAACTCAAACCCTGGCGTATGCAAGTTCTCCGCTCAGTTTTGCAAACTGGCGGAATCCAGCATCAAAGCAGTGCTTTTGTTCCAGTGTGGTTTCCCTTTCTTTTTTAGATGCACATCCCTGACGGCTTTATCAAATACACTGAAATTAACCGCATATTATTAGTTTAAGGCATCTGATTGTAATTAACCTGTAACAATATAATGGTCCACGGAATAGCCAAACTATTCCAAATACCGTAGCTGCTTTAGTGTTGTTACTTTCAAGTATTTATCAGCTCTCAAGCAGCTGATCGGAAAGAGAATTATCGGTATACAGCATCAAGCACACGCTGCCTCAGCCATGCGTTACTTGAACTTCCCCCATATGGCAAATGCTTCAAAGCCTTTCCTGTAGGGACCTCGCGGTTCAGAAGCAGTTTCATCCCAAGAGCACTAAATGCACTCAATCAGTCCATCAAGTGCTCCTTGTAGAATACAATACAGTACAATTTATTTTTGTATAGCCCAAAATCACACAAGAAGTGCCACAATGGGCTTTAACAGACCATCCCTCTTGACAGCCCCCCAGCCTTGACTCTCTAAGAAGACAAGGGAAAACTCCCAAAAAAAACCTTGTATGGAATAAAAGTTTGGGAAAGGCAGTTCAAAAAGAGATCCCTTTCCAGGTAGGTTGGGCGTGCTGTGGGTGTCAAGAAGAAGGAGGTCAATACAATACAATACACAGAACAGAACAAATCCTCAATACAGTATAAAAATAAAAAATTTACAAGTGCAGGGCAGAATTCAATAGTAGATGATATTACGTAATATGATTTGGATTTGTTTAGAGTCCTGGAGACCTCAGCCATCATGCTACCTCTCCTATTTGATCATTCCACAGCTGAAACAGCGCTAGGTTAGCCAATCCGATGAAAGGACCCCTCTACCCCACAATATATAACTGTTTGTATCTATAAGTACAATTACCTCACTGTAAACATGCGATACAGTTATAATATTGCACAACCTGAGCCACTTTATAAAGTGCGTATTTACATATGATGATGATATCATTTTTAAGATGAAATGCAGCAAAATATGTTTTTTACATTAAACAAATAAAGTTTTAACATCATTTAAATAATCTATACTGTTAATAATTAAACATGTGAGGACACGGTGTTGTAGCGCTAGCAACAATCTGGCGCCCATTCAGGGATTGTTCCTGCCTTGTGCTGTATTCTTGCTTGGACTGGTGCGACACTGGAATGATAGATGGATAGAATAACACATACTATGGAGATATTTCAATGTCCCTTAAAAGTTTTGAAGAATCTGTGTTCTAAGCTTACAGATGGCTTGACATCTACAGTATTACAGAGGTGATTGTGTGGCGATTGGGTACTTGGAGAAAGAAAAGGAAGGACAGGAATTGGGGGTTAGTACGATTGAAAGAGACAGTACTGCTGCAATAAATTATTTAATTGAAGTTCGCACACAGCGCAGCAAGCTTCTTGTGTGAGGCAGGAACAATCTCTAGATGGGGCGCCAGTTCGTCACTATCACTGCGCCACTATGTTCCCATGTTTAATAACATGCTTTAATTCTTATCATCATGAAAATGATATCAAGTATACATCTCAGTATTTAATTTATTCAGAGAGCTGTAATATCACAAATGTAATGGATTCTGTGTCCTGTTGGAGGAAGAGAAAGCCCGTTTAAGAAGCACATAGTGATTCACACATATAGAAGAACACATACAATTCAAAGCATTTAACATGCTACTTTAGTTACTATGGTATTTGAGAAACAAGTAAATTAAACAATTTTAAGATGAAGTTTATGATGTTCTACTTTAATGACAAAATAAACTGCGTGATTAATGTGGAAATTTCGAGATTAAAGTTGACATTTCAAGCTTTTTTTGCCACTGTATGCCTATTTTTTGTCTTTTCTCTGTAACCTAATATGCTTCCATATGACTCTCAGCTGGTGGGCTACGATTCGCCTTTTCACTGTGACTTTGATATCTGACAACTTTTTTATTTCGGGCACTGTGCAACTTTGTGAACTTGAACTTTCGATTTTCTCTGACACTCTATGTCACTCGATCAACTTCCTTTTATTGTTTATACCACTGTTTAAACCAACAAATAGTAAGTTTTTCCTTGCCTCCACTTGGTATTCGCTGAAATTCTTGTATTCCCCCCCGTGCTTTTGCCATTGTCTTTCCACAGAGCGATGAGCTTAAGGGCTATTTATATTGATTTGCATATTCAAAGAGGCGTAATTCTGGCAGGAGTTGGAGACTGGCGGCAGGCGCGTGCACGTGCGTTACTTTTCACACTGACCGGGATTTATGGAGCGGAAGAACGTGAAAGTTGGTGTACGCACAGATTTATGCATCTGGATTTTTTTGTGCATACGCACATTTCTGCTTTTGTCCGTACGTCATGTTTTCATGTGAATTCTACGCATGGCATTATGCATGAGGCCCCAGGTGAGAGTCAAGATCTCAAACCAACTGAGTTTTACGAAGAAGAACTTGAAAAAAAATTGCAGGGTCCAGATGCACAAAATTAGTAAAGACATGGAAATCTGAGCACACACACTGAAGGCTGTCAAGGCTGCCCAAGGTGCTTTTACTAAATAATAATAAATTACATTTATATAGCGCTTTTCTAGGTACTCAAAGCACTATCCACACAGGGAGGAACCAGGACGCGAACCCACCATTCTCCACAGTCTCCTTACTGCAAAGCAGCAGCACTACCACTGCGCCACCTGTACTAACTTGACAAGGGTGAATACTTATGCGATTAATTATTTTCTGTTGTATATTAATTTAGTCCACTCTGAAGACATCTGTTTTCACTTTGACATTAAAGAGCTTTTTTTTCTGTTGATTGTTGTCAGAAAAGCCACATTAATACTGCTGTGATTCAATGCTGAAAAATAATAAATGTGAAAACTTCCAAGCAGGTGAATACTTTTTTACAGGTACTGTATTGCTGAGGTCTTGATTTATGTCTTTACTGGTATCAAACAATTATTTAAATGAGAAAAGGGTAGTAGTTTAGACAGATTTACTGTAAACTAGCCTACTGTAAGATGAAAACATATCCTTGCTTTTATTGATGCAATGGATCTCATTCTCCTTTATTAGAGAAGTGGGGCTATTAGCTCCTGAAAGAAATGTGTTCTGGCAGGCTGCCTTTGGAGATGTGGTCAGTTAAGGATTACTGAAGTCTGAGGGAATCAGGAACATCAATTAACACTTGGAAAACATCCTACCCTGGTGTCTCCATAGTAGAGGGAAGGACCACAATTGATTCTAAAGCTTGGATAAAAATGACCCAGAAAGGGGGTTTAAAGCTACCTTACAAAAAAAAAAAAAAAAAAAAAACTTTGAGAGCTTTGAGTGAATGCTTACAGGTAGGATGAAGAAAGGCCAGGGCCATAAGAAACAGAGACAGAGAGAAATTTATGGGTGAGTAATTGGGGGGCCACCCTCATCTGAAAGTCATGGGTTCAAATTCCAGTGCACATGTGCCAGAAGAGGTAGCAGCATTCATTTTGTATTCTGTTGTCCTGTGTGTGACTTTTATTGGTTGCCTTTAAGAAATATATTTTTTAAACTCTTAGTCTTCTCTACATCAATTCAAGTTTAGAAATCACTTATAAGTGCACCCTCTTCTGTTTCACTGAATAATGCACTCTTTCATTCAGAGACTCTGCACCCAATCCTCTTATCAGGACCGGCCAGCTTTTCTTGCACTCAGAATACATTTATGTTGAACAGCCTTCTCGTGAGGCCAGCAGCAGACTTGATGAGCCTCTTAATGGAATGCTGGAAGGATGTTGGAGTAAAATGGAAGTTTCATTAGAGATTTCCTTCCTTGCATCTGCCTTTGATGACTAATTTTTGTTTTGTGATTATATACTTTCATTATATAAATATAAAGTGAATTCCTTTTTCATTATCAAAAACATTTGTAGAGCTAAAAATCAATTTTCTCCAAATAAGACATTAATTGCAAAAACACATCACTCTGCTAAAAATCCTTTAATTAGTAATAAATGTCAACATTTTGCAGCTCTGAATTACATTAGGCTGGATTTCATATGTAATGGATTTGCACCCTGTTCACTGTCAGCTCACAGCCTAACCTTGATGCTGCTTGGGTAGTCTCCAGTCCCCCATAAGCCTGTATTGGAAGAAGCACATTATGAAAATGGATGAATGAATATACTCATATTCCCAAATGAACACCACTGAAAATTCAGCATTCATTCATTTTTCCTGCTGACAGTTTATCCCATATAAGCAGACAGGCACAAGAATAGCTTGTAAGATATCCAACAGAGGGAACTGTGGCATGATTTATGATGTGTACCTGAATGCTTCATACAGCGAGTGCGGCTCACTGCTGATTTATTTTTTCAAGACACTGCGAGAATGAAGAAAGTACAGCATAAATAAGCGTAAAATACAGTGTTAATGAATGCGGCTATTTGAAGACCTGTTAATATATAAATCAGAATTTTAAATTTACTTTCAACATATGCAAAGATGTTTTTTTGGATGTGTTCAGTATTGCTTGCCAAATGTGTTTGCAAATGACTTTTAGTGGTCTTGTTGTTGAAGATAAAATAAGTTACTGCCATCTGGTGGCTAACATCTGGTGAGACCGTTTGAAAGTAAGTGCAGGACACAGTAGCCCTACTCTGGGATTTACTCTGTGTTTAATCACAAAATAGGCCAAATCCTGTCAGCAGATAAGATGGACATTTAGTTTTTAAGGCAGCATGTACAACTAAATACATGAATGTCAAACATATACATTATGCATTACATTTTTTCATTATTCTGCTTGGAACTGATTTAGTTTCTTCTGGCAGAAATGAACAATGAACAATGATAACCACTTTCTGTTACAGTTTCACATAGAAAAAGAAAAATTATGAATTAATGAAAGGGGTTTAAGACTAAAGATAGATAGGTATAAAAATCACTAAATAATACAGAGGGATAGATATGGAAGGTACTCTACAGCACAGATAGACAGACAGATAGATAAATAACAAAGGGGGTCTCGCACCCCAAACCCTGGACACAACTGAACATGACACAAGTCCTGGGTTCAAAAGACCTTTAATTTTAAAGAAGTACCTCAATAAAACATTTTTTTCTTCTACTCTTTCCAGGCAAGCTATTTCTCCTCTCTAAACTTTGACTTCTCAGGATGAGGTAGAAGCTTCCTTTTTAAACTAGATCTGGGAATAATTCTGGCACCAAAATATTGTCTCAGAGAAGCACTTATGGGTCAGGTGGAACCTATGTATGACAGCTCACACTAGCTGCACCCGAGGAACCCAACAGGGCAGACCAACAGAACCACAACTCCCATGTTGCCCCATGGGTGTCCAAATGGGGTCTTGTCAAGGGGGATGCTTCCACCTAGTGTACTGGGGGATCACATGACCATGAGAGACAGTCTCCTACTGTCCCTCACTTACCCGAAAAGGGGATACCAACCATCCCAGTCAGAATGCCCTTCCATTCATACTGTCCATCCATGACAGCCTACTGGCTGGAAAAGGGAGCACCATTCATCCTGGCCATCCATTTCTTATAATAGTCTGCCTGCTGCCAAAGGGCACACCATTCATTCTGGCCAGGATGCTAGTCCATCCATGTCTTCCATCACAATAGGTTAGGTTTAGGTTTATTTGTCATATATAGGTTGACACAGGGTCAACATACAATGAAAGATAGATAGATAGATAGATAGATAGATAGATAGATAGATAGATAGATAGATAGATAGATAGATAGATAGATAGATAGATAGATAGATAGATAGATAGATAGATAGATAGATAGATAGAAAAGGAGTAACTATTAAAAGAGAGATAGATATACGAAAGGCACCATGTAAAATAGATAGGCCCAGTACATCAGGGTTTTGTCTAATGTGTGGTTAGGAGGCAACAAAGGTAATTTAAGTCTTTACTGTTCTGCATTGAACCATATATAACACATGGTGTATTTTTTTATTATTTTTTATTATTTATAATATAGTATTGTGATTACTATCACAAATAAAGAAGCCAAAAAAATCAATTAACTGATTGACCAATTGACTGACTGATTGATTTCCACTAGATACCTTCCTGTCTGACAGAAATGCTTCAGGTTAAATGAAAAAAATCAAGAATCGTGGCAATCTCATTCTGCTTCATAGGTTGATCGCAGAGGAGTCACTTTAACTTTATGTGCACAAGCAATATAGCTCACATTTTCATGATCATTCCATATAGAAGTTGGGAAATATATCAATTTCAATTTCCCATAGAACTGTTGTTGTAGGTAGTGAAATGTTTAGAGAGAGGGTTTTCAAGCTGCTTACACTCCATTTTCATGTGAGCTCCATTTCAAAGATATTTAGGAAATCGGAGCCTTAGGTGAGAACATCTGATTGGTCTTATTTCTTAGATAGATAGATAGGTCTACATCTATCGACCCCTTAAGCTTGCTTTAATGCTAATATTATGCCCCTTTCCTCTTATTGATAGGATGAATGGTTGTGTTAATTTCACTCCGGGTGCCCACACAAGTACCTGTAGGCCTGAGTTTCTGCTAAGATGACAATGAAACAGTCCTCACAAACTCAGACTGATAGATGCTTCAGTCATTTGTGGAGTTTTGTTTCGCTTGAGTCACTGTAAGAAGTTAATGAAAAGTCCTCCAGTTTTTGTGCACAAGTATCAACTGTATCAGTGTAGAAACTTAGTTATTACTTCTGAAAAAGAACAAAATCAAGACCTTCTCCCATTCATTTAAACTGATATTATAATGAAATATTGTATTTGGAGACATTCTCTTTCAATCTGAATAGGAATCAAATGTTCCACACTTATGTTAATCTCTTAGTGATTTTTGATCTTTCAGTCTCTTCTAGGAAATTATTTTTTTTAGCAGGCTGAGCATACACAATACTAACATTAATCATAAGTAGTTATTCATCAAAAGTAGCCCCAAGTGAGCGTAAGACATGGGAGCTCCACACTCTTTTGCCAACTGGACCAATTTTCTCTTTTCTAGATCTTGAATTAGCTTTCATTTACTTCTATTTCTATCTTATTTTACCAAAAGCTAATGGCTGTTTTGCTAAGAATAAGCTATTTGTATGAACCTTTTGACTCTGTTTAGAAGAAAATAAATCTCCAAAGACTGTATTATTCTGTATCATTAAAAATTTAACTTGATTTTGCAGTTTTCAGCATCTATGGTGACTTAGATCTGAAGCAAGAAACACAGACTTTAATCCACATCTGCTACAAACTTGACTAGCACTTTAAAATACCCAGTTAAAGGTTCAGGCTCAACATTTCTTGGTTACTTCTTGTAGAACCAGATTAATGCTGTTACTTAAGCTGTCATTGAAGTAGAGGATTTATCCATACTTTTGTGTGTGTGTGTTTTTTAAGAGAGGCAATGAGTAATGCTCAGTCTTCCTTTTTGCTCTATTTGCTTTTAAAATCCTAGACGTTAACAGCATCTTTGGGATAAAAACTAATATGTGCAAGTGCAGTCCGAGTTGGTTACTTAGCTGTTCTGTAAGATCCTATTCGTGCCTCATTTAAAAAGAAAACAAGAATGAAAATGAAGGAAAATCTATGGAAAATGAACAGATATCTGTATACTAATATTTTGAAAAGTAATAAATATTTTAATTTGTAGATAAAATAAAACTTTGCAGCTCCAAGACTTCATTATCTGCATGGGGTTTGCATTTTCTTGCTGTGACTTTATCAGTTTTGTTTCCAATATTCCAACAGACACATATGAGAGTTGAACTGGTGATGGTAAATTAAGAGATGGTGCCATGTGATGGACTGACTCACCATCGTGGATTGGTTCCTAACTTGTGCCTGGCCTCCCATGGTCCTAGACTTGAATAAAGAGATTCAGATTCCTATTATAATAAAACATGTGTCACACACTTGCGATTAGGGGACAACTAAAGGGTTTGAATAAACGTAATTCCATGCCTAACCAGGGAGTGGTGAAGTGCACTGATTCTCTTTCTCAATTCCTTGCATACCATTCTCGGGAACTTCCATTTAAAAAGCCGCCATCTTAAGACAGCAGTCAGTTCTGTTTTGGACTCAGTCATGTGAACATGTCTGTTCTATTTGATCAATTTTGCAGCCAGGAAATATTATATGGGTGGCTGCCCCAAACCTTCCCAATGTCTCTTGGTCGTTTTTGTGTCACATGCCATTTGTTTATATTCATCCCTCCATTAACCATCTGCACTGTGAAAACTTACACTATGCAGGTGTCACTTCTATGAAACTAAAAAACTTGCTCATTGTAGTCATAGCCTTTGTTGCCGTGGGCCATTCAGGTCAGTCTTTACACTTATTTTTCTCCTAAATTAATTTTTAAACTTCCAGATCGTGAAGAAGGTAGCTTGTTTTATTTTGATGAGTAACCTTCCCGACCATTTCACCCAGCTGGTCTGGGGAGAGTTTTCTACTATGAACGAGCTTGTCAAAACATCTAGGACAGCCTCGCAATTTGGTAGAGCAGAACGGTCCTTTAACGGATGCTATGGAGATTACGTCCCTTCTAATCTGCCCCCTTGTCATAAACCGGAGTTTGCACCGGAGTCCCCGATTCCACGGGCATGAGTCTCACAAGGCGGAATGCAAGTGGAGAGAGGAAGGTGGATTGTGTGCACTTTCAAACCCCCTGTCAATGGCTCAAATGGGAGTGGTCATTGTTAATGGATTTAAGGTGGAAGCCCTCTTCGATTCTGGCAGCAACATTTCCATTGTTGATCTCCGGTATGTATTTCCGCGACAGTGGATGAAAGTAAAGACCAGTATAACCTTTGTACAAGGAGATGTCCGATATTATAAATCCGCCCAATGTTTCATCAGCCAGGGACGATCGGTTAAAAGAATCACCGTAACGGTCCTCCCAAATCCACCTTTTTCTGTGATTCTAGGGCGGGACTGGTCTGATAGTAAAAGCGGTGAAGTACTGGCCACTCCCAAACCTAATTTAGGCCTAGTAACAGATGGGAATAATACATCACAGGCTGTTTCCACGGCCGTGTACTCAGCCGACAGAGACGGGTGTGGGAAACCAAGTGGTGGACAGAGATGTCCCCGGTCCGTCACACGCCATTATGTCATCAGACCGCGTCTCGACGGATCAGGATGATTTCCCGCCCCTTGAGGTCAGACCGGATCCTCTCTCGGAAATAAGTTTTCAATTTAGAGAGATGCTGGCCTCATTTAAAAGGGAGCAATGGAATGATGACTCCCTGAAATTTGCAAAGAATGCAGTGGTGCTAGTCAATGGCCAACGCACGAATCAGCCTATGCCACAGGGCCCCCACTTTGCATTAGAAAATGATTTATGATATCGGGTCAGTGAGCATGAGGGGGAAGTATGGAAATTGTTGCTAATCCCACAAACCTTCCGGTGGCAGGTTTGTGAGTTAGCAAATGCCCACCTCATGTGAGGCCATCTGGGCACCGAGAATACATTAGAGCGTATCAAGCTCTGATTTTACTGGCCGGGAATTAACGAGGATGTTCGCCGTTTTTGTATCTCTTGCCCAGAGTGTCAATTACAGCAAATTCCTAGGCTTCTCTCGTTCCCCTTCCCCTAGTTGATGTCCCATTTGAGAGAATATACTGGGACCCCTGGAACCCTTAGCCCAAGAGCATAAATCTATATTAGTCCTCGTGGATTACACGACCCGATATCCAGAAGCTGTTCCGTTGTGCTCAGTACTCCCAAAGCAATCTCACGGGAACTGGTAGGGGTCTTTGCACGATCCAGCATCCCTAAGGAAATCCTTACGGATCAGGGTACATCATTTACCTCGGAGACGTTCAGGGAAACGGCCAAGTTACTTAAAATAAAGCACTTAAAGACCGCAGTATATCATCCTCAAACCGATGGTCTAGTTGAGAGATTTAATCAGACTCTCAAACAGATGCTTCACAAGGTGGTCAGTGTGGACAGGAGGAATTGGGATTAACTCCTCCCCCTCATTCTCTTTGCCTACAGGGAAGTCCCTCAAGCCAAGCCCTTTGAACTATTAAACGGCTGACAACCCCGGTTTATATTGGACATTTTAAAAGAAGGTTGGGAAGAAGAGGCTCTTCCCTCGACTAATATATTAGAATATATCACGCAGTTACGTGATAGATTTGGGAGAATTCGACCTTTATTAAAAAGTCACATGGAGGAGGCGCAAGCAGCACAAGCCTGCTACTATGACCGTGGCACAACTCTCCAGTAGTTCCAGCCAGGGCTTCGTGTAATGGTGTTGGTTCCCATCTCCCATTCTAAACAACTTGCCCATTGGCAGGGACCATACGAAGTTAAGGAGAGGAAAGGGCTCGTCGACTATTTGGTGAAACAGCCAAATCATTGGCCAAGTGAGCGGATATATCATGTGAATTTGCTGAAACCGTGGAAGGAGAGGGATCCCGATCCCTCCTCTGGCCAGCCCCGCTCATTCTTTGCTCAGAGCAAATTAATTTTTAAACTTAACGCCCACCCCCGGGTTTGGTTTACCGGATACAGTAATCCCTCCTCCATCGCGGGGGTTGCGTTCCAGAGCCGCCCGCGAAATAAGAAAATCTGCGAAGTAGAAACCATATGTTTATATGGTTATTTTTATATTGTCATGCTTGGTTCACAGATTTGTGCAGAAACACAGGAGGTTGTAGAGAGACAGGAACGTTATTCAAACACTGCAAACAAACAATTGTCTCTTTTTCAAAAGTTTAAACTGTGCTCCATGACAAGACAGAGATGACAGTTCTGTCTCACAATTAAAAGAATGCAAACATATCTTCCTCTTCAAAGGAGTGCGTGTCAGGAGCACAGAATGTCACATAGATAGAGAAAACAATCTCTAGCAAACAAATCAATAGGGCTGTTTGGCTTTTAAGTATGCGAAGCACCGCGGCACAAAGCTGTTGAAGGCGGCAGCTCACACCCCCTCCGTCAGGAGCAGGGAGAGAGAGAGAGAGAGAGATAGAGAGAGACAGAGTTTGTTTTTCAGTCAAAAATCAATACGTGCCCTTCGAGCTTTTAAGTATGCGAAGCACCGTGCAGCATGTCATTTCAGGAAGCAGCTGCACAAAACATAGCAACGTGAAGATAATCTTTCAGCATTTTTAGACGAGCGTCCGTATCGTCTAGGTGTGCGAACAGCCCCCCTGCTCACACCCCCTACGTCAGGATCAGAGAAAGTCAGCGCAAGACAGAGAGAAAAGTAAGCAATCTAGCTTCTCAGCCATCTGCCAATAGCGTCCCTTGTATGAAATCAACTGGGCAAGCCAACTGAGGAAGCATGTACCAGAAATTAAAAGACCCATTGTCCTAAGAAATCCGCGAACCAGCAAAAAATCTACGATATATATTTAAATATGCTTACATATAAAATCCGCGATGGAGTGAAGCCGCGAAAGGCGAAGCGCGATATAGCGAGGGATCACTGTATACAATTTAAAGATTGTTATTTTTATGGGAATTGTTACATATGCATTATTTTACTTTAAAACTTCAGTAAAAACAATATTTGGAATTAACTTTTCTTCAAAATCGTATTGAATTTTGATTCCGTGTTTGGACTTACATCGTGACAATGAAATGTATAACTGCCCGTGAGTGAATTTAGTTTCTTTATCTCTAATAAATTACCCGCCTTTTTCAAATGTTTGTCCCTGCTCTTTCTTCTTCGCTTAGTCGTTGACATGTCTAAAACGTATAAAATTATTGTCCTCATAAAATTCATAAGAGCTGAGAGCGAAGGAAGTGTGTCTGACAAAAGCATTCACACAACTGAGAGGTTAGATGACCGTGGTCTTGTTTAAAAATGTTTGTAAATAGGGCGTGACTTGAAAGAATCTAATGGCAAAAGTCACTGTCTTGCGGGACTTCATTCCAAAGAATCTCTCAAAAAGTCACATCTTGTCCCAAGATTTTTTTATTATAATAAAGAGATATTGAAGCTAATAGTTTGTAGGTTATGTGTGATGGAAGAAAGAAACTACAAAATGCGCTTGTGAGGTCTGATCTGTTATAAGCTAATGGAAAAGCTCATATCTAAGGATTGGGAAATTAAAACTCCGAAAGAGTGGTCAGATGGAACTGGGAAAGTTTTGAACCAGGAAGTTAATAAAATCAAACTGACAAAAGTCCATGTTTTTTTTTTTGTGAACAAATTTTTATTGAGGAAAATAAAAGAAATAGAGAAAGAAACAGGATTTGTGAAAATTACAAGATAAAGTAACCCCCACAAGCAATCCTTTGCAAACATAAACAGAGAAGATACAGTAACTAAATAGATCCACAGCCTGGCTGAAATAGTAAGCCAGAATGAGCTCCCATCATCACTAGCCAACAGATAATCAGACACCAAAAAGTTTGATGAGAGAAGTTCATTCCCTAACATTAGAACAGGACACCTGGTAATCCTCAGTGCTAAGAGCTCAAGAAGAGTTAGCAAAACAGAATAGGGGAATTTCCAGCGAGAGGTCAGTTCCAGTTTGACAGAAATTGCACTCACTGAGAACTAATTCTACTGGATTAGACTAAAAGAGAGTGTCCAGTATAAAGAAAACATGTAGCGATACAAGAATCTGGACAAAGAGGATTGAAGAGAATGAATTCCAAACTGTAAGCTAATAGGGAGTGACAGTGGCACAGTTCCAAAACATATGGAGGAAGGGGGTCAGTGGATAAACCTATAGGAATGTTTATGTTGGGTAAAATACAAGCAATGGATAAAACTAAACTGAATATGCTGATGATTGGGGCTCATGGAGGACAAAGTGATGCTCTTAAAGGTGGTGTTCCATGACAAGGCAATGGAGGATGAAAGATCACATTACCACAGCAAGTACAAGGGCAAGGGATTGTAGGAGGCTTTCATATTGGTGTTTCATATTTAATTTATTCTTGTCTTTTCATGCAGTTTTTTCTGGATTTTTCCTTTGTAATTGGGTTTATGAATAGAAGAATTCTAATTATTACCCAGGTTTTTGGTTTTGACACTTCTGAAAAAATTGTGTATTTATTATTTTTAATTGTATTGCCCCTATTGGCTGTATTATTTGTCCTATGTGTCTGTATCTTTGTTTTTATGTTTCTGCTGTTGTGTGCATCTCAATTTCCCTATGGGATTAGATAGATTTTGCTACCAAAATCCAAAACACAGACCAAAAATTGACAATACGGAGGTGCAATACAAATTAGACCTAACAGATGCCTTCCTACCTTCTGTGGCTTCTCAAAACTTTCGTCTCTCTCAAGCAGGTCAGACTGAGACGCGGTCTTCTGGGAGCTTGCAAAATGATGTTGTCCCAACCAATGAGGCATGCTTTAGTTGAATGGGGGCATAGCTTAGGTGCCCTCACTGGCTGGCTACTCTGAGCTACGGAGGATAAAGGAGACAGCATTTTCCCAATGGGGTAACCTTTTCTGAGCCTGGAAGGTGATTCTCAGGGGCCCATGCATGACACTTGGTTATGACCCAGGGGCGCCTGGCCCGTGATGTCATTTACATAACAAGATAAAAGGTCGTAGACTGCATGGCACATCCTGCTCCACTTCTTCCTGGAAGTGCATTTTTCATTAGAAAATAATTTGTTTTTCCCAGTACTTCATAGCCATTTTCTCTTTCTTAAGAGTATTAATTCATCTGCTGTGGTGGGCTGGCGCCCTGCCCGGGGTTTGTTTCCTGTCTTGCACCCTGTGTTAGCTGGGATAGGCTCCAGCAGATCCCCTTGACCCTGTAGTTAGGATATAGCGAGTTGGTTAATGGATGGATGGATGGATTAATTCATCTGTTCAACATAACTGTTGTGAAGCCACCATATCCCGGACACACACAGGCAGGACACAGGTTCAACACAACACCCTGTTTATTTACAGCTTAATGTGCACAAAACACGAACACCACAACACATCTATATACAGTCCCTTCCTGCCGCCAGTCCATCTGCCTCCACTCCTCCTCAGGCTTTGTCTTCTTCCTCCCGACTCTGGCTCTTCCCTGGAGTGAAGTGGCTCCTTTTATTCAGGTCCCGGGAGTGGTCCAAGTACCTCATCAATATTACCTGGAATCACTCCAAGGTGCACTGGAGGTCCTCTATAGGACTCTGCAGCTCCCCCTGGTGGCCCCCACAGAACCCAACAGGGCTTCACCAAACTCCAGCTCCCGACATGCCCTGCGGGAATCTGTGGTGCCACAGCTGCCCAGGAGGGCTGTCCAGTAGTGTCCCATGGGAGGTATTGCCTCACCAATGCCCTCTCCCCTGGTCCTTCCACCTTCCACTCTGTTGGCGTCATGTGGCTGCCCATAACACTGTATACTATAAATTGTTCAGTGCTTTACTTGCAAAATATAGACCTTAAATATTCTGTTAATACACTATTAATACAAATATAAAACGTACTGTAATGTGTCTAATTTAAACACTAATAAAATTATTTTAAAAAATGTTGGTCAGTCAAGGGCAGTATTAAAGGGCAGTAAGTTTACCAAATGATAGGAGTAAGACCATGCAAGGTCCTGACAGAATAAAGTTTAATAGGTTCTGGTAATGCTGACTGTCATTGTCATATCATATCAGAATAAATGGTACTGGCAGGAGAAGTAGTCTATATAAGGTATAAGCTGATTTCAACATAAATATCCTTGGGTACTGAACATACAAAGAGGACAGTGAGGAACTTTAGAATGTGGATTGGAGTTTCTCCAGTTGATTAGGTTGCAGGAAGAGGGTTCTTTTTTTACTCTTGCTATGAATAAGGGAGATAGATCAGACTACTAAAGGGTGGGATGACTCTTTTAATTGGAGCTGGAATTTAGGGTTTCAGGACCAAATAGATCCACTAGAGGGAGAATTGGAAAGGCATCCATGGGCATACAAATACAAGGCATCATTTCAGCAAGGAAATAGATGTGCAGTGTGAAAATGGCACAAAGGAGGTGTTAGTGTTTCATTGTCTCCATACTGATCTGCAAGGCTACAGGCTGACAGTGCAGTCACATTAAACAAAAGCTCTTCTGTCTGTAGCTCTCACTTCGAACATGAAAGTCTACACTGAAAATAGAGCTAAATTCATGTCGAGGTTTTGTGTCAGACTGGCATGCCTATAGTCAGTGCCCTTTCTTGCTTTCTTTTTTTTCTCTCCTCTATTTGTGTCTTAGCTTGTGTTTGTCATGACCACATACCAGTCTTAATTAGATGTTATTTGGAAAGAATGTGTAACACATGGAGAGTTACAAGGTAATTAGGAACGCAAAAAGTAAACAGCAAACATAATGAAAGGCTGTCATCTCCCTTTCTATGACAACATGTATAGAGTTATTAGAAAGTCATAATAGAAGCACAGAGCCAAAGCAAGTGTTGAATGGCCAGATAACAAAAGGGCAAGCATCTGTATAAGTGGCTCAGTCAGAATCTTGACCGAAATTCATGATGACATTTTTAAAGTGGTATGATAAGCGCATCCCGTAATTGCCCCCCGCATGTTAAAGCACTAGGGCAGTTCTGGAAGGAGGATTAGGGATACAAGTTTCTATGTCTACTGTATCTGTGCAAGATGGATTTGAAATGGTGAGAGACAAGATGAGATTGCTAAGTATTAACTTTGAGTGTGGACCTTACCCACACATTTTATTGTGATTTGCAGATTTTCCAAGTATTAGAGTTTATGTGTTAAAATATGTATTGGATTTACTGCATCACGGCCAAAAATGATATGTATGGACTTTTGATGGACACTATATATTATGACAGGGTGGCCTGCTAGCACCATTGTAATCACAGTAAACTTTTATTATTGCGTGTAGGTGTATCCAACAGGGGCATACACTCCTGGGAACGTATTCTTTTAGAATTGCAGCTCATACTCAAACCTGTATACTGTCTATCCTTCCCCATAAGCCACAGTGAAGATATTAAGACAAGAGAAATATGGTACTGAGAGAAGGGTATCTTTAACTTGTTTTATTAGATACGATAGTCATTTGTAACGGTCCATTTTCTGAATCAACCTTTTTCCAGCATCAGCTTTCAAGGATCTGAATAGAATGTTGGATTGCATGGGACTCAAGGCAAGTCCTAAATCTGGACATGATGCCTGCCCTTCCAAGTGCAAACTAATGCACATCAGTCCTTAGTTCATTTAGATTTTTAATTGTGCATGGCTTTTTGGATGTGAAATAAAATAGCAAAACCCGATTATTTGATGCTTTTTAAATAATAAAACCTATTATTATTGTTAACAGTTGAACTATTCAGTGCTACGTACATCTTTATCTAAATTTTACTGCCAAAATGCAATCCAAGTTGGTTGTGGCTCCCTGTTATGCTTAATTTAGATTAAGCGACATTAGTAAGTGGATGGATGGATGGCCGTAAGGTATCTAAGCCATTCAGCCAGAGAAACTCATGCTCAGCGATATGTATTTTCAATAACTTATGTATTCTGCCCAGATTGGGTGGTATTGTAATATCTCTGATAAGGACAGGAAAATCTGTAGCATGTGGTGTGTATTGCTTCTAAAATCATTGACCTCCAGTGACCCATTGTAGATTCTCCCAGCTTTCCCAGAATACATTTTTTTTGTTTTTTTTGTATCAGTATGCTGCTGCTGGAGTATGTGAATTTCCCCTTGGGATTAATAAAGTATCTATCTATCTATCTATCTATCTATCTATCTATCTATCTATCTATCTATCTATCTATCTATCTATCTATCTATCTATCTATCTATCTATCTATCTATCTATCTATCTATCTATCTATCTATCTATCTATCTAAATCATGAAACCATTAAAATCTTTTCCAACCTGACCTGCCCAGACAAATGTCTGTTCAGTGTACTTCCTTATGGTAAACAGCTCAGGTCAGTTAAGTCCAGGACTAGCAGATTTCATGATAGTAATCGACCAGTAGCTTTGAGCTGCATGAACTTAACATTTCAACATGAAAAATCTTCTACTATGAGAGGTTAGGACCATGCACCACATGACAAACCAACGCTGGATCCCAAATTGGGGCCCAAGTGTAGCCATGCAACGGGTGACAAGTTCAGATGGAATGGGACCAGTGAGAGGTTTATTATGGTAGCCGGAGTGCCAATTCTGCCACCAACCCCCAGGTTTTTCCCTGCAGGTTGGAAGGCCTACATGCAGGGCTGGATGCAGATTAACGTCATACCCAGGACAGAGCAATTGCTCTAGGGCCCAATGAAGTAGAGTCACTTTTGGCATTTATGGGACTTGAACCAGCAACCTTTCGATTACCAGTGCAAATCCCTAGCCTCAGAGCCACCACTCTGCCCACTTCTACTATAATTTGATAAATATTATGGTAGTTGGATTTTGTTAAATTGGTTGTTTAAAAGTCACTGCTGTCCTTATGTTGTATGTTTATCTAATGTTTTATTGTAAAATCTTTGCCAGCTTAAATTCATTGCAACTGGTGTTGTAACTGGTAGAAGAGCAAAGTATCACAAAGCAGAATGAAGGATATGTGGTCTGAGGATGGCTAAGATAACAAACTGGAAGGTGAAGAATAATAAGCAACTGTAATTAACATCAATAAAAGCTAGATGGTGGATATTAGGAAATGAAATGAACCAACTTTTATTATATAAAGCACCCTTATCTAGATAAGACAATCTCTAGGTGCTTTACAAATAATAGATATTTTTTACAGCTGGAGAGCAGTCAACTTAGGTGACTTGTTCAGGGTCACTCAGTTGGTCAGTAGTGGAGATTAAACCAGTAACATATAATCCAAGAGAGTAAAAGGTTAAAAAAATCGTTAAAGCTCTGACAGATGTGATCACTGGCAGTAGACAACTTCCAGCAGACAGGATATTAAGAAGGACATTTTCAAAAGACATAGATTGCCTGAGCAAAATGTCAGGTTAGGGAGCAAAATGAAATATAAGGAAAAGGGAGAAAGTAAAGCAACTTTTTTATTTTCAGGATACGAAAAATGATTAAACAGATAAATTGAGTGAGTTTAAGGCATGGAGGGAAAGGAAAAAATGCTGAAAAGGTAAGAGTTATACTTATTGTCAAAGGACAGTGCAAACAATATGCTTATTTGAGAGAGTTTCGGGGAGAGAGGGAGATTGTGTTTTGTGCTTGTGGCATTGTATTTTAGGCCATGGATAAGTAAATGTGCCTTTTCAGCTTGTGGACAGAGTCCTAAATTAATGTACTGTACTTAGGTGCCAGGAGGCCTCCAGATATTATTTTCTATTTATGTGACTTCCTGGTGTGGGCCCTCCCTGAACACTTTGCCCAGCTGGTCTGGAGACAAGAGTACAAGACCATGGACACCGTAATAGCTGTCTTCAAGTGTCACCGGGTCGCCTTGCAAGTCAGTCGTACAGAACGTCAGGCTGATCACCATAAGTCTTAGCAGGGACATGTTGCCACTCCTGAGCCCTCACAGCACGATACAGAACCCATGGTGCAGCCTCCCCACTGTTACAAGTGCAGGGAACTGGGACATACCATAACTGCTCCTGTGTAAGGGTCTCACTCAAAAGATCAGTGCAATTGTCATGCACAGCTTTCCCTATCCTGTGGTACTGAGGTGGGACTCATTGGAGATTAAAAGCAAAGTACAAACTCCATCTCTACTAAACCACTGGGTCTAGTTATTGATGGTGAAGCTCCATCACTAGCCGTTCCTCATGTGCATGCATGCAACACTATCTATCTATCTTTAATATATAATATTCAATAATTAACAAACAAACTATTAACAAAACATATATTCTACAACAAAATAATATTTAAAGGTCTAAATGAATAGAAAAGGTGTGTGAGCCAGGCATGAAAGCCTGGCCACTCCATAACATAAAGATTATCAACAGCAACAGTAAAACACATTATGTGCCACAGTGCTCCATTATTAGCAACTGAAACCCTGTAAAGAGATGCAAATTAAATATCTTTAAATAAAAAATTGGCATTAATTCTTACCTATAACATAAATACACAGGAGCGCCGCAGGGGACTGTACTTTCTCCAGTCATGTTCTGCCTATATACATCGGACTTCCAATACAACTCGGAGTCCTGCCACGTGCAAAAGTTCGCTGACGACACTGCTATCGTGGGTTGCATTAGTATCGTGGGTTGCATTAGGAGTGGGCAGGAGGAGGAGTATAGGAACCTCATCAAGGACTTTGTTAAATGGTGCGACTCAAACCACCTACACCTGAACACCAGCAAAACCAAGGAGCTGGTGGTGGATTTTAGGAGGCCCAGATCCCTCATGGACCCCGTGATCATCAGAGGTGACTGTGTGCAGAGGGTGCAGACCTATAAATACATGGGAGTGCAGCTGGATGATAAATTGGACTGGACTGCCAATACTGATTCTCTGTGCAAGAGAGGACAGAGCCAGCTATACTTCCTTAGAAGACTGCCATCCTTCAACATCTGCAATAAGATGCTGCAGATGTTCTACCAGACGGCTGTGTTGAGCGCCCTCTTCTACGTGGTGGTGTGCTGGGGAGGCAGCATAAAGATAGATAGATAGATAGATAGATAGATAGATAGATAGATAGATAGATAGATAGATAGATAGATAGATAGATAGATAGATAGATAGATAGATAGATAGATACTTTATTAATCCCAAGGGGAAATTCACATACTGAATATAATATGAATACATATTATTGTAGGCACGGAGCTGGACAGTTTGACATCCGTGGCAGAGCGACGGGCGCTAAGCAGGCTCCTGTCAATCATGGAGAATCCACTGAACAGTATCATCTCCAGACAGAGGAGCAGCTTCAGCGACAGACTGCTGTCAGTGTCCTGCTCCACTGACAGACTGAGGAGATCGTTCCTCCCCCACACTATGCGACTCTTCAATTCCACCCGGGGGGTGGGGGTGGGGGGGGGGTAAACACTAAAATTATACAAAGCTATTGTCTGTCTGTATACCTGCATTGTTATCGGCATTGTTATCACTCTTTAATTTAATATTGTTCTTTATCAGTATGCTGCTGCTGGAGTATGTGAATTTACCCTTGGGATTAATAAAGTATCTATCTATCTATCTATCTATCTATCTATCTATCTATCTATCTATCTATCTATCTATCTATCTATCTATCTATCTATCTATCTATCTATCTATCTATCTATCTATCTATCTATCTATCTACAACATACTATACTAGAACACAAAAATATACAAAGTTATCAAAAGCATTGCGGTGGGCTGGCACCCTATCCGGGGTTTGTTTCCTGCCTTGCGCCCTGTGTTGGCTGGGATTGGCTCCAGTAGACCCCCATGACCCTGTAGTTGTGATATAGCATGTTGGATAATGGATGGATGGATCAAAAGCATTTCTTTAAAATTTCTTATACTGAACTCAATAATATTGAAATAATAAAATGTCTTCTTTTCAAAGGTTTCCATGTCAAAATTACAGGAAATGAAGGCTACAGTAAGCAAACTAATTACACAAAATAGTTGTGTATAAGCATACCTCAATAAAGCAGTTCTGTCTTTCCAGACAGTCTAAAGTAGGGGCAATAAGAATCCAATTTTAAAATAACAATACCTGATAAAATCAGTTAGTGATTAATTCCAAAATGAGAAAGAAGGTAAAGACTGACCTGTCCAGCAAAATCTCCGTGCTCATTCAGTCCCTGCCAATTTAGATTTACTCTGCTAACCAAGGGACCTCCTCTGAAATTTTGGAATTTTTGCAATGTTAATGTTCCCCCTGTGGTTATTTTCTCAAGATAATCGAGCTACCTTTCACACTCCATAGACATGCATGGTAAGTTGTTGACAACTATATTTTGCCCCTATGAATGTTAGTGTTGCTGAGTGTAGGTGCATTCTGCAGTGGTCTATGGAAGGATGGATAAATAAGCGTGCAATTATGAGTTAAACATCATCAGTTCATTTACTTTTTCATTATTATAACTTTCCTAATCCAATCCAACAGCTGCATAATCAGGTGGCCCCACTTCTTTGGACTATATAACTAATACATATATTCTTAACATAATAATACAAAATAGAAAACTAAACAAAATCAAAGCCAGAATTAATAACAAAATTAACAAAATAGCATTCAGAAAACAACACAAAAATTAAATAAACAAAGAACATACCGGTACTTCAGCCATTAATTGATACACCCATATAAATGATTGAGCCATTCTCTCCTTGACTGTAGCCTGAATAGAGAACTACCTCTTGGAAGTACCAGTCCTCTTTTCATCCCCTCTCAGGCCAGCTGACAGGATGTGACATCATCTCTCAGACAGAATTTACTGGACAAGGGCTCTTGGTCATTCATATTGGGCAACAAATCTGTTGACAGACTTCTGATTTTCCCCTGAAAGAAAAAAGAGCCAGCCTTTAGGAATCTAGAGTCCTTATGCACACTCATATTGCTTTTTCTGAGTAGCCAAAGAGAACTGTGAAAATACAGTATATACAGTATATCAGTATGTAAACATAATAATAGGAATGTTTTCTATTCTTGTCACAATCATGCTATGGACTTCCTCAATATTGCTGTCAGTAGTGGACATGGACAGGTGCCCTGCTCCTTCTTTGTGCTTAATACTTGTCTGGCCGAACTATTGAATCCATTCATAAATACTTCACCATGGTAAGAAGTTGTCCCATATTGTGCAGAAAGCCTTCTGGAGATTTCACACCTTGGCACATCTTCAAACCATAAAAAATGGTTCACTGTTCACCTTTCTTCTTTGCTTCTTTGTTACAAACAGAGAGCAGAGCAACTATATTTACTCCTAAAAAGATAAGAAGAGAATGTGTGACTAGAGAAACTCCATTTTTCCACATATGTGTGGGAAAAACAAAATTATCAGAAAAGTGTGTATAATTATTGACTTACTCTCATACTGCCTGCTGATCTTCTTTGTTGCAAACAGAGAGCAGAGCAACAATATTAGAACACAAACTGACTGAACAAGGTTGAAACTTTACCACTGTGACCGCAGACACATCGTGTTTCCATATGTGTGAGGATAAAGCTGTACAGCCAGCACATAGAAAATGATCACAAATGTACAGATAATTACTGACTTATCCTCATATATATATTATTATTTTTATTGTTTTCATTTTTGCATCTTAGTTTCATGTCATTTTGGCTACATTTTAACTAAACTGCATTTGTAATTGCGGTATAGACTGGGTGCTAAGTCAATATGGACTTTTTAAGAATAAGTTGGATTGACATCAAAGAGTTTTCAGCAAGTCTGAATTCACAATGCAGTGCTGCCTCCTGGTGGTCTCATTCTTTCATTTAAAGTGACAGGCACCTTTGCTCTGGTAAACAGGTCAACCAGTGGGTCTTTAGGCTGGAAACTTCAATAGGAAAAAAAAAGAAGTTCTTGACCAGACCAACCTCATCCTCCAAAAGGATACAACTGAAAAGAATGGCTTTATTAGAGTGATGCGCAACAGAATTCAGTGGCTGCAGATTTTCTCTCATGCGACAGGCTCTGTGACTGCTATAACAATAGACTGTTGGGCTGCAATGTGCTCACCTCAGCAACATCCCAAAACAAAAACAAAACCCCTGACACCCCACACTTATAAAGCTGGGGCAACTGAGCTGATTCATCTATTCATAAGACACAGTGGTTATCTCCAAGTCATATGATGGCTGGCATAGTTATTCACAGGCAGTGCTGTAAAAATACAAAACACAGGCATGTGAGTTTGCCTTTTTCTATGTCTAATGCCTTCTTTGATGTTAATAACATTCAGGCCATGTGACTGTCTTGTGGAAGGTCAGCTCTCAAACTATAATAGAACTATTATTAGAGGAGCTGAAAATATTTTGATTGTTGGAAAAAAAATTAGATGAAGTTTGTAATAATTAAAAAACTGCATGAGCTGATTTGAAAAAATTAGTCAAACTTGACAAAAATATTATGACATCTGTTAAAGTATCCCAATAATGCAGTACATATATATATTACTTACTGAATATATACAGTATATATATATATATATACTGTATATATTCAGTAAGTGAACCAGCCACCATGGCACAATTTCAGGTGCTGAAGTTTGATGTTTCATCCCCGTAAGGGAAAGCAAAGGTGCGAACGCCTGATGAGCCCCAATTAGGGTGAAACGTGTCGTGTACACTTTGTGTTATTTGGCAGGTACTGTATCATAATCTACCAGATTTTTTTCATCTTTTGTAACAGATGAGGAATGAAACAGATGTGCATGGCACACTAGTCAATTGCAGAGCATATTCATGAGACACATTTGTTAAAAAAGGTGCGTGAGTTGTTTGTCTGTAAGCATATATATGTATAAAAATATATAAATAACAATTAAATTGTAGTAATAATGACACGTTTCTTATAGCATCTACAGTCACACATTTACATACTCTTACATGTGCACAGTTTATTATAATCACCAGCCAATTGTGATAAGCTCCACCCCCTCGATGTTTTACTTTATAAAAAGGCAACATCCTTTCTGCCTGTGATCTTCAAACCATGGTAAAGACTGTGATCACTGCTGTGCTTGTGCTGCTGTTGATGGAACTGACAAACAGTAAGTTCTGCCTGTTGCTCTATTTACAAGAAGCAGTAAATAAAGAATAACATTTTAAAAATAGTGTACCAATGAAAACAAGCAATTCATATATATTCTTAAGGATCAAGTTTTCCAATAACATGGAAATACTGGTGCACTGGTATTTTCTTATGTTGTTTTAAAATCTTGAGAATATGAAATAATGTAAAGAATTGCTGAGCATTTGTAGTTTGCAATTGAACAAAAATTTACAAATTGGTGTAATACAAAGTAAAATTGGTATATTGCAAATAATATTTTAGAGTTTTATAAAGCACCTTACAAAATAAACAATATCTCTGCAGAAAATTGCTTTATACTCTTAATAACATGATAACAAAATGCCAGAAATGTGGCAATGTATTGAAAGAAAAAAGAAATGCTTCAATTAAAGGTAAGATATACTAAGAAATTGAGAAGAATCCTCATCTGAATTAGATTAAACCAAAGGCTGTCCCTGCATTTATGTTATCTGTACTAAAGCCTTCCAGGGAACACTCACTCTATGAGAACACTTGGTTAATTAAAGAAAAGCCACGAGGAAATTTTAGGAATGTCATCTACATGTTTCATAACTAAAAATTCATGACAGTAGGCAATGTAGAGTAGAACACCAATACCACAACACACCTTACACAGGTCAACAACATGTCTTCATGTGACAGCAAAAGTACTGTGTTTAAATTTTTAGAAATTTATTTCTGGCATAAATGATTGAATGCTGAATATCGCATTAAGAAGCAGAAGCCTATATGTGTTCACAGGTGTCATTTTATAAAAATGAACATGCATTGACATATGCAGAAACAGGTGTCTCTGCATGGGCATGGATATAAATAAGGCTTTAGGATCTCTGACAGGATTGAACAGACTTGATGTACATCAAATGGGAATTCGGTGTTGAAAGAAACACTAACATGCTTCCATGTGTATTTCACTCAACCCCATAAAAAGAGGGCTGATTAAAAATCCTGATTTAGATACAAACACGTCCATTTGTTAATAGGTATGATAACTTGGCCACTGTGCTGGATTTGCTATTGAACATGACTGAATAAAAGGCCTTACCTTTAAGGCTGTTTATTCTTTCTTTCTTTCTTTATCAGTGAGGGTGTGTGCATGGACCCCTTCATGGTACCCTGACCAGGGTGGTTTCCAACCTTACACCCTTTGCTGCCACAATAGGTTCCCACAACCCTGACTTTGGTTAAACAGGTTTGAGAATGTCATGTTATTTTATTTATTTATTTTGTGGAATAATAGGCTGGGAGGAATAGTTACTATCTAAGGTCAAAAACAACAAAAATATGATCACTCATTCTTGTCATCCTTGATCCATATAAGCAGTGGACAAAAAGGAATACACCCCTTTATCATTTTGCACATTTTATCAACCTAAAGCCTAGAGCTTAAATGCAACTAAACCTATATTTTCCCACTAATCTATAACAATTTAAGAATTAATAAATAGCTCTAAAAGTGTCTTACACTAATTAAACATAAATAACTGCAACATCTGTGTTTGATAAGCATACACCTCTTTGCTATATAATAACTCTATCACAAAAATAACCAACTGCCTTCAAGGTGACGTATTGATTTGACTGTTGAACGCCTGCCTGAAATCACTGAAACTGATTTGATAACATACTGTAAATAAAAGCTGCTGTTAACTGCAGTCCTTCAGATTGCAAGTGAAGTCACACACAAAGAAAATAGCATGGGCTCCAAAGACACTCCAAACAAGTCTGTGACAATGTTGTAGAAAGGTGTGTGTCATGTGAGAGATATAATAAGATTTCCAAAACCCTGGAGATACCCTGAAGCTTTGTTAAGTGAATTACTAAGAACTGGAAAGTGCATGGCACCAACCTCAGTCTGCCAAAACCAGAGTGGCCATCAAAGTGCAAAGTGACTGGCAGAGAAGAGGTCACCAGGAACCCAAAAGCAACCTTGAAAGACCCAGAGTTCAATGGCCAAGAGAGGACAAGATGTACATCATATAACAGTATTGAGTTATTGCACACATCCAGCCTATATAAGAGGGTGTCAAAAAGAATGCTACTTCTCAAAAAGGTCTGTCTCAGGTCATGACTGAAGTTTGCCAAAAAACACCTAAAGGATCCTGCAACAAACTTTCAGAAGGTAATATAAGACAAAATGTAACTTTTTGGCATAAATTCAAAATGTTATATCTGTAGAAATCCCAACATAACCCATCGCCAGAAAGGTACCATCTTGACTGTGAAGCATGGTTACCGCAACATGATGTTATGGGGATTTGTCTCATCTGCCGGAAGAGGGAAACTTTCCAGGATTAAAGAAAATATGGAGCCAAGTCGAGGAAAATTCTGGAGAAAGAACCTGATGACATCTAAAAAAGAAATTCATATTTCAACTGGACAATGACCCAAAGCTTAAGGCAAGCAGTACTACAGTGTGGCTTACAAAGAAGAAGGTAGATGTTCTGGAGTGTCCAAATCAAAGTTCTGACCTAACTCAGAAAAAACCAACTTGCCTCTCCCAACTGTGAACAGTTCTGCAAGAGGAGTGGGAAAATCCCAAAATCCAGGTGTGCCAGCTGTGTACAGAAAACTGGTAGCTTAGTTACTGCTAAATCTCCTTCTACCAAGTACTGACGTAATGGGCATATACTTAATAATGAAGACATTTTAGTTTTGCTATTCAACATTTTCACTGTATTCATATAGCTTGTTGTGTGCTTTGGATCAGAACAAAACAAGTCTGTTTTAGTCCAAGCAATTTACAGATTGTAGCACAAAAAATACAAAATCTTTGGAGGAGGGTGTATAATTTTTTTCTGCCTACTGTAGATACAAAAATGATATACAGTATAGTTAACTTAAATAGTAACAAGCCACACAAACAGTAAAACAAAGAGAATATGCTAAAATGCCAGGTGGAGAAAAGGAAAGCAACATCAATATGAGTTCAGTTTTTCATAAAATAAACACAACTAAATTTTAGAAGACTGAAGCTAGTTGGCTATTAAAATCAAGCATAGTCACTCAGGTTCAGTAAATTGACCAAGACCAGCATTTTTCTGAATGAAGGGTGCCCATCTGGTCCATGGCTTTAATAAACGGGTTGCCTGAAGGTGGTAGTGGCACATTTAATATCTTAGAATTAATGGGAAGTCCTTGACATCGACACTAAAGCTCTGCCAGTAGTATTAAGTGTAAAGTCTACAAATACAGACCATGGTCTGTACCCTAGCAAGCTACACCATGAAGAGAAAAACACATGAAATGAACAATATTGCAGGTCTTGCAGTACTTCCAAGAGATGCATTACCGATATTACTGTGAACTACACACCTTCGTGATGAGGGACATCTAATTGATGGCAGAGGTAACTAAAACAATATACCATGGCAGCACCCCTGATATGAATTCTGGCATCTCCTGGACTATTTCATCACTCTTACCATGACCCGAAGGGCATCCATATCACACTGGATCTGTATGTAATGATTTATTTGGCAGATCATTGTTTGTTTTGTGTAATCATGATTTTTCAGCTTGGCCACAAAAGGGCAAATAGGATGAAACCCAGTGTCAGAGGAATGTCTCTCAGCCTAGCTCAAAAGGCTTGACCTCCACTGACACACCTGAAGATATGCACCAAAATAGTTGGCCAAACCTCATATTACCACCAGGACTACTTTGATGAGAATGATATAGAAACCCAGGACATCTAAACTAGAAGAGGAAAATGTTGTACCTCTTTCAAAATTTCATCACAGTACAACACAACTGTGTTAAGAACAACAGTGTATCAGACGAAGATCTGCAAAATCAATAACAAGTGGTGGAACGAGAAAGCTAAGGAAACGCAAACTTTGCTAATCACCACGATATACAAGGTTTCTTCAAGAAATAGAGTGTCCTATATAGGCCATGCGGAAATTGTGCCACTCCTCTGTGGTCCAAAGATGGGAAGCTCTCTGGAAGATTCTGCCCGAACTTGGATGCTCTACCAAATTCATCAGTGTTCTGAGACTGCTACACAAGCAGCTGACCACAGTTATCATTTACAGATCCTTATAACATCCACAGACAAATTCAGCTGCATGCCAACAATATTCACAATTTATCTGCACCTTCTTCTGCTTGTGATCTCAGACCTACACTGCCTTATAGGTAGCACAATGGTGACTAGGACAACAATCATCAACCTTCTGTATGTAGATCACTGTGCAATCATTTTTCGCCCATGTAAGAATTCCAGACTATCCTGAAACCCTTTTCTAAGTCTTTTGCCATCCTTCAAGATACTCCACAAAGATGCTCCTGGATAAGTAATGGGCCCTTGGCAATAACCATCTCTGGAGAAACTCTTGAAGTTGTCTGTCACTTTCCGTAACTCCTCAACCAACTGTAACTGAAATAAAAAATTCAATTGGCCCCCTGTGTGTTGCTGTGCAAATCTAAGGAAGATGGGAGTGGCAGAGTAAAAAAAAAAGGACAGCTCAAAACGCAATTTTGCACTAGCCCTGTATACTTTTGTACATTTATTATATCCAGCTTTTCAAATCTTTCTAGTGTTTCTGTTTTCCTAGTGTTTTTAATCCTAGTGCTTTTTGAACTTGCTTGAATTTTTCCATTTTAATTTCAATTTTTTCTACTACTTTTCTCTCTTTTAAGACGTTTGCCCTGTTAGACAGGTTGCTGTTCTCATTTTGCCTTGTTTGTGTATGACGTCCTGCTTAGTTCCTTGGCTGTTGTTTGTTTTACTTATTTCTCATGCCTCTTTTCATATCTGCTTCTTTAAATTTACACTCAAATTATGCCACAGACTGTCTGTCGCTCTTGATATTTACTTAGTCATTGCAGCTTTGACCAGGTGGAGCTTTTGGTTTGCTTAAAGCAAATAAGTGTGTAGAAGGAATCAAAATTCAACTAAACTGAGCTCTTTATCGCTCTTTTGTGTTCTCCAGTGTTCCTGACGTGTGCTTACCTGTTTTCTATCAGAACAACATTTGGTGAAGTATTCTTATGGTGGCACGATATGTTTACAAAATAAATGTGTGACCTTTTTTAACTTCAAAACTGCATTCTGTAGTATGGAGTATATTATGTTCAGTACATGAGGCTTTAAATTAGGATGTACCAGAATGTTGTTAAATACACATTTCTGCCATGTTTTTTGGTCCCCCATTAAGGTGAAGCCCAGGGTGAACAATCTGGCTCTGCCACTAAGTATAATGTTTACAAAAATGAACCCTTTGCATACAAAGAATTGACAGTCATGACTACTTTCCCTGCTGCAGGGGTAACCTGGTTCATCTTCTACTGATTAGAAGTTGCCCACTGCTTTTCTACCAACTGTCTTTTGCTCTCAAGTTCAAAGTGATGAATGCATGCTTCATCCTCAGTGACAGCAGCCTCGGCTTCAGACCAAAATGGTAAAGAGCCATCTGAAATACCAGAGGGAGTGTGGTGCGTAAAAGTTCCAAAATTCAGACAAGCAGCAGTATAGCATGGGTGTGAGGGACTTGATGTAATATTTAGGGGTGTAATCACAAGGATGTGCCAGAAAGCAGCAAAACATACACAAAATAAAATAAAGGATAATTATTCACACCATGATCACCTATCCAGATGTAAGCCACAAAATACGATAAATGAACAATAAAGCACAATTCTTCCTCCTTGTTTCATCCTGTTGATTGTTGTCCGCCGCTTCCCAACTCAGAGTCAACTACATGTTGGCTCCCTTTTATGTCGGACGTGGGGGTGTTTCAAGAGCCACATCATATCCTCTGAGAAATACTTCTGGGCCATAAGAAAAATAGGGAGGTCCTCCTAGAACAGCACCCTCTGTAGATACATAGGAAGCCTGACAGGGCTGCACTTCCATACTCCAATTCCTAAGCATCCTGACTGGTGTCCCTTATGAGGAACCTCTGCCACCTAGCATATTTCCCATAGTTCACTAGTTCTAGTTCTGGCTTCCATTTGTCCATCCATTACTTTATACTGGCTTGGCACAAAGTTATCTGTTCACCCTGTTCAATTTCTCTGTCATTCCTCTTGGACCTCCTGTCCAGGTAATAACCCATGCTCCTCCCTGGCCAGGATGCCTGTTCTTACCACACAAGGGTCAAACCCTGGCAAATTTACCCACTGGGCCTGAGTAACTGTTCATGACAAAATGTTTCACTCTTGGCCTTGTATCTAATTTGTAAATAATTTTTACTTTTCCGCCTCTCCACTTTCTTATCCAGGCAAAACCAAGTAAAAGATCCTTGTTGTTTAGGGCAGGCCAGCGCTCTTGTCTATTTGAAATCCTCTGGGTACTCAACAGTGGTGTGGACATCACTGTATTAAGCGCTTACACAGCAGCACAGTGGTAAATGCTGCTAGCTTAAGTTCCAAAGTTCTCATTCAAATGCTGGCCTAGACAATTTACTGATTTTCCCCATGTAGAGTAACCTTAAAAAATGAGTTACCAGGTACAGAGATTATACCATGGTGAAAAGATCCTGCCAGGGTAACGAAGAGAGAGAAGGAGATTGATCCACACTGACTGTCAGATATAGTTTCAGTGTATTTGGCTGGGGAAACTGTAACCATAGAATACATGAAATATTATAACTGGTGTTGGGTCCCTCAACGTAATTCTTACTTATACCAGGGAGCACATAAGATTGTGGACCTGTTTTTCTGAAATTGATGGTGCAATTAAATCACACCAGTGGTTTTCTCTGGCTGTCTCCTTGAAGAGCTCCTGTCCCACTTACAAAATATAAAGCCTTCTCTGAAGTTTACACAATACCAAGGATTATCTACACATCTGCTCCACAAGGCTTATTTTCACCGGAACAAAGCTGGCAGCCCTGTGAAGATTATGTTTTTTTGATTTCTCCAGTGCTTTAAATACTACCCAGCCATCCCTGTTAAATAGTAAGCTCAGAGATATGTAGGTGGATAAGTCTATGGTGTCAGTTGGGCAGACCTCAGTTTGTCAGTACACCTCTGACTGCAAATATATAACACCAACTCAAGTCACTTTCAGAAATTTTCAGATGATTCTGCACTTATGGGGTGTATTGATAAAAAGAATGAGGCAGAATGTAGGTGTCAGGTGGAAAAGTTTATTTTTTAAAATCAGCAATACCATTATTGACTTTTGCCATAACAAAGAGCTTCAATGTCTGGTATTCACGAAGTGAATGTAGAGGTAGTACACTGCTTCGAGCACTTGGGGGTCCACATCAATGACAGACTGGACTTTTCTCATAAAGCATATATGAAAGGGCAGAGAAGGCTTATTTTTCTTAGGAGGCTGCATTTCTCTAACCTCCTTATAGTGTTAGACACAAGCCTCACGCGGGCTGTGAAAACAGTGTTAAAAGCGTTAGTCCCGAGTGTCACTCGGGAAAGCTGTATTGGTGTACCTCACATAAACAGTAGACCAGAAGATTAATCGGGCTGTAAAAATGCTAACAGTGTTAGTTTCGAGCGTTACTTGGGCAATGGTATAGAAATGTCTTATGTGAGCATCAGGTCCGAGTGTTACCTGGGCAATGGTGTAGACTCTTCTTCTCCTAGCCTCATAATGGCATCTCGTAAGAAACGTTTTTCAGCAGCCTAGGTGTTGCACACTCTTTACAGTGATGTGAGCAGTAATGTTGAGGAGCCTCTCAACAGCAGTGATGACGAGGTGAATCTGTCTTCAGGCAGTGAAATTGAAATGGAGAGTGAAACCGAAAGTGATTCTGATTAATCCAAAAAAGGCGCTCTAACTTGGGTTTCTGTTGACCCTGCTTCAAATAAACCAGCAGCACCTCGTTTTGATTTTGTGGGGCAGCCAGGAATAAAAGCGAACATTGACAGCAACAAAATCCACATACTTACTTGAAGTTATTTCTTAATGATGATATAATCAAAAGAACTGTTGTTGAGATGAACTGTTATGCTAAATAGAGTTGGGTAAATGACCGTACACCTAAGCAGTTTTCCTGTGCAAAGATATACCACACAAAAGACATACAGTATTTTGACAGTATATATGGTATTAGCATCACTATTATTATTATTCATTTCATATTTTTATTATTCATCATTATTATTTGTTATATATTACACTTCTGACTTTGTACATTTAGTGTTTTGCACATTTTACAGTAGAAAGATTAGATTTAATAAAAATGTCATATTTCAAGCCAAAAAATGCAATGCTTTTTACATGTTTTTGAGAAAAAATGTAACGTTAAGGAGGTTAATGTAGAAAGTAACATCCTTCACATCACAGGGCAGGCTCATTTATAAGATACAGTCTGGACCCCAGGAGGTAGTGGAGAATGAAAAAATTAAAACAGAACTTCCAATGCTCATAGAGTGTGTGTGTGAGAAAGAGAGTGTATTTAATTATTTAATGAGCTTCTGTAAAAAAGACAAATTTTCTCTGGGGACAAATAAAGTTCTATCTATCTATCTATCTATCTATCTATCTATCTATCTATCTATCTATCTATCTATCTATCTATCTATCTATCTATCTATCTATCTATCTATCTATCTATCTATCTATGATGGATTAAAGTTTCACAGAAACAAAAGCTGAGGTCATAGAGAGAAACAGAAGGGACCGTATGTGATAAGGAAGGCAACATGGTTTGTGTTTTTATTTATTTATGCTGATACTTTATCTTCACCATTTGATCACCCCACTTCCCATGTTTTTCTTTAAAAACTACACATTTTTTAACATTTTGATCCCTTTTCAGAAATGTTTTTATTTGGACAGCGCTCTGGTTGGTGTTATACTGCCACATTTTTTTATTCATGCATCTCTTCATATTTATTTAGTCCAATACCTGGTCATAACTGGCAAGATTTAACAGGCATCATTGATAGTGTAATCATTTTCTGAATAAAACTGAGTTCCCACACTGGTTAACAGTTTTTAAAAGTAGATATTGATATAAATATTTTCCTCATGTTTGATTTTTTTTTCTGTTTTTCTTATTAAAGGCACTGAGGTAGATGTGTCCTCCTGGACTTGTGGCTACAAAGGACACTGTCGAAGATCATGCCTTGCATGGGAATATACTGTTGCCCACCATGGCTGCCCACGCAAATACAAGTAAAGCTTCATGAGCACCTCTAGTAGGATGTGTGTAGAAGATAATTGAAGAGAGGAAATTTGGGCATTAGATACAACTTTAAATAGAATACATGCCAAAATAATGAAAGAGTAATGGTGCTTTCTACTCTCATGGATGGTATAATTTTACAGATTGCTACATTATGCATTGTCACATTTTCCATTTAAGGGTAGGAAAAATTGGGGACGATTTAAAAAACTATTTATTATTTAATCTTTTTCATATATAATGGGATATATGTTAAAAGCCTTTTCTCTCACAAGAAATACAAAGGGAAACAAATTTGGTGACCTGGTTGCCATTATTTGATTTTTAGGGTATTCTTGTCACTTGGGAAGTCAGATGAGTTTATTCAGTTGTTTAGATATGGCTAAAAGAATATGAACTTAGTAATGCGAAATGTTAATCTGTGATCTCATGATGGAGGCAAAAAAGTATGGATGGATGGATTTGGGAATTACTGTATATTCAGAAATGAATATAGCAGTCTGTTTGTCATATTTTTCCTCACATACACTTACTGTACATAGTTGTAATGCTCTCTGTCAAAAGGATGTTGCTATATGAAGGAATCAAGTTATGCAGTATGTGATTGTGCTAACTTGAGACTACTTTACTAATTGATTCACATTAGTTTTCAAATATTCATTTATTATCACACTGCCGTAATTCACTTTAGCATCACAGAGACAATATTATTTTATCTCTGATATAACTGACCATCCATTCATCCACCCATTTTCTGAAGCTGCTTTCATTACAGATCTGAAGTTAGTACCTTTAGAAATCCTAGCAAAGTCAACAATTGTAATTCATTTAACACTCACATTTTTGCCCACTCTAGAAATTCAGAGACAATAACAATGTACAAAAGTAAATGGATAAGTTGTAAAAACTCAATATACAGAATATGTATATACTATATATATAGATATACAGTATATATATATATATATATATATATATATATATATAAAATCCCTATGTGCATCCAGGTGTCCGTGTGTGGGTGTCTTCTGGTGAAGTGCGCATGCGCGGGGCACGGTGCGATGCGCGATATTACTGTCAGAGAAAGTTAGAGGCGTTTTACGGAAATACAAACCAGTATTACTGCGAGAGGAAATTAAAGGTACACAATACAGTGACGCATATTACAGCCACATACAAGCCAGTATTACTGTCAGAGGAAATTAAAGGTATATTACCGACGCGCACGCCTGTATTACCACCCGAGAAAATTAAAGGTATATTACGGATGTACAAGCCAGCAGACGTACAAGACGGTATTCTTCAATAAGGGCGCGCACAGGCATCCTTCAATAAGGGCGCGCACAAAAAGGTGAGCCTCAAAAGGGCGACCTCAATTGGGCGCAGCGAATAAAGGCGCACTCTTATTGAATAGAGCCATACAAGACAGTATTACTGTCACAGAAAATTAAAGACACACAATACACGGCGGCAGCCCACGAAGAACGGTCAGCTCAGCAAGTAAACATCAACAAAAGAAAGGCTGAAAGAAAGAAAAATACGACCAACAAAAAGAATGAGGTCAAAGTCCCTTGCCATTTAATATAGACTGTTCCTACTAATGTGTATGCACTACTGTTCTAGCGGCCGTTATTGTAACGGGCTAAATGACTAGTATATATATATATATATATACTGTATATATATATATATATATATATATATATATATATATATATATATATATATATATATATATATAAATATATATATACTGTCTATATACAGTATATATATATATATATATATATATATAGAGAGAGAGAGAGAGAGAAAGAGAGAGAGAGAGAGAGAGAAGAGAGAGAGAGAGAGAGAGAGAGAGAGAGAGAGAGAGAGAGTAATTCCTTGCTATCCACAGATTCTGATCCCATGGATTCACTTATCTGTTATTACAAAAGTGTAACCCATTTTGTAATGTTCGCAGTCCATTCCCACCTATTCGCAGT
Organism: Erpetoichthys calabaricus; assembly: GCF_900747795.2. Classification (NCBI taxonomy): domain Eukaryota; kingdom Metazoa; phylum Chordata; class Cladistia; order Polypteriformes; family Polypteridae; genus Erpetoichthys; species Erpetoichthys calabaricus. The sequence goes on along the minus strand of NC_041397.2, from coordinate 45,913,075 downwards.
CTTGCAAATTAGGAGAAAAAAATCTGAGAAGTACACTGCACAGGAGCAAAACGTGAGATTAAGCAGTAACAGGTCTGTGAATTCCTTTAATGTCTGGCACTGAACATGCAGTACACTGAATGGAACAATGTGTGTCTACCCAACGATGAGAAACGTGTGTATGCCGTTCATGATGAAGACTAGGGTGTGCAATTGTTTCCCATGAACAAGAACCTCCCAATCCCAATAACCTCACACGAAATAAATCCCTGCTATTTGTACACACTGCCAGTCGCTTCTACCAATCGGATAGTTTAGTGAAGTTCTTAATTGGCTTCCTGTTGCAGTCAATTGTGGCCTCTGGCAGACAGCCTAGAAGACAACTGAACTGAATTAAAGTGGAAGTTATAATCATAACAAGGTTTCCATAGATGAACCTGTGGAAGAATCATTTCTGAGCCTTGAGGGTGAGAACTGTGGGCCAGCGTTTCCGCCCAACCCCTTTCCTCTTCATCAGACCTCCCACTAAGTCAGCATCACACCAGAACTTAACCCCATTTTTTCCATAAGATCAATGCTTCAGTATATGCACCTTCTGTATCAGATAGCGAGAATTTGCTGTATATATACACAAACAAGATCAGCCTATCTTGCTTCTTTGCCACTAAACCACTTTAATTAAGTGAATATTGTGACCAGAAATAAAGATGCTTTCTAAAAGTGGAGACTGGGACTAAGACTGAGGCTCCTGAGGGTCGATAACTCAAGCTAAAGTTGGTATACAGAAAAGCAAACCAACTTGCATCTTGATCAAAACAAAAGGATAAGTCATTGCTGAAGTTCAAAGCAAAGTTCAAAACCTAATCCTAACAAGCTGTAATGAGAATTCTTTTGAAAATGAAATGTGAAGCACATAGCAAGCTTATCTCAAAGTTAGAATAATAAGAACATTGTGCCGCCATCTTCTCAAAGGCAGCATTATGGCATCACCTGTAATGATGGTGCTGGGCACAAGATGGCATCTCTGCCATTAGTTTAAACAAAATGTCCACTACAATGACCAGTATAATAATAAAAAAAATATCAAAGAAATAGCTTCAATATTGATAATAATCAGGCCAAACTCTAGATTATGACAAAATACAAAACATGTATCAGACCTAAACGCCCACAGGACAGGTTAAAATCAGTCACTGAAAGAGTAGCTATAATTGCACTTAACAATGGTGTAAATCCTGGAAAAATATTAATTACAAAAATGATGCATTGTAAAAGGAAAGGACAACAAAGGACAACGGGGAGATACCAAAGGGTTGGGGAAATATTATAGTGGAAATAAATGTGCTTCCGGGCCTTTCACTATCAGGCAATCAGTTTGAGGGTGTATTCATACTGGCTGCATTTTTTTCGTACTATGCCCAAGCACTATTGTCCCCCCTCCCTACTCCCCCCATGGCCTGCACTCGCACTGCACTTAACGTTCTGGGTCCAGGCATTCTTTTCTCATGACCATGCCACTTCGTGTAAAGCCAAAATAAGATCCAAAATGGAGTGACAGCATGAATGTACTTATTTTGTTGTTATTTTGGAGTCATGTAGGGCAGGATAACGCTGTATCCTCTTCCAGATTTATTTTGTGTGCAGTGCAGCATTTTGTTGTTAATCGTGCTGCACATATGAGAACATTTTCACGGTGACAAATGATGTTAAGGGAGGAATTTGCAGCTTGTCACATTATTGGTGTCTTGTCTGTTTTCTGTACTCAGGAATGTTCCCAAATGCTACTGAACATAGCTCGAGCCCACCTCTTCCAAGCGAGCCAGGACCTGGTATGGTTGGCCTTGCACAGAGCAATCACACTAGTCAAATGAACTAGACTTTGCAGGGTCACATACAGACAAATTTGCTCAGACACAGAACAAATTGCCAGTGTAAGTACACCCTGAGGGTGTGCTCTCTGCTTAGTCCAGAAATGAAAGACAACTTCTGGCCACATTGTTCTTTAAGTACCTCGCAGGCCAGATGGGGTGGGGCTTACAGGGCAAAGCTGGAAGTGATCTTACTAGCCATTGTGGGACTCTTCTTCTGCAGATGAGAAAAGAACGGTTGTTTGTTACCTTGCTTCTCCAGTTGCTGGTGTCATTGTGCTTACTTTAATAGTGGCATGTGGCAATTCCCATTGCATGCAACAGCATATATACAAAAACAAGAAATAAAACATCTGAATTAGCATAAGCTGCTCCAGTTCAGGGTGTTATTAAGAAATGTAATGATTTACTTCATGAGGTAGAAGTACATAATCAACAAGAACAGTTGCATCAAATATCTGAAATATTAAAATGTATGCTTCAATTTAAATGTCTAAATATTCTCAATTGTAATAGAAAAAGTCAAAAATAGCATCATATTCATAATCACTGATGTCACCTGTGTGATCTGTCAGTTTTAACCTTCTGGGACAGCTAAGACCACCGGTAAAGAATCAAATATCAAAAATATTATATTCGTGATCGACAACCTCAAAGTAACATAAAATGACACTACTTATGCCTATATCAATGATCTCCACTTATTTTGAAGTTTTGAGAAAAGAAGTAACTTTGACCTCTGGTATCCCATTAGGGGAATACCATTAGACACCTATTGGTTTCATTTTTATCATAAGGGTGTAATTTCAACCCCAAAGTATGGTCCAAAAAAGGGCCTAAAAATGAGGAATTTATGGGTCTAGAGTGCCAAAAATATAGGGGACATCAAGGCGAGTCAAACGGTATATCATAGGTAGGGGTTTTCCTGTCAGGCAGCACAGGACAAAAAAAAACATAAGTGATTTCAAAGTGTTCATATATAATTCTTATGAATACAACAGCAATAATGAGCATCCCAAATACATGACATTAATCATGCAGAATTACTACAAGACAATACTGGACTGGGAACCATTCCATCACATAGCACTCATATATTGTACAACATTTACTTTAAAACGTACAACATTTATTTAACAAAACTTACTCAATGTTTATTGTAAAATAAATGTTCAAATCGATACCCACTAGCAATAGTGAGACACCACTTGTTAACCTAACCAGTGTGTCTTTGGGACCTTGGAGAAAGCGAACATAGGCACAGACAAATCACCTGGGCATTGAAGGGAAATGAATGAAGGTTTCTGGAGCTGTGAGCATGCAGCCCTAACTTAAGTGCCACTGTGCCCCACCCTTCTCCCCATCTTAAATCATTATATACAGTATTACGATATAACACAGTAAAGTACTGTCTCATTCATTAAACTCTTGTTTAATTGCTGCACTAACTTCAGCTCTGCTAAGCAGTAAATCAGACTTCCTTAAAATTGTAATAGGCTACTTTTCTGAATCTTCAGCACTTTCCAAGGTAGGTAATTACTTTTCATGATTGTGCTCACTCAATCTTTGTTCTTGTGGATGTTCTAAAGGTACTCTGCCTTCCTTCCATATCCCAAAAATGTGTATTTTGGGATAATTAAAGAGGGTGAAGGTAAGTGTGCGCATGAGTGTGTCCTGTGGTGGACTGGCCTCTTATCCAGGATTGTTTTCCTGGCCTCCATTCAGTGTCACCAAGCAACCCATGTCTTTATAACGGTAATGTCCATCCATCCATCCATTTTCCAACCCGCTGAATCCGAACACAGGGTCACGGGGGTCTGCTGGAGCCAATCCCAGCCAACACAGGGCACAAGGCAGGAAACAATCCTGGGCAGGGTGCCAACCCACCGCAGGACACACACAAACACACCCACACACCAAGCACACACTAAGGCCAATTTAGAATCACCAATCCACCTAACCTGCATGTCTTTGGACTGTGGGAGGAAACCGGAGTGCCCGGAGGAAACCCACGCAGACACGGGGAGAACACGCAAACTCCACGCAGGGAGGACCCGGGAAGTGAACCCAGGTCCCCAGATCACCCAACTGCGAGGCAGCTAACGGTAATGTCAGGCAAATAAAATTGGAGAATAAATTGCTGATAATTCAAAATGGGAAATTTATGACATTTTTAGTGTATGTTAGAGTCACTGGAAAATCTAAATTGTTTGTGTGAGTACTGTCCGTCTGTAGGACCAGCACCACCATTAAGGCAAATTAGGCATTCACCTAAGGCACAGATGATGGGGGGGTGGGGGGTGGGGGGGGACCACAGGTTAGCTACCGAACAGTTGGTTGGTGCACTAATAAGTTTGGCTTAGGGTGCAAAATAACCTATCACCAACACTGTCTGTATGCTGTTCTGTGTGCTGTGCTTAGTGCAGCTGGGATAGAATTCTGCCTTCCATGGAAAGTGAACAAAATGTAGATAGCTCACTTAGCTGCTAGCTCACTCCTAATTAGGGATCATTGGCAGCCAACACAAGGATAATGAAGAGCTTTCCAGGACAGTTCACTTTTGGTAGGTCAGAGAGGGGTGGCTTGGAGAGGTGTCAGGTTAGGGTTTCCCAGCCAACACTTCAGTCTTTTTATGAGCTTTGCAGAAATAGGCATTGTAAGATAGTTCACTTCATCTTATTGAAACATGTGAATTCACATCTGCAAATTAACAGATCTGCAGCACTATTCTCTCTTGCTGCTGGTTTAAAAGACATTTTCTGGGTTCACCAAGGTTTGCTGGTTATTGACAACTTGAAAGTTCAAGTATCACACCAACATATCTGAGCTTCTACGGTATATTAAATCCCAAACCAAAAATGATATTCAAATTTAACAAAGATAGAACTGCTGCAAAGGTTTTTTTGCACCTAATCTTTTGTTACACTCTAGTAAAGTAACAAGGAATACTCTGAGTTAAAATGTACAATGTATATTTCTTCACCTTAATGTTTCTTAAATAACAGAAAATTTAAACGGACTGACATTTTTCTAATTTTTATCATTTTAATGTTTCCAGATGCTGTATGCTGCGGAGTTCTTCTGTTCTTCTTGAAACAAACAGCATCTCCACATGAGCAAAAGTGAACAAACAAGACTGGCAACTACACAGTAGATTTAAAGTGTAAGAGACACACGTTATAATGAGTTATACTATGCACAATAAATTGTGAAGCAAGTTATTGGTTTGGTGGGTGTGAATGTCCTTGTAATGTAGCATACCTTCTGATGGAGCATGTCCCATAAGAGTCTGAATACAACCATTTGCACTTATCTGCAGACCTTCACAAGGAAGAAACATGCATGGATTGATGAACATCTAAATGGACAAATATTAGATGTCAACAGTCAGTTTCAGCAGGAGCCAAGTGTAGTTTTTGCTTTGTGGATTGGAGGTGTGCCATTTTATTTCTCCCTCTCATCATTTAGAGTTATCCCGTCTTCCTTGATGCCATCACTGTGGAGTGAGCATTCTCTTCCATGGCTAGTATGGACTTCTCAAAGTGTCCTTGCCCAAATACATGGAGATTTTTAATGTAATAAATAATGATAATTGACATTGTATGAGTGAGTGAACTCTGCTCTGAAGTTGTGCCTTGTAGAGGTGGAGAGATAGACCCCAGCCTAAGAAATGCTAAAATTGGATTAGGTGGGTTTTGAAAATGGATAGATGAATAGATAAACTGTTCATGGGAATCATGGTGGTGCAGTGTTCAGCTCAGGCTTCCTATAGGTCCAGAGAACCACCAAACCTCATTACTCACCATGCTTGCATGGACTTCTTCTAGGTATTCTAGTCTGCTCCACCTCCCAAAAATATGCCTGTTAGAGGGTGAGTTTGGGTGTGTGCTTGGGTATCTTATCCACAGCTGTCTTCCAATTAGTGCCCCCCAAGAGAGGCATCCAATTAGTTCACAGTGGAAAAGTCAAGCACATAAAAAGAAGGATACATACTTGGCAATGTATTTTATCACATACTGTCTATAAATGAGAAGTGCTTTGGTCGTTGGAAGATGGAAAATTTATTGTCCAGAAGATAAAATTAAAGTCATGCTCTGCATCGGACAGGACATGTGTGTAGAACCTGGTATTGCATGTACGCTTGACATTTTGAAAAAAAAAAAAACCTCTAACAGGTTTTTCAACTGGGGTTTTCAAAATGGCCAGAGTAAACTTGAGGGATGGCAATATCAATTACATCACGGCAAGGGGTAAACAGAACTTCAACATTTGCAGTCCACCTTTCCAAACCTCTCCTTCAAAATTAATTCATAATGAATTCAAGGACAACACATTCAAATTCTCAAGACAAAAAAAGATATCTATTATAAAAGAAAATCTTGAGACGAGACTATTGCCAAGAGATTTTTGAAGTCCCGCCCTCCTCTCAAACATTTCAGGTTAACGGCCCATGCCCACGGCCCTCTCACCTCTCATTTGTGTGAATGCTTTTGTCAGACACAGTACCTGCGCTCTCAGCGCTTATAAATTTTTACATTTTCCTCACTTTAAGTTCCCAATAAAAGAAGACTTATAATGTCCAAATCTTATTGAAGACTTTCATCCCAAAGAGTTATCAACAGAAGAAATGAGTACACGGACAATCCTAGCACCAACATACGATGAAGTCAAACGAATTAGCACGAAAATTGTCGATTGGTTACATGGCAAATTGGTTAAATGCATGTCAATAGACTATACTGAAACAGTTGGTGGTGATGTTGCGGAAGATAAAAACATGAATTTACAATATACCGTAGAATATCTACAAATGTTAACACTGCCTAGTCTTCCACCATCTGAATTACTGTTGAAAGAAGGGTGTATCGTAATATTATTGGATAATTTATGTATGAGTGATGGGCTATGCAATAGGACAACATTAGTTGTATTCAAAATTGGTTGAAAAATTCTGACATGTAAAATTTTAACAGGTGACAAGAAAGGTAATGTAGTACATCTTCCACGGATAACATTAGACACCAAAGGAGATCTTGATATGCCATTCGTATTAAAACATTTACAGTTTCCCATTAGAATAGCCTTTGCTATGACAATAAACAAATCACAGGGACAAACATTCGAAAAAGTCGGTTTATTCATTAGAGAGAAAGAAAAGATATTCACTCACAGGCAGTTATACGTTGCATTGTCATGATGATTCCAAACACAAAATCAAAATTCAATGCGATCTTGAAGAAAAGTTCATTCTAAATATTGTTTTTACTGAAGTTTTACAATAAAAGTGTGAGTTTAAAAAGTATTTGCATGTTAATTTCAAAGCCAAACAGAACAAAAACATATAATGCAGCGAATACCTCTAACGCAACATGAAACATACTTTTCTTTCAATTTATTACATTTTACTATTTTTTACTATGGTTAATTACTCACTGTAATGTAAAATAGTTAGTTCTATTATGCATACAGTATGTAACAATTTCCATGACAATAACAATCTGTTTAAATTGTACATCTGCATCCCCATACGCGAGTGGCAGAGCCGTGAAGTGGTTAGCACGTAGTGCCCACCCGTGGGTTGGTGAGCGAAGCGAGCAGGGGGTAGAGCCCCCTAGTAAAGGGAAAAATAAAAAAACTAATCAAGTGACATGTGTTCTAACAGCAGCTGCACTCTTATCTATGGATTAAACAAGAAATTGAATTTCTTTTTTCCCTTGATTTGAAAACAAAACATTATAACAGAGTACAAAAAAATCAAACAAATAAGATTAATATAGAAATAACAACAGTATGCTGTGAAAACAATTCCAAAATAAAAAAAAAACTCAACATTCACACCCTACTATTTCTACAACTGGATTTACATTGCTGGCAAATTGCTAAATACGTCTTGTTTAACATCTTAATCTTTAAACCATACTGCTGCTGGAAAACTATAAGAAGGATAAGCAAATGTTTTACAGAAGATGGGCCATCTCTTTGGTGTCACCCACGGCAGAACAAAATGGCACCAGATAGCATATAACATGCCTAATTGGGGATTTTACTTATGATACTGAGAGGGCAGGAGATTCCAGAAGACACAAAAAAAAAAGTTACAGATTTTTTTTTCTGGTAAAGGTTTAATTTAGCATTTTTCAAATTTTGAAGGGTGTAAGCAAGGTGGAAGCCAGCTATTACTTTAAAATAAAATGCTAATAGTAGGGAATATTTCTTCTTAAAAGCCAGAAGTCTGTATGACCATCAGCATCAAGTGACTCCGTGAGAACCCTAACTACAAAGAGGACTATTTCATTTATGTTAGGTAGAATGCCCAGAGGGGACTGGGCGGTCTCGTGTCCTGGAACCCCTACAGATTTTATTTTTTTCTCCAGCTTTCTGGAGTTTTTTTTTTTTTTTTTTCTGTCCACCCTGGCCATCGGACCTTACTCCTTTTCTATGTTAACTAATGCTTTTGTCTTTTATTTTTCTTTTCTTCATTATGTAAAGCACTTTGAGCTACTTTTTGTATGAAAATGTGCTATATACTGTAAATAAATGTTGTTGTTGTTCTTTAAAAAAAAAATTAAAATAAAACAGATACACGGAAGAAATAGCAAATAGTGTAGATAAAATTACTTTGGAGACCTTCACACATCAACTAAAAAATATTTTGAAAAAGTTAATAGAATAGGGATTGGCAAATCATGCTGGGCTAAATTTCCTGTATTTAATTTTACAAATTATATATGTTTCTATTTTCTTTGTGCTTTGACAATTCTGAATAGAGCTCATTGTTGTCCAGACTGAAAATACTAGATAGCAGATGGAGTTGCTTTTACTTCAGGGTTAAACTTTTATTTTTTAACCCTTATAAAAAACCACTTCTGCTTAATGGTTCTTCACAATGAAGCCATTTCATTACAAAAGGCCAAAAGCCAAAAGGACCAAAGGCAAAGCCAATACAGTAATTACTTGACTGAATAATTGAATAATATCAATGTATCTGTATTTATAATCAAATGTGTATAATTTATTAATATTATTTCACTGTCAATTATTCTGAGTAGACATACAATTACGAGTTTAATTGCACTACTGTATGTACACATAGCAATAAAGTTGACTTGATTTGACTCCTCTCCTCTCAAAACCAATCTGCAGAGATACTGGGAAAGTTTCATACCGGCTTGTTGCTCAAAAGTAGACATTTTTTTGGGTATCTGATGCATTACACACCTTTTTCTTCAACTTTGCAAAACAACTGATAACATTTAAGCAATGAAATTCTTTTTGCTGTAGATAAAGCTATCACACTATTATATCTTACTTGAACATGTATTGTGGACATTAAGATGTTAGGTACCTTCAAACTATACTTGATGTAATTTTGGAGACCATTGATGACCTTTGTTGGGACTAATGGCCTGTTCTCGTCATAACTGTTGTAATATTTAATGGTTGATGTAACACACATGGACTGTTGGCAAAATGTATGTTTATTCAAATCAATCCATCCTGCTGAACATTTTTGCTTATGTAGCTTTTAACTTCTTGCATGTTAGTAAATATAACTTCAAACAAAGTACACTGGGTAAAATTAGTTACCTTGATATGCATTGTAATCCATTTTGTTCTTTGGAGAGTTTGTAGGCCTTTCCTTTATCATTTTTTGCACTTTTTCATTCTACCCCTTCTTTCATTGTTTGTACAAACAGCCAAAAAAGGTGGAAAACAGAAAAGAAAATAGCCATGACAATAAACCTCAGGCATATGTTAGCACTTTCAAAAGTTCTTGAGCACAACTTCTGGTTTTTGAAAAAAGGAAAAATTGACCTTCCTGACAATGCAGGCCCTCTCAATCATTTTCATAAAATAAAAATAAATATTCTTTCTAATCAGTAACTTTGATTAAAAAGATATCAGGAAAAGAAAAATATGATGCCTTCAAAATGTGACTGAGAATCAGGGTATAAAACATATGAAAGTGAACTGGTCAAAGACATTGAAACTATCCAGAATAAGTTACATAAGATATGCTGGACAATCAATGATAGGTATGTTGGTAAGATATCACATTTTACATCGTATCCAGTAAACACGTAAAGGGAAATTGATGACGGTGGACATTGTAAACATTGCACCTTAAAATTAAAGACATAGCAGATTATTCTAATATACTGCTGCTTTAAAACCAGCTTTTCAATTCTTTACATTTTACAAACAGAAATATGTGTTTTAAAATGTGGACATTCAGTAAAACGTCTTACAAAATATTATGCTACAGTGTATGTATATCAGTCGTAGAAAATTTAGGATTTTTGCTACATGAACTGGAACATGTTTGAGCAAGTAGTAGAAATTTTCTAAGAGGAAAAAAGAAAAATATGCCTTCAATATCCTAGACTACAATGTTTCAACAGTAACCCAGTGTGATGGACGGCCAGCAGCTCAACCCAGCTGTGACGCCCAAAGAATAAAAAGATGGGGGAAGGCAGCTATTTGTGGACACTGTTTCCCTCAGGGCACTATGGGACATGGAGTCCGACAACACAGCCCTGCTGGGTACCATGGGTGCCGCCAGGAGGAACTGTAAGAGGACTGGAATCATGCCTCATCCATAGCCCAGAAGTACTCCCAAGTCATGAGGATGGAAGCTCCAAAGTACATTCAGGCTGAAGAAAAAAGCAAGTTCTACATCTGACCCAAAAGGGCTAGAAAGACAAGTGGACAGAAGGACAGAAGCACTTCCGAGTCAAGGACTGTATAAAGGACTGCTGTGAACCCAGCAAGTGAGCCAGAGTCAGGAGGTAGTAGACAACACTTGCTGGAAGTTGTGGAGGAGATATATATAGAGAGAATTGTGTTGATTATTGTGTTTATTTGCCTGTTTATAGTGTCTGTGGTGCTTTGGGAACTGTTTTTAAGAAGACAAAGTATTAAAATACACCTAGTGTTCACACCAGAAAGAATGTAAAATAAAATCCTTCTTTTATAAATTGCAGTAGAAGTTGAATTAAATTGACCAGATGGAAATAATACCTGAAAGAAAATATATTTTTAACATTATGCATACAGATGTTAATCTAAACTACTGCTATTCTTTTCAAAAGGCACCTGACCACTGGACCCTATGGTTTAAAATGAGATTTCCTTCATCCCAACTAAAGAAAACAGGTTAGGTTAGTGATTAGATGATGACGTCATGAAAGTATAATCTCCCATTTTGCTGATGTTTTATAATGTTTTGTAGAGTGCTTAACATTTCTACCTTTCATCGGCAGATCACTGGCTTTAAAACCCACCCCAGTGACTGTCTGTGTTAAGTTTATATCCTCTACCTATGGCTGCATGCATTTTCTCTTGGTACCTCCGCAAAGAAGGTGCTTCTTGGGTAGACAGACCATTAGGAATGAGTGTGGCTCAGTGTGTGAGTGTACTTGCAGTGGTCCTGATTTGGTTTCTGCCTTGGACTGTCTTGCTGACAGAATGGAACCTAGCTCCAAGCAACACAAAATTAAATAAATAAATTAGATTACATGGATGGATGAATGAATGAACAATGCAATGAGCTGTTTATATTTCACAAAAAAGAGCCAAATCTTTAAGTGGTTAGTAACAATGTATACGTAGCTCTGCTGGGCGTGTGCATTTGAAAGGAAAATGGCGTTAATTTCATTTGGCAGCAAAATAATCTGTAACACATTTGTATTACATGCTAATTGAAGAGTGTGGAAGAAAAATTAGACTTAGGGGTCACATAGTCATTTAGGATAAAGCGTTTTGATATGTATTTTCATATTAAAATGTAGCATTCATCTTAAAGAAATAGCATAAAGGATTAATAGATGTCAGAAACGTGTCTGGCATATCAGGAAACCACATAAAGTGAACAACAGAGACAAAAATGTAATACACAGAAATGTAGTGAAAGACGACTAAGGGATCAGGTGACCTGTATTCAACAAGATTAGACAGTACAGAAATTTCAAGGGTGGTGGATCAACCCAATGATATAAGAATAATAAGCATATGGTAAAATGGACTTATATTTTGTATAGATCATTTAAGTGCAAACCAACGAACCAACCAGAATAAATGTGTACATTGATTGACACTGTTATGTAAACTCAATAGTTTATAAAATTAACCTCTATCCTTTGTTTCTCTGGCCATTCTACTCATGCTGTAGAAGAACTCTCCCTTTTCAAGCATTAGCTGAAAAGTAATAAAAGACACAGATGGACAGGCTTTTCTCCTGCCTGATTACTGAATTATTCTGATAGATAATACGTTTTTTTTCTTTAATTAAGATGTTGATTTCTATCACAAGAGTCCCACATTTACAGGAAATACTGTGAAAAAAGGCATTTCTTAACATTAATAAGATAAAAGAGGCAGAACACAACAGTGCAGTCTCCCAAGGCCTGTGTGGATTGTTCTCTGGGTACTCCACTTTTTCTTTGATATCTTAAACACTTGCATTTCACATTAACCTTTTGTCAATGCATAACATTTTAATCTACTGCCTATCAATTTCAACAGAGATGTATTGTTTGAATATGGGTAATTTTGAAGACTAGCATTAACAAAGGTGGAAGGTTTTTCTGTGTTCTGTTATATTTGCTAAATATATGACAGTATATGTTTGTATTTGCATTTTATCTGAAAACTTGTCACAAAGCACTGCACCTGCCCTCTGTGAAGAGCACTATACAAAAATAACTGAATTACTTAAAGAACAATGATTAAGAAATATAAGCACTTATTTCTAGAAGGTCTTCATGCACAAGATTATTGCAGTATTTTCCTTTGTGATGGTTATTGCAACCAGTGGAGAACATGTTTCAGATTAATGACATTCAGATCATTTTCTTGATCATTTCGGAACCTGCTTTATTTCAATATAGGAGTTGATGAGGGCCTCATCAGGCAGGAGCTAAGCCTGGACAAGATTCTGTGCTAGTAGAGGGCACTTCATCACATTCACTGTCACTCATCTGGAGCCTACAGTTGAACAGGGGACTGTGGAGCTAGGAGGCAGTTGTGGTAATCATTGCTCTACAACGTTGCTCATTACTGACGTTCAGTAACGTGTTCTGTAAATTTAATAAGGAATCTGATTTAAAGTAACTGTAATAAGAAATGCACATTACTGATCTAGTAGTTGGGAGAATGCACTGATAGCACATTGCCGTTTCCAGGTTTTTTTACGGTGGCTGGAATGCCAACCTTGACACCAACCTCCAAGTTTTCCCTGTAAGTTGGAGGACCTGCTTGCAGGGCTAGATGCAGATCTACAGTAGTAGGTTAATCAAAAATCACCCTGCTACCCTAGAGCAGTCCTAAAGCAATGAGGAGTTCTAAAACCAACATTTTACAACAAAGGGACATTAAAATAATACTAGAACATTAGAATAAAACAGAACAATACTATATATTAGACTTATTTCAAGACTTTTCAAAAATATATTAAAAAATAATTTACTATTATAATATAAAACCATAATTAATATATTTGGATTCATGTTTCAGGAGACCAAAAAATTTGATATGTTTGTAGCAAAAACAAAAAAAAATAAAGGATGTCTGAAGAAAACTGATATTTCATGTTCACATGCTTGAGAAGATAAATAGTAAACATCCCACAATTTAGGGAAGAAAAAGTAATTTAAATACGTAAATATATAAGTATAGATAAAAAAATATTACAGTGGACTTACAATATAAAAAGAAGTTGTGTGTTTAGTTCATATCTCAGGGCTCTTAACTGTGGTGCTTGTAGAAAATCATTTCTACTTGTTAGCATTATAGCAAACTCTTAAATTTGAAGCTGTTCATTTTAATGAGCTCTCTGCTTACACTGTTTTTTGATTCAGTTTATAAAATCCAAACCAGTCAGAGTCAATGTTTTCTAGATTGCAGAAGAGATTTTCATATCTGCAATAAAGGAATGATTAGAATTATCTCGCCAGGGTAAAAAGATTATCAAATCTAAATTAGATAAAGGATTAGAATTATCTTTCCAATGTACATACAGTATTATTGTCCTGCTCTTATCTTGACATCTAAACATGATAACATAGCTTACTTACACTTACATACGGCCATTTTCCCCAGTTTATAAAACATTTTGTTTACTGTTTAGTTTCAAAAATAATACTTATTTTTACTAGCATGCTTAAGTGAGTCAATACATGATGGAGTAATACCCTTGTTAAAGAGGAACAGTGCTGCAGTGTTCAATCGATAAAGTGAATAGTGAAAAATGTAAAGAAATGATTTTGACAGGGAAATGTCAGAGCACGGAGCTTAACTTAAAGAATGAGATTATCATCAGACTGAAAGTGAAATTTAACAGAAATAGGCGTTGTCTCATCAGTACAATACAGTATTTCACTGCAACGATCTTTAATTTTAATGCAGATTATTGAAATAAACCATTAGTTACCCATCAACATACGGATTAGCCACAATTGTTTCCTGTCATATAACTTTCATTACATACTATATTCAGTTAGGGATTTTGAAGAAAATAATTTTGCAGCTATGGGCACAAAAACAAAAAAAAAAACCCTGTCCTAGTCACGGTGCAAAACATATTAAATAAGCCTTTATAAAAAAGATCTCTGCTCACTGGCCAATTTTTAATCCTTTTCAAGGCAAATCCTGGCATGACTTTAATGCATTAATGTTTGAAAGGAAAGAATGTACCGTAATATATTTTATTATTCCAGGAGCAAGTGTTGCCATTCCCAGCTTCAGACATTAGTGAATGAACTTTGAGTCCTTAATACAGATACAAGTTAAACATAGTACAAATTTGAATTATCATGTTCAATATCTGACAATATAAATATACTCAAACACTTGAATGGCACCCAATTTATTTGTGTTTAGCAGTCTTTTTAAAACACTGGTCAATTGTGGAATGACAGCCTCAACACTGAAAGATTTTTGGGATGCCAACTGGGTTTTCCCTTGTATTCATCTTCTTCTTCTTGTTACAATTGCTCCCATTAGGGGTTGCCACAGTGGATCATCTTCTTCCATATCTTTCTGTCCTCTGTATCTTGTTCTGTTACAACCTATCACCTGCATGTTATCTCTCATCCACGTCAATAAACCTTCTCTTAGGCCTTCCTCTTTTCCTCTTGCCTGGCAGCTCTATCCTTGGCATCTTTCCCTCAATATACTCAGCATCTCTCCTCTGCACATGTCCAAACCAGTGCAATCTCGCCTCTCTGACTTTCTCTCCCAACCGTTCAACTTGAGCTGACCCTCTAATATACTCATTTCTAATCCTATCCATCCTTGTCACACCTAATGCAAATCTTAGCATCTTTAACTCTGCCACCTCCAGCTCTGTCTCCTGCTTTCTGGTCAGTGCCACCGTCTCCAACCCATATAACATAGCTGGTCTCACTACCGTGCTGTAGACTTTCCCTTTCACTCTTGCTGATATCCGTCTGTCACAAATCACTCCTGACACTCTTCTCCACCCATTCCACCCTGCCTGCACTCTCTTTTTCACCTCTCTTTCACACTCCCCATTACTCTGTACTGTTGATCCCAAGTATTTAAACTCTACTCCTTGCATCCTCACCATTCCACTGACCTCCCTCTCATTTACACACATGTATTCTGTCTTGTTCCTACTGACCTTCATTTCTCTCCTCTCTAGAGCTTATCTCCACCTCTCCATGTTCTCCTCAACCTGCTCCCTACTCTCACTACAGATCACAATGTCATCAGCAAATATCATAGTCCACGGGGACTCCTGTCTAATCTCGTCTGTCAACCTGTCCATCACCAGTGCAAATAAGAAAGGGCTCAGAGCCGATCCCTGATGTAATCCCACCTCCACCTTGAATGCATCCGTTAGAACTCACCACTGTCACACTTCCCTCGTACATATCCTGTACAACTCTTACATACTTCTCTGCCACTCCTGACTTCCTCATACAATACCACAACTCCTCTCGAGGCACCCTGTCATATGCTTTCTCCAGGTCCACAAAGACGCAATGCAATTCCTTCTGGCCTTCTCTATACTTCTCCATCAACACCATCAGAGCAAACATCGCATCTGTGGTGCTCTTTCTTGGCATGAAACCATACTGCTGCTCACTAATCATCACCTCACTTCTTAATCTTGCTTCCACTACTCTTTCCCATAACTTCATGCTGTAGCTCATCAATTTTATCCCCCTGTAGTTACTACAGTCCTGCACATCCCCCTTATTCTTAAAAATCGGCACCAGTACACTTCTTCTCCACTCCTCAGGCATCTTCTCACTTTCCAAGATTCCATTAAACAATCTGGTTAAAAACTCCACAGCCATCTCTCCTAAACACCTCCATGCTTCCACAGGTATGTCATCTGGACCAACGGCTTTTCCATTCTTCATCCTCTTCATAGCTGTCCTTACTTCCTCCTTAGTAATCCGTTGCAGATCCTGATTCACCTTCTCTGCATCATCCAACCTCTTCTCTCTCTCATTCTCTTCATTCATAAGCCTCTCAAAGTACTCTTTCCATTTGCTTAACACACTCCTCACTTGTGAGTATGTTTCCCTCTTTATCCTTTATCACCTGCTGCACATCTTTCCCTGCTCGGTTCATCTGTCTAGCCAATTGGTACAGGTCCTTTTCTCCCTCCTTAGTCTCTAACTTCTCGTACAATTCATCATATGCCTTTTCTTTAGCCTTTGCCACCTCTCTCTTCACCTTGAGCCTTTCTCCATGTACTCTTGTCTACTTTCTTCATCTCTCTGACTATCCCACTTCTTCTCTGCCATCCTCTCTCCTGTACTTCCCCATTCCACCACCACGTTTCCTTTTCCTCCTTCCTCTGTTCAGATGTCACGCCAAGCACCCTTCTTGCTGTCACCCTCACTACATCTGCTGTAGTTTCTCAACTGTTTGGTAATTCTTCACTACCACCCAGTGCCTGTCTCACCTTCTCCCTAAACTCAACCTTGCAGTCTTCCTTTTTTAAAATTCCACCATTTGATCTTTGGCTCTGCCCTGACTCTCTTCCTCTTCTTGATCTCCAACATCATCCTACAGACCACCATTCTATGCTGCTTAACTAAACTTTCCCCTGCCACCACTTTGCAGTCTTCAATCTCCTTCAGATTGACTCTTCTGCATAGGATGTAATCAACCTGTGTGCATCTTCCTCCACTCTTGTACGTCACCATATGTTCCTTCCTCTTCTTCAAATACGTATTCATCACAGCCATGTCCATCCTTTTGGCAAAATCCACAATCCTCTGACCTTCTTCGTTCCTCTCCTTGACACCATACCTACCCATCACCTCCTCATCTTCTCTGTTCCCTTCACCAACATATCCATTGAAATCCACTCCAATCACCACTTTCTGTCCCTTGGGTACACTGTTCATCACTTCAGCCAACTCACTCCACAAATCTTCTTTCTCATCCATTGCACACCCAACTTGCGGGGCATATGCACTAACAACATTCATCATCACACCTCCAGTTTCCAGCTTCATAATCATTACTCTGTTTGACACTCTTTTCACCTCCAAAACACTCTTGACATACTGTTCCTTCAGAATAACCCCTACTCCATTTCTCCTCCTATCCACACCATGATAGAACAATTTGAATCCACCTCCGATCCACCTGGCCTTACTCCCCTTCCATTTAGTCTCTTGCACGCACAATATATCAACCTTCCATTTCTCCATCATATCTGCTAACTCTCTCCCCTTACCAGTCATAGTGCCAACATTCAAAGTTCCTACCCTCAGTTCCACTCTCTTTACCTTCCTCCTCTCCTCCTGCCTCCGGACACGTCTCCCCCTTCTTCTTCTCCTCCTCCTTCTTCGGCCAACAGTAGCCCAATTTCCACCAGCACCCTGTTGACTAACAGTACTGGTGGCGGTCATTGTTAACCCAGGGCTCGACTGATCTGGTATGGAATTTTCTATTGTTGTTCGCATATTGATTTGGTAAAATTTTACACCAGATGTCCTTCCTGACGTAACCCTCCCCATTTATCTGGGCTTGGGACCAGCACGAAGAAACACACTGGTTTGTGCATCCCCTGTGGCTGGGTTGCAATTCTGTATAATTCAAACATAATAATTAAAAGGCTGTGCATGTAAAGAACTCTTGAGCATATTTGTTTGCTCCTGTTCCTTAACAAAGATGTATAAGGTGCTTTTCAGTAAAGTGGGGACAAACATTATGACACATTTTCACTTAACGTGAAAACAAATATTTGCAAAATGCATAAATAAAACCCCTTCTAGGAAATCTATCCTTGCATTAACTTCTGTATTATTATGTAGGACATATTTTTAATAATTAGTTGATCGATCTATTGCAATTGATTTAATGTGATCAGAATTTGAATATATATTTGAGACATAATATGTGATTTTAGGATGTTAGCAGACAGCAGACTGACCACATATCGATAGATAGATAGATAGATAGATAGATAGATAGATAGATAGATAGATAGATAGATAGATAGATAGATAGATAGATAGATAGATAGATAGATAGATAGATAGATAGATAGATAGATAGATAGATAGATAGATAGATAGATAGTACTTTATTTGTCATTTCTTAGCCATTTTCAACAGTGGTGTGCAGCTGTGTTGTCAATGGGTCAAGTGAGATGTTATAAAGAAATCATTGCATTGCTAAATCACAGACACCTAACTTCAGCCCAAGACAGGAAACAAAGACCTCTATATATAGTGAGGGCTATAACGCAACTATTTAGCTAATAATTGGAAAAACCTCTGAAACATACTGCAATGACTTACAAATTAAAACTTTTAACTCTTCATGAATAACAAATGCTTGCATTAATGATATCCGAGACTGGAGATTAATTCTTCACCCTAAGGGGACAGGTGGGTAATGGCATGCTTGAAAGCACTACATAATTTGGCTCATTAAAGAGAAGGTGAGCTCAGAAAAATCAATCCAAAATGGACAATTAGACACAACAATGGTAGGTGGCAGACCAGGTATGTTTATCCTTAATATTGTGCTTTTCCCTTGAGTCTGTATTAATTGACAAAGGTTTTTCATTTGGACTTGAATATCAGTTAGATCATCTTCAATTGAAGTGTGTATATAGGAATATACACAAAATGGGTCTTTAACATCCAACATAGTGCACTTTCTTCAAAATTAGGAAAATGCATTGTCTATTTGATTTAACTCAGACTTGAACCACTCCTTCTTTTTCATTTATAAAGTCTCTTCTTCATACCTCATTAAGAACTACTGTACAGCTAGAAATAAAGTGATGCTTGAATTTTTAACATCTTCCAGGATGTTATGAGCTCTCTTAATTTTCCATTATTTTAAGATGGAAAAACAGATCTTAGATAGTAATGTAATTTAGGGTGTTTTAGAAGACAGACTGGTGTGAAAAGTAAAACTAATCTATTCATTTTCTATTATTAGGCAGAGACCGAAAACCCATCCTTACGACATAAGATGCAAGGCAGGAGATAACCCTGTAGAGGAACCTCTTACCACACAAGGCACTGTCACTCACAGGGTCAATTCAGTTTGGTTTTTGAAAACTGGGATTAACTGGAAGTCAAGCAAAGTAGGTGGAGAAAGCCCAAGTGAATATAAGTAGTTCATACAAAATCCTCAAAAGGAGTGGCAGGGCTGTTAATCAAAACCAGATCCTTGGAACTATGAGACAACAAAGCATACAAATGTGTCACTGTGCCAACGTGTCATTCTAATTCTACCAATGTCTATTGTTTAACATTCTCAGATGATCTGATATGTCTCCACAGTCCCAGAGGTACCTTCAGTATAAGTGTAGTCATGGCCATTCACATTGTCTGGCATACAAATCCTGTCTTTGAAGCTGCAAGGCATAATACGTGCTTGACACTGTAACACTTGTTATCATTTAAGTTGGGAATGGTTCATGATGGGTACAGAACTTTCTTCATGTAACATAAGTTAACATGTAAAAGAAGAATATAAAATATTAGTTTACTGAATAACAAGGTTGCGGTGGGTTGGCACCCTGCCTGGGATTGGCTCCTGCCTTGTGCCCTGTGTTGGCTGGGATTGGCTCCAGCAGACCCCCGTGACCCTGTAGTTAGGAATATAGCGGGTTGGAAAATGGATGGATGGATGGATGAATAACAAGGTCTGTTCCATTTATTTTCATAACTATGTTTTACCAGAATATTTACTTTTTAAATTTTTCTCCACTATGACCCCAGTGAAAGAGCATATCATAGGTCCTTAAACTAAGTACTGACTGACGATTTTCCAGGCAGGTAAGAAAGGGCCTGACCATTAATCCAGTTATTTCAATCCTGTGCTAAAAAGGAGGTGGCATAATCTGAAATTTCTTTGAACTAGTATCACCAACAGAGAGTCACATAAATGTTAAACTGGCCTTAGGAAAAAAATAAACAAATAGTATTCATATAAAACAAAGATGAAAAATAATCAAAATCTACACATTTTTAATGTAGGGAATCAGTTTATTTCTCAATGAAAACTGTAATGAATTACCAACCTGCTCAATTTGAGTTGGGTAAAGGATGATGGGGAATATGATTACAGTTTGCAAAAATTCAATAAATATCATTAAGGTGGAAATCAGACAAAAAAATCATAAAACCATGGCACAAAACATGTATTGTAGCAACTAAGGAGAGAGAGACACAAAATTGGTTCTTGGAATGTGGCATTCAAAAGACATTGTTTTTATTAGAATACTGTAAAGCTGAAAGCAATGATTAGCCTTCCTTTAGAATGCTGTTTGGGGCCAAAAGGCATACCTCTAAAATAAGAAAAAAATATTGCTATCTTGTTCTTCACTTCTTTACTCAAACTTAAATACTTTACTCTTCTGCTTTTTTCCTTAATTAGCAGCCAAACAAAAAAGAAATACAATTGGAGCCAACACATGACCAGCCAGCCAGTGTCCATCATACAATATCTAAAAATAAAGAAAGGTGAAGGTCTCAGTAATGCGGATCTCCTCAGGTCCACAAGATATTTTGATGGCGCCCTTACGAAAAGAAAATCAACAGTTTTGAAAATGCCTGCTGTGGCAGACACAGAGGCATGGCAACTGAGTGGAGTGGCTGGATAATCCCATGGATCTCCGAGCATGGAGAGTCCTACTAAAACCTAAGCGTCATCCTTTTTTTTCAAACATTCCTCCTGTTACACATTTACCAATCTATGCAGCAAGCAAAGTTGATCAGGATTCTAGCTCCTGATTTGAAAGGGTACAGTTTCAAACCGTTTGACCAGTTACAGCTTCTGTTACAAGTTTTAAAAGCAGTTGTTATTGGTCATATGGTTTGAAACAGTACACTTTCATATTGCAGGTCGTAATCCTGTCCTTGAAATGACAAAGGGTAGCTGGGAAGCAACTGGGCTGGGAGCTGAGCAGCAACTTTCTGTGTTTGTGTTATTTCTAGTAATTGAAACTGTATATTCAAGGTACAAAAAAATTCTGTTTGGGTATTTGTGCCAGCTAACTCTGTGTTATGCATGTGCTATTTTGTTTTAATTAAAGTGAATTATTCAGCAATTTTATAAGGTTTGTCAGCAGTGCAGTAAACATAATGTACATAACATGCAGTGTATAATAAAAAGTACGCTCAGCCCCCTTAGACAAATTCACAATCAGGCAGTGACTGCTTGCTATGAAAGTATGATTAACAGGGAATTTCTAGTTTATTTAAGTGATATTAAAGTAACATTTGTATAAATTGAAAATCATTCCATGTGCAATATAGAAAATAATACATTGACCTGATATAATACAGTTCAGTGTGTGCTTTCGATAATTAAACTTAACAATACACTTTAATGAAAATACCATATAAAATAATAAAACGTCTACTTCTCTTGAGGTGCAGACTCAATAAAAAAATCCATGAAGCAGTAGTTTTACATTATGTTGCATTAAACATTTATTGAATGAAATAAACCTACAAATATTTTACCCAGTATTTTATTTTTAAAATGCATGTTTATGAAATTATTTATTTTCAGTGTCATCCTCTTACACAAAAATTAAATATTTGACATACAAAATCTAATTTCAAAGAAACTCTATATTCAATTAAATATACCTACAGTATATTACACTTTATTTTCTTTAAGTCTTTATATTTTTTAATTAATTAAGAAATGTCTGAATATTTCCTTAATATTATATGGGATGCCTCCTCAATATTTTTCCCTGATGCCACTGAAGAGCACCAACCAGCCATCAAATTCAATAATGGGTTTAATTAACAACAAGAATTGACTGCTAATTTGGAAACTAGTTGGAAGTGAAATTAGATGGAGTTCGAGGCCTCGATTTACTGGCCATCTATTGGCTCACTTCACATTTAACTTTTGTTTCTCTTTCGTTTAGAGCAGGGGTCTCCAATCACAGTCCTGAACGGCCGCAGTGGCTGCAGGTTTTTGTTCTAACCCGGTTGCTTAATTAGAAAGCAATTCTGCCAATAATTTAATTTCATGGCTTGTTGGTGCTTTAACTCTGCTATGTCAGGTCATTCTCATATCCTAGACTTTCTTCCCATATCTAAGGATATCATCCAAATGATTTGAAGGCTAAAATGGACGAGCAATTCTCAATCATTCACTTTTTTCTCTTTACTTTCCTTCCAAGTATTTAATTAAACCAAATAATGCAAGATAAATACACACTGGCGTAAATAGTAACAAGCCAAATGGAGAAATGCTGGTCTCTTTTGTCATTCGCATGTTATTGCTAATTAGGATCCATTAAAAACAATGAATACAGCTGTTTCAGATGAAAATAAGCAATAAGCATTCAAAATCTTAATGAGCGAGACAACTAAAGTGAAGCAGAAGTGTTACTTGAGCAATTAGTGCTTCTTATTAAGCAATTGGGTTGGAGCAAAAACCTGCAGCCACTGCGGCCCTCCAGGACTGTGATTGGAGACCCCTGGTTTAGAGGAAAAAACACAATTCAGAGGACTGGAACTTAAAAAAAAACAAATGAAAGGAAAATAATTCAATTAACAGCAGAAATTAATCACTGATTACATCGACTCCTGCACTAACGTAAAACTGACTGAGAGCACACACAGCGACTGCGACAACATGTGGTACACTTTTACCATTCTGATGCTACAGAAAGTGTTTTCCGTTGCATCATGTTATGTTTATTTGAATTATATTAAATGTCTAAAAGGATTTTTAGTAGACTTTTCAACTCTTCATCATTAACAGGAGTTTGCTGTATTTCAGCCCAGATTAACGAGATTGCCGTTCGTTGTGTGTTGGGAGCGGGCGGAGCAACGTGCTATCAGCCCGTTAATCTTTGCCGTTTAAAATCACCGCCCCCACTTTAAGCACCGCCTTCCTGTAGCTTTGGATTGGTTTAGAGATGTGACATTCAGTGAGTCGTCTAATTGTTCCCACCCAATTTTAAGAGCAATACTACTTGGATACGTCTAGTTTTAGCGAGACTAAACTGCATATTCTGTGTTATGGACACGGATCATCTGTTTTTCTCGTTCTATTATAGTAATACATTTTGGAATGATTTATTTATTTGGTTACAGCCAAAAATTCCCTCTCTCTCTCGTTTTACTAGAAAAGATGTGATCTTTGGGATTCTAACATATGATAAGAAACTTAAGTGTTTATTGAATGTCTTTCTCATTTTAGGAACATTCTTTATTTACAAGTGTAAATATATCCAAACTAAACCTTCAGTGATGTTTTTCTGTCAAAGAATTCGCATTATGCTGCAAATCATTAAATATATGAAAAAAAAATCAGGAAAAAATGTTAAATATTATTAATCCTTATAATTTACATTAAGAGATCCCTTAACTCCTTTTTTCTTCTCTTTCTCTTGTATTTGTTTCTTTTTGTGTGCTCTGTTTAATTACAAAATTGTTGAAATATGGAAATTATATTTTGCTGTATTGTTGTATATATGTTTTGCCCTGTTATATATTTTATGTATACATTGTACTTTTGCAATTCATTAATAAACTAAAATATTAATTAAAAATGTTTTAGCGAGAGTAGCCCTAAGTAAACAGTTCTTTCTTAGAAAGCGGTCAGACTTTCTAAGCTTCTCGGCCACCGTACATAAAGACGGCCAGCCCGCCTATTTTGTCAGGGACTGACGGAAATGCCAGTTTGAATACACCGGAACAGCAAGATGGAGGAGGAGGAAGAGGACCGCCTTAGCAATGATGAGCTTATGGACGATTGGCTCATTGAGTCAATTAAACTGTAAGAAATATAACATCATCTGCTAATGCAAAGACTTTACAGTAGAGTTGTATCCTGTTTAGTTGCATTGAAACAATTGTATAGTATTGGAAGTAAAATCATACTAACCGTTACTTTCATTTGTGTAACGCTAGGGGGAATATCAGAGCAGCTAAGACACCGATACCTGCAGTACACAGACACGGCAGCCTGGCTAAAACGTGACTGGCAGTCTTGACATAAATACCGAAACTCAGCCATAAAATGTTTCAGCTCAGCTTTGCACCTCGCCGAATTCAAATGGCAATCGTCTATTTTAGGTGAACATCGGTGCTTTATTTTACGCTGCGTATTGCAGAACAATTGTTCATCTGTGCTCCGCTGTGATAAATTACACATGCAGCTTGACTGTGTTTTTATATGTACAGTATTTTGCAGCATTACTAAATGTATTAATGCACTGTGAAGGTTAGATGAAAACTGGCCCGATCACAAAACAAGAGCTGAACAACAGTTGCTGTGTATATTCAGGAGGTAATGAAGAGCAACATGCCAGCTTGCTTCATTCATCTGATGATAGCTGTAATGTTCACACATGTCTTTCAGTTATGAACATGCAAACTTTAAATACTTAATACTTTGCTGGTACAGTGATATGCCTCTCAAGAACTGTAAAAGAAGCCTGACTGGCAATAGAGTCTGACTGTGCTTGAAGAGAAAAAGCTTCCTATAATTAAATGAGCCAAAAAAACAAAAACTGGTGAGACGAAGAAGGGTCACATCATTTTTTATGTGAATAATTAATATGAAACCTTTTATTGGGAACAAAACATTATTTAGTTGCTGTGAAAGTTTAATATTTTATTTGAAAACACATTATTGAACTTTTTCCTATGGTTTTGTAACATAAAACTAAAAAGTCATATAGATCTGTGAATTGTTAACGCATACAGTTGAACAACACATGTTTATAATATGTAACATTCAAATATTTATTATTGTTTTAAGTGATGTCTATAGCATCTCTCTGCATACGTGCATGTCTTACTCTGACAGGCATGAGGAACCTTAAGCAGTCTTGAATAGAGAATACTACACTGGCAATGAATCCATCTTTTCAAAATTCACAAAGGCATTTTAAAGCTGACACAGCAGAATTCCTTCCATTAAATACGGAATTAAATATATTAGGAAAATAATTGTGAAGTTTATTTAACCTTTAAGACAAGAACCAATGTATATCTTTGCAGAAATTGTAATTATACAACTTTGTAATTTGTTTCAGATTGAAGTGACAACTTTTAAAAATGTATCTGGATATAAGAATGGAAAAACTAACCAATTAGCTATGCAAAGTAATTGAAAGGATGGAGTGCCTCTTCCTTTACATAAAAGTTTTTATAAATGAGACTGTAATTTTTTTTGTTATTAAAAACGTGTTTTATTAGAATAGTCCACTTGTTAACATTACAGCTTTTTTTGCAAACTTGGGTTTTCTGGAAGTGTCATGATGAATACAGTAGAAATGCACCAGAATTCAGTAAGATTACTTCTGTGTTTCACATATAAAGAATGTTCATATTGAAAATACGATGTAAAAACGTGATGTTTTTAGCTTTATTTATTTTAAGTACCTGTGATGTGGTGGAATCATTTTCAGTTATGCTGTTTTTTTTTACATTTTTGTAAAATATCCTTTTGAAGATTAATGTAGATTTTATTTTTTGTGTCTTGTAGTTACAACAATTTGCATGCATTTGAACTCCAGGATCCTACAAAGGTCATTGAATGGACTGGGGAGAAAAGTAAATCTCACTTTCTTTCTCTGTATTTGCTTTTAAAAAGAATTACTTCCTGGTATCATGTTAATGACAAATTATTTATACAGAAGAAAATGTAAACATTATATGTTTAATAAAAGAAATAGTGAAAAAATTAAAAGTAGTACGGTATATAAGTAGTTTTATGAACAAATCTGTTTACAGTCTGTAGACGTCTCCAAATGCGTGTTTTATATTACAGTTTTGATATTTATGATTAATGTAAATAATTACAAAACAATGTAAAAATCCAGTTTCAACCATTACAGAAACTATGCTGTTGATTTCAATGTGTATGGAAAACATGCAAGCAGAACATGAAATTAAAATGGAATAAAATGAAAGGATGCAAAAAAATGTCTTTGCTTACTCCTCGGCCACAGTGATCAATCTTTTGGCTAAGGAATTGGACATTTAATAATAAAGATTTTACTTCAGTTCCCACATGTGACTTTCTGTGTCTTGTTGAGAAAGTAACATAACTTGACTGTGCTCCAGTTGTAATACATATAACTATGTTAACAATTTAGCATTACTTTCAGTTGTAAGGATTTTATTGGAATAGTGTTCACTATAGAGAGACACTATATAAAATTAAATGAATGTGGCCCTCTGCTCCCTTCCTGTCAGAGGGGCTGTTGGCTGCTTAGCCTAATTTATATTTGTTGAGGCATTGTCTTGGTTTTTCTGCCAACCTTCAAGCTGAAGTGAACTTACTCTGTTCTGGAGACCTGACTATGGAAGCAGTTATTCATCTGCCATTTTCTAGTACTTTCTTGCTTCACATACTGGGTGGGTAATAAGTTTGCTTCTCAGAGATATGTATACATAAATGCTACACCCTATAAATGCTATATATAAACTTACTTATTAGGAGCACATACAAAATGAACAACGGAAAAAAAAGGTTTTTGGTAGACTTGTTAACTTGCAAAACAGTTGATTATAATACAAGAAATACTGAACTATCAAATTAAACCATTCAGGCCAGTATACCACATCATGTCTTACTCATCTAATGTTTCCAAAATATCACAGATTGTGATTTGTTATTGATCCCTGCTTGTAAAGTCAGGCACAGTATCAAATCTCTGGACTATAGCTAGTACTGTTATGTTTTTTAAATATGTAGACCAAAACAGCACACAATATTAAGTGTATTATAAACATAAATATGGTTTATCTTGACATATAGTACACACAGAGAATTTTATAGCATAACATCCTATTACACTTTATAAGGTCCTTTCTACATTTCATGATTATGGACAGCAATGAATCTACTACAGCTTCAAAGTATTTCTCAAAAGCCACACTTTCTATCTTGAGTCATCTACTTCTCCCAATACCCCCCCTAACTTTTGAACTTTAATGTCTAAAATGTTTACCCCAATGTGAGACATTACACTAAGTGTTATTTTACCATATCAGCTCAAACCTAAACCTGGTCCAGATCCTTATGTGTAGATTGCAATACTAGTGTGTGTGCTGAGCTACCTAATTTAGTAACATTTGCAGATAGATTGTATGGTATTCACTGATAGGTTTTATGGTATTCATTTGAGCATAGGACCCCACTTTTGAGTAATTCAAAAAAGTTAATTGTCTTTAATATATTGATTTTTTGTTTAAGTTAATTCTGCAGCATTCTGTACTGTACACCCCTGCCTGAATGTCTAACGTATGAAGACCAGCCTCGAATCTGATATTTTATCAAAATATTTAAAAAGCAATGACAATACCAAGTGGTTCACACTACTAATCTAATTCCTCAGTAAAACCCATCTCCATCTTCTAAACACACCAGCATAAGTATATTGGTGGGTTTTATGTAATGGAACAGTGGCTGCTTACATCCAGTGTTAAGGAATTTCTTCAGTATTTAGTGATTAAAAGTTTATGCGGTGTACATACTGTATAATAATTAGTTTCTTAGAACACACTTGGGTAAATTTTGTCCTATTCTTGTGATCTTATTTGACTTTTTAAAAACAGTAACATTGTATACCTCCAATTTGTTTATTATATACTTAACTATCTTTGTTTCTGCCTTTATGCTACTGACTGCATTACAGGTGAAAACTCAAGTAGCATATGAATTAAGAGAATTTTCTCTTTTCATTTACTGTATATTTTAGTTCCCCTTTAGTTTAATACATTTTAACTCTTCCTGACCAATACACTGTGCCATGTCAGCTTTATTTCACTAATTCTTTTGTACTAATAGGTATTTGTGTGGCTGGTTTCAAATCCGGTGGTAGAAGTGAAATTCTGGAGCTGACTTTACCACAGAAACTATGTGCAAAGGAAGATCAGGTAAATAAAAAGTGTATTTTGGTAACTGGTGTAAAAATTCCTTTATATCACATAAACTCCAAACATTAATCTATTGTATACAAGGTAAATAATTTGTAATGGTTAAAAAAAAGCAAGACACATAAAATGCTTATATGCATTAAATACACAATGTAGATGATGCAGAAATGGTAAAGAAAGCTCAGCAGTATGACACCCTCCCGTTTGTTCTACAGTGCTGCAACATGTAGGTAAATACTACATTTATGAGTCTTTCACTTTTCATATATTATCAGTCTGAAAATAAAGAAAGTTCTTTCTGAGAACAGTAAATTTAAAACTCTCTGCATAAGGCTCAAGTAAGAATTTATGATACAATAACCAATTAAGGTATTCATTTGTTAATTTAATTTTCCATTATTCACTTAATTAACATTTACATTTATATTTATTTGGTTAGCAGACACTTATCTAAAGCAACTTACAAAAGAGGTAAACAGTCGAGTAACATTAGGCTAGGGCCTGTTTGTTCAGCAAGTGTAATAAAACAAGTAACAAAAGTTGATTGCCTTAAGTGAAAAGATGTAATAACTCGTACATTTACAATCAGTAAAGCAATTACACATAAATAGCCAAGAATATAATGTATTTCAATTAGACAGATATTCACAAAACAGATGGGTCTCCAGTTGCTTCAGCAGTACAGATGGAGGTGGGCATCGCATTCCACCAACTTAGAACCACACACAAAATGAGTCTTGGTTGAGATTTAATGCCACATTGAGGTGGCATTACCATACTCTTCCATGGTAGACCTGTGTGGGCAGGAGGGAGCATAGCACTTCACCACTGTCTCCATATACTCAGTTGCTGTGATTAGAACTTTATGTGTGCTGCTACAGGGAGTCAATGTGGCATCCTGAAGTGAGAAGTGACATGTGCCCGTCTCGACTGCTTAAATACAAGACGGGTTGCTGTATTTTGGACTATTTGCAGCAGCTTGATAGCACATGCGGCTACTCCTGCCAAAAGTGAGTTGCAGTAGTCCAGACGTGACAACACCAAAGCCTGGACCAGATGTTATGCTGCATATTCTGTCAGAAAAGGTCTGATCTTGTGGATGTTGTACAGCACAAACCTGCATGAACATGAAACAGTAGAACTGTGGTCAGAAAAAGATAGCTGCTCATCAGTCACCACACCAGGGTTGTGAACAGGACTGGCAGGTGTTAGTGACAGTGAGCCAAGCTGTACAGAGATGGGGAGGTGGACAGACTGGCTGGCTGGGATCACAAGAAGCTTGGTTTTTGCCAGGTTGAACACTAGGTGGTGGTCTTTCATTCAGCTTGAGATATCAGTAAAACATGCAGAGACTCTAGCATACCGTATTGTCCTTTGGGAGGAACAGTAGGTACAGCTGTGTATCCTTGGCATAGCACTGATAAGAGAACCCATGCAATTGGATGATGGGGCCCAGCGAGATGGTGTACAGAGAAAAGAGAAGAGGACCCAGCACCGATCCTTGAGGTACAACAGTGCTTTGAAAACTCCCCTCACCAAGACACATTGTAGGATCTGCCAGAGATGTAGGACTCAAACCATCTGAGAGCAGTCCCAGTGATCTGAAGGTCAGAAAGGTGTGGCAGGAAGGATATTGTGATTGACTGTGTCAAAGTCAGAAGAGAGATCTAACATGATCAGGACTGATGAGATGATGTTAGCTCTAGTAGCTGGTCAACCACAGTCAGTAGAGCTGTCTCAGTTGAGTGGTTCCTCTTGAATTAAATAAAGAGTTGCTTGTAAAATATAATAATAATAATTAAATGATGTCTACATCCCAGCCAATAGCAAATATATTGTGAAAAACAGTGTTTAAAACTTGAGCTAATTTAGGTCTGTCTGCTTATTTGATTTGTGTATTCAGCATGTTGATGTTTTAAAAGTCTGATGTGCAGCCATCTTTGTCTTTCAATGATTTATTAAGTTCCAAAACCCTGTATTTTTTTCTTATCCTACCTGACAGCCGTGCCAGGGACCGGTGTTAAGGCATTTTTATATTTCATAAGTTGGTTGTAAAGATACAGATTGATGATATAGACAATTTCATTACATAAAATCATTGAGTTATGTAAGACAAGTAGTGAAAACAAACAGTATGGACCAGTCTGTACTGTACCATAGGTTGATATGCCATGAAACCTGCATGGTTGATACTCTCAAATAAGTTAATCATCATTAATGAGATAGAAAAGAGAGATTAAGTAAGTGACCAGGCTGTTAGTATTTTAGTAGCTTGACAATCAGTTTCTTTAATTGGCAGTTTTGAAGGAGAAACCTCAAAATGCTTGATAATTTTAACAGAATTGGGGGTTGTAGAGAGAAAAAAAGAGTTAACTATAAAAGCAGTTTATTTTAGACAAATTATTGCATGTATAGTAAGTTAACCGTTGAATGAAGTACATCTTTGCAGCTGTTTTTTTTCTTCTCTTTTTCCAATGAGCTTATAATGTTAGATAAACATATTGAACATGTCAAAATTTCTTGCAATAATGTCTGTTCTAATATAATTAGAAAATATTTGCAAATTGAATTATTGTTTAAAGATGTAGATTCATTCATCTGACTTTGGGATTTAAGAGTCCTTTGCTGAAAAAAAATTTTCTTCTTACATATTTGGATGTAAAATTACATGAAAATAAAATGTTATTGGACATTTCTTTTGCCTAATTGTAAGGATATTTTCACTGGTGTCTTTTTAAAATATTCTGAGCTATTCTGTTTTTTTCAGTACTGTTACAGTATACTTGTATCAAAAATAAACTTTATAAAGATATTATTTTAATAGAATTTTTTTCTCTTTTCTTAGGGTCTATGCCCTGAGCGAGACTTTAAAATGGAACATGGAGGATTTTCAGAGAGACCGATTTACTGCTTAAAACATGTACAAGGAACAAGGTAATTTATGTAATACACTATTAGATTAGCCAGAACTAATTACTAAAACTTGTTTAGCTTTTTGAATAAAATGAAACAAATATAGTTAGAGAAATGCATTTATGTGTAAGACTCTTATTTTTATTCATTTATTTTTCACTTAATGTATTGTAGTTCTATAATATATTTCTTCTTTTTTTATTCAAATTAAGGCTATTAGTCTCTAGTGGACCACCTGACAACTCTTTACAGATCTGGCAAATTGGTGTTGATGACAGTGGTGAGAAGATAAGTTCTTTGTATTGCATATTAGCTGTAGTTGTATTCATTATCATTTTAAACATTTATTATTTAATCTGCTCTTGTATTTATTCATTTTATTATCAATTACCATTGATACTCAAACATATTTTAGATATTTTAATACTAGGAGAGCTGCTTAAAAACAAAAATTTCCAACAATATTGTTAAAATCAAATTTATTTATCTTCACAAGTCAATAGTTGCATTGTTATTATATGTGATCATCAGAAATTATAACATAAACAGTAAGACCAAATCCACAGGATCTAATTATGTGTTTAAAATATGTTTTCTTTTGCACCCCCTTAAATGAACAAATTTCAGAAGTCTTCATAATGCTTAAATTGAGTTAATTGCAGACACATTTATCTTAACCATAAGCATCATACCCTAAAGCACTGTGGGGTGGAGCATACCTTTTACTTCCAGGTATATGTACATTGTAATGGAATGTTGATGCAAGTGGTGAGCTTTTGTCTAATTACACTTTCAATATATATCTTACTCTAAGCAGAGTAGTTTATGAGTAAAAAATGTGCAACATGTGACCACGATGAGTAAAACACTTTTAAATTTGCTGCAGGTTTGTGCAGTATACCAGTACTAAAAAAGTACTGAAAACTGAATTTTTCAATTGGTATGATACCAGCATTTTGTTAATTTTAGTACTGGAAGTAAATGGTTTTCAGGCACTTCACACTCAGCTGTTTATAAGCGAGATCACATCCCCCCTGCTGCTTTTCAATGAAATATACACATTATGTCAAGCTTGATTTACCATGAGGCTCCCCACTCTCCAGATACCCTGGTCAATCCTGGTTAATGAACGTAAATATCAATTTAAACTCTCTGGCAATTCCAAGGGTAGAAAAGCTCCTTGTACTGATTTGCGGAGTATGGCAAGGCAGGGAAGAGTAGGGAGGCTGCTGTGAGAACTGAGGAGTCATCAGTTATTTGCTTTCATACCGCTTTGGTAGTGGTACTGAGGTCCGAAAGCTAGTATTGATTCTGAAGTCAAAATTTTAGCACCAATCCAATACTACTTTACTAACAAGTATTGTAATTAATATATTTTTCTTGAATTTGAAGTGTAATCTGTTCAATTTGACAATAATAATAATAAAACATTTTATTTATATAGCACCTTTCCCATTGCAGAATTTCTTATTTTTGTCTGTTTGTTTAATCTTTTAGATGTCATCAGGCTATTGAACTGTATAAACAACGAAGAGCAAAACAACCATTGGAGCAAAATAGCTACCAGTGCAGCTGGATCACCTTGTGTTCTGCATGGGACACATGTAAAGAATCTTCAAGTCACTGAAATAGAGTCTACAAAAAATGTGTTTTTACCAGGTAGTTATAAACTGTTTCACTTTTTTTCTCTCAGAGACTGTTAGGAAAAGTTGTTTTATAAAGGTGTGCATTAAGATATATGACTATGCATCTATTTTCTGATTTCACTTTATCAGTGAACCCACTGACTTTAAAGTAGCAACAAATCGTAAATAAATTGTTACTTTATTGCAGAGCACAGTCATGAATGCAACTAGATATAGTCATACATGTCCAGTTACAGTTACAAATTAGTATAACAAGTGGTTTTCTATGTGTGAAGACATCCTAATAGACTTTAGAATGTGCAAACCCCACACAAAATACAATCGATCTTTCTACTGGACTTTTGAGATGTGAGACAGAAGAGCTCACCACTGTGTCATTAGATTGTAGCCCATCATTACAACGTAAAGGTATATGTTGTTATATCGGGCCTGATATTTCTTTGCATCTCTCTTTTTGTAGGGATTGCCTCTGTGGATTTAGTAAGCAGCCTTGAGTTTTTGAGCAAAGATGCATTTCTCTTATGCTCTGTCAGGGGCCAAATGTGGTTAATGGACATGAGACAACAAAAGGTTGTAGCAGCACAGGATGTGTGTGCTTTGCCAGCTGAAGATTTCTACTGGTGTATGGGGGTTGAAAGGAGACAACCTGATTTAGATGCTGTGCCCTGCAGAGTGGCAAAACTTTCTTCTACTGGCTACATTTTTGTATCAGATGTGCGAAATTTGGCAAAACACATGTGTCAAACAAAAGTGAGCATTCCCTCACCAGTGGCTGAAAATAAGTTTATGAATGTGTCATGGGCACCTGCTTTGGATAACAATATTGCCGTATCTGGTAGGTATATTTTTAAATTTCCATCACTTCATGTAGGCACATCCTTTTTTTCTAAGAAATTATATTTGAGTATTTTTGCTAGCAACTCAAACTTTAACTGTATTGCCAGGCAACATAGTTGCTAGAAATTTTACTTGGTGTTACATCTATACACGTAACAATTTATATAGTATTAAAGAACACAATATACAATACATGACACCATCACATTACATACAGTAGACATAGATCTACAAAGCAGTATAGTAAAGCAGAATTGTACTCCCACCCGGTAATATATTTCATAAGTCCTATATGTATAAAAAAACATAATTTATATTGATATGAGGAGAATAGAAATCAGGAAGAGACAGATGAATCAAGAATTTGCTTAAACATGGGTGGCTACAGTAGGTAAGAAACTGTTTCTATGCCTAGTAGTTCTTGTAACCTTGTCTACTTTGTTTCTACTTTTAATATGTGTTTGTGTTGATTTGTTTAACATTATGTTTCTGCTCTGTGCCCCAGGTTTCAGTGGATCCATAGAGATCTATAACATAACATCCTGGCATTCCACTGATACTGAAGCATGTCCAATGTTTGTTCATAAAGGTCACACAGTATTAGAAGACAGGGATAAGGGAGAAATCCCTTTAGTTACGGCACACACATGGCATCCTTGGAAACCAAGGACAGTTTTATCAGCAGCAACTGATGGATCATTACAAGTATGGGAATGGCGATGATTAATGTATTTGAAATAAATATAAAATCATAACCTGGATAGTCTTTTCTTTACTTCTTGTACTCTTGTGTTTTGCCTAATGTTTTTTTGTGCTGAATTAACATTTATGTAAGTAGTTTATATGTATAATATCTATTTCTAATCAACTTTGCATTTAATGCATGTCCTGGAAAAAAAGAA
This sequence comes from Erpetoichthys calabaricus, assembly GCF_900747795.2. NCBI lineage: Eukaryota > Metazoa > Chordata > Cladistia > Polypteriformes > Polypteridae > Erpetoichthys > Erpetoichthys calabaricus. The sequence continues at coordinate 45,878,549 of NC_041397.2, read as the reverse complement.
CAAAAGTACTTTGGACCGCAGGGGCAGGTTTAACATAAGCAGTCATATTGAAGAACACTTTATGTCCAAGTGTTCCACTTCCATTTTAGATTAGCATTGATCCTAAACAACTCATTTATTTGAATAATTTAACATCTGCACCATGCCAGTAATAAATGATGCAGAATACAATTGCCTGCTAAGTTAAATATGTTTACTTTAAACCGATGCAGCAATAAAATAAAAGTGAGATTTGAGAAATATTTATGGTTAAAGGTTTGACTAGGAAAGTGAAATAAACAGTTTGTTGATGTCGGTGGATTGCAGGCCGTGTACATTTATTGCATATAAAAGATTTGCTAGCAGGTATGGTGCCAGGTTTGGATTTAGTTAATTGATTCTGATATTTAAGCTTAACTGAATTGGGAGGTAGGAACTCAAAAAGTGGCATTTTAATCAGATGTTATTGCAAGTAAAATACTAAAATATTTTAAAATAAAGGAAGACATCATGTACCCCACCTACACATTTGCCTCTTAAATATGAATATTTCTATTCTAATATCCATGGAGGACACAATGTGAGAAGACTTGAAAAAATTCTTCTTACTCAGGATTAGTGCTTGTTTGTCATTCTGGGAACATTTTAAAATATAAACATAATCACACACTCATTTGCCGTATAATTTAGTTACAGTGATCCCTCGCTATATCGCGCTTCGCCTTTCGCGGCTTCACTCCATCGCGGATTTTATATGTAAGCATATTTAAATATATATCGCGGATTTTTTGCTGGTTCGTGGATTTCTGCAGACAATGGGTCTTTTACTTTCTGGTACATGCTTCCTCAGTTGGTTTGCCCAGTTGATTTCATACAAGGGACGCTATTGGCAGATGGCTGAGAAGCTACCCAGCTTACTTTTCTCTCTTTCTTGCGCTGACTTTCTCTGATCCTGACGTAGGGGGATTGAGCAGGGGGGCTGTTCGCACACCTAGACGATATGGACGCTCGTCTAAAAATGCTGAAAGATTATCTTCACGTTGCTATCTTTTGTGTAGCTGCTTCCTGAAACGACATGCTGCACGGTGCTTCGCATACTTAAAAGCTCGAAGGGCACGTATTGATTTTTGATTGAAAAACAAACTCTGTCTCTCTCTCTCTCTCTGCTCCTGACGGAGGGGGTGTGAGCTGCCGCCTTCAACAGCTTTGTGCCGCGGTGCTTCGCATACTTAAAAGCCAAACAGCCCTATTGATTTGTTTGCTCTTCTCTATCTCTCTGACATCTGCTCCTGACACGCACTCCTTTGAAGAGGAAGATATGTTTGCATTCTTTTAATTGTGAGACAGAACTGTCATCTCTGTCTTGTCATGGAGCACAGTTTAAACTTTTGAAAAAGAGACAAATGTTTGTTTGCAGTGTTTGAATAACGTTCCTGTCTCTCTACAACCTCCTGTGTTTCTGCGCAAATCTGTGACCCAAGCATGACAATATAAAAATAACCATATAAACATATGGTTTCTACTTTGCGGATTTTCTTATTTCGCGGGTGGCTCTGGAACGCAACCCCCGCGATGGAGGAGGGATTACTGTACTTCTGAATGTTGGCTTTACATTATTGCTAACAATCCTTTTCTACATGACACATTCAGTTAGTGTTTTTATTCCTGCAACATTTCTGAGCATGGGCAGCATGATGTGGTGATGTGGTCACAGATCCAATTTGTTGGGTTCAAATTCCATACCTGGCTAATTCTAAATGGGCTGGTGGGTTCATGAGTGGCCCCTGCACTATATTTACATTTATATATTTACTGATGCGTTTATTCAAGGCGACATACAACATTTATGATGCAATTGGTTTTATTTCTTTTTGTTTTTCCATTTGAGTCACACAGGGTTTATAGTGGGATTTGAACCCACAAGCTCGGGCTCTGAAGTCCAAAGCCTTAATGGCTACTCCACACTGCCTGCCTGCACTAGGCTACTGGGCCCTTCAAGGCAGGTTCCTGTCTTATACCCAGTGCTGCTGAGATATGCTCCAGCCTGCTGTGACTCTGAATTGAGTTATGTAGGCCTGACAATGCCATGTATGGTCACATTATAATATTGATGAAAGTTCAACTGCTCGCAGTCCTCATGTTGTTTATGTAACAATGTCAAAGCACAACTCCACCAAGAATGGAGTGGCGTAGTTCCTGAAAGAATTGATTAAATATATAATGTAACTGCAAGATATAACACTTTATTTTTTCCCAGGGGGACATTTGGCTGTTTTTACAGAAAATGAATAAATAAGTAAATAAAAAATATAACAAACGACAAACCCCTCTCAAATATACACCAGAATGACTGGTGAGTTCCTAGAATGACATGCAATGACAAATTTTATTAATTATATCTCTGCTATTGATATTGTCATTCCATGCAGAATGGTCACTAAACTTCTGGACTTGGGCATTAGTCAGTCCGCTAGTTTATGGATCTGTGACTTTCTAACAGACCACCAACAGACAGTCAGATTAGGCCCGTACTCATCACCCACTCTGCTAGTCAGTATTGGAGCTCCACAAGGTTGTGTGCTGAGCCCGCTTCTGTACTCCCTGTAAACCTGTGAGTGAGTTCCAACTCATTGAAATTACAGCATTGTTAAGTTCACAGATGACACAACGTCAACTGGGTTGATCTTGGATGGCATTGAGTCATCCTGCAGGGATGAGGTGTGGGGCTTAGCTAATAACCTATTTCTCAATGCCAAAAAAAAACTCGATTAAAAGATCAATTTCAGGAGGTAATGGCCTGGTACCACTCACCATAAATGGGGAGAAAGTAGCAAGAGTCCCCAACTTTAAGTTATTGGTCTTATGGACTACCAACACTACATCACTGGTCAAGAAGGCACAGCAGTAGCTTAATTTTCTCTGAACATCAAACAAATTCAATATTGAATTTCTCTGAACAGCTACTGTTGTCCTTTTACAGATGCTCCATAGAGATTGTCCTCATTTAGTCACAAATGGTGTGTAGGTCCAGCTGCTGTGCGGTAGATGAAAGGGCTCTTCAAAGAGTTATAAATAGATAGATAGATAGATAGATAGATAGATAGATAGATAGATAGATAGATAGATAGATAGATAGATAGATAGATAGATACTTTATTAATCCCAATAAATATTGCACAAAAGATCATTGCCCTCAAATTCTGTCAATGGATGACATCTACGATTCCTGTTCTACAGGGCTACTAAAATCGCTAAAGACTCCGTTCAGCCTGGGCACCATCTGTTCATCTTGTTGCTCTCCGGCAGGTATTACAGGGCTCTGCATGCGTGAAGATAGCTGTGCCCAAAGTAGTTTGCACACGCTGTTTATGTGTATATTACACTTATGTCTGTGTTCAAATTTATGTTATTTTGGGAGTGGCTGCTAAATTTTGTTGTATGTTGTCAAAGACCATAAAGGCTAGAATTAGAGTGAAAAAGAAAGAAAACTTCTGACATGGCAGTTAGTCGTAGTGAGGCGTTATAAAGGCGTATTGTCTTTGGTATAGAGGAGCCCCGGTAGTGTTTCTTCTGCTGAATAATTTGTTGGCTGCCAAGTACTCAGAGTTATTGTGTCAGGCAGACTATAAAGTAGAGAAAAACAAAAACAGAATTCTTTAAAATGCAGTAAACTATAAAATAGACAGAAATGGTGGACTTGAAGCCTAGTTTGCAAAATTAATGATCAAAAGTAATAATTCAAATGTATTATTACTTTAGATAGAAAATTGTGTGACCACCAGGTGACATGCTGCTCCCCAAACCCCTGAAACAACACACATGTTTATTTATAGTGGGGAGGCTCTTCTCCTTCGTTCCCCACAACAGCACAGTACAAAGCACTAACTTTCTCTTCTCCTTTCTTTTTCTCACTCTTCTTTCTTTCTTCCTATTCGCCTGCACTCCTCCTCCTCCAGCAAGCTTTGCCACCTCCTCCCGGCCCTGGGTCCCTGAATGGTGTGAGGCAACCTCCTTTATAGAGCAACTGGAAGTGCTCCAGGTGTTCTGTAATCTCCTTCTGGCTGCACTTCCGGGTGTGGTGGCAGCCCTGCTGAGGAGGGCTCAGCCATTCTCCATGCGCCCCCTAGTGGTGGCCTCAGTAGCCACGGGCCCCAGCAGGGTTGAGCTTCCATGCTCCAAACCCATAACCCTGTAGCAATCCAACTTATATCCCTCCCTATAAGTTTCATCCCCTGGTCCTTCCATTATGGAGGAGTCCCGGCCAGGTAAGAATCCCAGCTGTCCCACTAAAAATTGGAAAGATGTTTTAGATGAGCACATTTGCAGAAACGGCATTAAACAGTTCTTTGTTATCACATCCCACTAATAATATTAAATAATCCCATGGGTATATTAAGGCCAGCCTGTTAAATTATGATGGTTCCTAATCTATTATTCTAAAGCAGGGGTGTCAAACTCCGGGCCTGGAGGGGTGCAGTGGCTGCAGGTTTTCATTCAATCCCTTTCCCTAATCAGTGACCAGTTTTTTCCCCTTCATTTTAATAGCCTTATTTTTAAGGATTCAGTCCTCTGAATTTATTCCTTTCTTCATTAAATGGCAGCCTAACAGAAGTGACACATGAAATAAGCTGACAGATGACCAGCTAAATTGGGGTTTTGAACTCCAACCAGTTTCACTCCAACCAGGTTCTTAATGAGAAGTCGATTCTTGCTGTTAATTAAACCTGTTATTTAATTCCATGGCTTCTTGCTGTTCTCATTTTACCACAGCAGACATGTCCAAAACTGTTGATTTTTTTGTTCTTTCTAAGAATGCCATCAAAATGTTTTGGTGACCTGAGAGATCAACCTTACTAAGACCTTCACCTTTCTTTAATTTCAGATATTGTGTAATGGGCACAGGTGAGCTGGTCGTGTGGTGTCTTGTTTTGTGTCTCCTTTTGTTTGGCTGCTAATTAAGGAAAAAGAGACAACCAAGGCACCTGAGTCAAGTTAATTAAAGATAAGGCAAAAGAAGTTAATTTGCAGCAAGAACAGGTCACTAATGAAGAAGATGGTTAGAATGAAAACGTGCAACCACTGCGGCCCTCCAGGACCGGAGTTCGACACCCGTGGTCTAAAGCGTGGTCTGGTAGGCTCTGCCCGATTGTGAATGTTTCTAAGATGGGACTCTACAGAAGTGTATAAATGACAACACATAAAGCTTTACCTATAACTACATGTAAGAGATCTGTGTCACTAAGAGTCAGTTATGACTGAAAATTACAGACCTTTAGTTTTCATGCTTGGCCAACCTTTTCTGTTTTTGTAGGAATGCTGAGGTCTCTCCCATTCTTTGTCATTGGCTTTTTGCTTTTTCATTAACTCGCTGACAGGACATTTTTCAGATAATCAATGTTGAAGCGTCACCGTCTCAGGTTTCAAACAGTGTTGCTTGTTCTTTTATGCAGCTGTGCTCCTGACATGAGAAACTTAGAAGGGAGTCGGGTTACCTGCCTGGTGCCATCATTGTTTGGTCACCTTGTAGATAAGAGCTGCAATGGTGCTTCTGCATTAAGGGCCCATGGGCCTCAGCCCCAACAAGTAATGTGCAAAATATGCAATATGCTCCCATCAGCAGTTTTACTTATTATTAAAATAATTAAAACAATCTTCTGTTTTCTTAAGCAATTTCTTCTCAATTTTCCATCATATGCTCAATGTAATGCCTAATAAATCTGGACGTGAGCGTCAGTAGGCTTTGCGCCATAGGAACCAAGTTAACCGAACATTTCAATAACATTTCAGTATTATTTACCGTTCTGATGCTGATCTTTCTGATCATAAAATAGGTCATTACAATAGCAATTGATGAGAAGGATTCATAATTAATTGCATAATTACAGTATTTGAGGACTCCTCTAGAGTGCCTCTTTCACTTGCATGATTTGGCTCAAAAACTAATTGGCACATCGTCATCTCATAACAGGCTTAAATTTTGAGTTTGCTATTTTTCTGTCCAGCTGTTTTAGCTCTAGACCTTCCTCAAGAAACTGTGACACAATAACACAGACACACAAACACACCCATCATCGAGATATCAATATTTTCGTCATCAGGGGACCAAAAACGTCAAGATCCATCGAAAACTGGGATCGAAATTTTTGACGAATCTAAAGCTTTCACTCCTCCTCGATAGACAATAGATTATTGTAGGGGAGGACGCAAAGCAAAAATATGTTCTTTTGCAGTATGTGTGTGCCTTTGTAATCGGGTGCTACAAGGCAAGTGTGTCTGTGACTGTGGGGCTGAACCCACTGGTCCAGCAGTGCTCAAAGTGAACCTTTGGGTGTGTGTACACATGTACAGGCTGAACTTTCCAGTTTAGCGCTGGTGCTTGCAGGCTGGAGTCCCTTATTCTCCATATTAAACTGAAAGCCACCTTTTTTGTATTATGTATGTGGTTGCGCTTCTAATTTGAATTCTTCCTAATGTATGCAGTGCAATCCAGTCTTGAAGTACAAAATGTCCACGACCATTTGCTCCTTTAAAGACAGAAAAAGGTGATATTAGGAATACATGGCATGACATTATGCTGATCAGAATGAATGGGACTGAGTAGCAAATTCATCCTCACCCACTAATGGCAGTAAATCTGTGCTCCATACGTCTATGTGGGGTCGATGTGCTTGATGAACCTTCTCCATACAGCTCGGTCCTGTACCTCCTCGCCAGCCAAGCCCTTTGCCTGCAGACTATCTTTTACTTCATCTATCTCTGCTTTGGCCTCCCTCACTTTCTCTCCCCTTGTACTTCCATTCCCATCACTCTTTTGCCCCACATATTCATCGTTTCTCCTCATCACATGTCCATACCACTTCCATCTACTTTCCGGTACTTTCTTAGGTATCTCTCACACTTTTGCTGTACCTCTAATTGTCACATTTCTTATTCTGTCCTTTTTTGTAACTCCACACATCTATCTCAACATTCTCATTTCTACCACAGCTAACTTCATCTAACTACTTCTGTGCTCCCTTTGCTGTTCGTGTCTCACGTCCATACATCATTGCCGGTGTTAATACTGTCTTAAAAAATTTACCTTTAACCTTCGCCTTAATTCTTTGAGCTGAACTGTTCCAGCAAAACTGCACTCTGTGGGTTATCTCCACATCTAGTTTTCCATCTTGGGCAACCACTGATCCATGATATTTAAATTTGTCCTTTCTTTTCAATAGCTCTCCCTGCAGGCTAACGTCTGAATCCTGATCATTATAAAACCTTATATAGTTTGTCTTCCTCCTATTTATCTTCAACCCTCTATCTTCTAAAGCTGTGCTCCATGAACTCTGTGGAAAAGAAGTGCACGGTCCTGGCTTGGAAAGAATGGGTATTATGTACATTTTCAGCAAACGTCAGGCAGCATGTGTACTGGATAGATTTTTATTTTTCATCTTGCATACTTGATCTCTTCTTTAATCATAATTTCTTCCCATTGCAATTCAAAGAAAGGTTGATTATTTATGTCTGTGAGGGCACAATTAGAAACATCTTACACTGTTTTCCTGCATTCGTGATAAAGACGCTAATGGACATAAACAGTGTAGAGAGATTCATTTATTTATTTCTGCCTTTAGGAAGGTTGCCAGTTCGAATCCTGTAAATTCCAGAAGTGATTTGACTCCATTGGGCCCTTGAGTAAGGCCCTTAACCTTCAATTGCTCTGTCCTGGGTATGATGTTAACCTGCATCCAGCCCAGGTCCTCCAACTTGCAGGGAAAACTCAGTGGTTGGTTGCAGGACTTGCACTCCAGCTACTGCAAAAAAAAAAACTCACATTGTTCCACTCCATTTGAACTATTGTAGTGCTGAGGTGTCAACTGTTGCACGGCTGCACTAGGGTCCTAATTTAAGATCCTGAGGTAGTCCATCTTGTGGTGGATGCGGCAACGCGCTGTATCAGTGCATGCGCCCAACCTCTCTTTAGGTAAGTGACTGACGAAAAAAACAGTTTTTTTGAATGGTTTGTAACTTCCTGAAAGTTTCTTTAGACATGGTAAATATTTCTTCTTTCTTATTATTATTTACTAATAGTTTCTGCGTAAATGGGGCATACATTCAGCATGGGGCTGGAGCTGGGCGGGGTGGAGTGAGATGGGGTGGGGCGGAGCTGGGCAGGTCTGGGTGGGGCAGAGCTCGGCAGGTCTGAGTGGGGTGGGGCGGAGTTGGGCAGGTCTGGGTGGGGCTGAGTGAGGTGGGGTGGGGCAGAGCTGGGCCAGGCAGTGAGAGTAGCACTTCAAGGACGTGTCAGGTTGGTCGGAGTTGAGTGTTTAGTATGCCTGAAAAGAAGGCACAAATGCTATTGAAAGGCAAAGTTTAATGTTAATTCTTTTTAAATACAGTAACTGATTTGTATTCTATGTGTTTGTGTTACAAGTTTAGTAGAGTAGATTTAATATTATTGTTTATTGTATGACAGTTACGTATAATTTTATAAGCATGAGTGAATCAAATGTGTTGAAAAATGTTCTCCACCATATAACATTTAGGTATTGCTGAATTATTGTATTTGTGCTAAATGTTTTGTGTATTTTACAGCCATTCATAACAAAGACACTGATGGGGATAAACAGCATTTTAAGCAATGAATAAAAGAGCTGAGCCTTTTCAGTTTAAGCAAAAGAAGATTAAGAGGAGACATAACTGAAGTGTTTAAAATTATAAAAGGAATCAGCAGAGTGGATCGAGACTCTGACTTTCTTTTAAAATGAGTTCAACAAGAACACAGGGGCACAGTTGGAAATTTGTTAAAGGTAAATTTCGCACAAATATTAAGAAGTGTTTCTTCACACAGAGAATCATAGACACATGGAATAAGTTGCCAAGTGGTGTGGTAGACAGTAATACTCTGGGGATCTTCAAAACTTGACTTGATGTTATTTTATAAGAATTAAGCGGATAGGACTGGTGAGCTTGGTTGGGTTGACTGTCCTCTTCTCGTCTTGATTGTTCTGATGTTCTAACAGTGTCAAGTGATTTATTTATTTATTTTTGTCTTTAGGGCCATTACACAGGGTGGTCAGCACAGTTCACCCACAGCTCCAGAGTCTTGTTGTTTGAATAATGCACTGTGTGTAGTCCGTGTTATTGTTAATTTCCGTGTTATTATGGTTTATCTTTATTCATCTCAAAGTCGTTCAATTTAGGCCGATCATGGCCAATAGATTTTTCTGGGCATTGGGTTGTTGTGTGGCTATCACTTTAATAATTGTTTAAATCCGTATTGCAGCATGTTTTTCAGATGATGATGTCAGAGTGTATCATAACGATCTGATGGCAATTTTTTGAAATGGTGAGTGCACATCTGATCTCACTACTCATTAGCGAAAATGGGGCAATTATTTGTAAGTTGATGTTAGCATTAGAGAAATCTGCACACATAAAGAAAACTATTGGAATGGACCCATGACACTTTTCATGCCATAAACACCTCTCAAGAGCCCATTTGGTTTTGTTCACCTTTACAAAGCTGTTTTCTGTGTTTATTTTAATCTCTAAAAGCAATTAAATATACTCAACTCATGTGTTTTGCTATTTTCCTTTCCTTTTTCAGTTTTCATAATCCAAATATTTTTTTTTTTGTCATTTTTCCATTTCTCTTACATTATTTATTGTTGATGCGGTAGTACCTGGGAGACTTATAGGGTCAGTTGCATTGCAGACCTCCTCCAGGCAGTTGTTATATTTGACATGCCCTCCAACTTCATCCATCCATCCATTATCCAACCCTCTATATCCTAACTACAGGGTCACGGGGGTTTGCTGGAGCCAATCCCAGCCAACACAGAGCACAAGGCAGGAAACAAACCCCGGGCAGGGCGCCAGCCCACCACAGGCCCTCCAACTTGTAGTCTTCTAATGTGCTACTGGTTTTGACATGTCTTAATTAAATCCAGGGTGTAGCCTTGTTGTGGTGTAAAATTTTGCATACAAGTTGATAAATATTTTGCATGTCTTTATTTGTATATAGTGTTATAACACTAATGCCTATCATTGATAAGAACAGCAATGGTTAGATGGTTACGAACCCCTTCCCCCCTATTAGGACCGAGTCTCTTTGTAATTTTACAACAGAGTTGGGGGAAGGGCCTCAAACCAGTTTGGCCAGTGTTCCTAGGAGTCTCTCAGTCAACCACCACAGGAAAGCCAGACTGTCTATGTGGCAAGCTTCATCTTAACACATGCTTTTGGGGGCTGGTGTGAAGGTATTCTGTTCCCCATTGGTCTGACATATGGCTGTTTGGAATTGGCTTGTATCAGAAGCCTCTAAGTACTGTGGCGCTGTATTGGCTGTAGGGTTTGGAGAGAGAATCTATAAATTTGCTTGCTTTACTTCTCTCTCTCTTACCGAATGATGAAAGACCATCTCACACACCATGAACTGAAAAGGACAACACAATGAAGAGCACAGCTCGGCAGCCATATTGAGACAGGCATGTGGCCTGTTCTGAAGAAAGCTGACCACAAATGATGCCTTAACTAGAGACATTTTAAAAAATTAACAAGTCTGTGTGGCGCCTGAAACTACACATCAACATATATCAGGTTGTATGGTTGCCAATATTCACTTGTACTCTGCATATTGTTAGTATTTATGAATATTATAAATCATACATTATTTAAAGTGTAACTTAATTCCTGTTTGTCTTTTACTACACTCATTTGCCTGAGGTTATAAATGTAGAAGGGAAGGTGAGGAGAAGTTATATACTATAATACCTCATAAACAGTGGTAAGTCTGTGAGATTTGAGGTATTCTGACAAAGGCTGCATATTAATAATACAAAAGGGAACGTAGGGTGATATATTACTCTACCAAGATAAAACAAGCCTTTAGTGAAACAAGTCTAGATTTTTCAACATAATAACATAACAAATGTACCTTAAATGTGTATAGCAGGCTTATTGCATGACCAATACTGTATATGTCATGAAGTACAAGTCCACACGTACTGCTTTATAGAAATAGGCAGCTAGATATGGAGGGGAAAAAAGACAGAAATTATTTTACATTTGTAGAACTGAAAGAACAAAATGCAGAATATGACTCAAAAAGTAAAACTTGTACAAAAAGGTCTATTGTAACGATATATATATTTATAAAACTGACGGTTCAGGTTGCACTTTTACATAAAGATAAACAATTTCATTTATACATAATGTAATAATTTTTTTATTTCAATTACCTTCCTATACGTAGATTTTTATGTATTGATTGATACACAAGTACACAATTTAAAAGCTAATTTCTTGAATATGTATGGCACTGTAAAAGAGACTTTGCAAAATACAGTGGCTTAGGTGGCATGTTTAGTTAGAGAGAAAGAAGCTGAAAATTCCATCCATCTCTAAATTATCAGCCCCAGTTAATCCACTTCAGGGTCGTGTGGTTGTAAGGCAAGAACCAGCTTTGGATGGAGAAGGAGGCTTCCATCTTCACCACACGTCTCTCACTAGCTATCGATCTTTCTCATGTGACGAAAAAATGCATTGCATATAATAAATCTCAGTGATTCACATACTACAGGATTTGTCATAAGTATTGAATATATATGCTTTAAAACAAGGGTGGCTGCAACTGGTTTGTGAGGGAATCGGGGAGGTCAAGAATAATCAGCACATATCTCACTTCTGAGACCCACTTAAGACCTGCCTGAAATCGAGACACCTTTTGCGATTGTCAGAGGGGTTGAATTTGACCCAAACTTGGGCCCATTATCCTGCAATTAGCAAATTAACAGTTATTGCATTTGTTTGTTTCAAACAGACTCTTAAAGAAAAAGTGTGGTATTTTTAAATCAAAGTTATTTCTTCGCGATCATGTATCTATTCATTTGCCACTTGAAATTGTCTTCTTAAGTAAAACATTTTTTATAAATTTTAAAAATATCTTTTCTGTTCTTGCAGTTTACAAAGGGGCTTTATGGTACACAGGTCCATAGGTGATAGAAAAAGCCTTAAAACTTACCAAATATGTCCATTGAGTACCAAAATGTTATTGAGTATTGATCTGTGTCTTCAGATTACACACATATTGCAAAACAGCGTATCCATGTCATTTTACAAAGAAAAACAAAAAGCAAACCATTGTTGTGCCATTTTAAGAGACGTCATCACCCCGCGCTCTTACTGACACTGAATGCTGATTCCCAGATGTGAATTGCTATCCTAGTTCTGTAGACAACTAGACAAAAATAACTGAAAAAAAGGCACACAATTGCTTATATTCTTTCACTTAAAGGAAGCCTTTTTCTTTACTTCGCAAAGATATTGTTCATTGAGCTTCAGTGAGATAGAATATTGAGCAGGCACAGAACCAGAGGGTTGAACAAACCTCAGAAAAGGTACAAAAAAAAAAATCAAAGGCTATTATTTAAAATACAATGCAGTCTAATCAGTTCAGTTCAGATTTAATGGTAAAGTACTGCACAATGAAACTCATTTTCACTCGGCGTATATCTTGCTACCTTAGCTATGTGAAATAACAACACAGAATGTAAAGTGGGTCAGGTTGGTGTTGGGTTGTCATAAATCCGCCCACAACGGTCGCTGCAAGCAGACAAACGAACAAGAAATACTGTATATATGAACCAAGAATCTGTTATAAAGTAATTATGAGGGACATTCAAAAAGTTTCCATCCTCTTTAGTAAAATCCCTATGTGCGTCCAGGTGTCCGTGTGTGTGTGTCTTCAGGTGAAGTGCGCATGCGCGGGGCACGGTGCGATGTGCGATATTACTGTCAGAGAAAGTTACAGGCATTTTACGGAAATACAAACTAGTATTACTGCGAGAGGAAATTAAAGGTACACAATACAGTGACGCATATTACAGCCACATACAAGCCAGTATTATTGTCAGAGAAAATTAAAGGCATATTACCGACGCGCACACCTATATTACCGCCAGAGAAAATTAAAGGTATATTACGGACGTACAAGCCAGTGGACGTACAAGACAGTATTACTGTCATAGAAAACTAAAGACACACAATACACGGCGGCAGCCCACGAAGAACGGTCAGCTCAGCAAGTAAACATCAACAAAAGAAAGGCTGAAAGACAAATGAAAAATACGACCAACAAACAGAATGAGGTCAAAGTCCCTTGCCATTTAATATAGACTGTTCCTACTAATGTTTATGCACTACTGTTCTAGTGCCCATTATTGTAACGGGCTTAATGACTAGTACTTTTATATTTTTGTTGGAAATGGCAAAGGCAGGATGAGTAGTAATCGGGCAGTAAAAAGTTGGTACGATTCTGGGAAAATTGCATCACAAATGAAGGTGATTATGTAGAAAAGTGATGTACTGTAATTTGTTTTTGAAATTCTTAATAAATAGAGTTAAAAAAAAGTGCAGAAACTTTTTCAATGTCCCTCGTATTTCCAGTTTCCTTCTGTTATCACAAGGATGCTTTTTCTATAACCTATGGACCCAGATACCCTAAAGCCCCATTGTAAACGGCAAGCACAGAAAAGGAGTTGTAATCAGAACATAAGTTTAATATGTCACTGTCCTCTGTACAAATATATTTTATAAATCTTACTTTTCTTTCACAGTTGACACACAGAGGCTCATCATTTAGAACTGCTAGGCAAAGCATAAGACAAGACAGATAAAGACAGCTGGGGAGACGTGCACTATTTTTCGTCTGTCAGAGTCAGCATGAAATTGTATCCCCTTTTCCTTGTTTGGAATGGCATGATTCACCTAAGTGGGGGCCTGCACATGAAGAAAGAGTGTAAAGCCTTGGAACATTGCCCGGCACACCTTTGAAGCCGAAGGGCGGATGGGAGATAATGTCACCCAATCCTGAAAATCCTTCCATCGCAGTGACGAAAATGGCAGACTCTACACATCGGGCCCCCACTCCTGAACTGGGTTCTTGCCATTGACTTCCTTCGTCTGTTATGTAGCGTAAGCCGTCGTTAAAGAAAACTAAGTTATTTCTCCTATGTGATTTCTTACCACCATATCACTAAAGGAGGGGTATCGCCTTTTAATACTGTATCATATCTATACAGATTCGGGTTATGTAACACACCACAATTACAAAAGAACTCATTCCAACGAGGGAGGTAATGCCCCCTGCTGGATACAGGAGTTTTTTACATTAATAAAAAAATGTTTCACTTTAGCAGACAATTTCAAGAGGCAAATTAATATATACCATGATTGTGAAGAAATAACTTCAACTTCAATATCCAACTTATCCTTTAAGTCATGAATAATTGAGGACTTGAATTTACTTAAATAACTTGCACCTTCTCCTTTTATAGGATATTTCTCAAGTATGATTTATTGCTAGGACTAGAGTGGATCTGCTCACTCAGATTTGTGTTCTCATGATGTTTCTCCTTTGGTTTGTTGTTGAAAATTGTTTTTATGCTTTTAAACAAATATTAAACATTTTAATTTGTTTCGTTGTTTTTTCTAGGGACATTTACTGGCATTTATCACTTCATTCTGAGTGAATTGCACAAATGCAATCTCCTCCAGCTCTGAATGGACACCACACTCAAACAGGCAGGCAAAGCTCTTGGTGTCATCACAGTAACTGAGGTCAGAATAGCCGCTGGGACCCCTATAAATAACACAGGGCTTACTCCACTTCAAGGGGCATAAGGGGGATTTGTTGATATAGATTCCCAAGTTGACTCGTTTTTCACGGCTAGTTGGATGAGAGTACAAGAGCCAACTTTGTTGGGGAGCAGTAGATTTCTCTTCACTCTGTAAAGATTCTGCTGGTGCTGGAAAGCTGACAACACTCCCCTGACAGCCTTTGCTTGGCTCAACAAGCAATTGTGCCTTTTGTGGTTTCCCAAAATTTGTACCGTTATTCTCACTGATGGCTTCCACTCGGCATCCATACTCACTACGGGCATTGCAATACAAGTGGCTATGACCATCTGAGCTAAATACTTCTGCCATTTCACATTCTACTGTTTTTGACTCATTAATCATTTCCCCAACCTTCCACATCTGACCGTTGTCGTCACTGAACAATGAAAAGGAATGAGAGCTGCAAGAGCATGGACAATAAAAACAACAACATGTTTTTTTCACATATGCATAAGCTGGTATGACCAATCGTCCACAGCTCAGCTGGACTCCATGCCCTGGTCCAACAGCAAATGTGGCCCAGTCGCCGATCAAGTGTTCTGTCAAATCGGTGACTTCACTCCAGCTGGTTCCAAAATCTTTGCTACAAATGTAGCACAGCTTGGTTTTGTTGTGGCCAGTGAAGATCTGATGGCACTCAGAAACTTTATCCTCCACACAAATGAAGAAAAGGTAAAGGACTCTGGTGTTCTTCTCATAGACAGGACAGGGGTTCATAGTGCGATATCCAGGTAAACTGGCATTTTTCATTTTCACTGTAGGCTGCCACTATCAAAAAAGAAAAGAAAGTAAATTTAAATTCAAAGAAATTTCACTGAGTAGTGGTGAAATAAACTTTTAAAGGTCGGGCGTGTCTCACTCAGAAATCTGAAAAGGATCTGATGTGAAATGTAAGGTAACATTCTCAAGCACTCTGAATCCAATTTATGGTTGCAGTCCATTGACTAACTCGTAATAGACCATCAGTTGACCAATCGCATACTCTTTGGGGGATATATGGAAAGAAAACACAGGAAACACGGAAAAAAACCAAATACAGGCATGGGAAGAATGTGCAATGGTGCAGGACACTGGATGAGAGAAGCAGGAGCGATAACCACTGCACCTCCATGTAACTCATCATTGACTGGCAGAATGAATATAAATGGTCTGGATGGCAGAGGCTGGATGGTCTTCTGTCAGTGCTCCCTGTACATCCTTCTTGAAGCACCATGATTGGTGTAGGAGAACATGGCCTTTGGGTATTCACATAGTGGCTGGATAATCTCTTAATAAGGTCTGACGTGTGCTTTTTTAAATTTATCTCATATTTTACATGATAATACAAAATGTCATATTGTATGTAGTTTAAACTACATTTGTGCTACTGCTGTAGTGTGATCTGATACAGTTTGACAATTTTTTGTTGCCTCGGTTGTAGCTGAACATTGCTTAGCAAATGTCACACCATGTCCTAAATTTACACGCCAGAGTGCTGATTTTGCTGTGGTCCTGGCCTGAACTCTACAATTTGGCCAAGTAGTCAGTCAAGCACAAGGTCAAAGCTGGCTGTATGTTGATAACTGCAAATCTTGCACTGAATGACAAATCCTATTGCTCTCCAAGGCCAACTCATACCTTTCAAAGACTCTGGAACATGAAGGAGATTTTCCTGCAGTGTGACACTAGACTGTCACCAGTTTTCTTACATTGTTGAAGCAACAGGCAGCTTAGTACATGTTAACAAGCCATCATCAGTCCACATCATAACTGTTTACCAGAATATGGGATGGGACCATCATCATCACCATCATTATTAATATACTAGCTGTGTGTGGCCTTTGGGACAAAAAAAAAACCCCGAAGACTCCCTAGAAGTTTTACTATATTTGTGAAATTGGAGAGGTGTCAGCTAACTGAAGAATTACCCAGGGCAGAGGATGTCGACCCACCTATGCTTGCTGCCCCACTTGCTTTCATAAGAAGATGCAGGCGATACCATCTCTTAGCCGTATCGCTGGCATATAAGTCCTAATAATCTTTGTCTTGAGAATATAGATCCAGATAGACAATGTTTTAGTGAAAATTTCAAGCCTTGCCCTCCGCTGCTGAGGTGTTTCACGTTCGCATTGTTCATTTTTGAAGTTGTCTCTCTTCATCTGTGTAATTGGCACAACATCATTGTTGCGCAGTGGTGTTTGTGCACACAGGTCTTTCATAGTGAGAAGTGAGGTGTATGCATGTGCGGAAAAAATGTAAAAGTGCATGTGTGCGCCATCTAGTGGCTGCATTTGAGTGTGAGTAGAGTGGACTGCTCCATACACACACACACAGGTCTTTCGTTTATGTGTCTAATTAATATATTCCACTTCGAATCTTTAACAGTGCTTAACATTGTTGCAATTGTAAAGAAATAAAAACAGCTTTGGGTCCTGTATTAGCTTAAATGTCAGTAATATAATTTAATCTTTTGAAGAAAGGAAACCATCTGTTAGGGGTAGGGTGGGGGACATCGCCATTACTGGCATGCTCTGGCACACTTACTTTCATTATAAAATATTATTTTACATCTCAGTGTTGTAGGTAGTAGTATAAAAAAATACACTATAAAATCCATGAGAATAAATAAATAAATAGATGAATAAATACTCTAAAATGTCCCTTATTTGGAGAATAAAATGCTCTTATAAATAATTCTAAAATTACTGTTTTTAAAAAATTACCTTTTCATAAAATAAGTTTAAAAAATTCAGTTCTATAAAAACCTTTCAATAAATTAAATAAAAGCTATTTCACCCTCCTAAAACAGGACATAAAGTGTCAAAAACATCAATTTTATTATCTCCCATGTAAGGCGCTATATAAACGTTTTTTTTTAAAGGGTTATTTGGGGTTCTGAACAGATTTTTAACACTCTAACATTAATCTAACATGAGGGTTATTTAAGATTAGGGCTAAAATTTATGATTTTTAAATTCAGGATTAGGGGTAGGGGTAGGTATAAATAAATTATGTTAAATACACTGATTAACATCAGGGCCTCCCATCACACTCTTAACCTCAGGGAGCTTATTTTATGGGCCTTAAGATTAGAACTAGGGTAGGGGCAGTCTATCTAGAAAACTTATGATCCAGCCCTATGTTCAGTTACTAATGGCCCCGGGTTCAAATTTTAACATCAGGGCCGTATTCACAATTTTAACATCAGGGCTGGTATAATAGTCTTTAACATCAGGGAAGGGACTAGAAAAAGGCCACAATCAATATCTTAAAGGTAGTCATTTTTGGGTTTAACCCCGATTATCACATACTATATATTATTTTAATCTATCAGATCTGCCTGCCACAGCCATGAATGAATTTGTGCCTGAACCGAGTCTTTATTAAGCATCTGTTGGTGAATAGGTGATCTAGTTATCCTGGTCATATCATTTACTAATGTCTTTACATAGTCAGGTTCTAACCTCAGCAAATGTTACACTGTCTTTATTCAAACAGTCTCTCACAAAACTTCAGGAGTGTGACAGCAATGAAATTCCAACTCTCCAATATATAAATGTACTGTATATAACAGACTGTTTACTTAGTTAAACTGCTTCTGTGTTATAAATATTCAAAACTGGTTTTCTCTGCTTTTTCTGACCACATCTTTTCTTCTTATTTCTTCTTCTTAAAACTACCACTTTCTATGTTCTGGCAGAACACACAGCAGCATTCAGCATTGCCAGGAACCAAACAGGGCACCAGTTTGGACAGACTACAGTTAGCTGTGATAAATGCACATTAAATGTTATGCATTCGCTTACATGAAATGTCTAACAATCGAGTATAAACTCAAATGAACCTACTCGTGTTACCTAAAGCTAAAACAATACACATATGTACAGTATGCGTGTTTTGGAAAGGAAGAACTAGGGTTTTCAGGTTAGGGACACACTTGACTTGTAATATGTGCTGAATGAGCTGCCAGAGAGGAGCATGCTTAGACAACATGCAACACGCTGAAAGTAAGAACTGCTTTGTACTCTGTACATGTACACTTGAGCAAACAATTTCAGACCCACTTATCCAGTTCAGGGTCATGGGGGCTGGAGTGTTTTCCCAGCACATCTGAGCACACGGTGAGAAACAACCCTGGAGAGGGTGGCAGTCCACACAGCTATACTCATTTACAATGCAGGTATTTCAGAATTGCTAACAAACTAACTTGCATGTATTTGGTGATTTTAGGGAAAGATTGAGTTTTTCTCTGTGTAGTCCAAACAGACATGGGCAGAATGTGTGAACTCGGCTTGGACAACAACTAGGCATAGGTTTTGTTTCCATGTGCACTGAACTGCTGTACATCACAACATCAGGCTCAAGGAATCACCATAAACAAGTATTTAGACATAAATATTGCCTTATTAAAATGGTTCTTTTAAATTTCTTACCTGTACAGATCCATTGAAAGTGGAGCCTATTCTCATTTCTAAGTATTCTGCATCAGCATCACAGGGACTAGAGCGTTTCTCAGCAAAAGCGAGGAAAGAATGTGCGTCACTGATGTAAATGAGAGACGGGATTCGGTACGTCACTCCTCCTTGCACACTTTGGAACAGAGTGGTCCTTTTTGATTCAGAATCAGCTGCCATAATTTAAAATTGATGCACCCTGGAAAACATTGCATAAGGAATAAAGCAAAGAAAAACAAAAGACAGAAGACTGAAAAATGTGCAATAGAAATGACGTACATCTGAGCTGCAAAATCACAAATCAGCTAATAACTTTCCAAATGGACTGGTGAAATACAGGGTTTGGGGGTGGGGGGGTAGACATCCTTAGCTGGCTTTGCTGACAGTTTTAGCTTCATACAGATTTTGGCAGAGATGTGGTAAATAAATACCAGACATGAAAGACCAGAAGCAATGCCATTACAGGGAGAGTGAAAGTAAAACCCAAACTTGATACAACCCTAAACGTTACTCAAACAACCGAGGCTTTGGCACAAGTTTGCCCTTAAAGTATTTGCAAAGCTAAACAAACAAAAAGGTAATTGATCTTTTTATAAAAACAGCTATTCTTTGTCACCTGCAGGGCGTGCACCAGCCGCTCACAAATGACACACACAGACACCCGGCACAAGTTTAGCATTTATTTACCATGGGTAAGCGCTTCTCCCTCGCTCTCCACAGCAGCACAGTACTTTATTTTCTTTCTTCTCCTTGGCTCTCTCTTGTTCTCCACTCCTCCTCCAGCAAGCTTCATCTCTCTCCTTCCTGACTCTGGCTCCCCCAATGGAGTAAGGCAGTTCCTTTTATAGAGTCCTTCCAGCCGCACTTCCGGGTGTGGCAGAAGTGCTGCAATAAAAGGTGCACCATTACCTGCAGCACCCCCTGGTGGCGCCCATGGAACCCAACAGGGCTGGGCCGAACTCCAACTCCCATGTTGCACTGTGGGAGTCCGAGGCACTGCCGCAACCCAGGGGGGCTTCCATCTAGCGCTCTGGGGGAGATAATACCCTGTGCATACTCTCTCCCCGGGTCCTTCCATTATATAGACATCCCAGCCTGGTAAGAGCCCTGGCCATCCGCCACATCTTATAGAAATGAATACAAGAGCTTCTAAGGAGGTTGGATTGACTACTGCAATGCGGTGTTCACTAAATATTCAAATTATTCTTTATTCAGCCTCTAGTTAATCCAATATGCTGCTTCAAGAATTATTACAAGAACAAGAAAATATGAACACATAACTCCAGTTCTTAAATCCTTACACTGGCTCCCGGTTAAGTTTAGGGCAGATTTCAAAATCCTCCTTTTAACATATAAAGCCTTAAATGGCCAAGGTCTGGCTTAATTGTCTGAACTTATCATGACTTACAAACCAGAGCGCACATTAAGATCTCAAGATGCCGATCTGCTTATCCATATTACTAACCGAGAATGCTAAACCGGATGATGGACGCAGGCACATCCGGCAAAGGGCCGTAGCTGCAAAAAGATGTACTGCGCAGGCGCAAAAAGAGTCCGCGAGAGTCGGCTGAGGAGCCGAGAAAGGCGGACAAAAGAGGGCGAGAGAGGCGGATGAGGGGCCGCGAGAGGCGGACAAGACCACAGAAAAAAGGAGTGAGCACAGGAAAAATGGAGAAATGAGGAAATGCAGGCAAAGCACGAAACACATTGCACACGAGACTAGACCCAAAAAAAAAAAAAAAAAAAAAAAAGAGGCTCGCGCACAACAGCAAGGCACCCCCCCCCTACAGGCACCGGACGGGACACACACCAAGAGGGGGATTCAACAAGCCCATGGAACACAAAAAAAAGAACACAAAACCACCCCACAGACCCTACAAGCAAGGGACGGGACACACACAAACAGGGGGATTCAACAAGACACAGGAACAGAAAAAGAAAGAAGACGCTCGCGCTACAACAATCCTCAACCCCCCCCCCCCCTCCACACACACACACACACACATCCATAAGAAGTGACACCCAAAGCCACATATTCTAAAGTGAACATCAACACCTTCACACTAGACAGCATAGGTGTATCTCCTTACAATAAAGCACTATTAACCGTTCAACTGCAGAAAAGGAAACATATTAACAGTGACTGCGATCCTCCTTATTACTTATCCATATTTCGCATGCTGAGAAAGAAACAAGTCATGAATACACGGTCACGGGTACAAAACGAAAAGGAAAGGATAACAGGAACAAACACACGAACACGAAAGAAACAACAAAATAGACGGCTATGCAGCATAGGTGGATCTCATTACAATAAGGCACTATTAACCGTTCAACCGCAGAAAAGGCTCCATATTAACAGTGAGTGCAATACTCCTTATTACTTATCCATATTTCTAAAAGAAAAAATGACTCGACTCCAAAAACGCAAAGCTCAACTAAAGCTTCTAACTAACGATGTACCTAAAAGTAAAAACTTTATGAACTGCATTAGATCCTACAATAGTTCATTTAATATGCACAAATCTACATCCTAGATCCACATGACGCAAACTATCAATCAAAGTGCTGCATCGCAACAGGCACGGATTCAAAACGAAACACCTCCCGTCTCAGACATACGTTAATGGCAGCGAAGGCTACAACGGGCTTCTCACACAGCACAGGCAAATCGATTACAGCTCCAAAACAACACGTCCCAAATACTACACATGCAACAACACGCCTCTCAAACGGCACAAGCAAAACATACACCAGGAAAATTCATTCGGATTAATGAATGTCATTTGCAATCATTGTCATTCAGTTCACTTCCCTGAAGAAACAACTGGCAATACAAGTTATACATTTACACGTTGTTGTCAAAAGGGTCAAATTAGACTGCCTTCTTTACATTCATATACTGAATATCTACAGAAGCTTATAACTGACGATGTACCTGAAAGTGAAATCTTTATCAACTACATTAGATCCTACAAATCGGAATCCACTATGAACATTAACAGTGTCACTGCACGTGACATCCGTCTTGAAAAAATGTTGTTTATTGATGAATGTTCAATGGCATGAACAAACGTTTATGAATAATAATATTCGATTTGGAGGAAAGGTACTTTTATGAGGAGGAGATTTTAGACAGTGATTAGCTATTCTTCCAGATGCCATGCACTCAGCTATTGTTCAGTGCACCTTAAAATACGCAGACAATTGGCATTGCTTTCAAAAGATACAGTTAGTAAAAAAGATACGATGTCCAGAACCAGATCATAACAATTGCTTATTACAACTGAGAGATGGTACACTCACCAATACAGATGGACTTCAGCCACATATTATTACAATTCCTCAAGCCTTTATCTGCGACGACTTAGTTACAGAGAGATTTGGAACAGCAATCTCATTAGACCAAATGCCCCTTTTAACACAACGCACTATATTATGTCCAAAAAATATTAATGTGGAAAACATAAATACCCAAGTCATTCCATTACTTCCTGGAAAGACACAACTCTTTCTAAGCTCTGACAAACTTGACTCTGATCACAACAATAACCATCTTAAATGACCTTACAAGTTCTGAGCTGGAATTACCTTTTACACTTAAACGGCGTGTACAAAGAAATTTTCAAATAAACCTTTACACTGTGCCACACACTTTATTGTTTGCTTTCTATTTGCATCATCTACACCGTCACACTATTCTATATCTCATTCATACATCACGCTCTTTGTCATTCCCAACACCAGGGGTTGGCGAGCGATGCGAGCAGGGGGCGGAGCCCCCTAGTGATTCCAAGGATTAATAAAATAACAGTGGGAGGTCGAGCTTTTAGTTACAGGGCCCCTAAACTGTGGAATGGTCTGCCTGCTACCATAAGAGATGCCCTTTCGGTCTCAGCTTTCAAATCCCGGCTGAAAACTCACTACTTCAGTTTAGCATATCCTGACTAGAGCTGCTGATTAACTGTACAGACTGCATCTTTGTTGTTAGTCATTAGCACTAAAACATAAGTAACATGATAGTTACAATTTGTTACTAACCCTCACCTATTCTGTTTCTCTTCTTGGTACACAAATGTGGCACTTGGTGCCACGGCCCACCTGCCAAGTTATTTTGCCTGTCTAAGGTAAAGTCATCTCTGATAGAGGATCACAGAAATCATGGGAAAGGGGTCCTTTCATTGGATTGGCTGGCCCAGCACTGTTTCAGCTGTGGAATGACCAATAGGGGAAGGCAGTTTGATGGCGGAGGCCTCCAGGACTCTAAACAAATCCAAATCATATTATGTGATATCATCTACTGTTAAATTCTGCCCTGTATTTGTAATATTTTTATTTTTATAGTGTATTGAGGATTTGTTCTGTTCTGTGTATTGTATTGTATTGACCCCCTTTTTTTTGACACCCACTGCATGCCCAACCTACCTGGAAAGGGGTCTCTCTTTGAACTGCCTTTTCCAAGGTTTCTTCCATTTTTTCCCTACAAGGGTTTTTTTGGGAGTTTTTCTTTGTCTTCTTAGAGAGTCAAGGCTGGGGGGCTGTCAAGAGGCAGGGCCTGTTAAAACCCATTGCGACACTTCTTGTGTGATTTTGGGCTATACAAAAATAAATTGTATTGTAACATTAAAATATTGTGATAGGAGAATGACAGGTGTTGATCAGTAATTCGCGTCCTGGTTTTGGATTTTACGAAATTCATCCTTGAAAAAAGTTGCTCGCATTTATAGGTGCTGCCAAATAGAGTCATTCTTTTCTGAGCAAAAGCTGTGAGCTTTGGAAACTTGTCACGTGGGAAATAGTTTTTATAAAAGTCAAGTAATTCAATATCATTGAATTTTGATTTCAGGACAAGGTTCTCTTGTAGTTCAATTAATTCCATTTGCAATGAAAGTGGAGCTAGTTCGACATCAACATCAAATGGACAAGAGAAAAATTTGCAAGTTTGCTTCTTGATTTTTAAAATCACGGAACCTAGTGTTGAATTCTCCACTCAATGAATTTAATTCATTCGCAAACGATTCACAATCAAAATCTTCGTGGTTCGCAAGTGTGGGAAAATGATAAGTATTGCCTTCCTTTAATTGGCTTTCCCAGAGTCGAAGCTTATTTTGAAATGATTTTATGTGTCCATAAAGCTCATGAATCATTTGTCCCTGAGTTTGTAATTTAGCATTAAGTTCATTTAGATGTGTTGTTAGGTCGACAAGAAATGCAAGATCACACAGCCAGGGTTTGTTTTCTAGCTCAGGAATAGGTTTTCCTTTCATGTCCATGAAAAGAGATACCTCATTTCTCAAATCATAAAAACGTTTCAACATTTTTCCCTTGCTAAGCCAACGCACTTCACAATAAAATGTAAGATCTTCATGATCAGAAAGAACATCAGCCAGAAATTCTTGAAATTGGCGGTGATTTAGCGCCCTGGATTTAATGAAGTTTATACATGCAGTTATTGTGCCCATCACATGTGCAAATTTAACTGATTTTGCACATAAGTTTTGCTGGTGTATAATGCAATGCAATACCGACAAATCTTCGGTACTGATTTTGTTACTTGATAATTCGGTTTTTATTTGGGCAACAACTCCGATGTTTGGTCCAATCATCGATGGAGCTCCATCGGTGGATATTCCGCATAACTTTTCCCACTTTAAATCAAATACAGTAAAAACAGTTTTTACTTCCTGGAAAATGTCTTCACCCCTTGTTGTATTCTTCATTGGTTGGAGAGCAAGCAATTCTTCCGTACAATTGAAGCTAGCGTCAACTCCGCGAATAAATATAGCCAATTGAGCGGTATCGTTGGAGTCTGTACTCTCATCAAGAGCAATGGAAAATGCTTCAAATTTTGATGCAATATTTTTAATGCTTAATTTTATGTCACTGGCCATTTCGTCGATTCGTCGGGTTATTGTCCAACGAGAAAGACTTATCTTTTCCATTTCATGGCTTTTCTCTGGACACAGAACATTCGTGACTGCAGTAAGGCATTCCTTGACAAACTCGCCTTCAGAATATGGTTTTGAGTGCTTCGCAATTTTTTCGCTAACAATAAAACTTGCACGAACAATATTGTCAGCTACATCAGTATGTTTGCGGAATAACATCTGTTGTGCCGATACACATTTTTTCAAATTTTGTATCTTATCTGTTCTTAGTTTACCTTTGTAACTGTTGTAATTAGCGTGTTTTGTATTGTAGTGTCTTTTTAAATTGTATTCCTTTAAAACTGAAATACTTTCCAAGCATATCAAACAAAGAGGTTTTTCTTTCTGCATTATAAAAAAATAATCGTCAGTCCATTTCTCTTGAAATGTACGACTCTCAGCGTCCACTTTTCTCTTCTTTGTTGAAGCCATCTTAATTAGGGTTTGATCAAAAATTCACAAGTATTTGTAAGTATTGAAATGTAGGCCGATATAGCGTGAAACTCGAAACAACATGCAGATAGGTACAGCACTAGCAAAAACCATGAAAAGACTGCGCTATGCTACACACGACAGCAGAGCAGAGAGATGCAGCAGAGTCAACGACTACGTGACTACGAGCTCTTGCACACTTTAAACGTGCGACAGTTCCGGACGTGCCGTAAAAGAGGGGGAAGCACAATATAAAGTACAGTGGACCCTTGACTTACGAACTCAATTCGTTCGCGAGGGCTGGTTGTAACTCCAGTTGGTTGTAAGTCAAGACTATTTTTCCCATAAGAAATAATGGAAATACCCATAATGCGGTCCGAACCTCCCACTGCAACACTTACTTAACCTTTTCATAATAAAAAAAGGGTTGTATAATGTGCATAATTTACCAAAACACCAATAATTTTTCTAATGTACTAACCAAAAAGTAATAAAAAGTGCCTAGCCTACCAGAAACAACAATTTCATACTGTACTCACCATTTAATTTGACATCTTTGGGCTGCAGGAAGGGAGGAGGATGATAATGAAACTGAAGGCTTTTTAAAGGCTTTCTTTAACTTGCGCTCAGGCATTTGCAATCATTTGAATAGCTTCTTTTGCGTTAATTTTAATCTCCTCCTGCCTACAAGTTATTCTGACGAGAATTTTTCTCAGCATTTCCTTGCGATGATACAAGGAACTGTTTCTGAACTCTTCTGAGACCCCCCCTCCCCCCCACTCAATGGGAACGACATGCTGAAGTGCGTCCTGAAGCGCGATTGCCGGGACTGTGGAAGCTTGCTTGTCCATTGCCGGGCAGGGATATCACATGCATATCACCCATCGATATCTTTTCTGTTTGCTTTGGCTGAGAGACTCAGCACAGCTTTAAGCCGGCTGTTGCCCCAGCAACAGATAAACAGTCTTCCATACGGAGTTTGGACTTTGGCATGTCTTCTAGTTGGGGGAGGTCCCAAGACAGTTTACAAACCTGACATTTTATTGAATGAGTGCCGCATTAATAGGAATGTTTCTGTTTGTTTACAATTGCGCAAGCGGATACACGTGACCGCATTCAGGTCGTAACGCAAGATGTTGGTCGTAAATCAAAATAAAAATTTTGGTCGTAAATCAAGTTGTTCGCATGTCAAGCCGGTCGTATATCTCACTTTCTCACATTATTTATGGGCAAGCCTACAATAATTATATTAGTGGATGAAAGTTTCACTTTCTGAAAACCACAGAAACTTAAGCCTACGTCAGTCATATTGACTACAAGGCAGAAACCAAACTTGGTGGGTCAATTGCAAGGCATCCTTGCTTATATCATGGACGTGCAGACTCCCAAAGTAGCCTAAATTTTGAAATGTCAGAGGAAATCAAAGAGCCTACAGAAAAACTTAGGTACAAAGTGAGAACATGCAAACTGCACAAATCAAACCCGGCAACCTAAAGCTGTTATATCAATGGTATCCATCTTACACTTCAAGCAACTAATGTTTTGATTGCAAACTACAATAAAAGGACTTTACCACTGAGTTCAGTTCCATTCTGTGACTCATTGTGTGACCCCAGGTAAGTCACTTAGTCTACCTGTCCTGTTTATGTAAAGCTAGCCACGTTACCCATCAAAGGCAGGTCATAGAGCAACTTTTAAAATACCTCATATCTCTTGCCCTGTGTGTGTCCCTTCAGCACCTCTTCTCCATACCTGTGCATGTCTGAACTTCTTTTTGCCAGTGCTCCCTACTTCATGTGCATTCCCATAAAGCCTGCTTCTCAGTCTCTACCATTTTGAGGGGCCTTGCTCACATCCAGTCTGCTTTTATATTTTCCATCTTTGAAGGCGCCTCTTAGGGTGCTTTTCCTCCACAAGGAAATTTTGTAGCATTCCCACCGGAAGAACAGGCCATTTCTGAGCTCCTGGTGGGCAGCTCCTGATATTCCTTTACTATTCCAGGGTATGCACTTTTTTTTCCCAGCCAGGTGGTGTCTGGGTGATGAATTGATTAGTTAACTACAAGTACTGGCTTACAAATCTATTAGTAGTTTGGACTTTGGGGAGTTACCAACGAAGACGGAGGTTCAGGCTTTATTAAGTGTGTTTGGGAATGATGCTTTTCAAAATGAATTGAAGTCATCTATCTGAAATGATAAAATTAATATAAAAAATTTCATCACCTTTGGCTAAACTGGGGATTAACCACAGCACAAAGCAGTATTGTGAAAAACTGAAAAAAAACTGAAACAAGACTACAAAAAAAAAAAAAAAGACCACAATAGTAAAAATGGTTCTGACAGAAAAAACAACTAATGGTTTTGCATGCTGGTTTCTACTTCACAGACCAGCATACACTGGAAACACCATTGTGAGTTTCCGATTGCACCACATTTTTTACCGAACTTTGCACTGCATTACTCTTCATAATCACCTCCTTCGTGTGCCACGCCATAACTAAATTGAAGCAATAATCTCCAATGTGAAGTAGCAGCTACTTTGAAGCAATAAGGGGGTGGCCCCGCCTTGAAGTCCCAAGCGTTCTGCACTTCTTTGCATGTCACGTATGCTGCATAAAGGTTACAGTTTCTGTTGCACGGTGGGAATGCAACACGTGAAAGTGGCCCGGGACCACAAGTGGTCTACATCGTCCAGGAACTGATTGGTTTGTGAAAACAAAGTTCCTGCTGTGGGCACTCACACTTCCTCTTTCAAACACGTCGCCAAAGCCAAACTGACCATCAGATTGCTTGTAGGGACTGGACACAGACACACACCATGTTCGTCTCTTAGCCAAGGTGAAGCCTTTTTTTTAGCTCTTGAGATCTTGATCTTGAGAAAGCTACTCATGGTTTTATCTTCTCTCAGCTCCATTATTGTAACTCATTGTTTTCTGGGATCAGTAGATCCCGGATACATAGGTTGCAGTTGGTTCAGAATGCTGCTGCTCATTTTTTGGTTGGGGCAAAAACATTTGCCCGTGTATCTCCAATTTTAGCGTCTTTACACCGGCTGCCAGTTAGCTTTAGAATTTATTTAAAAATTTTGTTGCTAGTTTTTAAATCATTACATGGATATATGCTCCTGCCTATTTACAGTATATGAATTGTGTGTTCTACACTAGCCATGCAGAGAGCTCAGATCTACCAGTCAGTTGTCTCTTGTGGTCCCTGATACTAAGTGTAAAATGTTTGCTTACTCGCGCGACGCTGAAGGAAAACAAAGAGGGGGAAACGCGCCGGAGTTCTGTGCCGAACCCGACAGAGAAACAACAAGCCTCCTCTGCCCAGCATCCTGCTCGCTAACATTCAGTCTCTGGACAACAAATTAGATGAGCTGCACGCATGAATAAAGCACCAGAAAGACATCACGAACTGCTGCGTTTTGGTGTTCACAGAGACGTGGTTGGAGCCCAGCGTACCTGACTGCGCAGTCACACCAGACGGGTTCACAGTTTATTGGGGAGACAGAACGAAAGACTCAGGCAAGTCGAGGGGAGGGGGTGTGTGCTTTATGGTTAACTCTTCGTGGGCTACAGATGTGTGTGTCTTAAAAACACACTGCTCACCGGTTCTTGAGCTGCTGACCATTAAAGTTAGACCCTTTCAGTTCAGTTCTCCTTTCAGTTGTTTACGTCCCCCCACAAGCTGATAAAGGTTCGGCTATGGATGAACTGTATGATGTTATCAGTGGACTATAGAACGCTAACTCAGAAGCAGCATTTATTGTGTTGGGAGACTTTAACAGAGCAAACATGAAGAAAGTTCTCCCTAGATACTATCAGCACATCTCTCCCCCCACAAGAGGTGATCAAACACTGGATCATTGTCACACCTTATTCAAGGACTCCTACAAATTTCTCCCTCGACCAGCTTTTGGAAAAGCAGACCATTGCTCTATATTGCTGCTGCCTGCATATAAACAAAGATTTAAACAGGAAAAACCGGTTTACAGGGACATCTACAAATGGGACAGTGAGGCTGAGGGGGTCTTACAGAACTGCTTTGAAACAACTGATTGGCAGATGTTTGAGGATGCAGCTGATGGCAACATCAATGAATTCACAGACTCTGTCACAGGATATATCAGCAAGTGCATTGACGATGTTGTCAATAAAACCTCCATTTGCATATATCCTAACCAGAAACCCTGGGTAAACGGGGAGATCCGGGCTAAGCTCAAGGCGCGGACCTCTGCCTTTGGCTCAGGGGACTCTGATGCATACAAAGCAGCCAGATACGACCTCCGGTGGTCCATCAAGAAGGCCAAATGGGACTACAGGGACAAAGTGGAGTCAAGCTACCACAGCTCTGACACCAAGCTCCCTGTGGAATGGACTGTGCTGCATCGTTGACTATAAAAAGAAAAACACAGTCAGTGTTCAGCCCACTGCATGTCTTGCAGACGAGCTCAACACCTTCTATGCTCGTTTTGATGCAGCCAACAAAGAACAGGTGCTATATCCTCAAGGGGGCAGTGAGTCTGTCACTCTGATCCTTGAAACATCTGATGTGAGAAGGTCCTTCAAAAAGGTCAATCCTCGCAAAGCTCCTTGGACCAGAAGGCATCCCAGGCTATGCCCTCAGGGCGTGTGCTGACCAGCTAGCAGGTGTGTTCACCAACATTTTCAATCTCTCCCTGAGGCAGTCAATGGTCCCCACTTCCTTCAAGGCATCCACCATCATTCCTGTCCCAAAGAAACCGGTGGTCTCCTGTCTGAATGACTAACGCCCGGTTGCACTGACATCGGTCATTATGAAGTGCTTCAAGCAACTGGTCAAAGGTTACATCTGCTCCTCCCTCCCCGACACGCTGGATCCTCTCCAATTTGCCTACAGAGCAAACAGATCAACAGAGGATGCCATTGCGCTAACAATAAACACTGCCCTCACCCACCTGGAAAGAGGAAATACATATGTAAGAATGCTGTTCATAGATTACAGCTCGGCATTCAACACCATCATCCCCTCAAAACTCGTCTTGAAGCTGGACGACCTTGGGTTGGGGATGACCATCTGCAGATGGATTTTCTCTTTCCTCACAAACAGGCCCCAGGTGGTGAGAGTCGGCAAACACACGTCCTCATCACTCATTTTAAACACAGGAGCGCCGCAGGGCTGTGTGCTTAGCCCCCTCTTGTATTCCGTGTTCACCCACAACTGTGTTGCAAAACACGGCACAAACACCATCATCAAGTCTGCAGATGACACAACCATCATAGGCCTTAGCACTGATAACGATGAGACGGCCTACAGAGGGGAGGTGCTGGCACTGAGTAATTGGTGCCTAGATAACAACTTGTCTCTTAACGTCAGCAAAACCAAGGAGATGATCTTGGACTATCGAAAACAACAAGGCAGAGAACACCAGGCCATCTACATCAGCAGCATAGAAGTTGAAAGGGTTAACAGCTTCAAGTTCCTCAGAGTAAACATCACCGAGGATCTCTCGTGGACCCTTCACATAGACACTGTGGTCAAGAAAGCTCGCCAGCGGCTCTACTTCCTGAGGAAGCTGAGGAAGTTTGGCATGAATGCCAACATCACCTCAAACTTTTACAGGAGTGTGGTCGAGTATCTGCTGATGGGCTGCATTACCGTCTGGTATGGGAGCTGCTCTGCCAGCAGCAGGAAATCACTACAGAGAGTGGTGAAGGCAGCAGAGCACATCACGGGCAAGAGTCTTCCTGCCATTGAAGACATTTACCTCCATCGGTGCTTGCGTAAGACAAGCAGCATTATATAGGACCACAGCCATCCAGCACGCCAGCTGTTCTCCTTGTTACCGTCTGGCAGACGATACAGGAGTCTGGCTGCTCGGACTACAAGACTTAAGAACAGCTTTTACCACCAGGCCATTCGACTCCTCAACAGCAACACCTGAACACTTACATCCACTTACATTACACCTACATTGCATTACATCAACATTGCACTACTCACACACAAACTGTACCTGCACACACTCAGAATACTGACTGGAACATGCATCTGCACTTATAAAACATTATCTGTGCAATAACTGTCATTTGTACTTGCTGCTCATTCAACTCATATTGCTGTATAACTTCTTTTAAAACATACACATTTTATTTTATATGGCTTGTCTATTTTTAACTTGTAATCTTTTTTAAGCTTTATTGGATCTAGGCTGAGTAACTTGTTTTTCTCGTCATACACATTTCATTGTATGTTGACCCTGTGTTAACCTATATATGACAAATAAACCTAAACCTAAACCTAAGGGGGACAGAGCTTGTGTGGCTGCTAAACCTCGTCTGAGGAATTCTTCACCTAATTGCATTAACGAGTCGCCTTCAATTGAATTGCGTGATGGACTGCCGGCAGTTGAACCCGGCTGGGACCCCAAAGATTGGAAGGATGGGGAAGGAAGCTACTTTAGGACACTGCCTCCCCCAAAACGCTAGATGGCAGCTCCCCTGGAGTGTAGCAGTGCCCCGGATTCCCACACGGAATCCTGGGACTCGGAGTTTGGTTTCTCAGCCCCATTGGGTGCCGTGGGTGCCGCCAGGGGATGCCCGGAAGTACTAGAAAGTCATGAGGACGGAAGCAGGGAAGTACTTCTGGGCTGATCAAAGACTTGGAATTCTCCATCTGACCTGGTGCTGGCAAGTCACATGGGAGGAAGAACAGAAGCACTTCCGGGTCAAGGACTATTTAAAGGAACCCAGCAGGTGAGCCAGAGTCGGGTGGTTGGTGGATGAAGCTTGCTGGGAGGTGTGGAGGAGAAAAACATTGTGATTATTGTATTTACTTGATTGTGTTATTGTGGCTGTGGTGCTTAGGGAGCACTGTGCAAGAAGAAAATAATTAAAAACGTCTTCTTGGTGCTTTTAACCTGTGAGTGTCTGTCTGTTGAGTTTAAGGGGCAACAGTGCCACCTAGCGTCCACAACTGTTTAAAACAAGACTGAAGACACAATTCTGTTATCTAGCTTTCTATGGTCTTCAGTGTTACTGATGGTTCCCTCCTCTTAATTTGTTTGTTTCAATTCACTGCTGGTTGTATTGTGTTTTATTGCATGTTATTCTATTTATTTTATTGTATGCTTTAATGTAAAGCACTTTGGCTACAGTATTACTGATGTTGTTATAAATGTGCTCTGTAAATAAATTGACATTGACCTTAGTGTTTTATTATATATTAGATAAACGCTGTATTTGTTATGCATTCTGATTTACAACTTATCTTGGAAAAACGTTGTCAGCCAAATATATAATAATAACAACAATGCACCAGGAGAGTGTAACCCCAGCTCACAATAACCACATGCCGCCCTTTTTACTTTCTTCATTTAAGGAAGAAGTATTACAGCATTCATCCATGGCAGGAACAACTGCAAAATAGGAACCTGTCCAGAACAGGCTGCCAGTCCCCTGCAGGACCCCTCTTTATTTCAGTAATAACAGAATTCAAAACATTTAGAGACAGACTCCAGAATATTTGGAAACTAATACAGCAAAAATGTCCATTTAATAAAACGAACTCAATGGTAGAATGGTAACTCGCGTTGATAGCATTGTGCATTTGCGATGTGCTGGCTCTTACATCCCTCTTTCTTTGTACTTCTTGTTGCCTTTATTCATTGGACATTCCACCCCTGTTGTGGACGCTGGATGATGTGATGCCTGGATGTACGGACACATGCCGCACAGGTTACTATTTTATGTCGGCCCCTTGCTTTTGTTCTTCAGATATTCCTATCCTGTTGTGGACGCCAGATTACATCTGGGCACGGATGCCAGACATTTTATCACTTTATATAAACAGAGAGAGATATCATTACAGTTTCATTGAAAAGTAACGTATAAATAACTAGTAAATGGAGCTAACACATTAAATTCCACTATGTTTAGTGAATTTCAAGACATTTTAAACGTAAGATATTATACAGTATAATATTATGTGGTATCCATTCCACAAGAATACATAACTGAGCATTAGTGTTGATCGGCGAATTTCGCCAAAGAGTTATTGGCAGAGAATTTGCTGCATTCGTGTTCGCCCTATTCGGTCAAATTATTTACTGACGATTCGGCAGGGTTAGGAGAACTTTTTTTCCCATAATACTTTGCAAGGCTAGAGCAACATCCCGGGATCTTTAACAGCCAACATAGGATGGGACTGCCCCCCAGGTATATAATGGCATATTTCATATTTTTCCTCACAAAAAATGTCCACATGTCCATCAGAGAATTGTCAGTGGCAGCAACAGTAGCAGTAGCCATGGTGGAGGCAATCTGATGGATGTGTGACACAGTCTGAGAGTCTGACACAGGGTGGCAACAGCAGCAGTCACTGCCAGCGGCTGGCCCACATGGTAAGTGACTACCTGGGGTGCATCAATGTAAAACACTCTGTGCGCACTGATGACCCCATGGAGTTCTGGGGGATGAGGATGGATTTAAGCCAGGAGCTTGCTCAGTGTGCGCTGGATGTGCTGTGTTGCCAGCTTCCAGTTTACTTTCTCTCTCTCTCTCTCTCTCTATTGCTCTCCTTCTGTTTTTTATAAATGTTATATACGCCAGCCAGGCTTGTGGGGTCTATGCCATTGTGAATTCATGCTACCTGCTCCTGTTGCCACTGTCTATAACAAATGTTACTGTTCTGAAATTTAATTCAATTAATTTTATCTCTGGGAGGCAAGATGGTGCAGTGGTTTTTGACCAAAATAACCAGTCCAGCATAGATGACAGATGCTTCCTTAGTCCGTTGGGACACTTAGAAAACTCAGTGGGTTTGGATTAAAAAAAGCATTCTCTTTGATTATCGTTTCTTTGAATTTCCTATTTTTAAAGATCTTGTTATTTCTGACTTTAGACTCCGATTCAGCATTTTCTCTTTGTTTTGATGAAACAGGATTGCTTTTTGTTTACGAAACTTACCATCACTCACTACGTTCTTTCTTCCTTGATCTCACGGTAGCAGAGCTGTGCAGTGATTGGCACTATGAAGAGCACATGTGAATATGCAGGTTGAATTTTGAGGTCCACATTAATAAAATTGAAGGAGACACTTGCCCTATACATGCATAATTAGCCACGTGGAGAGTGAAGACAAAACTTGAAGGAGCCTGAAACACAGTAGACTCTATGAAATAATAATAAATAGTACAGTAATCCCTCCATCGCGGGGGTTGCGTTCCAGAGCCACCCGCGAAATAAGAAAATCCGCGAAGTAGAAACCATATGTTTATATGGTTATTTTTATATTGTCATGCTTGGGTCACAGATTTGCGCAGAAACACAGGAGGTTGTAGAGAGACAGGAACGTTATTCAAACACTGCAAACAAACATTTGTCTCTTTTTCAAAAGTTTAAACTGTGCTCCATGACAAGACAGAGATGACAGTTCAGTCTCACAATTAAAAGAATGCAAACATATCTTCCTCTTCAAAGGAAACAGAGAGGAAAGCAAACAAATCAATAGGGCTGTTTGTTTTTAAGTATGCGAAGCACCGCCGGTACAAAGCTGTTGAAGGCGGCAGCTCACACCCCCTCCGTCAGGAGCAGGAAGAGAGAGAGAGAGAGACAGATAAAAACAAAGTCAAAAATCAATACGTGTCCTTTGAGCTTTTAAGTATGCGAAGCACCGTGCAGCATACTTAAAAGCTGCACACAGCAGGTAGCAACGTGAAGATAATCTTTCAGCATTTTTAGACGAGCGTCCGTATCGTCTAGGTGTGCGAACAGCCCCCCTGCTCACACCCCCTACATCAGGATCACAGATAGTCAGCGCAAGAGAGAGAGAAAGAAAAGTAAGCCGGGTAGCTTCTCAGCCACCTGCCAATAGCGTCCCTTGTATGAAATCAACTGGGCAAACCAACTGAGGAAGCATGTACCATAAATTAAAAGACCCATTGTCCTCAGAAATCCGCGAACCAGCGAAAAATCCACGATATATATTTAAATATGCTTACATATAAAATCCGCGATGGAGTGAAGCAGCAAAAGGCGAAGCGCGATATAGCGAGGGATCACTGTAATAATAATAATAATAATGAAGGATTCATTAATACTTATAAGACGTTTCTATCTTTTTGATTGAAGAAAAAGTGCAAGGCATCAGCACAGACCGTTTGGAGGCAACAAACATCTAAAGCCAAATCACTAGACAAATTATTCAAAATAAAATAAAAGGGTTTACATTTTAAAACATTACATTGACAAATTGTTTCCTCTAAATTTGTGTGCACATAATGCTTTTAACAGTCTCATAACGGATTAGGTGGTCCCGGAAATATACTTACTGTAAGTATACTAGAATTCTTAAGGCTTATTATTTCTTCATTTAACGTCAGTACTCCCTAGTAAAAAAAAAAAAAAAAAACTTTTCCCCCAGTTTCTTCAGTAATTTAGATTTTTGTGCTGCAGGTTTGTGAAAACAATATTTAGTACTTTTCTATTATCGTGACGCAAATCGGTGGGGCTGCCGCCCCCACTGTCTTCCAGCCCATTCTCTTATCTTGATCCCATTGTTTATAAGGCCCTTATGTTAATTATTATATGTCCTATCCCATCCCATTCCCTTATCTTAACTCCAACTGACTAACTCCCTCATGTTAAAATAGTACTTTGATTACCTTACCCCTCACCCATTCCCTTATCTTAACCTTGCGTCACGATAATCGAAAAGTATCCAATATTCTTCTAACACTTGTAAGATTTTATACTCTGAATGTGTATTAACTTACGGCTGTTTCTGGTGCATTTTGGCATCTCATTTCTAATACTTTCCTGTTACACTCCGTTGCTGCACCCCTACCCTCTGCACTGCTCAGTCCATAGCCATTGTTATGAAGAGATCGGTGTTCCATGGAATTCGCACATTAGGCTCGACTGTTATCGATGTGCTTGGAAACAAACCCGTTCATGCTGCCGCGCGTGCACGATACTGACTGGACACGCCGGCATTTGGCACAGAGCATGTGTTAAATTAAAATGAGAAACGGCGCGCAGATTTGTGCGAACACGAACAGATCCGTAAAGAATACGCCTTAGTACACATACTATAAATTAGATAAGTTTCTGGATTTGACCGGGCACCAACATTTTCATAACACCCTAGGTCTCAGTGGAGCGGGACAACACTGCGGGACGCGGAAAGAGGCGTGGTCTGAACTAACGGGTGGGACGTTCGACAGCTATCCAATAAGACAATGCACTCGATGACGGACATGTGACGGGGCAAATGAAGACATCAGTCAGACTCAGCCTTTAAAGAGACCTAGCCCTGTATTATTGTACAGTCGGTGACGGTATTTTCAATGTATATAAATAAACCAAATGAATGCTACCAAATCGAACAAATAAACAGTATTACTAACGACTGAGACAATAACATTTAAAATCAAACCTTAATATCATACAGCAGGACATCTGTCACCACCCATTTCTGGGTCAACCCCATCCCACGTCCTGCCACGAATGAGCAGCTGGCTCCGCGCGCATATTTCGTCTCACCCAGAGGGAGAGTGTGTGCTTCCTGTAGGCTGCAGGCACAGCACCGACGTGAGTGTATCTACTTGTATCTATGAGCCACCTGATCCAGGATGCCACGCGCGTGTACAGCTGCACATACCAGCGGGCGCGGCGTGCGTTTGCGCACTGAAGAGATCGACTGCGGCCCAGTCGAGATGGGTGGGCTTTACGAAACTGACTGCGGTCCGCAATTACACTCTGTTGGGACCCAGTCTGGGTCGACCTGGTCCAAAGTGTTTCAACCGCACACTCCTGGACGCTATACTTGCTTAGACAAGGCTCAGAGTTTTACAGGACACCGCTCAAAGCAACTTTAATACCTGAATCAAGTTACAAAAGGTCAGTTGCAGTGTGCTTTGGGGACGTAATAGATGATCTCTTTTTATAACACAATGTGTCCAGTTCAGCACTACTGCGGTGTGCTCAGATGCTGCGTGCTCTTAGCTGATCAAAAAGTGCCGCTGCATTGTCCATTGTAGGGTACTAAAGTAAAGGAACTCGTGAGCAGGTCTAAAAGCGGTGGTTACAATGATAAAAAGGCACATACAAAATGATCTGAAGCCAAGGTGATGAATCAATCGTTTCATATTCAACATTCATCCATTCAACTGTCCTCCTTAGCAGTAAAAAAATAAGGATCACCGCGTGTGCATGTCAGTGTTATTTATTCTTCAGTATATTCACTGCTGCTTGTGAAATGCACATTGAAATATGAGATTTCTTCTATACAGCATTACTTCTGTGAAACTTTGGAAGTGCCGGCGAGTGTCCACAAAGTGTGAAATTCAGTCTTCCACAAGGTGTTCTACAGAACTTGTGTTACAAGTTGGAATCCTGAAAGCCATTGCATACACCCGACTGAAGTGAATCGGGGGATCATAAGGAATCTGGGATCAAAATGTTTCCCTGTCAGCTCAACAGCTTCTCTCTTTCACACACTCTAAAAGTCTCTGATGATTACAACACTTCGATGGCTGCTACCACACCACACAGCTCATTTATATTAAAGAAATAAATCATGTCACACAAGAGTCTGCTTCTAAAAGAGGGGACTGGGCGGTCTCGTGGCCTGGAACCCCTGCAGATTTTATTTTTTTCTCCAGCCTTCTGGAGTTTTTTTTTTTTTTTTTTTCTGTCCACCCTGGCCATTGGACCTTACTCCTTTTCTATGTTAGCTAATGTTGTCTTATTTTAATTTCTTATTTTGTCTGTTATTTTTCTTTTCTTCATTATGTAAAGCACTTTGAGCTACTTTTTGTATGAAAATCCATCCATCCATCCATTTTCCAACCCGCTGAATCCCAACACAGGGTCACGGGGGTCTGCTGGAGCCAATCCCAGCCAACACAGGGCACAAGGCAGGAACCAATCCCGGGCAGGGTGCCAACCCACCGCAGGACACACACAAACACACCCACACACCAAGCACACACTAACCTGCATGTCTTTGGACTGTGGGAGGAAACCGGAGCACCCGGAGGAAACCCACGCAGACACGGGGAGAACATGCAAACTCCACGCAGGGAGGACCCGGGAAGCGAACCCAGGTCTCCTAACTGCGAGGCAGCAGCGCTACCCACTACACCACCGTGCCGCCCTTGTATGAAAATGTCCTATATAAATAAATGTTGCTGTTGTTGTTGTAAAACACATGATTTGCAACAGTGCTCATCTCGCCCAAGCTGCTCAATGTTTCACAATGTTTGTCTATCCATGGTGGTCCCCTCCAAATATTAGCGTCCCTCCTCCACTCGACCTCCAGTCCTGCTGATCTTGTCTTTGCTTCTGCAGAAAGTAAGTTAGCAGAGGTCAGCTTACAGAGGATGCAGGGTAGTTTTGTAAGATCTAATACAATTGTCGATCAGTGATCAAAAATTAGGACTGGCTAGCAGTTAACAGAGAGAGACTTCTGGCATTTTTATGGTTAGCCTTTGCTAGTTACCAGGGAATAGCTATTTTTACAGTGAGTAGTGTGAAATAGAAGAATGGCAATATAATAATAATAATAATACATTTTATTTATATAGCGCCTTTCCCATGCTCATGCTCCCATGCCCTATACGCTTATGTTGAAGAAATGTTCTTTACTTATTAGCCAAGATCACCATTGCAATGAGTCACATTAAACTTTACACAGGCATTGTTTTCCCGTTCGATTCCTGTCTTTATCCCGTCTCAAGCTTTGTATTTTCATGCATAGAAAATCTTAATAAAAATAATCAAAGCTATCACTGCACCCAGTTTATCACACCCTTTGCTACTGGAACAGGCTTAAGACCCCCACAACCCTGAACTGGATTAAGCAGGTTTGAGACTTACTGCTGCTGGGTTCCAAAAACTGGCTGTGTGGACTTTGAATGTTCTCTCCATTGGAAGTGAGGTTTACTTCTCAAAGACATGACTATTAGTGTGAGGTGCCATATATTACTGAGTACAAGGATAAGAAGAGATCCCAAGTCTCTCAGATATTCATGCATTTCCTCCCTGAAAGTACCTAAATTCTGCGGTGGGTTGGCACCCTGCCCGGGATTGGTTCCCTGCCTTGTGCCCTGTGTTGGCTGGGATTGGCTCCAGCAGACCCCCGTGACCCTGCGTTCGGATTCAGCGGGTTGGAAAATGGATGGATGGAAGTACCTAAATTAATTTTCTGCTCTTCCTCATTTGAAAAATCACCATTATTATTTAAATTATTCAATTAATATACACTCACTGAAAAAAACAATATTATCATACTGGGTTGGACCTTCCTCCTGCTCTCCAAACAGCCTCAATTGTGGCACGGATTGCACAAGATGTTGGAAACATTCCTCTGAGATTCTAGTCTGTGTTGACAAGATTGCATCACACAGTTCCTGCAGATTTGTAACATTATTTAAATGAAGTTATCCATTTACATGTAAAATGTAATATACACACTATAGTGCATTTCATCATGAAAATGATACCAAGTATAAAGCTTTGGATTCTAAATGTTCAGAGAGATGTAATATTATAAAGTTAATGTACTCTGTGAGGCGATTGGTGTCTGCTGCTCCGCTCAGCGTAAGAGGAATCCCGTTTAAGAAGAACGTACCCAGTGAGCGAGCTGTCTGTTTAGGGCCAGCACGCTACCAGTCAGCAGACCAACGGCATGGGAACAGCAGCAAGCCGAAGTTTTCAGCCGGTGGCCCACTGTCGGCTCGCTGCTGCTTGAACGCTAATGGCAACCATCCAGCTGGCTTGCCGACCAATAATTATGGCTGGTGGTCCAATGACAGCATTTATTAATTGTAAGGTCAACAGACAAAATGTTGAGTGATCATGGGCTTCTTCAGTGATTAACGACTGAGGCGGGGAACACTTAGAATACAATACGTTTAACGTGCCACTTTAGTTACAATGGATTTTGAGAAACTCTTGTAAATTAAACATCCATTTTAACATTCTACTTTAATGATGAAGCTGCACGATTAAAGTGAACATTTCATCTTTAATCACGAAATAGGGACACGATTCTTTAATACACTTCTGTAGCTATTCTTCGTTTACTTTTAAAATCAGTTCCAAAGATGCTTACCTTCTCCTGATCAGTAATGCTGAGGCGTTCAGCTCGACGACTCCTGCTTTCAGCTGTCTGCTTACAGTACGAGTAATGCAGGAAAAAGAAACAAACAAACAAAACTTAAACAGTGGTGGTGAACTTTACTTATTAGCAACGGTGTTGCGAAACGTGCAGATTAAAAGGTCTGTTAGATTTGGGTATTTCACACCTCTTAAGGTTATAGAACAGCTGTTTATTCCCCCTATGGGGCTACAGCATATATACTGTTAACAGGTTAAAGATTCCTTCAGGTAATCAGAGCAGTTAAAGTTACTCGCTCTTTCAAAGTTGAATTGCATGGCTTCTCAAACATTATGGTAGTCTGAACGAGTTAAGACCACTTGAGGGACACAGGCGAGTAGATTTGGATCACTTTATGCGTGGTTTTCTTTGTTTGCCAATACATCAGCAACAACTGGTCCATAGAAGAATGCCATTTCCTCTTTGGCACAGTCAAATTAATGCAAGAAACAGTCATTTTCTAATCTGCTTAGTTCTGGCTCTAAGGCTAAGGATCTGGCAATCGGAAGGTTGGCAGTTCAAATCCCATAAACACCAGAGGAAACTACTCTGTTGGACCCATAGCCTGCAATTTCTCCATCCTGGGTACGACATTAATCTGCACCCAGCCCTGTAAGCAGGTCCCCCAACCTGTAAGGAAACCCCAGGGGATGGTGGCAGGATTGGCAGTCGTGCCACTGTACAAAACCTCACACTGTTCAGTGTGGTGTCACCTGTTGCACGGCTGCATTTGGATCTCAATAAGGGTGGTTTGCCGTGTGGTGGGTGCAGCAATGCGCTGTATTCAACACATGCTCCTTGCCTCTTAGACCTGAACAGGGTCGTTTTGGGGGTTTGCTTGGGCCCATCCTAGCCAGCATAGGAGAATCCCTCACAGGTAGGGTAGGGGGTAATGTTGGACCAGCAATTCATGATCTAACCTGTAGGTCTTTGGGTGGAAATCTACACAGGGAGGAGGCAAATCCCCTGGTCTCCTTACTGCAAGACAGCAGCACTACCACTGAATAAGGGACATTGGGCTGATTTGAACTTGAACTTCCTGAGCAGCTCTATTCAATGGCTCTGATCGATTAGCAACTTTCAGGCTGGTGTTGCCCCATGAATGTTTTTGCAAATCTTAGTCTTTTAGAGACTGGTTAAGCCCTTAAAAATTTTGTGTTCATCTACTTTGGCCAAAATGAACAAAACAGTGTATGAATTAACTTTTTAACAATTTGTAATTCTGTTATCTTCTTTCTTTCACCCTCAAGTGGTCTTAATACCATGAACTAAAATAAATGTAAATTATTTGGCTAGCAAACTTTTTCTTTCCATTGGCATGCAGCACTGCAAACATTACAAGCACAGGCCAATTTCTACTTACAAAGTATATTTACTACTGTAAAGAAAAAAAGAAGGGACTTTTGTCCTTGCTCTGGGTTTGTATGACCACAAGTGGAACAGGAACATTTTGTGGCTCTTGCTAAAATATCAACACATTTTGTATGCAGCCATGCCAGTCACTATGGAATTTAAAGCTGAAGAGATGCTGGGTAATTGAGCAAGGTGGAAATCCTAACCATACAATGAGACCAGCCTTCAAGCACCAACGGTAAGATTAAAGTTTTGGAATTACACCATAGGTTCTGTACTTCATTTCTTAAAATCTGTAATAAGCTCATGTACTTGCAATGTTCCCAAGAAGACCTAAATAAAAATAATTGGACGTCACTGGTTCGTCCAAGGTATTAATTTCAGAAAAAAAAAAAAATTAAATATTTTTTTTGGTTCCTTCACTGATTACGGGAACTGCTTTTGGCTTAGAGATGCGATGATGTATACAATAAGAAGCCATTTCTCTTTATTTTACCTTCACATCTGCTTGTTGCATTCTTTCTTCCTTGTCTATTGCATCTGCGCCTCAAGTTTAATGTCTGGCATATACAACTCATTAGGTGAAAGGAATAAAGTAAATGTCATTTTTTGTAAATGAAAGATAAATGCTGTGACTCCAAGAAAAAAGGTCTGGATATACAACAATATGCAAATTAAAAATAACCAAATTTGCTTTTTCTTTTGGCAACTCTGGGGTACATTTTACAATTTTAACTAAAACTTAAATGACTCTTGGCTAAAAGCCAAAGCCAAGAGATCATTTAAGTGTTAGTTACTATACTATAATCAACACCTCTCTCTCATTTGTATATTTCTATTATAAAAAAAAAAAATCCTGGGAGACGAGACGTGATCTTCACGTGAATATCACAGAAGACACTTAAAAGACCCGCGACACGAAAGAGATTAAGGTCCCCGCGCGATGCTCCGTGGCCAAACATGAGACTTTGTGCCAAGAGATTGACTCAGGACCGTCTCGCAATGACGTAGAACATGAGATTCTTGCAAGACATGCCCTACTTACAAGCAATATCAAATAAGACCACAGGCAGCAAAACACTCAGTCGTGTAAAGGATTTGAGCACACACAGATCCAGGGCCCTCATTTCATATAAAGCGTATAAGGACAAAACGTTATAGATGAAACGTTAAGGACTAAGCGAAGAAGAAAGAGCAGTGCGGAGAAAAGAGACTCAAAAGCGCTGGAGAGAAAAAAAATGCAAAAAAGAAAAAGAATAATTGAGGTGCAAATTCAGAAAATAAGGAAAGTAATAATCAGCCCGGAACAAGTGGAATTGAAAAAACGCACATCCAATCGGGCTCAGAATTAAAAGACAAAGTACAACTTCATAAAGACGTTCAAAAACGTTGCAGCTATACACATGCAGAGCAAGTAAGAGATTATGAAAGCATTGGAATTCGAAAGGCTCAAAAAAACGTCACGATACAAATGCAGAGAAAGTTAAAGAATATGAAAGCAGGAAAATTAGAATATATATATATATATATATAAAAAGACAGTAAAGATCACAGTAGCGCAAACAAACTGAAATTACTGTCAGAAAAAAGGGAAAGTAACCACCACGGACCAGGTGTCATTGAAAAAAAAAAAAGCAGGACAAAGTGAGGAATGGAGATCAAATATATGGACATACTGTAGGTGATATTTCAGAAGTATGTAAATACTGTAAGGCTTTGAAGTTTAAGTCAAAGTATTTCAAAAACGGGGTTTACCTCACATGCATTTATTGGTTACTTTGCAAAAAAAAATTATTAACTGCTGCTGATGTAGATCGTGTTGTCTGTGCTGAAATTTCAAACAAAGAAACCTAACCTGAATTATGGTACAAATTCATTAAACACATGTCTCACGGACCTCATTTAAAAGATTCAGCATGTTGGGACTCGAAAGATTCCAAATATTGTTTTTAACGAAGTTCTGAAATAAAAGTGAAACTAATGAAATAGCAACAATTCAAAGGAAAAAAAAAAAATCTTAAAAGTGTGTATCCGGAAAACCAAACACGGGGGTTGGCGAGTGAAGCGAGCAGGGGGCAAAGCCCCCTAGTATATATAAATAATATACATACATACCTATATACATCTCTCTCTCATATATTATATTCACACACACTGCACATGTATTCATTGAAAAAGGTAAAAGTGCACGGACGTGTTTTCACAAAAGACCTTCCAAACTTTGCCAAACTTTCATTGATCAGCATTTTGTATAACAATCCATTCCAGGATGCTTTATCTTCATTGTCTTTAATTCAGTGCCTCCTTTTATGGAATCAGTAAGTTAATCTTGAAAAGAAGTAATTTCTGTGTCCATTAATCACAGATAGCGGACATTGCTATTTTCCACAGTTAAATGATTTTATGTATTTACTAGAAGCTACAACCTAATCTTTGAAATCTATTTGCAGTAAAACAACTTCCAAAATTATGGACAAGTAAAAGATGTACACAGTCACATTAGTACCAACTGTTAATGTGTAAACTCAGATTCCATAAGATCAAAAGTGTAAATGCTAATTACAAAAGGTCACACCTATAGTATATAAATTACACAAAAGAGACTTGTAAAAATGCCATTCTCACTTTATTTGTACACTTCTAAACAGAGAAAG
The DNA here is from genome assembly GCF_900747795.2 of Erpetoichthys calabaricus. NCBI lineage: Eukaryota > Metazoa > Chordata > Cladistia > Polypteriformes > Polypteridae > Erpetoichthys > Erpetoichthys calabaricus. Next base: position 45,833,967 of record NC_041397.2, on the reverse strand, counting down.
TAGCTTGCATACAGCTGAAGTTTTTAGATTTTGCTATTATCAAATTTGCACCAGTATAAAAAAGGCAATTTTAACTAAACTAAAAATAAATATTAAAAAAAATGACCATTTACTGAAAAAAATGCATTTATAGTATGCAAATTATGAAGGCAAAGTGATCTTAATAATACAGCTTTTCTGTGGGGAAAAAATAATTGTTTATAAATAAAAATATTAGCCTTTTTATTCCCTTAGAACCCACCTGGTGTTTTAAAATCTTCTTAAATTCATTTAGGTTATACTCAAAGATCATCAGTATCTAATAGCAAATGAAAATACATAAACAGCCCTGTTGGTCAGCCATGAGTTTACTGGAGAGGATAACAACAGACATAAGATACAGAAATAGTAACTGTAAAACAGAACTGCCAGAAACACAAAGTTCCCATACATAAAAAAAGAAAAACTAAAAAGAGAAACAATGTATGCCACACTCAAACCAGCGATCCCATAAGTTTTTTAGAGATGAATTCAACAAGTTTTATATTATGACTCTGGCAATTAATTCTCAAACTCTCTGGCACTATAATTCTCTCCTCTGGCACTATTTTGACCAACTTCTTCATACAAATTTCTTAAAAAAAAAGACAACCTTGAAATTTTTCTGATGAATAAATAATTGATATTGAATGTGATGTTCCACAGTAAACAACATGCTTATTATACAGTATTAACATAAGACAATTAAAACTGACACAATCCACAAGAGATGAAAAAAATAGCTACTGTCTGGATAAAGTTTTGCTATAAAAACAGACACCATGGCTAAATTCAAATACATACAAAAATGTGCCACTAATGAGAAAAAGTGTGTGGAATGAAAGGCAGTTTACACTTCTGCCTACAGGAAATGCCTCAGCTATTACGTCCCAGTAAAAAGTGTTGTTTTTAAATAAAAAAAAAAAACAAATCAAGTTTGACATCTCTAAATATTTTAATGGGCAAACATTAAGCATCGTCATTGGGAATGGATAACTGTAAAGAAAATATTTTTTGTCTTTTTCTCATAAGAAACCAAACCATGTTGCACAAATTAATAGCGGAAAAAGGAAAAATAAAAAGGCAGCTTTATGGTCATATAAGCATTTCATATTGAAGCCAAAACAAAACAGTAAATAACTTTTTTTTCTATACTAAGCCAAATTTGCAGGTGTACACACCACTCTCAGCATAACACTCTTAAATTCATTAACTGTTAACATCACTGCTTTTGTACATTGTTTTTTTTAATATACAGCATATGAACTTCATTACTTTTGGTACAAAGCAATACTGTTGAAGTAGCACAGTATAGGACAGGAAAACCACACTGTATTCTCCCAAATGAACGGACAAATTGTAACAGAATCCTAAAGCACATTACTAAAAGATACTCAATTTTTTTGCTGCTAGTAGGGAACATCTTATAAACTTTAGCTTTTTAAAACAACTGTTACCACCCTTGGATATTATACCAAAGGTTGCTCATGTGGGGGATTTGGAAATTGCATTGAGTGAAATGTGGTTTTCAAAAGAACATATGTTTATTCAGAAAAGTGCAACCTAATAGTGAACATAAATTTATACTTTCTCACAAATAGATTATAAAACAATAGTACTCCTCTGTGCAGATGGACATTAAAAAAATGCGTCTGTTAAACCATTATCCATGGCTATAGTAAGGTTACAAAATAGTGAAGTTTCATAATGTGTACAAAACATTTCAATAGTAATTTAGCACATGAACAAATGCCTTAAAAATATGATTAGCCATTTTACTAACAGAACATGAACTACATATTAAAAAAATACCTGAAACATAAGCAAAATAAAAGCCAACCATTACACAAACCTCACATAATGTAAAAGCTTTTCTGTTAGAATCCTAGTGCCTGTTATACTTGAATAGTACAAAACAATATCCACTGGACTTGAGTTGAAATGCTTATGGACTCTAAAATAGTCACATTTGTCTTCAATATTTATCAGGGTACACTTTGATGAATAAAGAATGTTTATAAGGAGGCTGGTATGCACACAGATTTAAAACATTTATTTAGTTTTCTTTTCAGTTAACAAGTCTTCATGGAGTCTGGAGACATGTTGCTCATAATTATCCATTACCAGTGTACCATTTTTATCAAAAAAGTTTGCTACTGATTTGGTGAAATCAACTTCCCTTTTCTTCTTAGTTTTTCCATCAATAAACGTCATCCTGAGTGTGTATTGGTCATCAAATCTGTAGGACACCAAAACAGAACACGTCACTTGTACAGTTAAATATATTCTAGTTACTTAAAAATAATCCTGCCACACCAGTTAGGCATCTGTTTTAATGACTATAGTCATGTAAGCATGTGAAGGATCCTATTTGACATTTTAATGTACAATACAGTTTTCAAGAAGATCTACTGATTTACAGACCAACATTCCTTCAATGCCACCACTTTCAGTGTACTCTGTTTAAAGAAACCTTTCAATATGTTAATATTTTGTTTTGCCTCTAGCCAAGAGATTAATATTAAATAAATATTTTGCCAGTAATGAAACTGACTGACCTTCTGTACATTTTATTTTTGATGGTTTTAAATGATTAGACATTTCATACATGCATTGAAATTAGAAAGACTCTGAAATAAAGGAAGACAGTTTATTTTCCAGGTCAAACAGCAAATTGGTGACAATGGTTACCACAGCTACCCCTTTCAAAAAGTGAAGAGAGCAATTAAGTAGTGTTGAAACTCTATCCGTGTGTGAATTGTCCAGTGGAAATTTAAATTCATGTATCATTTGAAACAGTAAAAACTCGGCACCATAGGTCTTTGGATTATTGCTGCTTTGTATCTGAAGTTGATATACTTTTGAACTTCCTTACCCATAGTACGGTTTGTGTCTTACATGTGAGTTATGATTACATTTTGCTAAGAGGAAAATAAAACTGTTTATCTGGAATATTGTAATACCGAAACAAAAGCAGCACATGAACGTGGCTCTCTCTTCCCTTTGACAAGAATAAAAAGCATTGTATTTTTTTTTAAATCACACTTCATTTAAAACAGATTTTTAGCATTTGGCAGCTTTTTACACATGAGACACTGTGAGAGTACATGAACACAAAACTGCAAAAAAGGGTGGGTGTGGGGGGATTAAAAGCATGCAGTGCAGACTCTTCATTTTCCTAAGGGGCTTCTGGCTTGGGCTTTGCTTTCTACTGAAAATGATGTTCAGGTGAATTGTTCCTGAATTAAATCACACAAATAGATAACAATCCTTCTTTAAAAGCATGTCAACAGATGAGAAAAGTTCAGAAAGGCCAATGATCACCTCTCATATCAATCCATGTCTGCCCAGCAGGCAACTTCAGCTTGCTCTCTGACGCATCATTGATGCAAATGAATGTGAAGCCAAAAATATGGCAATTGTCACAGCATATTTAAAACTGCATTAGAGTTGCTTAGGAGATTCCACTTGCTCTACATTAAGTGAATCATCGATTTAATCCTTCCCTTCTTCTTCTGCTCAGTTATGTGCACACCAAATGGTAAACTGAGACCTATCAGGCACTTGGAATTATTGCGGTGTGATAAGTTGGTTTTTGGGATATGAACATGTAAAGCAGTGTTTCATAGCCTCGGTCCTGGGGACCCCCTGTGACTCCAGGTTTTTGTTCCAACCAGACTCCTAATCAGTGACAACACCTGATAGCACTGATCTCATTTAATTAGCTGTTATTTTTTTATTCTACATTCAGAAAAGCACAGCAGCATGGTTTTTACATTTATAAGACATTTATAAATATTTCTGCTTTTGCTATAGATTTAAATGCTTCTCTCTTTTGTTAATTTCATTATATTTTGCCCTTTCTCTTTGCAGTTTTTCTCCTTCGTTGTATCTTATTAATGATAATTAAAAATGAGCTGGGCAGACACGCTGGCAAACAACACTGAATACTCAAAGGCTGCAAGTACTTTAGCATCAGATCCACTAATTAGTAAATAATGGATTAATTAAACAATTAGAACACCTAGAAAAGTAAAATAAAAATCAAGATGAAAATATTGTTAAAAAGAAAAAAATACATTATTCCCATATAACTGCTTGGTACATTTTAATATACAGTGCATCCGGACAGTATTCACAGCGCATCATCTTTTCCACATTTTGTTATGTTACAGCCTTATTCCAAAATGGATTAAATTCATTTTGTTCCTCAGAACTCTACACACAACACCCCATAATGACAACGTGAAAAAAGTTTTGAGGTTTTTGCAAATTTATTAAAAATAAAAAAACTGAGAAATCACATGTACATAAGTATTCACAGCCTTTGCTCAATACTTTGTCGATGCACCTTTGGCAGCAATTACAGCCTCAAGTCTTTTCGAATATGATGCCACAAGCTTGGCACACCTATCCTTGGCCAGTTTCGCCCATTCCTCTTTGCAGCACCTCTCAAGCTCCATCAGGTTGGATGGGAAGCGTCGGTGCAAAGCCATTTTAAGATCTCTCCAGAGTTGTTCAATCGGATTCAAGTCTGGGCTCTGGCTGGGCCACTGAAGGACATTTACAGAGTTGTCCTGAAGCCACGCCTTTGATATCTTGGCTGTGTGCTTAGGGTCGTTGTCCTGCTGAAAGATGAACCGTCGCCCCAGTCTGAGGTCAAGAGCGCTCTGGAGCAGGTTTTCATCCAGGATGTCTCTGTAAATTGCTGACTAGTCTCCCAGTCCCTGCCGCTGAAAAACATCCCCACAGCATGATGCTGCCACCACCATGCTTCACTGTAGGGATGGTATTGGCCTGGTGATAAGCGGTGCCTGGTTTCCTCCAAACGTGACGCCTGGCATTCACAACAAAGAGTTCAATCTTTATCTCATCAGACCAGAGAATTTTCTTTCTTATGGTCTGAGAGTCTTTCAGGTGCCTTTAGGCAAACTCCAGGAGGGCTGCCATGTGCCTTTCACTAAGGAGTGTCTTCCGTCTGGCCACTCTACCATACAGGCCTGATTGGTGGATTGCTGCAGAGATGGTTGTCCTTCTGGAAGGTTCTCCTCTCTCCACAGAGGACCTCTGGAGCTCTGACAGAGTGACCTTTGGATTCTTGGTCACCTCCCTGACTAAGGCCCTTCTCCCCCGATTGCTCAGTTTAGATGGCCGGCCAGCTCTAGGAAGAGTCCTGGTGGTTTTGAACTTCTTCCACTTACGGATGATGGAGGCCACTGTGCTCATTGGGACCTTCAAAGCAGCAGACATTTTCTGTAACGTTCCCCAGATTTGTGCCTCGAGACAATCCTGTCTCGAGGTCTACAGACAATTCCTTTGACTTCATGCTTGGTTTGTGCTCTGATATGAACTATCAACTGTGGGACCTTATATAGACAGGTGCGTGCCTTTCCAAATCATGTCCAATCAACTGAATTTACCACAGGTGGACTCCAATTAAGCTGCAGAAACATCTCAAGGATGATCAGGGGAAACAGGATGCACCTGAGCTCAATTTTGAGCTTCATGGCAAAGGCTGTGAATACTTATGTACATATGCTTTCTCAATTTTTTTACTTTTAATTAATTTGCAAAAACCTCAAGTAAACTTTTTTCACGTTGTCATTATGGGGTGTTGTGTGTAGAATTCTGAGGAACAAAATGAATTTAATCCATTTTGGAATAAGGCTGTAACATAACAAAATGTGGAAAAAGTGATGCGCTGTGAATACTTTCCGGATGCACTGTATACCGGTATATATACTTTTTTTTTTTTTTTTACCAAACTTAGTTTTCTAATTTCGATATTGTTCCCAAAACACAGAACTTGGGAAATAACACATCACTTAATTAGCCCAGGAGTCCAATTAAAAACAGAAGCCGGTTGGAACAAACCTGCAGCCACGGGACCGAGGTTGGGAAACACTGATGTAAAGTATATTGGAATCCTGAACACAGTTAGATTTTCATAACAGTACAAGTAGACAAAGGAATATTTGTCAAAATCAGAATAAAGTAAATATGTTCCATTACTGGAAATTAGAATTTTGTAATGAGTGACAGTGTTTTTGCCACATTAATGCACATCTTGACATTGAGTTAAACAATAATTTCAAATTGTGGTTAGGGAAGTTTTTCACTCTTGGCTTTAAGTCAGTCACAAATGACGCTGGGCAAAACTGAATAGGTGGACTAATTAGTCTGCAACACAGACACAAAATAATGACAAAAACTGATATTGCTATACTTCTAAAACTGCATTTGAAAAACCATCATCAGATACATTTACATACAGTGCCTTGAAGGAATATTCAGACCATTGACATATTATATTCTCTAATTTGACTGAAATTCTACACTAAAATTTTGTAATCTGTGATATTTCGATTTCAAAAGCACTCAAAGTTTTTTATGAGACATTATTCTATGTTTGAAAAATAATCTTAAGAAATAAAGAGCTGTGCCGTTCACATACATTTTCAGTCCCTAGGTTGTGGAAGCAGCAAGTTTGCACTGGTGAAAAGCAATTGGCTAACAAACACACAACTGGCCTTGCCCAGTGAACAGCATTTGATCAATACTAAAACTTTGACACCAGCTTTTGGACTTGCATGCTTCTATGTTATGATGCATAAACATGCATCTCCCTGCATTGCCACACTCCACTGTTCCCCTTTTGAAATTTCCAGTGTGGAAATTTTACACAAGATCTTTTAAACCTACCATTTACTTCTGGTGCTGAAAGTATCAAACTGCTGGTACTGTATTATTTTAACAATTGTTTTTTGGTACTTTTTCAGTACCAGTATACTGTGCAACCTTGACAAAGAATGATTAAATAACTGACATTTTATGGATATAACATACACAGTTAAGGGATCTTTAATCAGGTTGTGAAGCTGAAGAACAGATTTGAAAATGAAGACTAAAGCATCTAAAAGAAGCAGAGATTATACAATACAAATGCACGAATTATGAAACACAGACAAAACAATGTCTAAGTACTTCAATGTTCCAGTGGGAACTGTTGCTTCAATAATTAAAAGTGGAAGCTGAGACCTGTGAAAGAAGCCAAAGTAGGCCCAACAATCAAATTGAAGAGATCGCAAAAAGCAGTAGCAGAGACTGGAGTAAAAGTGCAGCAGCCAACCATATCAAGAGCTCTACATAACACTGGTCTATGTGGGATGGTAAAACAAAATGTGAAATTACCTAAAAAGAACTGCATGAAAGCACAAGTGTTAGACTCTGACTTGAATTTTGAAGCTATGTCAGAGCTTTAAAAGACAAAGTTAAGGAGATGTGTGGCACAAATGTAACCAAAAAAAAAAAAAACACGTTCAGGGTGGTGGTAACATTATGCTGTGTGGCTGCTTTTCATCATGAAGGATAAATGAGCCAAGGTAACCTTGTAGTGGTTCAAGGAAAGAAAGAGTGAAGGTACTGCAATGGTCCACCCAAAGTCCTGGACTCAATCCTACTGAGAATCAATGGCACTATTCGAAAACTGCAGAGTACAAGCATCATGCAATTAACTTGAACAAGAAATCTGCTTGAAAGACTGGGTAAAAAAAAAAAGTCACTCTTGAACAGAGTGGAAAGCAAGTGCATACTTACCCCAAATGATTTTAGGTAGTTATTGATGAAAAACGGGGGGTTCATTTCCATTAAAACATTTATAATTCATTTGGAAAATTCTTTAGCTTTGATTAAAAACCAGTACCTTTTCAGACTGGATGACAGTTGCCAAATGTGGTCAGGATCCAGGCCAGCTTTGTCCTTCTGTACAGCCATCAAAAAGATGCTCTTCTCTTTGTACGATGTGTACAAAGTAAGAATTCCCATCATTATAAAATATGTGCATAGTAGTTAAGGACATATGAATGAATTGACCTTTGCATGGTTACCACCTGATAGTATCCAACCGTGCACACCACCTGTTACCCAAAAAAAACAAGACTTCTATCCACCACAATTTTCCCTCTGTTCATGGTTGTGCTAAAACAAGTATGAATTTAATATCTTTTAGTTAAATTTTGGCAGTTTTCATTGAAAGACGTATGGTGTCAAGAAAGCATAGGCATATAGAAGTAGTTTTGACTGAAATTAAATCCACAGAACTATATACTGCACTTAAAATATCTGTGGGTGGCTGAGGTTGTATTTTACTTGTTGGCTACTGAATACGGCCAACTGTTCAATCACTAAATAACATTGACATAAGTAGCTGTAATTCCTTTATAAAATAACATTTTAGTTAAACCGTCAACAATCTTTGTGGTTAAAAATTGCTCTTTTGCTGGATGAAATCCTGGTTCTGAAGTATTTTAAAGATGACAAATATTTTATAAAGTTTAAAAAAAAAATAAAATCAAAAAAAGGAATATGCAAAAAAAAAAAAAAAAAAAAACACACTACAGTGATCCCTCGCTGTATCGCGCTTCGTCTTTCGCGGCTTCACTCCATCGCGGATTTTAAATGTAACCATATGTGAATATATATCGCGGATTTTTCACTGCTTCGCGGATGTCTGCGGTCTACAGTACGTGTGCTTCCTCAGTTGATTTGCCCATTTGAATTCAAACAAGGGACGCATTTGAATTCAAACAAGGGACACTATTGGCGGATGGCTGAGAAGCTACCCAATCAGAGCACGAGGTTAAGTTCCTGTGCGCTGCTGATTGGCTCAGCGACGGAGTGCTGCATTAACCAGGAAGTCTAATCTCACTCATTCAGCATTAACGTGCCCAAGCGCCAACAGAAGATGCAAATGATTGCAGAAAAGGTAAAAGTTCTGGATATGTTGAAGGAAGGAAACAGCTACACCGCTGCAGGACACCATTACAGCATAAATGAGTCTATGTTTCTTTTTATTTAAAAAAAGGAGGAAAAGCATATAAGATCTACGGCCGCAGTGTCCTTTAACCAGGGTGCAAAACGAGTTGCAAGTGGACGTGATAAGGCAGTAGTCTGGATGGAATCTGCTTTAGGGATTTGGATTGAAGAGTGCTGGAAGAAGAACAACGGCGGTGCTAAACAGTCGCCTGAAGAAGCTCCTTTAGAAGAGCTGTAACGCTATCCTTTGTTGTGCAGTAAAATTAAACTCATCGTTATCGGACAAGTCGTCGTGTCATTGTTGGTGAGTAACCATAATTAATTATTTACGTACAGTACTTATTACATGTACATAGTTTAGTGTCACTGTACACACATTTTACTGTATACAATTTTTCTTGCATTGTACGTATTTATTGCTGGTGGCCTGTCTGTCGTAATGGCTGTAACATATGTGATATTGGAGACGCTCAATATCTTTAAAATAATATTTAGGTTTTACTGTATGTAAACTGTGTTTACATACATAATTTCAACGAATCTTACCTAACATCTAAGAGAATACAAAGGGTTTATGCTGTATAATTGTGTGTGAAATGTTTATAATAGTGTGGGAGAGTTTATAAGGGCTTAAAATATATAAAAATAACCATATAAACATATGGTTTCTACTTCGCGGATTTTCTTATTGCGCGGGTGGCTCTGGAACGCAACCCTCGCGATGGAGGAGGGATTACTGTATTCTTGATACCCGTATTGCAAAATTGTTTTTTGTAAGATATAAAGTATAAATAATTAAAAAGAAACCTTTCCAAGGATATGATATAACACAACATGTCAACACTGGTTTGGACTCCGGGAATGGATGCAGATAGTCCCAAATCAGAGCAACAATTGCAAAGAGGCAAGAAATTGTACAAATGAACAAACGTCCATCAATCAGATTGAAGTTTTCTGTATATCCATACTTCTCAAGTAGAACCTATATAAAAAAAGAAATCACAATTTATTAAGTGAAACACATTAAATATGTTTTGTGCTGAAAACAAATTTAAACTGTAGTTATTCTTTATTTAGCAAACACTTTTACTCTAGGAAACTTTCCAAAATAAATTTGCATATAAAACAGACAGTACTACAACTATGCCACCGTAAGAAAAAGTGAACATTTTTAATTTACCTAAAGAAACTCAAATGATAGGCTGAAGCAGAATGCAGATGTGTTAAACAGGAAACAGAAGACATAAAAACTGGAGGTACAGAGTACCAAAGTCTCAAAAATATCAGTAATTGAGGACATCAGTTTCGAATAGTGCCCTAAAGAGTACTTAAATATGCAAAAGAACAAATATGTAATTTTAAATCTAGATCAAGATACAGCATTCAACAAGCATTGCTCATGCATGACAAACCTAATTTCTTGTGTAGTTTAATTGACTGACTGCAGAATCTTTATCTTACATTTTCTCAGATTATTATTCATGTCTACAGTATTATCACTGTGGAAAAAACAGCTCATTTTTCAATTTTGAACTGCACTGCTTCAAATGAGCAATATCTGCAAGTACTCTAGCATTAACTGAATGTTACAAGTTCACCGACACAACTTCAATGGTGTCTGGAAATGTGTTTACACATTTAGACTGTTTATTCAAAAAAGGCTTACTTGTTTTTTGCTATCTCCCCTTTTGTGCAGCTGGTTTACATTCACAAAAAAGTGTAATTTGCCCTTTTAAAAGTGTCCTTTATCCCCTTTTTAAATGCCTTCATTAACTCTGAAGTGCACCACAAGAATGATACATCTATAAATAATTTTCTATCTAGTTATTTAAATCCATTTAAGTCGGTGTCAGTTAACTATAAAAATACACGAACAGCTACAACATGCTCACTTCATAGTAATAAGTAACCTCAAAAGTAAGTGAACAAAATGCTGTACAGAAAACATAATATTCTAGAAATTTTCTTTTTGTTTTCACAAAAGGGACACTCCCACCTTTTTGGCAGCATCATCAAGAGAATTCTTCACTGCAGCTCCATCCCATTTATCTATTTTCACAGGTTTTTCATCTATCTTCCACTACAGCACAAAAGAAAACACTGCATTATTCAAGTTCAGATTTGAAAAGTAAATTTTCACAAATGTCACCACAGCACCGTGGTAATTCTCAGACCTTTTCCACAAATATTGGGACTCTGGGAAAAAAAGGGCTGGCAGAAATGGATGTTAAAGCCATTAGTGCTTGCAGGATTAAACCCAATGTTTCTTTTTTCTCCACCACAGTTAGTATAAGTAAGTAAGAAAACACCTAAATTAAATAACATTCTCAAACTTATTTAAACCAATCAGGGTTTGTAGGGGCTAGTGCCAATTCTAGTACCACTGGGTGCAAAGCAAACTGAGTAAAGAGCCCATTGCTGGGTCCATTTTCACACAAATTGTCAATGATCTGGAACTACCAAATAACATAACATGTAAGTTTTTAGGATGTGAAAGGAAGTACAGTTTAAAAAAACACCAAGAAGATATGAGGAGAACATGCAATCTTTATACAAGTGACCACACAATATTAAGATTACAATTATGGTTGCCTCAATACACTAATAATGGAAAGTTAGGATTACCAAATTCTATTTAGTACTCCCATTCTCACAGAAATCAGACTTTCCAAGTTATAAACTGCTCAAAACAGCCGAGGGTTGTAATCAAGCTCCGTTACATTCACTAAGTGTGAGTGCAATGATGAATCTGAAGACACATCATATGACTCACTAGATGCTAAATACTATTTATGTTTAGTGTCTAAACCAGACATTTTTAAAAGTGTGTACATATTTCTTTGCAGTTAGGAGCAGCTTCCAGAAAAATTAAGAAGTACAAGTAATATCGAGCCAAGATCAGCTGACACTTATTAGATATTTCACACTAGACTCTCTAAAGCCTGCAAAGATATTCGTAATGCCAGGCCATCTTAATTTTACTCACACCTCCTCATCACTGCGTAAACTACACACTTATATTGCCTTTGTTTTGAAATTATGTCAATTGCTGCAGACAGGCAGCCTGCTCACCCAACCCCCTTAGCGAAGCAGCTGAAGTCAGACACAAAATTCTCACAGTTGAAGTCTATTTATCTGGGAGTAAGGTGTCTGGACACATATAGAAAAATAACTGTTATTTGAAATGCATACATTTGATGTGTGTTCCGTGTCTACCACGATCTTTATAAATGTAGGATGACAGGATATGAGAAGCAAGAAATGTTGAACATATAATTAAAACAGAAAATTTTTCATATATTACAGTAATAATGACAAAATGTTGACATGAACTGTGTAATATGTGAAGACTAAATTCCAAATATAAAATACACTTTTGCAAAAGGTACAGTAAGAATAAAACTGAAGAAAAAAAAATTGCTCAATTTACATGTTGCTGTCAATGTGTGAAAACTGAAGCCCAAATATCAATCACTACAAAGTAAAGACATTTACATGCGTGTGTATATTTTTGTCTTTCACAGTAGAAGCGCATTTCACAGATATCTGCTTCACTGGTGCAGGGGTAAGAACTGCTGCTTCGTAATTAAGACGTTGCCGGTTCAATCCTGGGTACTCCCTGTATTTAGCACTTTAAGTGGTGGGCTACTTTCATTGTTACTATCTACTCATTTTATATATATATATATATATATTATATATACACACACACACACACACACACACACACACACACACACACACACACACACACACACACACACACACACACACACAGTGCATCTGGAAAGTATTCACAGCGCATCACTTTTTCCACATTTTGTTATGTTACAGCCTTATTCCAAAATGGATTAAATTCATTTTTTCCCCTCAGAATTCTACACACAACACCCCAGAATGACAACGTGAAAAAAGTTTACTTGAGATTTTTGCAAATTTATTAAAAATAATAAAATTGAGAAAGCACATGTACATAAGTATGCAAAGCCTTTGCCATAAAGCTCAAAACTGAGCTCAGGTGCATCATGTTTCCCCTGATCATCCTTGAGATGTTTCTGCAGCTTAACTGGAGTCCACCTGTGGTAAATTCAGTTGACTGGACATGATTTGGAAAGGCACGCACCTGTCTATATAAGGTCCCACAGTTGACAGTTCATGTCAGAGCACAAACCAAGCATGAAGCCAAAGGAATTGTCTGTAGACCTCCGAGACAGGATTGCCCCAAGGCACAAATGTTGGGAAGGTTACAGAAAAATTTCTGCTGCTTTGAAGGTCCCAATGAGCACAGTGACCTCCATCATCCTTAAGTGGAAGAAGTTCGAAACCACCAGGACTCTTCCTAGAGTTGGCCAGCCATCTAAACTGAGCGATCGGGGGAGAAGGGCCTTAGTCAGGGAGGTGACCAAGAACCCAATGGTCACTCTGTCAGAGCTCCAGAGGTCCTCTGTGGAGAGAGGAGAACCGTCCAGAAGGACAACCATCTATGCAGCAATTCACCAATCAGGCCTGTATGGTAGAGTGGCCAGACGGAAGACACTCCTTAGTGAAAGGCACATGGCAGCCCACCTGGAGTTTGCCAAAAGACACCTGAAGGACTCTCAGACCATGAGAAAGAAAATTCTCTGGTCTGATGAGAAAAAGATTGAACTCTTTGGTGTGAATGCCAGGCGTCACGTTTGGAAGAAACCAGGCACCGCTCATCACCAGGCCAATAACATCCCTACAGTGAAGCATGGTGATGGCAGCATCATGCTATGGGGATGTTTTTCAGCAGCAGGGACTGGGAGACTAGTCAGGATAAAGGGAAAGATGACTGCAGCAATGTACAGAGACATCCTGGATGAAAACCTGCTCCAGAGCACTCTTGACCTCAGACTGGGGCGACGGTTCATCTTTCAGCAGGACAACGACCCTAAGCACACAGCCAAGATATCAAAGGAGTGGCTTCAGGACAACTCTGTAAATGTCCTTCAGTGGCCCAGCCAGAGCCCAGACTTGAATCCGATTGAACATCTCTGGAGAGATCTTAAAATGGCTGTGCACCGACGCTTCCCATCCAACCTGATGGAGCTTGAGAGGTGCTGCAAAGAGGAATGGGCGAAACTGGCCAAGGATAGGTGTGCCAAGCTTGTGGCATCATATTCGAAAAGACTTGAGGCTGTAATTGCTGTCAAAGGTGCATCGACAAAGTATTGTGCAAAGGCTGTGAATACTTATGTACATGTGATTTCTCAGTTTTTTTATTTTTAATAAATTTGCAAAAATCTCAAGTAAACTTTTTTCACGTTGTCATTATGGGGTGTTGTGTGTAGAATTCTGAGGAACAAAATGAATTTAATCCATTTTAGAATAAGGCTGTAACATAACAAAATATGAAAAAACTGATGCGCTGTGAATTAGGGATCCGGATGCACTGTATATGTATATAATATATGTATATAATATATATATATATATATATATATATATATATATATATATATATATATATATATATATATAATGAGTAGATTGTAACAATGAAAGTAGCCCACCACTTAAACTGCTAAATACAGGGAGGACCCAGGATTGAACCGGCAACGTCTTAATTACGAAGCAGCAGTTCTTACCCCTGCACCAATGAAGCAGGCTGTAACATAACAAAATGTGGAAAAAGTGATGCGCTGTGAATACTTTCCAGATGCACTGTATGTATGTGTGTGTGTGTGTATATATACATATATATATATATATATATATATATAATATCATAAGCCTAGAAGAGCAAAGGTGACATTTTTATGTCACTTTTTGTCACGCTTTAAATCGGGTTTATTTTAAAACCTACATATATATATATTTGGTATCATTCTTTTCAGAATTTATCGAACTTTAATGTGATGTGGTTAGATTTTCAGATTCTTATTCTGTTTTTAAATTATAAACTAAAAAATATCAAGAACTCACATCACTCGAGATGGGACTTTGTGCCAAAAGGTTTAACCACACCCAGGGCTGGAAAAAAAACACAAAGAGTAGGACAACTCCTGTACAGACTTTTAAATGTTTGAAGCGCCGCACGAGATGCAGATCACACAGCACAGCAGCAAGCCAGTAGCTGATCAAGCAAAGAGGAGGTAAAGAAAAAAAAAAAAAAAAAACTGTTTCCCATTGTATCACCGTTTAAGAGGGGGTTTCGGAGGGCAGAGATGCAAAGTGGCTGGCAAGTGAAGCGAAGAGGGGGAACCCCCTAGTTACATAATAAAAACATACATGGGATTTGAATCTCTAACGAATAAATGAAACAAGTGTGCTTTTATTCAAGAATAAAACTGAATAAAAACCAAAGAAAGAAAATTGCAGCTAAAAACACAATTGTTTCGTTACAGCATGTCTTTATTTGAAAATTAACAGTGTCAGATTGATCGGGGCGTTGATGGATGGGGGCGTGAATGTGACAGAGAATAGAAATGAATAATAATTAAAAAAAAAAAAAAAAAAAAAAACACAAAACACAAAAAAGCTAACTTTTACAAGTACCATACGGGCTCGTTTATACTTCACACTTGGAATGCGCACACATCATGGCTGCCACGCGCTCCCAGCGTTCATTTGGCATGTCCTCTGAGCAGGTCCTCAGAAAGTAACGTGGCGTATGCACGAGTTACAGTACCAGTAAAAAGTTGGAGGGCGCAGTGTGATAAAAGTTGGAATGTGACGTCAGAGTCTCTGTTTACTATCTACATGTGACAGAAAGCCTCTATACAGAACCTACGGGATCGATGTGTGTGCTTCAATGTTTGATGAATGGTTTGATGTGGTGAAGCAAAATGCCGATATACAGATGCATTCATATTCAAGCGTCGCATATTCCCCATGGTAATGACACGATACATTTTAAAAGTCTCACATACCATCTTCTGTGCTGTCTTTTTTTTTTGGCAACTTCACAACAGCAACAAAATGTACAGCGCTGTATTTCAGCCACAGAGAAAAAAAATTAAGGACATGGTGAAAAGGTGTATTTTGTGATTAAAGTGGAAATTTCGGCTTTAATCTCGAAATGTCCACTTTAACCTCGTAGTTTACTTATCATTAAAGCAGACCGTAGTAAACTTCATCCCAGTTTTTAATCGCTACGAGCTTCTTGGACCTGACAGCAGCAGCAAGCAGCAAAAGATCACCACACAGAACACATTAAAATGTATGATATTCCAACTCTCTGCAAATTTATAATCTTTAGATTTATACTTGATATCACTTTCATGATGAAATGCATTAAAGTATGTTTGTTACATTTTACAGATAAATCATTAATTTCATTTAAATAATGAATACTATTAATAATTACACACATGGGGGTGACGCGGTGGCAGAGCAGTAACACTGCTATCTCACAGGGAGTCACGTCACTGGTATTCCCTGCTTAGAGTTTACATGTTTTCCTGCTGGGTTTCCACACTGTGCTCTG
The DNA here is from genome assembly GCF_900747795.2 of Erpetoichthys calabaricus. NCBI lineage: Eukaryota > Metazoa > Chordata > Cladistia > Polypteriformes > Polypteridae > Erpetoichthys > Erpetoichthys calabaricus. Next base: position 45,817,685 of record NC_041397.2, on the reverse strand, counting down.
GTTTCCTTCCAAAGATATGCAGATTTGGTGCCACTAAAATGACTCCAGTGTATGTGTGTGCTTGTATTCACCTTGCGATGAGCTGAGGCCCCGTCCATGGATTGTTTCTGCTTTGTGCCCAATGCTTGCTGGAATAAACACATCCCTGGATTGATGGATTTAATCATTAAACATCCTTTTCAAAGATATTGCAGTAAGGTGTCATCGGAATTTAATGGGTGTTCCAGGCAATTCACAACACAGAGAAGCCGAACCAGTTCTCACCATGATAATATCTTGCACTACCACCTGCTGGATTCCTCCAGATTTATGTAAAGTATGTGCGCAAGTGTAAAGAGTAAAACGCTTGCGTAGCAGGAGCGTCCAGAGCAGCAAGTGTCGCGTGAAGTATAAACCCGGCCTAACTTTACACAGGCTGTTAAGACTCCAACGTATGTGTGATGTATTCTTTCAAAATTATGGTCCCTTTACTTTATTTAAAATATTAGACAAAAATCAAAATGGATCTCAAACAGGTAGCACTTTATGCAATTACGAACAACAATTTGTTGTTGAATTGAAATTTAGAAACATGCCTGAACATAATGGTTCATTATAGTGATAATGATTATACTCTGACAAGCAGATGCTTGCAGTTCGCCGTTCATTACCATACTTTCCTCTGAACTGGGAAGCCACTGCTCAAAGACCTTTGCATGTAACAATGTGTTACTATCTAAATATTTTTTGAGGCTGATATATATTCAAGTTGTTACATTTAATGTGTTTACGTACCTGTACAACAGAACTATCAGATTGTGTTTACATTAACGTCACAAAATCTTAAATTACAGTAACATAAGATTATTATCTGCTTTTATGTTGCATGCACATGCAACATTTCTATATTTAATAAAGCAGAACACTAACAACATTTCTATGTTTAAAATTTGCAGTTTAAAACTCACAGATTTAAAATTTTTGAATGAGGAGTGGGGATGATGGCTGGCTTTTCAGAAGTAACATTTATTTTGGAAAAAAAAAATAAAATCTAAATATAACAAACATCTATTTTAAAAATATTTGTCTATCAGTAATTTACTGTATTTACTGTATTAAAAACAGTGAGAAATTTTGAAAAGTGCAATGTGCTCTTTAGTATAAAAAAAACCCCAAATCATAAAACACTAAATTTTTAAAATGTTCAACTAATCTAGCATTTAATAATTTCATATTAACATATTTTTAACCAATTCCATGCAAAACAGAGGTTCTACTGTACTGTTTGTAAAACATACATGCAAATTACAAGACAAGGTGCATATTTCTGTGAACTGAAATTGAAACTAACAATTACAATTATAATTTCAAAGGCAATAATCATTAATTATTAATTGTCATAATCGTGCATCACTACAGGAGACCAGGAAAAAACAACAGACTAAGAAGTCATACTTATACTGTAGCATGGGAAAATTAGCATTTGCTGATGCAAAACAGGAATTTTAAACTATTACAATTTTAGCATCAAACTTAACGTTCACGTATAGGATTACAAATTATGCACAAAATGGCTACTAGTTATAAGTAACCTTTTTCATTAGTCCTTTTTTTGTGAACATTCATCATAAAACATCCTGCTAAGTGTGTCTGCAACTGCTGGCATGAATTACATTTATTTTTATTTTGCAAAATGTTATTAAATGTTCATACTACTGTACTCTTGACACTACTTGTACAATTACACAAAGTGAAAACAGCCACCCAGAACAAGTGTGGTTTCCTGAATGGAAAATAAAGAAAAACGGCAAACAGTGTTTCAGCAGGTGAATAACCAAAATAAAATTGACCTTTACATACTTTCTAATAAAGTATCACTTAAATTGAATAAGTGCATGAGCATGTAGGTTTCAGCTTCATACTATTAAACTATCAAGTCAAAAATTAGGTTAAAGAAATCCTCTTCATTATTTTTCTCATTTGCAACAGAGGAAGCAAGATGAAATGTTAATTTACTATGTGAAAATTGGTTGTCCAATTACTGTATTTGAATAGGGCACATTACGGTTAAAGACTTTTTTTGTAAAATTGCATAATATCATTAAAATGTTTATTTGTATTGGAGAATCACATACAGACGGCACAATGGTGATCTTGGCAGAACTCTTACATCAGATACAGGGTCCTGGGTTCAAACGTGACATATCGTCACGGTGCATGTGGAGTTTGAATAGTTCTGCATGGGTATCATGCCCAAACATATGCTTTAAATAAGAATTTGTGTAAGGAGCTACCAGTATCCTACCTTGCACCCAATGCTGCTAGGATAGGCTACAATCCCCCACTACCCCGAACTGCATTTCTTACACGTTAACATAAAACAACAGCATTTGTCATTCTTTTGTAAAGTATTTGCTTTACTTTTATAGAGTAAGCATGACGTGCTTTTTTTATGGGCCGCAACGTATTAGAAAGACACGTCACATTTTAACAAGCCAGCATGCAGTACTTTTAATCAGCTATAATACAGCTCATATCAACAACAGTATATCCAATTCTAAATCTGAATAGAAATCTATACAAACTGCAAGGCTTAGCTGTAAAAACATGTCACAAACACAGGAAGTAAATCAATTTAATTAAGGAGGAAACTGCAAATAAATGCTGAGTATTTTTTGTCTTAAAAAATGACATTTTGGCATAGATAACGCTTAGAAAATAATGTTTAACTAATTTGCTACCTACTAAATGGCCTTCGCTAGCATATGTTTTACTTGTACGGCAAGGGCAGACATCGGTTATTAACACTTTTACCTATAGAACATGTGTACATACTTGCATAAAGAGAAGCTCGTTGTGCACAAATAAAATTGCATGCATAAAAATATAATAAAAATAAAGGAAACATAACATCCAGCAAGCGAAATATCGTTTGACACGACTCTATTTATCACTTCAATCACTTTTTAAAAGCTCTAAAAGGTTATATATTCAACGAGAAGTCACATCATAACCTAGGCGCTCATCATGCTGTTTAAAATACCCAGATGTTTAAAAATATATCTCACAAATATTAATAATGCAGCCCACATCTCCTCTTTAATCGTGTTTATTAAAACGTATTAAGTTGTTTAAAAAAAAAAAATCTAAACTACCCCTTACTTTTTCCAGTAGACCACTCTTCCCATTTCTCGCCGCCATCTTTCCTTTCTGAGCTCAAAGCAACCTGGTGATGGTTGATTGGCTGACAGTACTTCATTCTCCAACCAATCGTTTCGAGAGTCCAGGGAACGATAGTTTTAATGTGCTTCTGGGATATGTAGTTTTAAACATGCATTTCATGACAGAACTGCAATTCCCGACTTTACTGAATCCATGTTGTACCCCGTCGCTTGGAAACGGAGTTCTAAAGAACTGCTGCCATAAAACTTCTGTGTTTGTGTACAGTTTTACCTAAGAATTTTATACTAAAAGGAATTAATTGATTTCTCCTTCTTACATCAAAGACATTTGCAATTTCAGGTAATTAATATGCTAGTTTAAACGAACAACCTATAAAGTCATTTACACTTGTATATAGAATTTTCTTTAGAATCATCATCTAGAATTACAGGTCGGTCTGTGACTGCTACTGAAAAGAAGGTGCATGTTGCATGAGAACTTTTTTTTTAAAATTTTTAAATACGTTATACAATAATATAAATTTGTAATTTTCTTGCAGTCTCTCTTTGTGAGCTAAAGAGTGGTATTGCAGTAGAATACAGACGTTAACAACGAGTACTTCTTCTTTAATAATAATAATAATAATTCATTACATTTATATAGCGCTTTTCTCAGTACTCAAAGCTTTAGGTGTCATTCTGCCCATTTTCAGAAAAAAAACATTTACATTTTTTCAAATTTTTGTCATTCATTTATGACAAAATATGTGTTTACAACATCAAGTACTGTAAATCAGATAATGTTTGAAATGAAAATAAATGTACATTATTTAATGCATTTACTGATTTGATTATACAATATAACTCATAAACATATGTATACTTGTGCTGCTAACAATCTAAAACTTGTTAAACTCTATGTAAAGGATGTATATTTAAAACATACAAATTCTTTGTGTTTTAAAAATATCAAAAATCATTATTTTTGCAAAAGTAAGTGAAATTTTTAATATAGGTCAACAAGACTAGCATTGTCCAGGTACTGCCATGATGTCTCAACATTTACTCTGCATTTTCAAAAAACAAAGTATGTTCCTTTCAATCAATTGTTCAGCTGATTTGCTTAAATGTTTGCAATGATTCTGACGTGAAATTAACCATTTTTTGCCTCATCATCAGCTCACAGACAAAATGCCTGATTTCCGATCCCTGATATTTTAGTATAATTTAGTATAACTTTCCATCCCATGCTTGGATTTTGAGAGTATGGTTTTGAAGTTTTCAATACACATGACTGCATTGTTGTGACCAAGAAGACATATTTCAGACTTGACCATCTACAGAACATTCTTCAAACAAAATTACAGGATTGGGTGGTCTTTTGCAAATTAAATGCAATTAGAAGTGTTGTTTTTTGAGACAAAGGTTTGTTTTTTTTATTTGATTTGTTAATCCCTGATGGGAAATTGTCTCTTCGCATGACATTTGGGGGTCAGAGCGCAGGGTCAATATGGCTACCCTTTAAGGAAAACATTCCAATAGAGCCTGTGTCATAATGTCCAGATATGAAGAGGAATCACAGCAGTGTTGACTTTTCTTTGACTTTGAGATTGCTAGACTGCAGCCTGCAGCCCCTTTAGATATAATGTATGCATTTTTGTTGCTCTGTTGAATAGTTTAGAAAGATTTCAACATCTAGTTAGAGTCACAGTAATAGTGAATTTTAATTTTTTTAACTATTTAATGTATACTAGACTAACTTCAAATCAGCTTTGCGTTGTTTTATGTGCCTGTCCAGGCTGAGGAGAATTTATAACACAGTTCCTATGATCAGTATTCATCACTTAAGATTGTGGCAGGTCAGACTGCACTAACCTGTTTGGGTAAGACCAAATTTGTTTTTCACCTTTACAACTTTATCTGATTAATGGGTCAACGTTTTGCCCCTCCGGGCTATGTAAATGTTAGTTTTTATTGGCCTATTTCTTTACCTTTTGCATGCATATGCTCTTGTACAGAATATATGGAAGCATTTGATATTAACATTTTCTTTTAGAAAATTAATGTCATGTTTTGACCAAAGTTGAAGTTCCTGGTAAAGCATGGCTTACAAAATTTAGAGCATCACTGTATTGATTGTATTTTTCATAGAGTTTTTTTTATGTATTTTACCAATTATGGTTATACCATTTTGCATTGTCTTTACTCCAGGTAAAGGATCATGGATTGAAAGAGATGATTCCTTTAACTATTTAGATTTCCTATGAATAAGGTATGTCATAATAGGAAAATGTAAAATAATGTATTTTTCTGCATTACATTCCTTCAAGTAATGGACTTTGAATCAATTATTTTATTAAAAAGCAAAGCCTCCCAGAGCAAAAGAGGGGACTTTGTTCAGAAATCAGCTCCAGGAAATGGAGGTGCAAAGTATGTATCTACCATTGTTTTCCTAACAGTGGTACAATCATTGTGAGAGCTACTAGCTGTTTCTATAAACATAATCCATTTTAAATTCTAGTGTTACAATATTACAGAAGAGTGCAGGGAATTTACTTGTACACTAGGCTGGGGCACTTACAGAAAGTATTTGAAAAGCTGAGAACTACTGAAAATTCCTTGATCGCTATTCAGATTATTATCGTCTTTTGTATTCTTACTTCTGCTTTGAAACTTCAGTGTTTGTCAAATCAAATGAACCTTTATTTGTCACATACAAATTATACATACAGTACAATATGCAGTGAAATGCTTAGTTGCTCAACTCCTATGAATTTGCCTTGAGATAAATACGAAGGGACAACAATAATACACAACTTTATAAATACAAGTACCATTAACAAAATTCTAAATAATAATAATACATGACTTAACTGAAATAATTTAATGTGAGTGAGTTAACAATAGGGCATCATGCACGCCTAGACACTTTCCTTATTTAACATACGAATGGACTGTGAGAAATTGTTCCTTCCCAGTCCCTCTGACCTGCACTTTAGGCAGCAGTAGTGTTTACATAACCATAGCACAGGAAAGATGCTGTTGTTGGAATGGTGGATGTCATGGATAATTTTCTTTGTCCTGGTTTGGCATCGCTTAGTGTAGATGTCTTGGAGCTTCTTGAGTACACGCACCACACTCTGCATAGACATGCAGTCCTATTGCTTGCTGTTCACAAAGCAGGCAGTGATACTTCCCTGTCAGAATACTTTCGATGGTGGATGATTCAAGGCTATACTGTGAATTGAGTAATGAACTGTCCAGCATTATTTGTACAGTTCGTAACTGACACAAGAATTGGGAACACATAAACTGTGTCAGGTTTACTTTGACCATACAGCAGTTGCCGTTTAATCATGTAGCACCTGTTTATCCACCCTGACTTGCTCTGTCTTGATTGAAGGCATTAAAGTTAAACAGCATTATGCATTTTTTTTCTCTGAGAGTACTGCATAGATATACAGTATACTGTATCAGGAAGATACTGATAGCTTTAGGATGTGTAATAAGAGAAGCATCAAAAGAATACTCCTGGCTGCTTGTGTACCTGTGTATACTGTAAGCATGTGAAACAATGCAGCTAGAGGGCAATGTAGAAAACATGCAATATGAAAATGAAAAATAAACAGGAAGGAGGAGAAGGAGGAGGCAGTTTTTAGTTTTTAGAGTAAAGATGGCAGCGTTTTGCTTAAACTGCTATTTAAAGTTCTCAGTATAACATCAGTAGGCATTCATTGTTATGATGTATTTTATTTGTGCTTGTAATAAATGTTTTGTATTCGTATTTCAATTTTATTAGTTGACATATGTAAAAAATGTATTTACTTAAAAGGTATAACATAATTAAACAATTACTGCTATAATAATGACTGGAAACATTTTGTCAATTAGGAATGGAAACCACTCAGGTGTGTAAACTGGATGATGGAGAAAGATTCCCCACATATTGCTTTCCAGTCAGACCTTTATTTCAGCAGAAGACAGAAGGTAGCATACAATTGTGTTTCTGGAAGATGTAGATAACCTTTTGAATTAGCATTGTGTGCTGCCCATTGATTTTTTTTGTAATTGCATTAACAGGTAAAATAAATAATCATAAAGACATTAATTTAAGGTGAACTGGACTGAGTGCTTCCTGCTTTATCAAGTTCTGCCTATGTCCTTGTTTTTTCACTTCTCATTTACTCTAGTATCTAAAAGTCAGCTATGTTAGATCAACTGGTAAAATTTAAATAGGCCTGATTTGAGTGAGTCCAAGAGTATGTGCTCATGTTTGGCCTGTCTTGGGCTGGGGTTAGTGACTGCCTTGTGTCCAACGTTACAGGCACAGGCTGTGGCTCCCCCAATCCTGTAAACCTGTTTGGAACTGCTCAGTTTGTAAAATGAATGAATAGTTATAAAACAACTAAACATGAACCTAGAAACACTGCTTTTGTCAAATAACAATTTAATATTTTATTCCTCCAAACTCTAAGCATTTTTGAATCTATAACTCAATTAGTAAAACAACAATGCAGTCTTAGAAGCCATGAAGCTTTATTTTTGGCCAGATGGTGGTTTTATTCGGATAAGTAAGCCTGAACAGTATAGTATTGTGACAGATAGATGTGTAATTAAATAATATTCTTATTAAGTGCTCTTTCACTTTTGTGTCCAATATGCGATACAATAATTACAAATATAATATGAAAAATAAAGTTAAGCATGCCTCCAGGTGCTTCGGTTTCTTCCCCCATCCAAAGACATGCAGGTTAGATAACACGGCATTGCCAAAGTTGGCCTGTGTGTGTGTTGACCTTTTGACAGTGTGATATTTGCCCGGACACCACCAGTCAGACACTGCATCTTTATCAAGAATGCCTTTTATTTTGTCTTCCACAACAACACAAGTCACAGTCCCGCACACCAACACAGTGTCTCTAGCCCCAGTCACCTTTCTCCTGGGCCTTCTCTCTCCTTGTCCCTGGGCCACCTGCACTCTCTCTCCAGGAGCTTCGTCCTGCTCCTGCTCCCGACTCCAGCTCACTGACAGGAGGGAGGCGGCTCCCTTTATCCTCACCCGGATGAGCTCCAGGTGTTCTACCTGACGTCACGTCCTGTTGTGGCGGAAGCATCAGGAGAGCACCCGGAAGCACTCCGGGTGACCCTGGAAGGATCGTCCTCCATGGGTGTGGTGGAAGTGAATAAATCCCGGGCTCCATGAGGCTCAGGGCACCCCCTGGCGGTGACCAGAGGCCCCAGTGGTCTTGAGCCTCCCTGCTCCCCTTCCATGGGCCTCTTCCACTCCAGGGCAGTTGCCCCCTCGTGGCCTGGAGGATAAATAAGCCATAACCCAGTCCTTCCAGGCGTCCCGGCCAGGTCTGACCCCCAGCCGCGTACCACAACAGACTGTCACCTTGTCCAAGTGTTGTTCCTGCCTTGTGCCTGATGATTGCTGCAGTTGGCTCCAGCTGCCCTGCAAACCTGCCCTGGATTTTCAGGTTAAGAAAATGGATGGATGGATGGGTAGATGGATGGATGGATGGACCAAAGGATGAACACAATCAGGAAAAAGTCATGCAATATTTACAGAAACATGCATATTTTATATATAAAACACGGTTTTAAATGTAATTTCCTAGGTTAGCTAAATTCTTAAAAGGAGTCTGTTGCATCATTTAGAAGAAATAATAGACAATATTGTAAAATAGTACCATCATATATCATAATATGTGCAATCCAAAGCAACCCAAGTCCCACAATGGATACTAAAAACAGAAAGAAATTTTAAAAAGCTTAGTAAGTCAAAACAATTCAATTCAGTTTTTCATGGTGCTCTTCACTTAATGGAAGCCCAGCGTGATGTGAAAACATCTCATATAAAGTGAAAGCATAATTTTACAAATAGCTAAATATAGAATCAATGCACATAAAGAGACAGATTTATTTAAACACACAGGAAAACAACCTAGTTTGAACTATGGTAACCAACAATATCTGTCCAATAACTGGCCAGGTGACATTGGAGGAGAGGAAAACAAAAACTACAGTCAGCATTATATTGTCAGCATTATCTCCGTTTCCTGGAGATTATAAACCACGGGAGAGCCCATGGTCAATTGTAACAGAGAAAGTCAATGACAAAGTCAAATGCAGTCACAGTCCAGGAGACCTCTCCCAACTAGCAGTGCACCCCCACTTTGGCATTCTGTGGACAAAAGAACAGCTTTTACTATTTAACAATTACTGTGATTAATTAAAAAGCAATGTAAGAGAGCAATATGAAACAACCTTGGAAGAAAATTCTGAAAATGATATAATTATAATTATTATATTTATAACTGAATTATACAGTACTTGAGTCTTTGTCAGCAAAGAAATGCTTTTCTATCCAAGACTCAAGTATGCGCAATAGGTTTGCAATACCAGACATGCTGGTTTTATTTATATGTTTCAATTTACAGGGGCCATTGACCCTTTTCAGTCCTTTTGGAGTGTTGTAGTTTCACTCTGAGGTCTTTGGATCAGTCTTTTAGGCTTTTTACTTGACGTTACAGTGAAATCAGGTAAACGGCCCTCCTTCAGTCCAGGACATCTTTTTATGATCTTCCCATGTACCCATGTGACCAGTAAAGGTTGTCCTCTGTCTCCTCTCCAGGTTTCCTGGGCTAGCCTAGTCCTCTTTGTATCCTGTCTTGCTTCTGGGGTGTATATCTGATGCAATACTTCTGGTCTCCTCCTACTAAGAAAGCAGAACAGGCACTATGGCATCTTGATTTCTCATCTTCCCCTCAGTGGTTTCCCTGTACTCTATACACTTCTTTCCAGAGGAAGCAGAGCAAGCTGTGACAGTACCTAGAATGTTAAACCATCTTTATCGGAAGCCATTTACTAGAAGTTGACACTTTTTGAAATCACATGTGCATGTCATTTCACCTTTTTCCCTTAAAATGAATCGAATCTATATTTCTAATGTTACACATGCATTTCTATATAAACACTTTAATGTGCAATGCCAAAAATGTAAAATGTATTGTAATTTTTTACTTTTTAATATTTTTTAAATCTTTTGCTTATTTAGGTGCAGGTCACTGGCTTGTTGCACAAAGGTCAACTCAGCTACAAAAGTATAAAGCAGCACTGTGTGTAAAAGGAGGCATATACTATGGTACAGAAGAAAGACCACAAGTTAAATTTCATCAACGCAGCGTAACCCCTGTTGAAGTTAATGTATTAAATGGCAACTTTTTGGTAAGTGTTGTATTATAGCAAAGAAAGCAGAGTTTATGATTTACCCTATATGTTAAATTTATTTAAATTTATGTTTTCATTTAATTTAGGCATTAAATTTGGCCATAACAAATGCAATTTATTTTTGCCATTAAAAATGTGCAGAGTATTGTGTGTATCATAACTTGCTGCCAAAATGTTTTTAGATTGAAACCAAATATTCCATTGATGAAAAAAACTAAAAACAAACTGTTTAAGCTGATCATGTCAATTGGTGTTGGGTGCTTTTAAAAAGACATACAGGATTAGCTGCTTATAATACTTTTATATTACTTGGATTTTATAACTTCTTTTTGTATTTATTTCTAATTCATTGTATAACAGGTGCCCAAGGCATTTTATCCAAATCAAGATTAAATGTATATTTAATTTGGCAAAAAAGTATAAGTATAAATAAGAGAGTAATAAGTACTGCAGTTAGCGCAGGGACTATGGCAAAGATGAGTGAAAGTATGCATAAGCAATATCAAGAAGGTCATGCATCTATAGGAATCACGTGCAGGTCTGGGAGGGCTGGGAGCAGTTCTTATTACACTGGTAAGTCTCTTTTTTGTCCATGTTTGGAGAAAAGAAATGCAATAATGAAGCACTCAGAGGTTTCCTTTAGGAATAATATACAGAGAGACGAGGATGCAGGTAGTCAGGATCACAGCCATGCATGAAGAGCTGTTTAAGGCAACACATCTGAATTAGATCCTGTCAACACTGGAAAACCAGTAGTGAGAGTGAAATAGAATAGTTGTGTGGGTTTAACAAGAAATAGAATACACCAGATAGGTAACAAATTGTTGGGTGATTTAGAATGATTGGATAGTGGTTGCAGGAAGCCCCAAAAGCAGAAAGTTGCAGAAGTGTTTTTGTGTTTTGATATTGTGTTTACTCTTTGTTTTTTGACCATGTGCTTGCCTGCTCCTTAGTATGTGTTTTCCTACCCAATATGTTTATTGTTTTTTTCTTTTTATTTGACCATGTCTACTAATTCTCCATTTGTTAGTTTCACTAATGCAAATTCAGCTTCTAACAATCGTGACATTCATGTTACACCTACTTTCATCTGAGTCTTCTGTGCTCATAAACAATTCTCTGCTCAATGTGAAGTGAACTGTGAGTAAAGAATTAATCAGACTGCATCAGAGGATTGCATACAGCCAGTCCTGTGCAACGTAAACCTCACTTATTTCAAACCTTACTGTCAGAGTCAACTTCCTAAGACACAGATGCAACAAGCACAAAAGGCCACAATCAAAGGAAATTAAAGAAGCGTTCGGAAAAGGAGTTGTTGATATAAATCTAGAAACAACTAAAATGCCACTTGTAAGTCCCTGGGACTACACCAAACCACAACGAGAGCCTTCATTTCCAAATGTGCAACTTTTGGCACAATAGTAAATTATGATTCTGTGTTATGAGTTATGATTCTGTGTTATGATTTGCGCTCCTTTTTAAGTTTTCCTTCGGTTTCCATGAACATGGAATACTAATGTTGGTGTCATTTGCAGGGATTTAACACATAAGGAATCCAGTTCTGAAATCAGAATTTTCTTTAGAGCTTTGGTTTAAAGGTTTAATATTTTTTACCATAATTTCTGACAGCATTTTGTTTTTGGGATAATGCCACTATTAGGTGGGTTTTTACGTTGTCCATTTCCATTGGGTTTTCCCATGAAGCTTTGGGGCCATGCCACTTGTGATGTCATCAACGTGCCAGTGTAAAGTTCACCCTATTATAGTCAATAGTATTGAAGATTTGACCAGACTTAGCATACTACTTACTTAGAATTTTTAAATTAAATCTTTTTGGGGATATTTGGCCTACCAGAATTACTTTGAGGGTGCAGTGTAAAATTAATCTAGGAATTCATAACCAATGCTAAAAAAAACATCCCAGTAACTGCACGTTTTTTTGCCTCTTTTCAGCTTTTTCTTTTCTTTTCAATGCTCATGACTGTACAATAATACATTGCATTAATAGTACATTGTTTGCATTGGCACATAATGTATTCATTCGAGAACAGAAAGGTAGAAACAACTTCTAAACCAATAAGAAAATAAATATCATCTCTCATTTTCCAGGAAGCACCTGGGAAGCACCTCAGATCTTTTGAGAAAATGTTTTATGGATAGATGAAACAAAACTGCAGCTTTTTTCAGCAACAGGGGTTCTATTATTTCTGGTATAAAGCAAATAATCTTTCCACAATAAGAAGATCATGCCAGTAGTCAAACATGGTTATAGTAGTGTGGACAGTTTGCTGCATCAGTTATTACAAAATAGTGTTGTTTGTTCACCTTAGGCACTATACATAATACCCTACTTAGTTTTAAGGAGGTTAATTTAATTTTAATCTCTATCAATTTATTTGAAGGCCTATGATGTTTCTGCAGGTAAGTGGTGTAAATTTGCCAGGAATGGCTGTCATCGTAGACAATCCTAAGTAATCGCTTTATATTTTATTGTCAGAATAGCCCATCAGTTTATCTAGAATTCCCAACACACATGCAACCCTTATCTTCTTGCGTCAAAATGGGCATGGTATGGTTAATATGACCTTGTCAAAAACAGGTGTTTCCAATGACTTGAATGGTAGTCTCTCAAAAAAGGACTGACAATTTTTGATTAATGTATGGAAAGGCCATCCCATTTCAATTCCCAGTGATATTTTGAACCTGGTATTGTTTTTTATGTGGGTGAACAAAGTTCAGTTTTCATCATGGCTGCCAGGCAGATTAGCAAGTGATAAGAGAGCCATGCAAATCGTTGTACAATTTTTATTACTCCCATAAAGTGAAAATTCTTTTTTTTTTGTACGTGTGATTTCTTTTTTTCCCATACGCTAAACACGTGTATTATTTGAGAGTTACACTGGCCCCAGATTGAGGTTTGTGTGAGAATGTGTGGGAGGTGTGTGGTGGCTTGGCATCTTATCCAAAATGGGTATGTTTACAGCTGGAAAACAAAAAAATCATTACATTAACTAACTTAAACTAAAACTTATGATTAATTATTAAAGTTTCAGAATGCTGTATAAAATGTACTATTTTTGTTTATGTTTACTGCTCTCTAGATGAAACTTCACTGTATTGAAGACCCTTCTGATCTGTGCTCAGTTAACATTAGTGACAAGAATCTAAATGTGGTGAGGCACCCCTCAGTTTTACAAACTGTAGACATTTTAATTAATTTCTGACATTATTTATATTGAAATACAACAGGTAATCTTGCATTTTTTGTTGCATGGGTATGTAGTTATATAAGTACAATTTTTAATTTGAATGATTGTTCATTTATCGTATTTAGTGTATTGGGGAGTGGTGAGATTAGGATGCAGAAGCTAGTGATCTTGTCCCACAGTTTTAGAAGGCTGTTACTGTAACTCACAGCTCTCTCACTGTCTCTGTAGAGTTTGCACATTTTCTGCATTTCTATGAGGTTTTTCCTCCCATTCCCTAAACACAACTGTGTTGTTTAAATTGGTGACTGTAAATTGTTCTAGAGTGAATGTGTGTTTGTGTGTTGATGTTTTTGGCATGACAATTCTGGAGGGGCCATGCAGTTGTGGAAGGTAGACTCTTTCAGTAGGGATGGAGCCATCATGAGAAGGCATGCAAAGTGTATGCATGTGTCTATGAGAAAGAGAGAGAAAAGATCTCAAACACAAATAGCACAATCTATGAGACCCATTGCTCTGCATAAACCCGTTTGCTTTGGTACATGGCAACTGGCAATCTTGGGAAAGATCCTGGCTTAGATTAACTCAGTTCATGTAATTCAGGTAATTGAGTGCAGATGTTGTACATTTAACTCTAAGTGAATCATGTGAGGTCGTACTGGTGGCATGAAGATTATGTGCTGGCAGGAGGATAATACAGCTGAAAAAAAGTATTGGAGTTATGTAATTATCAGTGGAACATCAGTGACATTAAGGAGTGAGGGAGAGTCAAAGCATTTCATAATGTATTATACTAACAGTACCAGAGATGATAAAATGCCTGCCAAATGATACAGTAAATACAGTCATACAGTACAACCAATGAAGGACAGAATTAAATGGGGTCTAAATATTGAATTAATACCAAAATAGAAATGCAAATGAATATTTATATGCCTCGCAGTTAGGAGACCCGGGTTCGCTTCCCAGGTCCTCCCTACGTGGAGTTTGCATGTTCTCCCCGTGTCTGCGTGGGTTTCCTTCCGGGCACTCCGGTTTCCTCCCACAGTCCAAAGACATGCAGGTTAGGTGGATTGGAGATTCTAAATTGGCCCTAGTGTGTGCTTGGTGTGCGGGGGTGTTTGTGTGTGTCCTGCGGTGGGTTGGCACCCTGCCCGGGATTGGTTCCTGCCTTGTGCCCTGTGTTGGCTGGGATTGGCTCCAGCAGACCCCTGTGACCCAGTGTTCGGATTCAGTGGGTTGGAAAATGGATGGATGGATATTTATAAATTTCCACAACACCTTCTTGCCCTAAATACAGAGAGGCCACTGACTCTATGACAAACTGGCATCTCAGATTGTGTCATTTTCTGCCTTGTGGAGAGTGTTGCCTGGATAGTCTGTCTGACCCAGAAGCTGGATTAAACAAGTTTAGTAAATGAATGAATAGTTCACAATTGAGCAACACAGTGAAGGAGAAGTTCAGTTTGTATAGTTTTATACATTCTTTCAGTGTTCACGTGGATTTTCCCAAAGTGTTACTATTTTCCTGAAGACATAGTTTTTCTGTTGGTCTTGCTCTAAATTGACCTCGTAATAATGCCTTCAAGTGTACTGTATGCTACCGTGTAGCCTGCTATGACCTGTGTTTCCATCCATAGCTGGATCCTACAAAGCTCTTTTTCCCCAGGGCTCTGTTATAGTCATTATAACAATAACAGAATAGATAATTTACAACATGGGTAACATTTTAGCACTGAAAATGCTATAGTGCAAAGTTCATTCAGTCATTTGACTGAATTTGTATGTGATTTTGGAGAGTGCTTTGTACAGTTAGCACAATTTATTGACTTGGTGTGTGTGTTAATGCTCTGTGATTGACTGGCATCATAACTCCCTTTGTATCAATTGTGCTGTGACTAGCTGTAATCTATGGTTATGAATGGGATAAAAGCAGTTACAACAATCACAGAATGTTTATGTCACATTTTAGCTAATGTTAAACAGGTTGCTTGGTCAAGTGGTTGAGAATCTGGACCTGAAAACACAAATTTGCAGGTTCGATTCTCACAGTTGAGTTAGTGTGCAGTTAATTAGATAGTTGCCTTTGCTTACATACATTTGAATTTCTATATACAGTTCACTGTTTTAAATTCTACCTATAGACCTCTTTGTATTCACTGTTTATTTTGAAAAAAGAATTCTTGTAGATGCTCTGTCAATAGTGCAATACAAAATAAAGTTGGGTTAATTGAATAAATTCACAAAATGGGAGCCATGTGTACCGTAAATAAGTAGAATACTTGAGTTACATCATTTGTAATTTTATTTCTTCTACTACTGTTTTAAAATTCATATAGACTGAAGAAGAAGAGTTTGGTGTATTCAACAATATTGCTTATATTAATGCAATTGGAAACAATTTGAATTTGGGTAAGATTACTGGCTTAATTAGCTAAATAAATTATAAATGTATTTTTTTCAATTGTAACATACATACATCAAAGCTAAGAAGTTTGTAAAAATATTTGGATTGCTATATTATCCTTCCACTTTATCTTAAATAAATGAAATTGTACAGATAGTTGAAGCAAATCCATTAATAGTAGTTCAAATGGCTAGAGTTTAACATAAATCTCAACTTTTTGGTTTTGCTAGACATGGAATGCTAATTACAGTATGTATCAGTCACTTTTTCAGAACTGCAGTAAGTGTCTTTTGAAATCCCACTATTAATTTTCTTCTGCAACTGAGCCCAGCAAAGGAGCTGGAGTTTGTCCCAGTTGTGCTGGGCTGAAGGCAGGAAAAAAAACTGTATATGACATGAATTCATGTAAAATTTAATAAGAGTGTAATAGAAATCCTAATGAAACCTTTGTTCTAAACATGTGGGAATTTACAACCAATGTGGTTTACAGTTAGATAAGGTTATTATTAGCATGCTGTGTAACGTGGACTAAAGTAAATTAATGTGAATTATTTATAATAGCAAGCAGTAATTAGAAAATTAATCTATACCTTGTGATAGACTGGTACCCCAGGGTTGGTTTCTGCTCTGCACCCAGTGCTGCTCGGGTACACAGTAGCCCTCCACAGCCCTACTCTGCAAAAATGCATGGATTGTTTTTTTAGTGTACTTTGTGATGGACGTCTTCTCGTCCATCTTTGCTTATTACCTTGTACTTTATGATTATGGGATAGGTTGTAGCTCTCTCTCTTGGAAAACGTACATTATTTTTACATGTAAATTAAAGATAAAGATAGCATTTCTTTTCTTTTTCTTTAGCACCTTTCCGAAAGTTTCCAAACTTAAGGGAGCTGGAACTCTGTGCAAATAATATTCAGAACTGCATTGTTAACATTGGAGATTTTACACATCTAGAGGCAAGTTTTTTTTACAACGTATTCATGGGGGATTTGTACAGGTGATGTTTTTATTAAATGTACTATTTACAGTACATCTCTTTATTTAGTGGGCTCTATTATTTAAAATGGCATACAAATCACAAGTACAAATACATTAATTTTGATTTTGCTGCAGTTACTGTGAGTTGGCAGAGTGGAGTAATAATTGTGCTGTTGCCTCAAAGGGACAGCATCCTGCATTCCCAGCCATTGTCTCTGCACATTCTCTCTTAATGTGTAGGTTTTTCTCTAGGTAGTCTGATTTTTATCTTCCATCTCAAAGTTTTCTATGTGGGTGTGGGTGTGAGTGGGCCATGGGATGGTGTTGTACCACATCAAGACTCCAACCTCTCAGGGTGCTAAATTTGGATAAAGTGAGTCTGAGATTTTTGTGTTGTATATTACAATTAGAGTACCATCAAATTAAGTATTTTGCTTAAAAACACATTGTGGGTACATGATTTAGCATGGCACAGAATGTCAGCATTCATTTAGCAACCTTACATTTAAAAAATGAAGTCATGCATATAAAAAGAATGGACCAATTTTTACTTGTTGTGACCCTGTTATGAAAAAGATGTACCTGGAAAATGGATGTTGGATAACTGAAAACATTAGCATTTACAATATTTTGCAGGTGCTTGACCTTTCTTACAATTACTTATCCAGTGATGCTGTCTTGGCTCTGGGGCTTCTACCAAGCCTTCAAGTTCTTCACCTTTCTGGAAATGGATTGTGCACACTTCCACCTGATATGGCTTCCCCTTGCAAGATTTCTTCAGATTCGTATGTTTTTAACATTTAGAAAATGACAATGAATTGGTAGATTCTTATTAGAGAATGCTGGATTTCCACCTTCTGTTTGCTCATGCAAAATGAAACACCTTTATTGAAAGTTTTTATACATGCATACATAAAAAAGTAAAACAAATTCACACAAATAATTTTTAGAAAATCACAATTTACACTGTCAGGTATTTATCAATTAGCAAAGCCAATGAATGCATTTAATACAAAGTTCAAGTTTAATTTCAAGTTTATTATTGCATACCTAGTACAGTGCGTAGTGTATATTGTACAGTGAAATTATGACATGCATGTCTCCTCAGAACAGTTTACAGTTGACATGGTACCAACCCACACACCCATGCATACTTTGCAACTTATACAGTATATATGTCCAATTTTATATTTTTATATATATATATATATATATATATATATATATATATATATATATATATATATATATATATATATATATATATCAGTGTTTCCCAACGTCGGTCCTGGGAGCACACTGTGGCTGCAGGTTTTTGTTCCAACCTGCTTCCTAATCAGTGACAACACCTGATAACACTGATCTCATTTAATTAGCTGGTATTATTTTTCTTTTATTCTACATTCTGATTTTTAAATTTTTAATACATTTAGAAATATTTCTGCTTTTGCTATAGATTTAAATGCTTAACTCTCTTTTGTTGATTTCATTATATTTTGCTCTTTCTCTTATTTTTCCCCTTCGTTGTATCTTATTAATGAGAATTAAACATGAGCAGAGCAGACACCCTGGCAAACAACACCGAATAATCAAAGGCTGCAACTACTTTAGCATCAGACCCACTAACTACTAAATAATGGACAAACAATTAGAACACCTAGAAAAGTAGAATGAAATTCAAAATGAAAATATTGTTAAAAAGAAAAAAATACATTATTCCCATATAACTGATTGGTACATTTTAATATATATATATATTTTTTTATTTACCAAACTTAGTTTTCTAATTTCTATATTGTTCCCAAAACACAGAACTTGGGAAATAACACATCACTTAATTAGCCCAGGAGTCCAATTAAAAACAGAAGCTGGTTGGAACAAAAACCTGTAGCCACAGTGTGCCCCCAGGGCCGAGGTTGGGAAACATTGATATATATAATATATATATATAAATATATAGGTAAGTACTTGTTTATATACAGTATATGAACAATTATTCATATTTACACACACACACACATATATATACTGTATATAGGCAAGTATTTGTTTGAATACAATATATACAATGTTTATTTTGTTACAGCATTTTTGATTATGATTGACTGTTTAGTAACCTTACTATCTGTGAAGAAAAAGTGCGAGTGCAAATGGTCCTACACTATTTGCCAGAAGGAAGGAGTGAAAAAAGCAACTGTGCAGAATGGCTGATGTCTTTAATTATACTGTTAGCTGCAATGAAAAAATAAGTGATCTACTGCTATTAGGGGCTCAGTGTACCCACTGCCATAAGTTTAATGAATGTACTTCTCATATCTTTGTCAGTACTACATTCTAAAATTTAGAATATATTAATATTTTTGGAAACATACTTATTATTAAATATACATAAATCATCATTAAGAGAGTACAAACACAGGGTTTAAATAATACATATTAGAAAATTTGTAACACACTACACATTAAAAACCTAGCAAACAACCTTGATGTTAACACTCAGATGTGTACACTTTTTTAATATGACTGTTTAATTCATTTTATTCTTACTGTTTGTAGTGTACTATTATTTACTAGCCAGAAGTATATTATATATTTAAAAAGTAATATATCTATAATAAAACATACAATATACATTATTGTGTACAATATTATGTACATACATATATTACATTATTAAAATATAAATGGAAAGATATGAATATAATTTTTTAAGAGGAGTAGTGGAGGAAGGAAACTTGAATATACCAAGTTACATGGAAGCTAGTCCTGTATGATATCTGTATGTTTGCATTTCAGTATTTCCATTTTTTACTTTTTAAGAATATGGTTGGTTTTTTTTTCTTTTTATTCTGAACAGTGTTACTGGAAGCATCCCTCGATTTCAGTCCCTTAGGATTCTGATGCTAGATGACAATAAGCTGTCTCATCCAGAAATATTCACAAGTCTTGCTAACCTGAAATGGTAAACATTCATTAAAAAATAATGCTTTTGTGTATTTATATCTTTTTGTTGAGTTAATGAGTATTTTTTCCAGATACTTGGCATTTACTTTTCAAGCCTTCTTGGTATCTATACTAAATAGCTTCAGAGATGATAATTTTGATACAATATTTTGATAAAATTCACTCTGTTATCCATCTGTTTTCCAATATACAATATCCAGAAAGTACAGCAGACGTCAGGGAGTGATCCAATGCACAAGAGTAAAGATTTACTTTAACTTGATTACTGATGGATTCTGATGGGTTTAATTTGAAACCAAATTTTGGAATACTCTAAAATCTTTCAGGTTTAAGGTAAATAATGTTTATGATAGTTTGTTTAGAAACTTCCCTTTTTTATGTTTCAGGTGCTATGACCTTATTTGTCCTTTATACTTATTCATAATATGAGTATGAATTAAATTATTTAAGTCATTACTATTTGGAAGTTTTAGCTGACCAAAGATCAGACTCAGTCTAGAGTGTGAGTTGATTCTTGTCAAGGTCAGAGGTGGGCATTCATGTGTTTTCTCCACCTTTGCATCATTAGCCTTTTATTTTTTGTTCTCTTTTGAACAGCAGTTACTACTACAGTACTTTGCATCTCAGATATTCCTTAAGAAACTCCTACAGAAATGCACATGATATATCTAATAAAGTATACTGTAGTTAGTTTCCATAGAAATGTCTCTCTGTAGGAACATCGCATATAAGGATGAATTAAAATGCCTAAAGCAATGTTGGAATAGTTGATCTATAACTGGTAGTACAGCTAACTAGCTGGGTTAAGAATTCAAGTTTAAGATTAAGAAGACATTTATATGCCAGTCTTCACCAATTTGTAAAAAGTTGTTTACTGAAAAGTTTTCATAATGTAGACCTACTGTATATAAAAAAGATTATAACATGAAACTATATCTCCACCTTCACTATAATGAAATAAGTAGAAATAGAAATATTAAAGTGAATATGAACAACTCCCTGCTCCATTGTCTAGGATCCATATCTTGACCAGGGCATCTTCTGTGTGGAGCCTGCACATTCTGTCTTTATGCATGTAGTTTTTCTCCAACATTGCGGATATCCATAGGCTAAGTTAATTGATGATGTTCTCTATCCTTGGAATATGTGGGCTTGGATAATGGATGCATGATACATTCCCCGTGACTTTAAGGTAACAAACTTATGACATGCTCTTCTAACTTTCTTTATAGCCTAACACACTTAAACTTGGATAACAATGGTCTTACTGAGGTTCCTTACCTGCAGCAAATGGAAAACCCTGAGTACCTCATCAGTCTTGACATGAATCAAAAGATAGATTCTGAGCAACAGCAGTTTTTCAGGAACAGTTACAAGGAAAAAGATTTTTTGAAAGATTATGTCAGAGCAGTAAAACAGGGATCAGAAGGAAATGCTCACACATCAGGTAGGAATTATTATGCTTCCATTTTATTTTCTTCGATAATTGTGTAGACTCAGAGCACTGTATCAAGTTTACAGGAAATGTGATTACAGACGGCTAATTACATAATACATACATATAATGGTTCATATTTGTTCAAACACATTGTAAAACAAATCAGTTCAAGACTGATTAACACATGCGGAATCAAACAATATCTGTCCATAAACATTTTCACTGAGCTGTGGCCAGTTAACAATGGAGGAGAGGAAAACAAAAGCCCAGTCAGCAGCATCCCTGAAGAAAATAAACCTCTTCAGTTGGTTATAATGCAAAGTCAAAAGAAAATGTCAGTTCTCTGCAAACCTGAAAACAGATCTCTGCAAAGTGCTGTATATGATTTATTAATATACAATTGATTGAAAATATGTTGTTAAATATATGTATAAGGAAATCTTGTTTGTCAAGTTGAAAGCAGTGCCATGTATACTGGAGGCAAGTGTTGACTTACAGAAACTTTGTTATTTGCATGCACATTAAAAAAAATGCGGCATTTGCTTTTTAAATATACAACAAAAATAATTGATTGCACAAGTATTCAGATTTAATCCATTTAATATGGCACACTTAAATCGTTACTGGTGAAGCCAGTTGGTTTCAGAAGTTTGCATAATTAGTTCAGTGGAGATCATCTGTCTGGGGTTTCAAATGACTGTCATATAAGTCCACCTCATCTGGAAGGGCCAGCTTGTGGTGCTTTTGTATGGTGGCCTAACGTACACAATGAAGACAAAAGAGCACTCCAAACAACTCTTTGAAAAAGTCAAGGGGTGGAGACAAGAAAATATCCACGTAGCTTAATACCCCCTGGAGTCCAATTAAATCGATCATTACGAAATAAAAAGAGTATGGCACAGTTGTAAGTCTGCATAGAGCAGGCCATCAACAAAAATGGAGTGATTGTGGGAGGGCAACAAAAGATCTGTGACAATATGTAGGAGTTACAAGCTTTCATACTCAGACTGGAAAGACCAACCAGACATCAGCTGTTGCCCAAGTGCTTCAACAATTTCAGCTTTATCAGGGTGTGGCAAAGAGAAAATCACACAGAAAGCACATGAAAAACTTTGAAATCATTTGGAAGAAGGTTCTATGGCCATCAGACAAAAGGCTATGTTTGACTAAGCCAAACAGTAGACATCATCAAAAACACACCATCCTCACTGTGAAGCATGGTGGTGGCAGTGAGGATGCTTCTTTGCAGCAGACCTGGAAAAGCTTGAGGATAAAATGAATGCAGCAAAATACAGGGAAATCCTGCTAGAAAACTTGATGCTGTCTGCAACAAATCTGAATGTTGGGAGAATATTTGTTTTCCAGGAAGACAACAACCCCCAGTATAAAGCCAAAGATTCACAGGAGTGGCTTTAAAACAACAATGGTAATGTTCTGGAGGGTCCAGATTTCAATCCAATTGAGAACCTGTGACTGGACCTGAAAGAAAAAGTTGTTCTACTGACACATCTTCAGCAGTGTACAGTTGTACAGAGCTGATAGAGACCTTTGCATGCAGACTCAAGGCTGTCATGGCTGCCAAAGGTGAATGTACTAAATACTGACTTGAAAGGGGAGAATACTTATGTGATCAATTATTTTGTGTTTTATATTTCTGATTAATTTAGACAACATTGCAGATATTGGTTTTCACTTTGGTATTAAAGAGCCTTTTTCTGTTGATAAGTGTCAGAAAAGCCAAATCAAATCTACTGTGATTCAACGTTGTATAACAATAAAATGTGAAAACTTCTAAAGAACATGGCCGGATTAAGGTGGATGCTATTGATGCTGCAGCTTTAGGCCCATTCCTGAAATAGGCCCAGATGAAAACAGACGAGAATTTTCCGGAAGCTGAACAGTTTTTCTTTGCTATATTAACCTCAAAATAATTCTTAGAATGAAATTTGGAATCCGACTTCGGACGCCTAGACACAGCGTTACTTATTATACAGTTACTATTGTTCTTTGTGCTGTGACGTAACTATAACGTTGTTGTGTTTATTGTTAACCGAAGATTTCAAGTTAATGCTATCAATTTTACGTTAAACAGTTTACTTAGTAATTTAGTTGTGTTTTTTGCAATATCTTGGGGATTCTTGCCACTTTATTATTGTTTGGTAAGTGGCACGTAGTAAATTTTTCACTTTGAAAGTTAGTTGTACAGTAAAAATCGATGGCTATCTGTAAAGGTAAAACTAAAAGCCAGCCCGCAGGCCCGGCATGGATGTTTAGAATTTTTAAAATCCTCGACAGGATTCTGGTCTATTATGAAATTTAAATCGTGGACAAATTTTTACCCTCAAGAGCCTGAACTGAGTCACTTTGACCCAATGTCTCTGCAAATTCATTTTTTCTTACTCTGTTTCATAAGAGAATTGCGAAATTTTGTGTATTTCATTGTTAGGTTTTCACGTGACGTCACTTTGTGGTATCTTTCTTCTTGTTAATCTCGAGTTGTTATGATACTACGTCGTTATTATTATTCATGTTCAATAAAGGCTGGCTGGTTGCGTCTTAAGCAATTAAGGCTCCTTGGTCGGTCTGGGTGCGTATGTACGGTGAGTGTCAAATGCACATGCACCAATGCCAAGAAAAAATAGGCCTTTTTTGCGCTGCAGCATCAGGCCCAATTTCATCTTAATCTGGCCCTGCTAAAGACGGGAATATTTTTAATATACACTGCACAAGTAAATTTTTGTGAGTATTTACATTTTTGTGCAGAACCACATTCAAAATATGTTGTTAAATATATGCATAATTAAATCTTGTTTGGGCGGCACGGTGGCGCAGTGGGTAGCGCTGCTGCCTTGCAGTTGGGAGACCTGGGGACCTGGGTTCGCTTCCCGGGTCCTCCCTGCGTGGAGTTTGCATGTTCTCCCCATGTCTGCGTGGGTTTCCTCCGGGTGCTCCGGTTTCCTCCCAAAGACATGCAGGTTAGGTGGATTGGCGATTCTAAATTGGCCCTAGTGTGTGCTTGGTGTGTGTCCTGCGGTGGGTTGGCACCCTGCCCAGGATTGGTTCCCTGCCTTGTGCCCTGTGTTGGCTGGGATTGGCTCCAGCAGACCCCCGTGACCGGATGGATGGAAATCTTGTTTGTCAAGATGAAAGCAGTGCCATGTACTGTATACTGGAGGCAAGTGTTGACTTACAGATACTTTGTTATTTGCATTAAAAAAAATACAGCATTTGCTTTTTAAATCTGCAGTTTATGAATTATTATTTTTGTTTATTTATTTATTTCCATCAAATGCATTCTGTAGGCCAAACTTCACATCAGAGTTCCGATATCAGCATCAAGGTAAGACTGCCTAACCCTTGTTTTTTTAACATTGTTGCATTTAAAAAAAAATCTTATAGTCTGGACAGGAATGGAGAGTTATAGTAAACATATTTCGATAGGAATATTCTTAGAAAATGCAAGTTGTTGGAATGTGGGTGAGATGTGTTATACAGTTATATCAATGTAAAATGTACAGTGGAAATTTGCATTAGATCCTGAAAAATGCTCTTTATTATTATATAATAAATGTTTATAAGTTTGATTGAAAATGTTTCCAAACTGATTTTATTCATATTTAAAAGATTCAATAGAATTTAGGTCCAACTTTAAATCTGTGCACCATTCTACAATGAGCTCCATTCAAATGCTGCAGTAAGCATATAGTGATGTTACAGATGTTCATGCAATCTAAAAGTCTTAACCCATTGTGAAAAATGGTTACGCAGAAAATAAATTTTTAATATACTGTAATACAGTTTTGCTGCAGGAAAATAAATGGCCTAGTATCAGTAACTTAATTATCTATTTCTTGTTCTTTTTAACAGGATTGTTCAATTCTCAGTGAAGTATCTACATTTGACTTGGTTCCGAATTATTACTCTAAAAAGAAACTGCATCTTGAGCTCCAACCCCCACTTCCAGAACTCAGACATCTCAGCCTGGCTTACAATAAGGTGGAATATTTATATCTTAATAGTACTATTTTTTTTAAAGAAGGTCATTTTAAAAACATTTTCTTTTTTGCATTTACAGATTGCAGAAGAAAGTGCCCTGTTGCCTGTTGCACTTTTTCCCTCCCTGAAGGAGCTTGTAATTCATGGAAACCCTCTTACTACTCAAAGAAGTGGTACTGTAAAAAGAAAAAAAATGAACAAGAGTCTCTTTTTATCTCTTAATTTTCCAGAAGCATTACTCAAGTTAGAAATAGCAATATGTATAAGCCGTAGTATAGCCTTACAGATCTGGGACAATGTGTTTGATACTTTCCTGTTCTTTGACATATGAAGTTGACACACAGTTCTTGTATTTATGTGAAATGCAGATTAGATTGATTGGCAATGAGTATGGGAGTGTGAGTGATTGTGGTTTGTGACAGCCTGGCACTTCATTCAGGAATCATTCATGACTTGTATACCCAATACTGTTGAAATAAGTTGTGGCTCCCCACAGTCCTGCCTTGGAAATAAGTGAGCTCAGAAAATGGGTATATGGGTGGTTTATTAATTAATTCATGGTACAATGGCACTGTGGTAAATGCAGTATATTTTCAAAGTACAGGGTCCAAATTCCACATTGTGTGAGTAGAGTTTTCCCTATTTTCTGTGTATATATGTTTTTTTTTCCTGGGTATTCCAATTTCCAGCCACAACACCACCTCTTGAAGGTGAGGTCGATTTGTAACTATTTTTGAGTAAGTGTAAATGTGCAAGTGAAGGTACTTTGTCATTTACAGGTGCCTCATCCCAGGCTGGTTTCTACCTTTAGGTCTATGATTGCAGGGTCAATTTCAAATCTTAGTGACTATGTTCACCATTAGGCTTTGTGTGAGATTAATTGAAGTCTCAGAATTGGTTTTGGTGTGAGTGTTGGTGTGTGCCTTGCTATGAACATTATCCATATACATTCTGGTTGTTATTGATTAAAACATTACAACGTCATAGGAGAAAGTAGGGTGAAATAACACCTTTTATTGGCTATCTAAATAGATCTATTTAGTTAGCCAATAAAAGGTGTCATTTCACCCTACTTTCCCCTGTATCAATCTATGGCTATGTGGTACAACACTCTACTGCTATTACAATGTCATGTAATTCTCCCCAAAGCCTCATGGCCATAATTATATCACTTGCAATCTAATGATTGTGAATGAGTTCTAGAATACCATTTACAATTTTTCTGAATGTTAGGTAAAAATGTAGTTATACAATATATCAGGTTAATTTTTGGCCTAAAAACTAAGGAAGCATATAAGACAGTGTCAGTTAGTTTCATTTCAACAAGTCTGCCTGACAGCTCTTGGTTCATTTTATGTCCTTGCATGAAACATATGACAATTTTTTGAAAAGAACAGTAATTGATTTAAGATATCCAGAGAACATAACTATTAGCTAACCAAATGAGATTCATGACCTGGACTCTGTTTTAAATTTTTATAGCCTTTTCCTTGGCCTCTAAACTAATAGAGGTACGGTTTCATTTTGAGGGGTTTAGATTTTTTTTTTATTAACCACATTTTTTAAGATGTTATTTTTGACATACACCTTCCTGTGGTACTATTTTTAGCTGTTTGTAATGCACAGTTGTCAGGCAGGATAACTGGGAGTGGGCGACACATACTGTTGTTACTGTAACAGCATAAAGTTGGCATTGAACACTTTCTAGTTGTACATGTTTATGGATTTATCAAAAGAAATAAAACGTAAAGTTAACAAGTGCTTCTCTTAGATTTCTGGTTATTCTGGTTAGTTTGGCTCCGTATCTTGATCCTTACTAGTTTTTGAATCTCTTGCTACATTTTTTGATATGTGACTTTGATTTCACATCCTGAACTTTTTCTTTAGATCTCTGACTCCTGGTTATGACCCTTGCTTTATTTTGGTTATGAGCCCGTCTTGCCAGGGTCGTTTCTGGGCATAGGCGGTCTAGGCAAGTGCCCTCTAGTGGTCAGAACACATTACTGAAGACCTACAAACACTCAGACTCAAAGCGAATGTTTGAATATATTGTTTTATATTATGTTCGCATACTAGCAATGTTTGATCTTAGCATCTGACTACCTATACAGTCCAACAATACCCCAAAGAACAACAACAATGATAATGATGCTAATAATAATAATCTTTAAACTATAGCATAGACAAGACAGGCAAGGCAAAATAAAATCAAATGATCAAAACCACAGCAGGACTGTAGTTCTTGAGTGAATTTCTAAAAGCTGATTTAACCGAAGCTGTGATCGTCTCCCAAATGGACATACAGTAAAATCTGTGTTAAAACTTAGCAAATATCATCCTCTGTTGCTCAACACTTGTGAGATTTGGGCATACTAAAGCAATTGTGCTTTTTTTGGATAGGTAGATTGCATTATTTGCTTACACAAGAATACGGTAAATAGGAATTTCAGGTAAAAATTCTTATTTAAATGTAATTATTATATTCTCAGTTTCACTGAATGTCACCATAATCAAAGTCACACATTTAGATGGTGGTTTAAACAGATAACTATAGAAATCATACCATAACTAACTGTTACTTTCTTTAGAAACACATTAAAAGCAATAAGTAAAGACTACTACTACATCCCGATTCCTACTTATTTTCTGAAATTGCACCCCTCAAGAGCGTTTTTTTTGGAGACAGTCTTGTAAATGTCTTAAATTGGTTTCAGTCTTACTTAACAGGTAGAAAACTCTTCGCTAGTTGTGGTGATTATACCTCTGAGACCCACACTATTTTAATGGTGTGCCACAAGGATCTGTACTGGGTCCACTGCTCTTTTCGATCTATATGCTTCCATTAGGTCAGATTATCTCAAAGCCAAAGTGAGCTACCACAGCTATGAAGATGACACACAGGTGTATTTATCGATAGTGCCTAATGACCCTGACGCTATTGGCTCTCTAATCCTGTGTCTTACTTGTATTTCCAAATGGATGAGCAGTAACTTTCTCAAACTAAATAAGGAGAAAACAGAAATCTTAATGATTGGTAAAAATAGATATAGCGAGGGCATTAGAAATAAACTTGATTCCTTTAGTCTTAAAAGTCAAGACAGAGGTAAAGAATTTAGGGATAATCATAGCCTTTGACCTAAACTTTAAATCACATATTAATCAGATTACTAGAACTGCATTTTTCACTTAAGGAATATAGCTAAAGTTAGACCCATCATAAATTGACAAGACAATGAAAAATTAGTTCATGCTTTTGTTTCAGTCAACTAGATTACTGAAATGTACTCCTTACAGGACTACTTAAGAAAGACATCAATCGGTTACAGTTAGTACAGAATGCAGCAGCAAGAATCTTAACTAGAAAAAGAAAATCCGGGTACATCTCACCAGTTCTAGCATTGTTACATTGGTTACCCGTGTCATTTAGAACTGACTTTAAAATACTACTAATGGTTTACAAAGCCTTCAATTCTATATTTTGGAATGTTTGTCCTCTTACACTCCAAGTCGTAACCTCAGGTCTTCAAATGAAGGTCTGCTTATAATTCCAAGAGCCAACCTAAAAAGAAAAAGTGAGGCATCTTTTTGCTGTTATGCTACTAAATTTTGGAATCCTTTACCAACAGAAATTCACCAGGCTAATACCATAGAACAATTTAAAAAACTGCTAAAACCCATTATTTTAAAATGACTGTTTCATGTCTATATTTTAGTTGTATCCCTAGTACACTATATGGTACATTATATTATCATTTTCCTCTGGGTTCTCTAGTTATCTGTACTATTCTCTGCTGTTCTTCTGTGGTGGCAGTCGGCTCCATCACCACCTGATCAAGGTACCATGCTGCCCCCTATGTTTATGGATTGAATGGCGGGTGTCCCAGATGTCCACATGACCGTCATCATCAATTTCTTCCATGTCAGGCCTGAAAGCCATAAGGACTGATTTAGATCTTCTATGTTAGTTAGAATGCCCAGTGGAAGCTGGGTGCTTTTTTAGCCTTGGAACCACTTCAGATTTTGTTTTTTCTCCAGCCTCCCTGGAGTTTTATTTTTTTGTTTTTTCTGTCCTCCTGGCCATTCAACCTTACCTTTTCCTTTGTTACATATTGTAGAATATTATTGCCTAATCTTGTTTGTTTATGTTTTATATTAACTTCCTTTTATTTAATTTTGTAAAGCACTTTGAACTACATTGTTTGCATGAAAACATGCTATATAAATAAATGTTGTTGTTGTTAAACAGCAACAGCGACATTTTTAAATTGTGAATTCTAGGTCCTGAATACTTTGCTATCCCCAGTCCTGTCTCCAGGTCTCAATTTATAGGTCTGGCAGTGATGATTCCTCCCAAAGTAAAGGCGCCATTTACAACTTCATCTAGGGCAGCAAAATTCCTAGAACCAGCTCAGCATGTCGCTGTTCCACTCTTCATCCTTGTTACCAACGAATGCAGTCATTACAGATAAACGCAATGGTCTCCTTTCATTTGCCAAACTTCACGTGTTCAATGTAAAGAAGTTAGAATATTTAGAAGTCCCACTGTGATAAAATTTAAATTAATGCATGTCTGCTTAAATAATTAATTTACTATTTGTACATGACTACCATATCAAATAATTTTGTATATTGAAAAAGAACCTATGGGATTAGTTGCATCCAGATTAACTGATGTAGCCTGAGACAGCAACCCTGATAAGCACTATAATGAGCCCACATAGGATCATTAGAGGGTCATCAGTGACACTTGTACAGAGTACAGTGAAATTCTTTCTTGGAAGGGCTGATCAACATGCAACACATTGTTACTTCACTGTGCTATGATTAGTGACATTTTTCATAACCTACAACAGGTATACCTGTTTTCATCCACAGAACACAAAAATCACAGGCAGCATCATATGTTCAAACATAATAACTTGATAACCAAAAATGTCAAAAAGACTCAACTTACTCTTCATGGTGAATGAACATATTAACTACACAATATAAGTGAATTAACTAGTTGCTCTCTCTGGCTACATTTAATTTGGATACTGCTGACCCCCTTAAGTATTCCTTGGTTTAATGCAAAATTTAAAATGATTTTCACAAGGTGTCTTCATTTATCTGTTATATTTCAGGTGACCTACCTTTGTTGACCAGCTTTCTTCAAAACAGGCTTGATATTAAAGTCCATAGGAAAAAAACGGCAAAGACAGAGAAGCCACATTTTATTTTGCCTTTAAACCCTAAACGTAAGGTAAGCTTTTCATATCAAAATTTATTTTTGTGAAGCTATACTGTAACCTACAAGCTTATTCTGTCTACAAAAAAAAAGCATTTTAGCTGTGTAGCTGCAAAGGAGAGGCATATCATCCACCATGGTTGCTTCTTGCCTTAAACCCATGCCCACCCTGGTGCCATGAGTCAGAAATTCTAGCCTCACACTGCCACTCTGCCTATTTTAAAACATCTGTACCAAACTTACTAAACTTAAATGTATGACTATAACGTTTGTTCAGTTATTGTCCCTTGATTGCAAGGTATGTGCTTTATTCACTTCTTTCTCTACACACATGTCCAGTGTTACCAGCAGCTGCAGGTCACTTCTCATGTTACAAATAGTACTGCTGTGATGACCACTGGCTTCCTGTGACCCTAAATTGGGCTGATTAAATTTACCCTTCAGCACATGCAGGATTAAATGTACACCTATGACATTTGTTCAGTTTTTCTTACATGATTGTATGAATACCACACTAACTATCACTGAATGTCCAGAGCACATGTGTTCATGATGATACAGACTACACCAGGCAATATCTTTTGTGCGGTAATTCAATACATTTGCAAAATAACTCCGTTCTTCAGCAAAATAACACACTTCTTTTGCAAAATAATGCAATTCTTTTGCAAAGCAGTGCAATACTTTTGTGAACCAGTGCAATCATTTATCTTTTCTGAGTTACAGGAATAAATATCTGTAGTAAACATCATTATTATGAATTAACTGTTCACCACATGATAGTTTTTTCAACTAAATTTATATTGACAACTAATACAAAGGGTTTACTTTTAAACTTCAATTATAGGTTACAAGTAAAATTCCCAAGATCCCAAAGCAACTGCCAATTTTAGATGACTGTTACTCTGATTCACTTTTGCTAAAGTTGGGCTTTGCCCAGCTAAGACCTGCCATATCAGATTCAATTAAAGACCTGGCAGAAAATAAACCACTTCCACCAATTGGAACGCTACCGCAAACTGATAGAAAAGAACCTGACTCAGAAGAGCAAATCCAAAATGTTCAAGTCACCGAAGAACAAGACACTGATGCTTTTTTTATGACTCAGGTAAGCAAAATTAAATGACTTTCTAACTTCAAATTAAACTAGTGTATTATTGGCAGCAAATAAAATACAAGACTGATTGAATTCCTTTCTTGTTTTGTTTATCAATATCCAATCTAAAAATCATTATATGTTTTACTATATATTTTGATTGACACTGTGTCTGGGATAGGTTCCAAACCCTGTGACCCTGCATTGGAATAGGTGGGTTTGAGACTGTAAATCTACTAGTTACACACTGTACAATTTTTAGAAATTGTGATCAAACTATTTGCCCTGGTTGATAGAGTCACCAATCATATATGTAGTCAGACTGTATGAGCACATGTAATGCGGTTGACATGCCATGCCATGAGTACTCAGACTATACATGTCCATGGTCCCAATGGACACATTTTCCCATTGACATTTTGCAATAAATCTTTAGTTATTCAAAAAAACATTATGGCCACAGGCTTCTCAAAATGTCAACAAAGAAAAGAGCTACGTTCGTGACTCTTGCTATACTGGGCTGTGAAATTACAAAGAAAAGAAAAAGGCTCAGCTGGATATGCAGATGGTTGGGAAGGTGCTGGCAATATGCTCTGCCTATTTTACAGAAAGAATTGGCACATAATATATGTAATTTACTGTTGTATGTGTGTGTTTTTATTTTTCAGGTTCGTCCAGTAAACATTTTCTAAGATACTTTTGTCAATGGCCACTTAGTTGTATGTGTGTTACAGTATATGATAGTGCTGTGAAATCAAAATAGTGAAAATGAACATGAAAATGGCTGCTAACAATGAATTTTGGAAAATCTGATGGTAGCACCAGAAAATGGGCTTCTGAGACTGAATATTAAAGAAGTATTTTGGAAGCCAGAGCCCTTTTTAAACCTGGTAGGCCAAAAGCCGGATTGTGGAGTATGGGGACAGGCTGCCTTGGGTAGGCCTTGTTTGTAGATTTTTTTAGGGGCCTTCACTATCTTCATTATAGACGTACACTAAATTCATAACTGCTATAATTGCTGATTTTTATTAAATTGTTATGAGTTTCATGTGGGCTAAAAATTATCTTGGTGTCATTTCGGAGGTTTTAATACCTAATGAATTGATTCCTGCCATTGTGATAGAAGCTTCAGTTTTAAAGTTAAAATCTACTTCATGCCTTTTCCAATGCCATTTTTGCTTTGACTATGCGGTTGCCTTTTAGGGGGATTAGTGTCACCTGTTTTCATAATGATAAATCCCATGATGCAATGGGGCTGTGTTGCAGTGACATCATCAGCATGACCATTTAAAGTTGTTTTTTACAACTCTCTTTTTGACTCTCTGACCTTTATTTGCTTTTGACTCCATTCTTTCTTTCTGACAAAATTCTGATATGATAGAAACTCTTCAGAATGGAAGAGGCAACTGGGGATGCAACCCCTCTCTTATTGCATATGAAAAGACGACCAATGAAACCAAAATTCATGTCAACTCAGAAACTGAGTCTGTGACTACAAATCGTATAAGAATCACACAGTGTATGCCCAACTTTTTGCATGTTATGTCATTAACATTTAACCATTTTATATATTGACTTGCCTTACGGCTTGAGAGTCTAAAGTTTGAACTATTAATGGAAATTTTTAATTATAATAATTTTAAATATATACAGCACTTTGAGCTTGCCAATATATTAAAAATGTACAATAGACATTATTGAAGCTAGAAGCCTTGCCAGAGACTAAGTTTTTTTGGTTACATTAGTAACAGAAAATGTTTTTTTTTCATTAAAAATCTCCATCACAAAGAAAGTCATAAGAGATTTCTAAACAAAGTACTTTACCAGCTATATAGTGTCCATCTAGTATTGGTGACTCAATACTCTTGGAAATGCTTGTTTCCGAAAAGGCAAGGATAGGCAAAGGTTTATGGCATGTAAACTCCTTACATTTAAAGTCCTGTAGCATCATCTTGTGGCCAAAGTTAAAATCGCATGCTTCAAGTAATATTATGGGCGTCTTTTGTTTTTATGAGCTAACTCCAGATAATAAGAGAAGAGGCTAATGAATGATGAACAGATTTAACTGCTATGGCTTAAAACATAACATTTTTAAACCTGCTTAATCCGAAGACAATCTTTTTTTATTTTTTGTAGTGAATTTCAACTTTGTGTTAAACTGCAGTTGTTTTTAAAAGTAGCATCTTTATTTCTGGGTCGCACAGTGGAACACATGCTGATTAGCACTGCTACCCCAGTTGACTTGGTTTAATCCCACCTGGTTACTTTGTGTGAGAAGTTTATGTACTCTTCTCGTGTAATGTGGGCTTTTTCTTGGTACTTCAATTATCCTTTTTCATCCCAAACATATGCAGGTTAGGTCGGATGACTAGTGACTATAAATTGGCCTGGTGTGAATGAGTGCTGCTGAATAAATGAGTAAATCCAGCCATGGACCAGTGCTTCCTTGTATTTGTCAGTGCCAAGACAGGCTTCATCTCCCCCAATGCTGAATTGGTTCTAAGAGTTTTGATAACAAATCTTCATTTCTGGATGGCTGGTTGCAGCCACATTTGTAATCTATTAAGAAGATCTAATCCATGATGATCAATGATCCTTTCTTTTGTCCTTTCAGGTAGATGATTTGCCTGAATCAGGATGGCTGTTAAATTCTGAAAGTAATGAAAAATCAATGAACAAAACTGAAACAAAAGAAGAAAATGCGGTTCCAGAGAAATACAAAGGGTTTGAGGAATTAATGGATGCCAGGCCAGATTCTACAATGCTGGATCCTGTTGGTAAGCTCTCTGTATCAAAACATTAGTACAAAATTCTCTAATAGTGATAAATTCTCTTTTTGTAGCTTTTGATAACTACAAGTTTGATGATATTGCATTTACCATTAATGTATGTGGTTGGCACAGTGGCACGGACTCTAGCACATTTGCCTCATAGATTCTGCATCATGTGTTTGAATCCTGCACCCAGACACTGTCTGGGGAGTTTGCATATTCTGCTCATGACTGTTTTGGTTTTCTCCTTCGTCCCAAAAACTTGTGTTAAGTTAATTTGTACCTGCGACTCTGAACTGGAACAAGCAGGTTTAACCATTTCATTTTTGTTATTATAGTCTGTAGGGGATAAAGTAAAAACAGAAACGTATTCTTAAAATGAAAAAACAGAAAGAGCAATGAGTATTGAAGTGTGAATAAAAGCATGTTGGGCACACCTTTGGGGATCGCAATTGTTTTTTGTTTCAGATAATTTCTTAAATATATCTCATTGCTCATTTAAATTGCTGTTAAATTACTTTTTAAAAGCAATGAGATTTTAAAGAACACGAGGTGTAACAATTTAATTACCAGAATGGCCGCGTAGTGTCACCCATGACGTAATTGTATCGAAAGCACATGAGTATTTGTTTTTGTTGTTTGAACTAATATGTGCATAAATTGCAAGCTGATAGAGCCAGTTGTTAGTTAGCTATTGGGAAGATAATAGATATCTGCATGTACACTTTGGAGTAAAAATGGGTGATTGAAATTTAGAGCAGCATATTAATATTAAATTTTGTGTGAAAATCAGCAAATGCGCTACTGAAATGTTACAACTGTTGCAAGTGGCATATGGTGAAGATGCCATGAAAAACTTGAGTGTGTTTGAGTGGCGTAAGAGGTTCAAAGATGGATGAGAAGATGTGATGGAGCATGCAATGGAAATCCCCGGGTTCACCACGCCCTAAAAAAGCATGCATGTCGCACTCACTGTTTTAAGACCATGCTGGTGTGTTTCTTCGATCACAAGGGAATAGTCCACCAAGAATTTATTGAACAGGGACAAACAATCAACCAACAATGCTATTTAGAGGTACTGAAGTAAAAGACCCGAATTGTGGCCTGACAAGTGGAACATTCATCATGGCAATGCACCAAGCCACACTGTGCTCACTGTGAGTGACTTTCTGACCAAAAAAGCGATTACCCAATTAGATCATCCTACCTATTCTCCTGTCTTAGCTCCCTGTGATTTCTGGCTATTTCCAAAATTAAAAGCTGCTCTGAAGGGACAAAGATTTTCTAATATAACTGATATCCAACTGAATGCAAGACAGCTGCTCAAAAGTATTCTGGAAAATGACTTCCAGGCCTGCTTCCAGAAATGGGAATGCCGTTTAAATCAGAGTATAGATTCACAAGGGGAGTACTTTGAAGGTGACAGTAGCCACTAGTGTACAGTTCCACATGTATATTTTCTAATGGTGCATTCCAGGAATTAAATTGTCACACCTCATAGATCCAAGTATAAATTATATTGCAGAAAGCTACTAATACCAGGTCTCACAATTTCAAGCACTAGGTTCAAACTCTGGCCCAGCCACTGTCATTTTGCACATTCTTATCATTTCTAAAGGGTGTCTTTCAATGCACCATTTTACCACATTCCAGAGATGTGTAGGTGGGGTTGATTTTTATCAGCTCCAATTTGGCTCCTGTCAAACTCCTTATGCTGTCGAGTTAAGTCTCCCATGATAGTGCACAAGTTCAAAGTGCTTTGAAAAGTGAATAAAAGAATAAGTGAACATTACCACCAGAGCCAAGTCCCATTCTCACGTGAAAGCATAGTTTTTCATCCTCAACATGCAGATTTTTAAGAAATTGAAGAGTAATGTTTAACGTAAAGGCCAGTTAAAGTATATGGACAGCAAAGTAAGATGTATGCAGTGTGCATACTAGTGACTCAAGTTAGTGTTTGATATAAAAATTGAATGCCAATTAAGTAATTTCATATAAATGTTTATGTACCCTTAATTTTTTTAATCAGGAATTCAACAGAATGTGAGAGCGCTCGAGTATGCCTTGAAGCACCTTCTTGTTTATCGAGATAACAAAGCCAGGCTGGACACAGTGCAGAGACCATTCATGTCAAAGGAGAAGAGGGTGAGATTCTGACTAAGTAAACGTTTACAACTACACTGCCACATAAGTGTTTGTGTGTTAAATGTTTATGACATGCACCGAGAAACTCATGAGAGAATGTTTGTAGATCTGCCTTAAGACAGTCTCATTGTGCTCATTGAATTTAAATATTTAAATATTCAAGGTCAGCAATATGCCTGTATACATACAGTACAGCACCTTTTTCAATTAGGTTATTCCAAATATATTTTTAAAATAATGCTCATAAAGCTTCTGATAATGCTAATGTAAATACACAGTGTTGATGATTTTCAAGGAACACACACAAGATCTGTCTTTGATACTAATGTCTGTCAACTGGACTAATGTGTAGTATAAATTGGTTTCTGGAAGTTAGTTACTAAACTACAAATAACTTAAATATACAATGAATAAAAGATGAAAGTGATAGGAGTGGGCCTTTGCAGCTGGTCTCCATACCTAGAACACCACACAGAAGGCCAGAAATGAACAACAACTGTGCTTTTATCAACACAAATAAACTCAGTTGAATCATTAATGGGAGTACAATAATATTCTTAAACCCATTTATCTTCATTCTGTGTTGGGCAGTGGTGAAGGGGGTATCTATCCTGGCAGCATTGGGCACAATTCAATTGCACACACCCATGCTCACATTAGGCCAGCTTGAAATTGGCAGTTAATTTGACCAGCTTCTCCTTGGGGATGTGGAAGCAAATGCAGAGTACCCAGTGGAATAAAAAAATATAGAATATGTGAGAAACAATAAATCTTTTGCCTTCTGGACCTAACTTCCCCATACTGTATATCCACATCTGTACCTAAGAACACCCTTTCTCACTTTCCATCATACTCCATCTCTTTTCTCCTTGGAGGTTATCTACAAGATCTATTTTTTTTTAATTTTTTTGCATTTATATAGCGCTTTTCTCACTACTCAAAGCGCTTAGCAATTGCAGGTTAAGGGCCTTGCTTAAGGGCCCAACAGAGCAGAGTCCCTTTTGGCATTTACGGGATTCGAACCGGCAACCTTCCGATTGCCAGTGCAGATCCCTAGCCTCAGAGCCACCACTCCGCCATGTCAACCTGGTGGTCCCCTTCCTAAGTTTTCTTCCACCTGAGCACTATTTCATAACATAGCAAAAGAGTTTAAAAGTTTGAGTATTTAAAAAAATAACAATTTCAGTAAGAGACCTTGTGCTATCCTTTGTAAGTATAGCTGATTGGTCAATTTTGTGAGGTGGCTGTAGTTTAGCCCCACCTCTAATTGGTGATTAGGTGCAGTTTCCATCTCATAAATGTTGTGTCTAATTGGGTAAATTTGGGTTAAATTGACCTGATTTGGCTCTGGAGTTCCAGTATTTTAGGTTCTATGGGGTTAGGTCTGGTTTGGGTCCCTTTGTGTCCCAGAAATTCAGACACTTTCCTTGATTAAGTTTAAAGCCTGGGTTCAAAAGTGTGTAATCTTTTACAGGGTATTTGAGCCCTGGATGACTTTGTCTGTTGGTCATCTGACACCCTGCATTCATGGGACAGGCTATGTCTGTGTTATAGATTAAGCTTAGAATACGATTTAGGGAATTTACATTTCACTGTTTATTTCACTTCAGAGTTCTCTGCTATAAATTTTACAATTTACTATTTACTGTATATTAATGATCAAAAATAGTTTATTTATGGACTTCCTATACTTGATTCAGTACTGCTTCATTTTAGCATCAATAAATTCACTTACAACTCATAAATACTTCTGTTAGGTGAAACCACAGTTTCCAGAACCAAGAAAATCCAAAGGAGAGAAAGTGGAAGAATGCCTTACAAAAATCAAGGAAAGCACAACGATAACTGAAGTGCCACTAGGTAAGAAATTCAGTGTGCTACTGAAGATATCTTACAGAACAAATATCTGGTATAATATTATAAAAGAAAGGTATATTGTAAGAAAAGGAGGACTATGATTATCAGCAACAAATAAAAGGGTGTTGAATTCCATACCCTATGGCCTTGGACTTCTATATCCATATCAATAAACATCCACCTGGACATTCACTGGACTTTGCTTAAATCAAGTGGTGGCTGTGAGATTAGTGGCATCAAGCACAAGGCACTTATCAGTGCTGGGCAGGGCTTGATCACACACACGTCCACACCTACACATTCCAGGCCATTCCCCCAAATAAGTCAATATGCACATTTCTGGATGAGGGAGGACACTATGGTACCACTAAACCAGGTAACGAATGCGTGATGAATTATAGTTATGAGTCAACAGCACTAAACAGTCCAATTTCACATTTGCTATATTGCAGCCTTATTTTAGAATCATTTAAATAATTTATTTCTATTCATCAAGCAACACTCAATTAATAAACTAAATTATTAAAAATGAAAAAAAAAACTGAAATATCTCATTGACACAAGTTTTCAGACCCTTTGCTCGGTACTTTGTTGAAACTTCTTTGGCACTGATTACAACCTAGAGTTTTCTTGGGTATTACATGACAAGCTTGACACCTGGATTTGGGAATTTTCTGCCATTCTTTTCTGCAGATCCTATCAAACTCTGTCGGTTTGGATGGGGACAGTTGGTGAACAGCTTTTTTCAGGTCTTTCCAGAGATGTTCAATTGGATTCAAGTCTGGGCTCTGGCTGGGCCATTCCTGTGTTGTCTTTACTTTGTGCTTAGGGCCTTTGTCCTGTTGGAAGGTGAACCTTAAGCCCAGTATGGGGACCAGAGCTGGAGCAGATATCCGTAATGAAAATCTGGAGCAGGTTTTTCAATATGGCTATCTCATTACTTTGTTCCATTCAGCTTTCACTCAACTGACTTTTTTCCGGGTCCCTGTTGCTGACAAACAACCCCAGAGCATGATGCTGCCACCACCATACTTCACTGTTAGAATGGTATTGTGGAGGTGATGAGTGGGGCCTAATTTACTACTTCTTCTTCTTCTTCTTTCGGCTGCTCCCATCACCTGCATGTCCTCTCTCACCACATCCATAAACCTTCTCTTAGGCCTTCCTCTTTTCCTCTTCCCTGGCAGCTCTATCCTTAGCATCCTTCTCCCAATATACCCAGCATCTCTCCTCTTTTACTTCAGGCACTTAAAATTGAGGCAATATTGGTTTCATCAGACGGATAATCTGGTTTCTCATAGTTTGAGTTTGAGTTTTCCTTTAGGTCGTTATTTGCAGACTTCAAGCAGGTTTCCATGTGTCTTTTACTGAGGAGAAGCTTCTGCCTGGCCATTCTGTCATAAAGCCTAGGTCGGCGTGGTGTTGCATTGACTGCTGTCCTTCTCCACACAGGTCCTCTGTAGTCCAGGCAGAGTGACCATTCTGCTTCTTGGTCACCTCCCTCTCTTACAATTCCTCAACTTAGCTGGGTGGCCAGCTCTAGGAAACGTCATGGTTGTTCCAGACTTTTTCCATTTATGAATTTGTGAAGGAAACTGTACTCTTAGGAACCTTTAGTGCTACCGATATTTTGTAGTTTTCCCCATCAACACAATCCTGTCTCTAAGCTGTACATGAAATTCCTTTGACCTCATGGCTAGGTTTTTGCTGTGATACACATTGTCAACTGTGGGACCTTATGCAGTGCAGACAACTTTGTGTCTGTCCTAATCGTGTCCAATCAATTGAACTGACTACAGGTGTACTCCAAACAAAATGTAGGAACTGTAGAAAATGATGAAAATGATCAACAGAATGGGATGTACCTGAGCCAAATGACAAGCGTCATAGCAAAGGGCCTGAATCCTTGTGTTAATGTGGTATTTCAGTTGTTATTTTTTTAATAAATTTCAAAACATTATAAATTCCTGTTTTCACTTGTCATTCTGAAGTATGGAATGTTATTCAATGAGGGAATTTTTTTTTTATTTCATGTTATTGCATTATAGTTGTTAATTCTGTATACTGTATATACAGTAAGAACTCTTAGCCTGTACTTACCGAAAAGCACTGTTCAAAAATAAATTGAACTAAATAATTGTTTTGAAATGTTAACAAAAAACAGTTAAGCATAGTGGTACAATGCTGAGTGCTTTTCACACATAAATCCATTATCCAGAGTTTGAATCCCACATCCAGAAATTCTGGAATTTGTACATTCTTCACATGTCTGTGTGGGTTTGAAAATGTTATGTTCATAGAAATTAGGCTCAGTTAATGGTGGTGGCACATTAGTTAATGCTGCTGCCTCACAGCTCCAGTGTGCTGTGCTTGAGCCCCGGGTCCATCATCTAGACCCTGTTCTCTCCATGAGGGTTTTTCCCCTAGGTGATCATTTTTCATCCCACATCACATCTTGCATGTTTACCCAGGTTCTTTTCTCTTGAGCAATGATCCCCACATAGATTGTCCCCACCGGTCTCCATAGAATATTATAGAATGTGACTGCAAGAAGTACGGGATGCACTTTTGGTCCAAGATCAGCATTTGTTAGTTTTTTACGTCTGTCCTCAACTGAAAACACATAACAAAAATGTCCTGTCTAAGCATTAAGTAAAGGGACTTTGAATTTTATTGATCATTCAGAACGAACATCTGAAATTACATTGAAATGAAATTTTGTAATTAATGCCTCCAAAGCATCTTAATGGTTTTACTGTTCTAATTAGTGCTGTTCATTTGTTACAGTATCACTGTTGCAAGACAGAAAAGCCAGGAGACGAAAACATGCAGAAGCTTTGGATTTACTGAAAGAACTACAACAGAATTATACAAAGGTCCACGATAATGCACTACAGCAAGCAGCTGAAATAGAAAAGCACACGCAGGACATTTTGAGTAAAGTGGGTAAAAAACAGGACAACTCCACAGAGAGTGACAACACAAATAAGTAAAAGTGTGACTAAGTAAACTAACTCATACTTTGAGCACATTAATACATAAAACAAAGAGCAAACTGGAAGGTTTTCTTCCATCATAAATGTATTTGCATCTTTGACCCTGACATATGTGACACATTCTTGTAACTCCTTTCATACACTGAGGCTGTGAAGTTTGCTTCTGGTTAATAAAGTGTGAAACACAAATTATTGATAATTTTAAGTTTGTTGATCCGAGTGAAGGCTTTTCTACCATTAGTAGGTGTTTACTGTACATTCCAGAAGTTAAAAATAAATAAATGAATAAATATATTCCATTAAAAGCCATCAATCCAGATATCAAAGAGCTTAATAAATAAATATAGTATCAGTAATAGCCTGAAAATGTAAATTCTGCACAGTATACACAGAATATGTTTTGATAGAAGTACTGGTATGGACCACAACTGTGTGTTAATTAATTTGGTGCAGGATAAGAGATGGGTCATAAGACACCATAATAGCAATATTATGAACAACTCTAGAAAACCAACAATAGGTGACATTATGGATGGTTCCCCAGAATTGTTTGCTCTTGTGTAGATGCGGATGGAAGATGGTGAGAGACAACTACAATTACATTAGGACTCCCTCAGGCTGATAGATGGTAGCAAAGAGCCCTGTTAGCCTATATGTGGCTCCCTGGTCTTACATTTAATGGACAGGTGAACTGGGGTTAACCTCACCCTCAAGAAGAACATTTGTAACTAGGATTGCAGTGACACCTAGAGCAGCCTCAGGAATTTCCAAGGCAACGTTTGACCTCAGAAGTGGTTTCTGGGCCTTCCTCAGAAGTAGGTGCAGACCAGAGCTTAAAAGTCTCTATCAGGGACTAGACCTTGGATTCAGGAGGGTAGTATGAGGTGCAGGCTCAATTGGAAGGTGGACGATAGGTCAAACAAAGAAAATAAGGCCAAAGGAGAGAGCAGGAGTTGAGAGTTATTGAGCAATAACCAGCCGCCTTTCCTAGTAGTAAGGGCTTGGCCACTTGAGTAAATTGACAAGTAGGCTTGTGGTGTTTCCAATTCTTCTTTAATATATTTTTTTCAATGTTGATAATAAACTCTTTTCTTTAACATGTTTATACATCCTTGGTGTTATTTGAGTTTGGGATCATCTCAAGAGCATCTTTGCATTGTAGGCACCATCTATTTTCTGAATCTATTTATTCCATTTCACAGTGGTACAGAGTCATGGCCTATCCCAACAGCATTGGCTACAAAGCGGGAACCAGCCTTGGAGGGGATATCAGTCCATTGTAACCTAACCTAAACTGCAAGACTTTGGGAAGCTGGAGCAAAACACACACATTCACAAGAAGAATGTGCAAACTCAACACAGACAGAGACCAAGAGAAATCAGGTTAGAAATCAGGTCTTTGGATCTGTGAGGCAGCAGTGCCAAACACTGAACCACTATTCCACTTCCATTACAGTTAACATTTACAATGTGTTTCCTAACTAATATAAATGTGATGATGCCAAGACTAAATGTGTTTATTGTGCCTTTTATTTAACTTAATTCAGTCCTGACTTACAGTTGCAGTGACCTCAATTAATCTCCCAATACAGTCACTATATCGAATTTGTACTTTTTTGGTGTTGTCCATGTGGGTTTCCTCCTCACACTTGCCAAAGACCTTCATAGCAAGTTACCTGGTGACTCTAAACAATCCTATTTTGAGATGACCCAGTGATCAATGACATTGAAATAGTAAAAGGTGACCACAGAAAATATATACAATGGTGTCTCATGCTTCGAATCATTCTAACTTTGAACAATTCAGAGTTCGAAAGCTAAATTCGAGAGAAATTTCATCCAGAGTTTGAACAATGCTTCTACGTTCAAACTGCACGCATAGTGAAAAAATGCTGTAACAAATGGTAACAACAGGTAAACGTCACCTGTTGTGAGTCCAAGTCGTCTCTCGCTGTGAAAGAATCTCTTGTGTTACGGTCATGTGTTTTCAGTGCTTTTTTCGCTTTATTTTTGGTGTGTCTGGTTATATATATATATAAAATTTTGTAATCGCGATTTGTACTTTGTAATCGCGATTAATCGCATGATTATCTGAGAATAATCACAGACAATCACACTGTTATGTGCAAAATTCAATAATGAACTCAAAAGTAGTGAATTGCATGTGTTTGGTTTGCAAACACTTTAAACAAATAAGGTACTTTTTAACAGCAGTATTCCCTTTACATAGTAGCAGTTAAAACATTTTTTGTATATCTCAACTTAAACATTAAATCAAATATAAAACCAAAGATATTTGCCACTGCCAGGGCATTAA
The DNA here is from genome assembly GCF_900747795.2 of Erpetoichthys calabaricus. Lineage (NCBI taxonomy): Eukaryota > Metazoa > Chordata > Cladistia > Polypteriformes > Polypteridae > Erpetoichthys > Erpetoichthys calabaricus. The sequence goes on along the minus strand of NC_041397.2, from coordinate 45,773,914 downwards.
CGTTTTATCTAGTTTGTTATAGAAAAATAAGTTACCTTCAGAGTCCAGAGCCATGATATTATAACAGGCACCTTCCAAGCAACAGCAAGTTAACATTTCTAAATCTGTTTTCTTTTTTATCTGAACAGATACCAGCAGAAACATTTTCTTTTATCAGGGAGCAGCATAAATAATTTATGTTTAGTAGCAACACTTTGAGAGCTAATACAGGTGCTGGTCATAAAATTAGAATATCATGACAAAGTTAATTTATTTCAGTAATTCCATTCAAAAAGTGAAACTTGTAGATTAGATTCATTCATTACACACAGACTGATGTATTTCAAATGTTTATATCTTTTAATGTTGATGATTATAACTGACAACTAATGAAAGTCCCAAATTCAGTATCTTGGAAAATTAGAATATCAATTAAGACCAATGCAAAAAAAGGATTTTTAGAAATGTTGGCCAACTGAAAGGTATGAACATGAAAAGTATGAGCATGTACAGCACTCAATATTTAGTTGGGGCTCCTTTGGCCTGGATTACTGCAGCAATGCGGCGTGGCATGGAGTCGATCAGTCTGTGGCACTGCTCAGGTGTTATGAGAGCCCATGTTGCTCTGATAGTGGCCTTCAGCTCTTCTGAATTGTTGGGTCTGGCGTATTGCATTTTCCTCTTCACAATGCCCCATATATTTTCTATGGGGTTAAGGTCAGGCGAGTTTGCTGGCCAATCAAGAACAGGGATACCATGGTCCTTAAACCAGGTACTGGTAGCTTTGGCATTGTGTGCAGGTGCCAGGTCCTGTTGGAAAATGAAATCTGCATCTCCATAAAGTTCGTCAGCAGCAGGAAGCATGAAGTGCTCTAAAATTTCCTGGTAGACGGCTGCGTTGACCTTGGACCTCAGAAAACGCAATGGACCAACACCAGCAGATGACATGGCACCCCAAACCATCACTGACTGGAAACTTTACACTGGACCTCACACAACGTGGATTCTGTGCTTCTCCTCTCTTCCTCCAGACTCTGGGATCTTGATTTCCAAAGGAAATGCTAAATTTACTTTCATCAGAGAACATAACTTTGGACCACTCAGCAGCAGTCCAGTCCATTTTGTCTTTAGCCCAGGCGAGACACTTCTGATGCTGTCTCTTGTTCAAGAGTGGCTTGACACAAGGAATGCAACAGCTGAAACCCATGTCTTGCATACGTCTGTGTATGGTGGTTCTTGAAGCACTGACTCCAGCTGCAGTCCACTCTTTGTGAATCTCCCGCATATTTTTGAATGGGTTTTGTTTCACAATCCTCTCCAGGGTGCGGTTATCCCTATTGCTTGTACACTTTTTTCTACCACATCTTGTCCTTCCCTTCGCCTCTCTATTAATGTGCTTGGACACAGAGCTCTGTGAACAGCCAGCCTCTTTAGCAATGACCTTTTGTGTCTTGCCCTCCTTGTGCAAGGTGTCAATGGTCGTCTTTTGGACAACTGCCAAGTCAGCAGTCTTCCCCATGATTGTGTAGCCTACAGAACTCGACTGACAGACCATTTAAAGGCTTTTGCAGGTGTTTTGAGTTAATTAGCTGATTAGAGTGTGGCACCACGTGTCTTCAATATTGAACCTTTTCACAATATTCTAATTTTCCGAGATACTGAATTTGGGACTTTCATTAGTTGTCAGTTATAATCATCAACATTAAAAGAAATAAACATTTGAAATACATCAGTCTGTGTGTAATGAATGAATCTAATATACAAGTTTCACTTTTTGAATGGAATTACTGAAATAAATCAACTTTGTCATGATATTCTAATTTTATGATCAGCACCTGTATTTTTTCCAAAAAGCTTAGTTTTCTGAAAAGCGTCCAAAGCAATGGTTTCACACATAAATCAACATAAAATGTCTGTTGCTGCCTGCTGTGCCTGCTGTCAGTGCCTGTTTGCAGTTTGCGAACGCAGCGGCTTTGCGGGTGGGGCAGCTCGACGGCCAGCAGGAATGCATGGTGGGCTGGCTGCCTGGCTGTCTTTGTGAGACAGGTGTGCACGGGTTGCAGTGAGACGCAATATGGTTTGTACCTCCTGTCATCGTGTCTGTCCTCCCAGGTCAACATTGCCATAGGTGCATCAGCTACACGAACGTGTTCAGCACCACGACCAGCTGGGGACCAATCAGCTGATGCTGGTACCTCACTTTCGTTTTCGATCTACATCTCCAGATCACTTGCATCAAAATCGGAGTCCAACAAATCACAGTCCGATTCAGCAATAATACGAAAAAAGTCATCCACGGATTATTCTGCATTGAGCCTTCACTTTGGTATCTATCCACATGCCATTTTAGAAGCTGTTTTCTCTTCGCTACTCATGCACACACAGGGAATCGAATTCAAATCAATGATCAAAGCTAACTTTCCATCTAGCAAAAGCATATCGAAAAGCGCCGTCACTAATCCCTATCGATTACAAGCGGGGCTGAGGCTTTCAAAATAATAATAATAACAAAAACTGCATTAACACGCAATAAAATAATTGTTGGTGTTGATTAATGCAGTAACGCGATAATAATGCATTAACTTACCCAGCCCTAATATCTTATATATAATTTGCCAGCCTACTCATTCACTCACTCACGTCTGTCTGAAGCCGAATGCACAGTCGCTTTCTACGCAGCTGCCCGAAAAACCTTACGAGACCGACATTGCGGCAGGTGGCGGATTTATGGCCACGAAAATTCAAAGAGAAAGGCGACTTCGACCGACATCCAGCCCCAACATCGCGGCAGGCGGCGGATTTACGGCCGCAAAAATTCAAAGAGAAAGGCAACTTCGATTAAAGCTCTAGAGGCCTGAAAGGCGATTTCGACTACAGCTCGAGGCCTAATTATGCATTCATTCAATACACCTATATCAGGTTTGTGGTGCTTATACTTATTACTATTACACTCGTGCCCATTTCATCTTGCGTTGTCAAAACTGGCTCTTTCTCTAGTATATATATATATATATATATATATATATATATATATATATATATATATATATATATATATATATACATATACAGTATACTGTAGAGTCTCGCTTATCCTACCTTCGCTTATCTGACATTCTGTATTATCCGACGTCCCACCGCGAAAAAAAAAAACAAAAAAAAATGCATCAATCAGCAACAAGAACTGCAAGTTGCGAGCGTGAGCGTAGTCTATTTTTTGTTGCTCCCGACTCTACCGCAGCTAATTACAGTGGAACCTCGGTTTGTGAGCATAATTCATTCCGGAAACGTGCTCGCAGTCCAAAGCACTGGTATATCAAAGCGAATTTCCCCATAAGAAATAATGGAAACTCAGATGATTTGTTCCACAACACAAAACTATTCATATAAAAATGATTAATACAAAATATAAAGTAAAAATACATAAAACAAATTAACCTGCTCTTTACCTTTGAAAAGAATCATGGCTGGTGTGAGTGTGTTTCTAAACTTTTGTGGGATTCCACCCAACGGGACAACATGAAGAGCGTCCCAAAGCAATCGCAGTCTCCCAGCGCTGTAGCAATTTGTCGTAAAAGAGAATCCGAAAAGATTGCAGACATGCTATAAGCATCTGCCGTCGATGGGTGATACAAGGAACATTATAAATGCGCAGGGCACAGTATTACTTGGCCACGGCCCTGCCTGACTGCTGTGTCTGTGTATAGGAGAGTGGCAGATCCCGCTACAATAAATAACTTCGCTGTTGCTGTTTCAAGCTGAATAAAGCTGGTGTTGCTAAAGTACTGAGACTCAGCTTCGTGTTTTCGGGTGCAAGACGGGGACTCACATGTCACAGCACAAACACACACACACACACGCAGTCACAATGCTGTAGTAAACAGTATATGCTCGTACGGATGTTGACTATATGAGTGACGGAGTTAAGGCTCTAGAAACTGCAATTAAATACTGTACATTGAGCAACAAGAAGAAGCTACAGGAATCGACATAATGATGCTGCAAAGATGGCGAGACTTGGCAACAAAGAAACGGCACTAATCAGGAAAGCAGACTATGATCAAAAATTTCTTTAAATCATCACAGGACTGAACTTTTTAAGTACAGCACATACTGTATTTAACTTCAGACAATTCTGTAACTGTAAGTTCATTTTTTCAATGAATTTTTTCTGTTGTTTTGTTGTAAAACATGATTATTAGGTTCGTAATGTGTAAAATTATAACATAGTTTGACGTTTAATGGGCTTTTTCTTAACACCTCCCATTAATCCGACACTTTTGCTTATCCGACGTTCTGCCGGCCAGTTTATGTCGGATAAGCGAGACTCTACTATATATATATATATATATATATATATATATATATATATATATATATATATATATATATATACACACACACACACATATACATACACAGACACACACATACTGTATATATAACCAGTTTCTATTAATCATGACATCCAAGAATAGTTTGAAAGCAATGAAGCCTAAGAGGATGGTTGTAGTATTGATGATTGAAGCGAAAAAGGAACTTATTGTGGGACATCACCACTCCTCACAAAGGTACAGTAAATTTTCATTTTACTATTGTGGCACATGGCTGGGGGTGGTACCCAGCTGGGACGCCCAGGAGGACAGGAGGAGGGCTCATGCCTCCTCCGGACCACGAGGGGGTGACCGCCCTGGTTATATTGGGGGCCACGGGTACAGGGCTTGGAAGCTCAACCCTGTAGGGGCCCGTGGTCACCGCCAGGGGGCGTCCCCATGCCTGGAGGACTTGGGACCCCAGCACTTCCACCACACCAGGAAGTGCTGTGGGGGAAGAAGAAAAGAGACACCCGGAGTACTTCCGGAGAGACAGACGGCACTTCCGCCACACAGGGGCGTGTCAGCGGAAGATTGCCGGGAACCACCTGGAGCACATCTGGGTAACTATAAAAGGGGCCGCCTCCCTTCAATCAAGGCTGGAGTCGGGTGGAAGAGGACAAGGTCTGAGAGCAGAGAGAAGGAGGCGGCCTGAAGGCATTGTGGACAGTGGCCTGGACTATTGGGGTGATTGGTGCTGCGGCACTGGGGTTGTGCATTTAAGGACTGTACATATTAGTGTAAATAAACGTGTGGTGGACTTTAACATGGTGTCCGAGCTATTTCCCACACTATATAGTATTTAAGTATTTTATTTATTATTTTCATGTTTTAATATATTATTTAGGGCACCAATATTGTGAGTTTTAGCCATTTTAAAAGAAAACCAGCTGTGTGCACTACCTCAGCACTTGTGGTCTTCTACTAACCTTTCACCCCCCAGTGAGTGGTTTCCTCCAATTCAGACCAAATCACAGTTAACTGTTCATGTCATGTGGTTGGTTTTGTTTTGATTTACTTTATTTATGTGTGAACTCATGCAGGTGAATACAAAAAACGTATCCTTATCGCAAGTAACATAATACCAGGAATATGCGATAAAATGATTATTTCCAGATCCCTTTGTTGTCACAAACATGTATTGAAAACACAGAAGGCATATTTTCTTTTATTTAAACTCAAAGAGGATGTATTCGGTAAGTTTAAGGCTTTTATTATCCAGTAGTGTTTCGTGCCCCATAGCCTCAATAGCTTTGCATTTAAACACAATAATCCCCTCTACTCCGGTAAATAAACTGAGCAACCTCAGCATCAGCACTTCTTTTTGTAATTGGACACTGGACTTTCTAACTAACAGACCCCAGTCTGTCAGGTTAAACAACTACACATGCTCTACTCTGATCCTGAATGCTGGTGCTCCTCAAGGCTGTGTACTCGGCCCACTCCTCTACTCCCTCTTCACCCCATGACTGCGTCTCTTTATATGGCTCCAACTCCATCATAAATTTCGTGGTTGACACCACGGTAATAGGACTGAGCAGTGACAATGACGAGTCAGCCAACAGAGAGGAGGCCAACACCTGGCAACATGGTGTGCTGACCAGAGGTTTGGGGGCAGCTGCCTGTATATTTGAATTAGGCTGCCAAAATTGAAAGGTTGGTTCCATAAAACAGGTTTCAACAGACTACAGTCCAACAATTGAACAATCATAACAGGCAAAGACAGCCGTTTTAAAGCCAGGCAGGGGAAATGATATCGTCGAGACCAGAACCAGAAGTGTCATCATCAGGCCTGGAACCAGAAGTGACGTCATTGGACCTGGAAGTGACATCCACGAGTACAGGCAAAATATCCCATAGTTGGTCTGCACTCTATTCAGGGTATCGAAACAACAACAATTAGGGTAGGCCTAATGTTATTTTTTAATGGTAATATATATTCATTAAAAAATAGAAATCCAGTCATACTAAGGTAAATTACTTATATTTTTGTATGTCTAATTTGAATGGTTTTTGTTAATAGGAATTACAAAGGGTGAAGATAAATCAACTGCCTATCTTTTGTTGGTATGTAAGACAAACAAGCCCACTGAAACACACAAACAATGTTATAATTTTGAACAGTACTGCATTATTGAACAGCAAAGAGTACAAAAATACCAAAATCACATCTTTCAATACCCTCTATCCCAGTTATGCACTATTATCTGTTGTATCAATGAGATGCAAAGATGCGCGTCTTACCGGCTATAACAGAAGTTGGAACCTTTAGTACCGATTGAGTAGGTGGCTTGTTGATGTCCAACAAATTTGTGAATTGGTAGATCCTTCAGTGTTTGGCGACTTGAGTCGTTGCAGAGTTTCCAGCACACTCAATAATCGCGTTTTTTAGCTCACCCATCGCTAAAGTGAATACAGCTTGCAGCGAGCAGGCTTTCACCTAAATTTTCACCGTCGACAACAGACTCTTGCACGTTTTGAACTTGTTTGTTTTCTTTCACTAACAAAACCTAAAATGGCTGTTTGAAGAGGTATCATTGACATTTCCCTCACAGTAAGTTCTGGTGATGGGTGATTCGTGAATGATTCCTTCTTTTTGAACAACTGTTTTCTGTGAAGCATAAGAATCGATTCATGGAGCTCAACGGGAGTGCTAAAGTAATTTCAGTATACCACCAGTTGGTAGCTGCCTGTTAAAGTCATGTGTTTGAGTTGCCAAGACTGGCACCATTTTAAGTCAATCTTATTTTGTAAATCTTGTTATGTATGCACTTTCAAATACTTTTAAGAGTTAAATGAACTTTTTAGTGATAAAGTTAACACTGGTGATGATGTTGTTTAAGTTTATAATCAACTGAAAATTTAATTGAGAGGGACATGTATTAAAATGCATGTATGCAGTATAGGCTATTCATGAAAAAAAAATTTAAAACCTAAGCTAAAGCATGGGCCAATGAGGAAAGTGGGTGGGCCCAATACTGGCACCACCCCTGAAAATACACCAACGAAACATAACACAATGCTTTGGCAGTCGAGAGATGAGCACGTGTTTGTCTATTGAGGAGTGTGCAGACATGATGAACATGTCAAGAAGAGGAAAAGCAGAGGATTAAAGAAAGAGGCTATGAAAATGGTGGAAAATACCATGAATGTAAAGGGCTTGTGAAAAAAATGCAGTAAAGGAGGAATGCTTTCAAGAATAATGTCATGGATCATTTTTATTAATCACTAAACTTTCTAAAATAAAAAAAAACAGCAACAATGCTCTTAGGTCCATGGTCTTTCAGTTCCCGAAGGCACTTGCAGCGTCGGTTGTTCCTCTTAGGGTTCTTGCCACGATTCCACTGCAGACGTTGCTCATTTTACTTACTTTTGTCTCTCAGGTATTCACAGACTGGCTTGATGATGTGGAGATCAGGACTCTTTGGTGGGCATACCACTTGCTGCAGGATTTCTTTTTCCTCTTTTTACTGTAGATAATTTTCTTTGCGATTTTGGCTGTCTTTAGGGTCATTGTCATGCTACAGAATGAAGCTGGGGCAGATCACACGTCTCCCCAACAGTACTGTATGATAGATAAGAATGTGCCTGTACATCTCAGCAGTATTGGGAACATCAATTTTAATCAGATCAACAACTCCATCGGCAACAATGCAGCGCCAAACCTTAAAGGACCCTCCACTGTGCTTTACTATTGCCACCAGACATTCATCCATGTTGGTGCTCCAGCTCTTCAGCCAGCAAACTGCCTTCTGCCAGAGCCAAATATTTTAAATTCTGACCAGTCAGCTCATGTCTTCATTTGTAGGTGAATCGTTTGGCTTTACTTCCAACTCAAAGGAATGGCTTTTTGGTCACAACTCATCCATGAAGACCACTGTTGAGAACATTTCTCTGGACTTTCTTCTGTCAATTCTGTGCTGATAACTGTGCTGGACATTTTCAAATTTTGAAGGGAAGTAAACTTGACATATTTCTTGTTTGCTGCACTCCTCTTCCTTGGCTAACCACGGTGATTCCAGTCCTAAACCTTGCCAGTTTGTTTGTGCTTCTGCAGAAGAGCTTGGGCTGCACATCTGGAAACATTAGCTTACTGCAAAATATGTTTGGGAGAGATGATACAGAATGACCCTCTTGAATTTTGTGGTTAATGCTCACTTCTGCATTGGTGTAAGATCTGCACAGTGGTTAAACCACCACCACCACCACACTCAGCCCTTTTTGGGCAGGAGGTCCCTTATCTATTTTAATTCCATCGCCACAGTTGGTTCTATTTTAGCTAATGACTTTGGTTCAACCTACGCATTAAGCTTTCATTTGAAAGTGTATTATTGTGAGTGACCAGCTGCTATTAAAAGAAGCCAAGTGTATCCTTTATTTACTTTTATTTCTTCATCTTAGAATTGCCACCACACCACTACGGATGGGATAAAATATTATATATACACACACACACACACACATACACAGACACACCCCTTTGGTTTAGTAAAAGTTGCAATCTCTACCAAACACATTCCCAGGGAGTGTACGCCCCCTAGTGGATTCAGGTTGTAACAACCTCCAAGTTCGCTTTTTAAATTTTCATTTGGAATTTTTCTTCTCTGAAAATCCTGGGGCCTCATGTATAAACAGTGCATATGCACAAAAATGTAGCGTACTCCCATTTCCACACTCAAATTGTGATGTATAAAACCCAAACTTGGCGTAAAGCCACGCACATTTTTACGCCAGCTAAATCCTTGGCGTACGCAATTTCTTCGCTCGGTCACCGGGGACCCTCTCTGGAGCCAGGCCTGGAGGTGGGGCTCGATGGCGAGCACCTGGTGGCCGGGCCTGCACCCATGGGGCTCGGCCGGCCACAGCCCGAAGAGGCAACGTGGGTCCCCCTTCCCATGGGCTCACCACCTATGGGAGGGGCCAAGGAGGTTGGGTGCAGTGTGAGTTGGCGGTCTGATCCTCGGCTATAGAAACTGGCTCTTGGGACGTGGAATGTCACCTCTCTGAAGGAGAAGGAACCTGAGCTAGTGCGCGAGGTCGAGAGGTTCCGGCTAGATATAGTCGGACTCACCTCGACGCACAGCTTGGACTCTGGAACCAATCTCTTTGAGATGGGCTGGACTCTCTACCACTCTGGAGTTGTCCCTGGTGAGAGGCTCCCCCATCTCTGGGACTGAGGTCACCGAGGTGGTCAAAAAACTCCTTGGTGGCAGGGCCCCGGGGGTGGATGAGATACGCCCGGAGTTCCTCAAGGCTCTAGATGTTGTAGGGCTGTCTTGGTTGACACGTCTCTGCAACATCGCATGGACATCAAGGACAATGCCTCTGGATTGGCAGACCGGGGTGGTGGTCCCTGTCTTTAAGAAAGGGGACCAGAGGGTGTGTTCCAACTACAGAGGGATCACACTCCTCAGCCTCCCTGGGAAAGTCTATTCGGGGTTTCTGGAGAGGAGGGTCCGTCGGATAGTCGAGCCTCGGATTCAGGAGGCACAGTGTGGTCTTCATCCTGGTCGCGGAACAGTGGACCAGCTCTACACCCTTAGCAGGGTCCTGGAGGGTGCTTGGGAGTTTTCTCAACCAGTCTACATGTGTTTTGTGGACTTGGAAAAGGCATTCGACCGTGTCCCTCGGAGAATCCTGTGGGGGATACTCCAAGAGTATCGGGTACCGGACCCCCTGATAAGGGCTGTTCGGTCCCTGTACGATTGGTACCAGAGCTTGGTCCGCATTGCTGGCAGTTCAAACGAAACCGTTTCCAGTGAGAGTTGGACTCCACCAAGGCTGCCCTTTGTCACCAATTCTGTTCATAACTTTTATGGACAGAATTTCTAGGCGCAGCCAGGGCGTTGAGGGGGTCCAGTTTGGTGGACTCAGGATTGGGTCACTGCTTTTTGCAGATGATGTTGTCCTGTTTGCTTCATCAGGCCATGATCTTCAGCTCTCTCTGGATCGGTTCGCAGCTGAGTGTGAAGCGGCTGGGATGAGAATCAGCACCTCCAAATCCGAGACCATGGTCCTCAGCTGGAAAAGGGTGGAGTGCCCTCTCGGGGTTGGTAGCGAGATCCTGCCCCAAGTGGAGGAGTTCAAGTATCTCGGGATCTTGTTCACGAGTGAGGGAAGAATGGACTGTGACATCGACAGGCGGATCGGTGCGGCATCCGCAGTAATGCAGGCTCTGCATCGGTCTGTCGTGGTGAAAAAGGAGCTGAGACGCAAAGCGAAGCTCTCAATTTACCAGTCAATCTATGTTCCTACCCTCACCTATGGTCATGAGCTATGGGTAGTGACCGAAAGAATGAGATCGCGAATACAAACGGCTAAAATGAGTTTCCTCTGTAGGGTGTCTGGGCTTTCCCTTAAAGATAGGGTGAGAAGCTCAGTCATCCGGGAGGGGCTCAGAGTAGAGCCGCTGCTCCTCCGCATCGAGAGGAGTCAGATGAGGTGGCTCGGGCATCTGATCAGGATGCCTCCTGGACGCCTCCCTGGTGAGGTGTTCCGGGCACGTCTAACCGGGAGGAGGCCCAGGGGAAGACCCAGGACACACTGGAGGGACTATGTCTCTCGGCTGGCCTGGGAACGCCTTGGGATTCCCCCGGAAGAGCTAGAAGTAGTGGCCGGGAAGAGGGAAGTCTGGGCATCTCTGCTCAAGCTGCTGCCCCTGCGACTCGACCTTGGATAAGCGGAAGAGAATGGATGGATGGATGGATATTGTTAATAATTAAACATGTGAGGACACAGTGGTGCAGCGCTAGCTAGTTCACGGATTGTTCCTGCCTCGCGCTGTATTCTTGCTGGGGCTGGCACGACACTGGAAGGATAGATGGATAGAATAATTAAACACGTACTATGAAGATATTTCAATGTTCCTTAAAGGTTTTGAAGAATCAGAGTTCTTAACTTACAGACGACTTAACGTCTATTATTAAGCTGATTGTGTGGCGATTGGGTACTTGGAGAAAGAAAAGGAAGGACAGGAATTGGGGGTTAGTACATTTGAAAGAGACAGTACTGCTGCAATAAATTATTTCATCAAAGGTTGCGCACGGTGCAGCAAGCATATTGTGGGAGCAGAAACAATCTCTGGATGAGGTGCCAGCTCGTCACTATCACTGCGCCACCGTGTTCCCATGTTTAATACATGCTTTATTGATATGATATGAATACTGAAATATCAAGTATACATCTCAGTGTTTTAATTATTCAGAGAGCTGTAATATCACGAATGTAATTGATTCTGTGTCAAGTCAGAGGAAGAGAAAGCCCGTTTAAGAAGCATGTAGTGATTCACACACAAAGCACATAAAAGAACACATACAAAACAAAGCATTTAATGTGCTACTTTAGTTACGATGGGATTTGAGAAACTAGTAAATGAAATGATTTGAAGATGAAGTTTATGATGTTGACAAATTTCAAGATTAAAAGTTGACATTTTGAGCTTTTTTCCCCACTGTGTGCTTATTTTTTTTTCTATGTACCCTAATAAGCTTTCATATGACACTCATATGGTGGGCTACGACTCGCCTTTTCATGGCGATTTGATACCTGACAACTTCTTTTTTATTTTGGGCACTGTGCAACTTTCTGATCTTTAGCTTTCGAGTTTCTCAGACACTCTATGTCACTCGATCAACTTCCTTTTGTTGTTTATACCACTGCTTAAACCAACAAATAGTTCGTTTTTCCTTGCCTCCACTTGGTATTCGCTGAAATTCTTCTATTTCCCCCCCACGCTTTTGACAGTGCCTTTTCACAGGATGCTGAGCTTAAGGACTATTTATATTGATTTGCATATTCAAAGATGCGTAATTCTGGGAGGAGTTGGGGAGTGGCAGCAGGCATGCGCATGTGTGCTACTTTTCACACTGACCAGGATTTATGGAGTGGAAGAACATGGAAGTTGGCAAATGCACAGATTTACGCATCTGGATTTTTTTGTACGTACGCACATTTCTGCTTTTGTCCATATGCCATGTTTTAGTGTGAATTCTACACACAGCCTTATGCATGAGGCCCCTGGAGTGGTGAAAGTAGAGCAGAGAAAAATATTCCTAGAAATAGATGGAAAGAAGGTATCTGGGATGTTAGGAAGTCAGTATGATGGCAGACAACTGCTGGGTGACTCGTAGGGATGTATCAGGAAAGAGCCACCAAATGGAAAAAAAAAAAAAAAAAAAACTAAGGAGTGACAAAGAAAATAGTGAAGTCCTGTGCAAGCCAGTGAATATGTATTGTTGTTTTCTTCACAAATCAGATTGACTAAAACAGTTTCACGTAAATTGATTTAGTGTTTCATACATTGAGTAATTTGTTACATTTTAATTACATTTCTTTTAAATGTTGTACTTAAATGTGACATGATGGAAATATTCAAATTATTTTTTATTGTGTTCACAAATGCAAATAATGAGTTTAATTTTGCAGCCCTGTGTTATCAGCGCAAGTTAAATTTTACTGCCGTCTACCAGGTTTGTTTTGAAATCAAGGTTCTCTGAATTGTGAGTGTGAATCTGTTAATGTGTGATGGGCTTTGTGGATGTAGTCTTCTAGTGTGTGCTGCAACAGCTCCAACTAGAGCATGGGACAAAGGACTGGTGTGTGGAGTTTCTTTCATTTTTTTATATAAATATCAGTAGAATCTGTGCCAGGCGTTACTGTGCAGTTTAGCAGCATATAGTGTGATTTTACAAAGTAACAACACTCCCATTCCTTGTAATATGTTCAAGAAAAATTCATATTTGTTATTTCACTAAAAAGTAGACTAAAAATAATCAGTAAATAAAAATGAAAAACACTAATGCAATCACCACATTTAATTGGCATGTGTATAACACTTGTGTGTGAGGTTTGATTTAATTATTAGTTTTCAATATGCATAGCTTGCATAAAATATAATAAAAATCAGCCAACCTTTAAATGCTGCATTGGATACTTATTGTGTAACATTTTCATACAAAATAAAAATAACTGCTTTCAAAAACCTAAGGCTACAATCATGGTTACTTGGACCAAAAATGGTATAACAAGACGACACTGGTTTAAAAAAAAAAAAAAAAAATTAAAATGCTGCATACTACAGTTATGAAAAAGCATATTGTAATTGTCACCTCACAGGACATTATGAAGTGTAAAACGGGTTTATTGTTCTTTACTTATATCCACAACTTTTTCATGAAGTAAACCATTCTTTGTAAAGTGACAAATGTTTAATAATGCACTTTAGACCCAGCGGTACAGTAGAGAAGTAACTTTTATAAGAATTATGAAGCCTACATAGATCCTTTTTGTCTGGATTGAGGCCTGAACCATGGCAAAAGATGATGTATGTTTGTTATTTCACTATCTTGCTGCAATATCACCACTCAGAAACTGCCACTCTGAAGATGTCAGGAGAACTTGGTCTTTATTAAAAAAAAAAAAAAAAAAAAAATCTCCACACAGTTTGATGAAAGATCAATAACCATGTACACATAATCGTAAGGCCTTTATTGATGCACACAAATTAAAAGTTGCCATCATTTCAAAGAACCCTTTATCCAAATAAAAATCAAGTTACCAGCATATTAAAAACAAGTGCATCTGGGCTATCCATTTCTTTCCATACCTATTTATATATTATAAACCTTTTTCAAGTAAATCACTTATGTAAACCTCTTGAATACTTTATTTTAAGGCTTTGCATGGGCATCAGTCACAAACAAAGTGTTCAGTTGACAATCTTTACTCTATAAAGTCTGGTTTTGCTACATGCTAACTTGCCACAATCGTCCATTCAGCTTTACAAGCTGTAGTGTCTAACACTATCAGCAGAATGGCCATATGAACTAGGATTACCACCATTGTGTACTCTCAACCCACTAAGAGAATAAAGCTTTATTACTTTAGAAAAGAAATTCAGATTCATGTAACAGGCAAGATGTGTTGATGCACTGTGTATTGTAGGCAATAACTAGAAAAGATTACAAGGTGATCCTTTATATGTGCAAATAACGCTTTAACCCACTCAGCACAGCAAAATAGAAAAATCCCAACCGCCCACCCCCACCCCCAATGTCATCTGCTTGGTCAGTTTGGGTTTTTTCCACATTAAACAATTCGCTTTCAATATAAAAATAGTTTATCACACAAATTATTTCTTCATGAGGTCTGTACATTACAATTTAATCATTAGAAAACCATAACAATATAATTATTTCCCATATCAAATACTTGGACCTTTATTATATGACCCATGCTAAACCAAAAATTAAAAATTAGACTTGATGTTTTTGGTTCTTTTTACTTTGTTCATCATATTAAAAAAAATCTTTACAGGCCATCTCTAGTTACAAAAAATATTTCATTTGAGGAAAACCAGGTGAAATAACTTTCACAGTCCATCTGACCACAATAGTGAAAAATAGAAATCCATTTTGAAACTGCTGTGTACCTTTATTTTGTCCATATATTACTTGGGGTCAGTGATAGTTTCCTTAATCATTATTGTGTTTATATGGAAAAGTATACAGTTATGGATATGGCTTATGAACCAAGGTTTTTAATAAGGATAAACAAACTACAGTGTAGTTCTACATGAATTAGAAGGATTACTGAGACTCTTGTCTTTGTCAAGTTAAGCTACATTATGGTATTGTAGAAAACAAATTGCTTCAGGCACAATTAAGCTTTATTTCCTGTATATTACTTGTTATTGAAACTAGCAGGGAAAAAAAAACCTATTGTAGAAATTCAGACATATCTTCAACAAAACAGACCCACATGTCAAAATCACTTTTATTTGGCATCTGGTTGTTCAACAAACAGCCTCAGGCTACTGAGTGTTCAAGCACAGAAGCCATGACACTGCAGACTCCACTGTGCTGGACATGCCCTCTGTGCCACTAGACACTCGGCTACCCAATACCACTTCAACTCGCAGCTATGCCAAGTGCACAGAACTCCAGTTGTGACACTCTTAAAAACAAAAAGACACCCTTAAGCCTTACTTACAAAAGCCTAGATTAACATCACTAGCTGGGCAAAACCAGACACTTCATCCTCTTGGAAGACAAACATGGCTCATCAAGTTGCACTTCACTTTGTTATCGGCCATGTCAATGATGAGTTAGGGAAAAATATGGTGATGGAAGGAGAGAGACAATGCTGATGTACAAAGGCTGCTTCCAAACAAAACCTCCTGGCCCAACCGTCAGTTGGTCTGTTGTTCTGGTGCTCCTTGTGCTATCTAAGTAGATGCATAGAACCTTGATGGGTGTCATTCTTGTTTGGACTGCATGCCAAGATAATTATTCAAGGCCAAAACTAGTGAAAGCAGTTTTACACCTCATCTAAACGTATGGCTTTATTCAGTATACTTTTATGTAGCTTCAACAGATACAACAGGTATTGTTAATGTATTGGCCAGTGTGCAGTCAGACACCTTTTGCATTACTTTTTTCCAGCTGTTTCTCCAGTCATTTGTAAACCAGTGTTTGTAAAGTACTATAAAAATGAGAATGTGTATGCTGAAAAATAGCACAGCTTAAGGGTTTTCTGTATTGTAAAGACCTAAATAAAGTCTCATTATGTATGGGAACACAACTCATTGTTCATGCTGATGCATACTTACATGCCACTCAATTATAGAAACATACCAAAAATATAAAATCTTTATTCCATTACAGAAAAATGGGAGTTAATTTAATAGAATACCTAAAAAAATGTGGAATTCATTTACATTCTTGTACATTGAAGTAAAAATATGAAAACTGGATAAACTGGGAAAAAAAAATAGTGCTAACACCCTGGGAGAGAGTACTATCACTGACATTGCACATAGGTCATAGTTTGAGATTTATGGAAGTCAGTTCCTGATTTACTAGCTTTAAATCAGCTGCATTAAAAATAATCAATTATGTAACTGTTAGTTTATATCCTTAACCTGAAGTCACTCGGCAGAATGTGTAGCTGCCTTCTCCAGCAGGCCAAAAAAATAAAATGAAATGTTACATATTTAAAAAAAACAAAAACATCTTTCATTTTCACAAGAAATTTTGAGGCACACAACTGTAGCAAAAATCTTCAAAATACCAGATTTTTATGCAGTTAGCTATTGAAATGTTTCAGTATATGAGTAATGAGTATACACTTAATTTTATCATTAATCATGCCGGAGGGTCACCAACAGAATGAAACTTCTAGTAATTTTCACAGACACCCTCAAAAATTATTCCTTAGTATACTATGGTCTGAAATATTGCGCCACAGGTAGACACTTTCCTGAAAATATCTCCATGAGCAGAAGCAAATCAATATGGAGCTTATTCCAAGTAACATTGGCTGCAAATTATTTTTCAAAGATTTCACCAAGCATTGTGCACATCACTGGCATTTTACCATAGGCCCGAAATAAAAAGGAGTAGCTGATTAACAGTAGAGTCCAATGCAAAAGTAATCACCCTCCAACACACGTGTATCAAATTTTGAATTTGAACTACACAAAATTAGGATTTTCCCTCAGTTTTTCAAAACAATTTAAACACTACAGCAAATAAGTGAAAAATGTCAAAAGCATTTAACAGTTTACACAAAATGAGGGATGGAGGAAGAGGGGAAATATTGCTTCATCACAATGTGCAAAGTTAATGATGTAAAAACTTGAGCAGCTGCTCTAGTTGTTGGAGGACATTCAACAAAGTACTGACTCACAGGGTCAGTATTTTAATATTTTCTTATTTTATATTTTTTTCACACAAACAAATCTGCCTCAAAATTCCAGACCCCGAGACTGAAAGATAAGGGCTAAATACTTTTTCAAGAGGGCATATTTTTGTTTTTAATCCCATTTCAGATATACAATATTATAGTAACCTTTTTTCCAATGCCACACCAAAGTGAAAATATTATAAAAACTACATGAAAGGTATTAATTGGAAACACTTTTGTCAGGAAAATGAAACTAAAGCTGCAGATTACAAGCAATTTGTTAAAGTGTTGATTCGCTGAGCGTTTGGGGCTAAGTACTTAATCTATCATTCATGGACACTGCCCTGAATTATATACGGATAGCAAAATGCATCTACAAATCACTTCGATCGTAAACCATTTTTCTTAAAACAAAACCATATTCTTGAAGTCGGCTTAATGGACCTGGAAGTAAAATCATTACTCCAAATAGGATAATATACATTTGTATGTCATAAAGCAAACCAACCCTTTTAAAAGGTTCAGGTAAAGTGCTAAGTCTTCTTTAGATTTCTTCCTGATCGTCGAGGGGAGTGCCCCAATTGGCTGTTGGAAGTGGCCCAAGACCGCAGTAAATAATTGTCAGGAGTACCTTTCTGTCTTTCGACAGTTTTATACTCTAAATCAAATTGCTGTTGTAGCTTTATGGCCAATTTGCGATCTTCGTCCTCTTTTTGCAGCCAAAATCCATCAAAACTGTTTGACTGACATTCTGAGCCGACTCCTTCACGAGTGGAAGTTCGAAGTCTTTTTGCTTTTTCTCCTCCTTCTAAGTGCTTTGTTTTTTGGCTTCTTTTTGTAGGTTTGTGCTTTGTATTACTAACATCGGAACTATCCGAGTAATCTGTTCTTTCAACTGGATCAAACAGTTTGCGACTAATTAAAGTTGCATGAGAATCTTTCTCACAGCTTTGATTTTTAGAATTGTCTTCAGCTGTTAGCAGGATTAGATTTTTGGTATCCAACCGTTTACTATGGGGAATCTGAGGACCACTATGAGAGAAAGATGATTCACAGGTCACCTGAATGGGTTTAAACTTCACCAGTAACTGGTCTTTCTCTGTGTTATGCAATACATTAGCATGGCCTTCAGCAGGGTGATCAATTATAAGTCTTTGTGTTTTACAAAACAGGGTCTGACTTTTGCAAGACAAATTATGGCTTTCATGCAGTTCAGAATAATTACTGCTGCTCTTTGACAGGCCATTGTCTAATGTAACGCAACCTGATACACTTTGTTTCTCAGTATCGGGCAGTAAAGAGACAGACTCCCTTGTGCAATGTTTGTCCTTGGAAAATTCCTCAGCTGGCATACTGGTTGTTGTCCCTTTGGAGGAGGCCTTTTTATTGAGACGATCCTGTTCAATCTGTTTCCACTTCTGAAGTATGGAAGGACTGGCTTCATAACTTGTGTGCTTCTGTAAGCTACGAGTAAGATTTCGTGGGGTTGACTTTACAATGGTTGGCTCTACCACCCTCCCATCTGGCAATCTCTTTGGAGGGGTGCAAGGAGAGCATACAATAGGTTTGAAGTGATTTAGCTCCTCAGATATACTGTCATTGCTTTCTGGACTAATGGATCTCTCCGTTTTAAGCAGGGGTGTTGCCACAACACCAGAACCACAACTACCAGATCGCCAGCTGTTCCTCTTATCAGAAGTCAGGTTAGGGGCAGAAAAAGAACGACTGTTTTCAGAAGATAACAATATGCCATTGTTGGGGGTAAATGATACAAGACTCTGTGAAATGGGGGGGAAAAAAAAAAATTATTTATCTGTTAAACAGTTCATCTATATCACACAAATACTGCATACATCCTAAGATGTATTACCATATAAATTTACTACTTTTGTTGACTTAACAACAGTAGCAATCAATGTGATTTGTAACATTTTGTCAGTTGTGATTATATTGTAATTCCAAATAGCGTGATACGCTGTTGAAGCAAACAATCTTCTAGTCATAGGTTAATCCACACAGGTTACATGAAACTTGAGTCCATATTTTTTGTACTATTTTATTTTCTATTCCCATGTATTAATGTATACAACAAAGCAGCCAATACATAACCATAATGCACGCAAACTACCTAACTGCCAGTTGTAATGGAAGCATGTACAGTAACTGACAATCTCTGACAATCACTTATTACTATCATTATTACAGAGACCCAAATCAGCTCTTACTAGCCATTGATAGAATTTTATTCAGTCTTTAGATATTATAAAGATTTTATAAAGCAAGGCTTTAGCTTAGGAAACAGAGCAACCTAAATAAAAGAGGGAAAAAAAAGAAATGCCACTAGACATTGTTATATATTTTAGCTTTTTACCATACAAGTCTCTGTGCTGAATTCTGCATTGTATATAATTAGGTAGATTCACATATAGGACATCTTCATAATAACATTTTCTTAAACACATTCTTATTTTTAGCCAGAGAACTATCTGATTAAGTAACTGTAATGCAAGTACTCATTTTCTGAAGTGCTTAGCGTATCAGTCAGTCAAATGTCAAATGAGTATCAGGTTATCTAAAATACTGAAAATGGCTGCAATATATGGCCTATTTACAGTAAAGGTGTTGAACATCTATTGGATTGTGTTAATTATTGTTGTAAAGTGGAATGGAAAAGTTTATAAACCTTTTTAAATAAATGGAAAAACAAGTAACAGTCAATTATAATGTGTGAACAAATGTTTATTTAAATTTTTGAGATGGGGTTTGGGCAATATAAAAGTCATATATAAAGAGTTTTTTGGATCATTATTGTCACATGCACAGAGTAGAGTGAAAATACATTCATGTTCATGAATATTACAGTGAATACTTTTTGATATTCACTGTATTTCTATTATCAATGTAACCAGAAAAAGCGGACATTTCTTGCCTTTTCCATTTTTAAGAGGTGAGGCTGAGGTGCCTCCTAGCTTCTCATTTTTAACTTGTCACTTGAGCGTTTAGTCATAGGGTTGTGTGGATTGTTGGTTCCATGTTAAAAATAATTTAACTCTATTATTGTTTAAACAGCGCTTGTTAATTTTTTCATGGATAATTTCAACAAAAAAACCTGACCACAAAAAATACATATACCTGATGAATTTAAATTACAAACCTATATGGTATCATCAATAATTGATTAATAGTAATGCCAGAATGGTTGTTACTGAAAGAATGTATTGTAACGGAGATTTTACTTCTCCAAGTTATTTTATAACACACACAGCATAATGACACATGAGAATATAGGAATGTATGTCTTTAAAAAAAAAATCACAATTTTAAGTGTCTAAAGAAAGAAAAAGCATTTGGGCTAGCTTATTTGACTAAGGGCACTTTAAAAGTAATACCAACATGTTAAACATAAAATTTTAAAAACTAATGTATCATTTGAATTATAGTATGCAAGAGAGGAGAAAAAAAAAAAACTCCATAACTCCAATAGAAAAACAACATTTTTCAGAAAGTGTTGTTTTACTTCTCTGTTACAATTTGTTAAAAAATAAAAATAAAAAATTTAAATTAAGATTCAGTGCTGTAAACTGTATAAACTGAGTTATTTTTAATCTTCTCTTTTTTCTCATTAGCAGTTTCATTAATTTCTGAAGTGCACAATTTAAAAAAAGAATGATGGCTTTCAAGGAGCATAAATATAAAACATAAGATGTATTTAAATCCTAAATAAAAGGGTAGTCATCACTAAAGAGGAAGCATATATAAACAAAAAGCAAAGTTTTGCTGGATGTTTTTTTATAAGCAAAAAAATCATCAAATTCGATTTAAAAACAAATCACTGAGGATATTCTATAAAGATTTTCAAGTAAGTGAGCGAAGACAATGGCATTGCCTTTCATTTAAAAATATAGCTTTAAACTTTCATTATGTTATTCACTATAATTTCAGCCTGTAATAAATCTGCATCTTTCAAAATAAAACTACCATACATCTACTTAACACAATTGATGTAATAACTTCAGTGTACATAAAAAGGAATAATAAAAAAAAAAGGCTATTTGGCAAAAATACCTTTGCTGCAGGTGTTGTATGTAAAGGACATCTATTCTTTGCTTTGCCCACTTCCTCCGAGTCTGTGCAGCTCTGACTTCTTTGGATATCGTATCTCTGAAATCTACAAGAATGATGTGTAAGTAAGTAATACATTGCTTAACAATTCTCTTCTTCAACATGGCATAAAAACACAAACTGGGCAAAAAAATAATTTATCTGAACAGAGAAAAGACACATCTAAATAAAATGTAATAAATACACGATATAGAACACTAAGAAATCTGCCAGATTCTGCACGCAGTATTTGGTAGAAATGTGCAAAAACATGCCACAGGATAGTTATTCAGAAATTACATGAGATTTGCACAAAAGCACGGAAGTGTCATTTTTCAGTGGAGATATACTATTAAAAAAGTATATTTATGCTTTTAAGTTTTCTGCCATCAGTAATTTTTTTTCAACTGATTCACAAAACTTTTTTTTTTTTTTTATATATATAAACAAGAATACTTGAAGTAATAAATCTTGTACTTTACTCAATTCTTAAACTTGCCAGCAACTAGGCAAATTAATGACATTCTAAAACTTTAATATTATTGAACGATTATTCAGTATGGAAATAGGTTTACTTCATTCTATGAACCTGTTTTTTCCCACCCAACACATGGGTCCATTATAAACTAGAATAGTGCCTGTGGCAATACCTCAAAATCAATTTTGTTTGTTCAATTTGTATTTATAATTTATATTTCTGCTCTGGGCAGCATGGTGGAGTAGTAGTTCATACTTGCTGCCTCACAGATCCAGTACCCTGGACTCAAATCCCACACCAGTCATAATCTACGTGGAGTTTACACCTCCCAATGTGTGTGCCACTCTTCCATGTGCATGTTTGGTTTAACTGCATAGTCCCCTAACCCCCACTAAAACAAAAACTGGCCCCATGTGAGAGTACATGTAAATCCAGTGATGAACTGGCACATTACCTGTGATTTCCATGCTCTCTGTCTGTTGGTGGTAGGAAAGGGTAATATTGAGTTAAATGATATGGAGAATGCATAAATGCAATGTATTTCTCTTCTAAATAACTGCATTTCTGAAATGCATGGATGTTTTACATGATCCATCATACTATTAACAGCTTATTGAATGTCTGTGATAATTCTGCATATTTTCAAAGTGTATTTGATATTAAATTATTCTTCTTGTGTGTCAAAATAGATGCACGTCAATTGAAAAACATCAAATAATCACTATTCATACCTACAAGGTACTCTCGGTGTATATTAAAATGATACACTTCAGAGAACAAACACTAAAATATCTCTGGCCTATAATACTGGGTGAGGAGTTAATAAATTCATATGTATATTTTCTGTTCTGTTACACCTACTACCCATTTCAGAAATTCCTTTTCAACATGCCCTTTATATATTAACAAGTTTATCCAACTTCCCACCCCACCCAAAAAGGAATTCAAAGATAAATGAGAAATCAAGAGACATTTTAGACTGACTAAGCAAACATTGACCTTAAACATTCTAATATCTAACCTTGTGGATCAACCTTTTTAAAAGCAGACTCGTGACCATATTATCTACCTGGTAGAAATAACTGTTTAATATTCACTTAAAAATTCAATGCCAAAAAGTTCCTTTACAAAAAACATACTGCAAGCAAACAAGCATTTCAAAATAAAGACATGCAGAATTCACAAACTTTGCCTCAAAAAGCACCCTCAATTTAAAAAAAAATTGCCAAAAATGAGTTTGTTTTCTAAAACAGCATTTTTGTCAAGTACTAGAAAATAACATACTGTATAGTGTGAATGTGCGTACACACACACACACACACACACACTGTCACAAGAAGAGAACACATTACTTATTAATATACTACTGGAATATTATCATCTTTTACCACAATATATGAAACTTTAAAAAACATAATATGCCCCCCCCATGTGTTTGCTTTGACTTGCTTGCTGAAACTTTCTGCACTGCAGTTACATCAAATGTACTAGTGGAATTTTTTTTCAGTTTCATAACCTGCTTTCATTACTGTATTTGCTACTGGTTTTTTGTGTGTACTAGAGGTGGGCGGTATGACCAAAATTCTATATCACGGTATTTTTCTAAATTCTGCCGGTTTCACGGTATTAGACGGTATTTTTTTCCCCATGCATGAGTGGATGTTAACCACATTTTCCACTGCAATTACTGCAGTAGACTGGCTAAGAATAACCTATTAGACTGTTATGAGAATTGTACATCGTACAAAAAGACATTTTAATGTGCACACAAGTATTAATCCAGGTTTGCATGGCCCCATAAAGTGATAGTTTTCAAGGGGGTGGCACTAAAGAGAAGGAATCACATTGCATGACAGATGCAGTCAAAATATAGAACCTTTAATTGAACAAATTTTGCAAAAGCTTAAAACTATGATTTTGACAACATACTTTCAACCATCCAAAGAGGCATTTAGACTTAGTAAAATATCCAGAGGTGTTTGTCAAAAGTTGGATTGCACTGAACACGTCTTAGAAAAGGAATAAATAGTAAATATTTTTGTAAACCAACTACACTTTGTTAATGTTAACAATCTCTGTCCACTGACACGTTAAAGTGACTTTTTAAACAATTTTACCATCATTAAACTGCATAATATTTAAACTAATAAATAATAATAAAATACATAATAGTATTACTGATAGTTGCACCATTACTTCAAGGCTTCAAGCCCAGGTGCATTACACAGTATTCACCAAATTAAAATAAAATAAAATAAGTGTAACTTGGTGATGACATCTTACCAACTGTACCATCATTTAGGCAAACTGCATTAATATGGACCTTGCTTCAAGCTAAGCTATATACATAAATAATAAAAACTGCAACTTGCATTTATAATGCTGTTTGTGGTATAGCCCTATGGAAGCGCATTAGGACCACTGTGAAGAAAAAAAAAAATATGGACACGGAAGAGAAAAACAAACTATATGTCGAGAATAAATTCGACATGTTGACTATGTCAAGATTAAAGTCGACATTTCCACTTTCTACTTTAATTATAAAATAAACTATGAGAATAATGTTGTAAACTAAACTTCATCCTAAAATCAATGTTTAATTTACTAGATTTTCTCAAACCCCGTCACAAGTTAATGCAGCACATCAAATACTTTGTGTTAAGTGTTCCCCGACCCAGTCGTTAATCACTACGCTTCTTAAACTGACTTCCTCCGCACTAAGAGCAGGCGCCTGCAGCAATTACCACACAGAATCCATTTACTTCATGATATTCCTGCTCTCTACCAAAACCCCAGTTCCGATCTTTCCTTTTTCTTTCTCCACATTACCAATCACCACACGATAAACGTCTTTGTGAAATTAAAACTAGTTATTAACTTAGCCGACGGAGTGTTCAGAACTTTAAACTTTAAAAATATCTTAGTTATACATGTTTAATTATGCCATCCATTCAGAGTTGCGCCCATCGCAGGATGAATACAAGCAAAACATACACTAGCAAGTACAAAAACAAGTACAACTTGGCTTGCAGTATTATCCAGTAGTATAGAAACAGTATTTACACATCTGACCTTTTAAAACTAAAGTATCTCCAGGCGACGGACGTGACTCCTTTTTTTCGGCAAAAGTTCTTCTCTTCATCATGTTCAACTTTACTTCTAGTTCAGTTTCGGAATGCTCTCTGTCCATTTTCACCGCGCGGCATACCTATGCTACCGCCCACTATTTGGTGGTGTAGCAGTGAAAAAGAGCCCTAGTGCAACAAATCTGTGTTTAGCAGTGTAGCAGTGAAAAAGGTCCCCACTTGAACAGTTTCCCGCTGCGCCACATTCCGAACGTCGTTTAGGCAATTTAAACCGGTGTTGTGGTATAAGAAAAATCCATATCATAAAAAAAAAAAAAAAAAATGGTTTTCGGTATGAACCGGTATACCGCCCAGCACTAGTGTGTACTATTTTAAACTTTTTTTGTTCTCCTCAGGAAGTATATACCCAGAATTAGTAAATTGGTCACCAAAGGCCATATAAAACATCAACACTGGGGTAAAAAAAAAAAAAAAAAATGTAATGCCCTAATACAGTGCAAGGTTCAAAACACCAGTGGAAAATTACTGGTACTTGACCTAGGTCATTTTCAACAATTAATAATAATATCCACTGGATATTTCTATTAATATATTAATATAAATATCCACTGATTAATGTCAAAACATTCTGCATACTAAAGTAATGGGAAGAATTTATTAATGCTCATAAAAAATATGTATTTTTAAATGAACAAAAAAAGAAATTTTAACTGGATGAAAGAATTTACACCATCACTATGTCTTCACCCAATTTTTGGGAACTATAAAAAGTTTAAGTCTATGTGCTATAATAGGTCATATCTTTTCAAAGGTCACAGGACAGATAGAGAAGATAGATATAGAGATAGAACTTTATTTGTCCCCATGTAACCATGTGAGTAAACAAACAAATACATATACACATACACACACACACACACACACACACACACTAGTTCTTCTGAACAAAAAATTAAAAGAAAGAAAAGTTCTGATTTGGCTGTCAAAGCCATAGTGAGGTATTATGCAGGCATAATGCTGTTGGTACAAAGGAGCCCCAGTAGCGTTCCTTGACACACTTCTCCTGAATAATTCATTGGCTGAAAGTACGGTTAGTGTGGTAGTGAGAGGATGTGAAGCATTGCTCATAGTTAAAATTATTTTTTTTTGATCAGAATCATTTAATTAAGAATCATTTACATATTTGTGCACAATACATACGACTTGTGTTCCTCTCAGGCTATTAACTCAAACATTACCACAATACACAACACAGTGTTATTACATTTTGATTATTTTGCTCCTCACCACCATCTCACTTCATTATGCAAAGTTGACCCTTTTGCAGATAGCAAAGCAATTTTGATGACACAGCATTGATAGCCAGTTTAATATGCAATTTTACTATCAAAAATGACAAGTATTTTCTGTAATACTGCCATTTTATCTCTAAATCTCTTTGTTACCATGATCTCAAATACTCCACAAGATAAGAAAAATAGAGCAGCTTATTTGCACCTTAGGTTACAGTACAGCTGAATATAAATCATTCTTACAAATACACTAATTTAAATTCAAAATTTTTCAGTATGTTACTATCACCTTCACAGAATCTAGCACTAAGTAAGCCAAGTACATTCGCAGATTTGTAGCTGATGGTTTAAAACACACACACACCCCACTTGCAACTCTGGATGGAGTGCTATTATAAAGGAGACTGTATTCAACAGGACAATAAAATACCAAAACCCAACTCAACTTACAGAACAATCATAGAAGCTACTCCCATTATGTCAAAAAAAACAAAAAAAAAAAAAAACAAATTCAACCTGCGTTTAGAGCATTAAAATTGAATCAAGAAGCTTTTTTTCCTTTATAAATCAATTCATCGAAAGAATGTCATAAAATGTAACCAAGTTACAAGGATGTGATGCTGGGCTCCTTCTACTGTAAGCTCACTGAAAAGAAAAAAAAACCTACACTTTGGTGTACAGTTATGTCAGAGTTATTGATTGCACTACATACCATATTATACAAAATCCATATTACTAAACGAGAATGGTAAACCGGATATGGACGCAGGGTCGTGCCCGTGGACACAAAAGACGTAGTGCGCATGAGCCACACAAAGCCCTCCTCCAACGAAATGAGGCAACGCGCCCCTAGCACACAAAAAAAAAGGAGTCAGACGCAAGCGCCACACGCAGCCCATGCGCCCCCAGCACACAAAAAAAAGGACATAGCACACGAAACGGGATGCACACAAAAAAGAGGATTCAGACCCACGACACACAAAGCCCCCCTCCACTAACAGAAATTAAAAATGAGACAACGCGCCCCTAGCACACAAAAAAAAGGAGTCAGACGCCAGCGCCACAAAGATACGGAGTCCACACACTAACATAAATAAGAAATGAGACACAAAGCACACCTCCACTAACAGAAATAAGAAATGAGGCAACGCGCCCCTGGCACACAAAAAAAAGGAGTCAGACGCCAGCGCCACAAAGATACGGAGTCCACACACTAACATAAATAAGAAATGAGACACAAAGCACACCTCCACTAACAGAAATAAGAAATGAGGCAACGCGCCCCTGGCACACAAAAAAAAAGGAGTCAGACGCAACCGCCACACAAAACCCATAGCACTCCAAACGGGACAGACTACGGATTTCACACACTAACATAAATAAGAAATGAAACACAAAGCACACCTCCACTAACAGAAAGAAGAATTGAGGCAACGTGCCCATATCACACAAAAAAGAGGAGTCAGACACACACCCCAAAGTGAAACGGAACATACTACAGACTCCACACACGGTCACCCATCGAGCCCGAGATTGAGGCTCAAAAACCAAAGAGCAACCGCAAGCAAACACTCGAGATCATACAGAAACCCCACACATACGGACAACACAACATATTTGAATCAGACTATCCCCGCCTAACAGTGAAACGGGACAGTCTAAGGAGTCCACAAAAGTTCACAAATCAAGCCCGAGATAGTACTGAAAAAGAGGACTCACACCCCCACACCACAGTAAAACGGGACAGCCTACGGAGTGCAATCATTGTCATTCACTTAACTTCCCTAAAGAAACAACTGGTAATACAACTAATGAGTTTACACGTTGTTGTCAAAAGGGTCAAGTTAGACTGCCTCCTTTACATTCATATCCTCAATATCTACGGAAGCTTCTAACTAACTATGTACCTGAAAGTAAAAACTTTATGAACTGCATTACATCCTACAATAGTTCATTTGCTTTTGCATCTACCGGAGTAAATATCAGGCCACCAAAAGGCAATGCCCCATACTGCTGTCGCGTATGTGGACAAATATTACATCGCATTGGAACAGTGCACCCTGAAACAAATCAAGAACGCAAATATGCACAAATCTACATCTTAGATCCAGATGACGCAATCTATCAACGAATGAACCATTAAACCTGCATTTGCCATGACCATCAACAAATCACAAGGACAAACCATGGACAAGGTTGGCATCTACCTCTCTGAGCCTGTATTTGGACATGGACAACTTTATGTAGCCTTCTCACGAGTTCGACGGTCATCTGACGTTAAAGTTATAAATGACCCATGCCAAGGAAAACTCATTCGAGGACAAGACACCATCTTTACTACTAATGTTGTGAACAAGGAAATTTTCCAATAAATCTGTACAATGTGCCATATGGTTTATTCTTTGCGTCCTATATGTGTAATCTACACCTTCCCACTATGCCATGTCTCATACATACATCACGCTATTTGGAATTACCCAACACCAGGGGTTGGCGAGCGAAGCCCCCTAGTATCTTACCTAATCATGTTGTTATAGCCTGCAGCCTATGCTTCACAGCTGTACTGTCATCACAAAATACAGTGATCCCTCGCTATATCGCGCTTCGCCTTTCGCGGCTTCACTCCATCGCGGATTTTATATGTAAGCATATTTAAATATATATCGCGGATTTTTCGCTGCTTAGCGGGTTTCTGCGGACAATAGGTCTTTTAATTTCTGGTACATGCTTCCTCAGTTGGTTTGCCCAGTTGATTTCATACAAGGGACACTATTGGCAGATGGCTGAGAAGCTATCCAGCTTACTTTCTCTCTCTCTCTCTCTCTCCCTCTTGCGCTGACGTAGGGGGGTGTGAGCAGGGGGGCTGTGTGCAGCTGCTTCCTGAAGGACATGCTGCACGGAGCTTCGCATACTTAAAAGCTCAAAGGGCACGTATTGATTTTTTTTATCTGTCTCTCTCTATCTCTCTTCCTGCTCCTGACAGAGGGGGTGTGAGCTGCCGCCTTCAACAGCTTTGTACCGGTGGTGCTTCGCATACTTAAAAGCCAAAAAGCCCTATTGATTTTTTTTTTGACTGCTTGCTTTGCACTCCTTTGAAAAGGAAGATATGTTTGCATTCTTTTAATTGTGAGACAGAACTGTCATCTCTGTCTTGTCATGGAGCACAGTTTAAACTTTTGAAAAAGAGACAAATGTTTGTTTGCAGTGTTTGAATAACGTTCCTGTCTCTCTACAACCTCCTGTGTTTCTGCGCAAATCTGTGACCCAAGCATGACATTCTAAAAATAACCATATAAACATATGGTTTCTACTTCGCGGATTTTCCTATTTCGCGGGTGGCTCTGGAACGCAACCCCCGCGATGGAGGAGGGATTACTGTAGTTAATTTGTTTTGCTAAATTTTTTTTGTAATTAAATAGGCATGATATATGCCAGCTATCCTACACCAATATTTTCTTGGCTTCACAGAAAACAAGGGACAACTGAGAACTCCATGCAATAGGATGGAATAATGTCAAATAATTTAACGATTTGCCTTTTGGAAGTCTTACAATATATCCATCCATCCATTATCCAACCTGCTATATCCTAAGTACAGGGTCACGGGGGTCTGCTGGAGCCAATCCCAGCCAACACAGGGCGCAAAACAGGAAACACACCCTGGGGAGGGCG